>NC_069713.1:9205169-9842746 GCF_027358585.1 Pangasianodon hypophthalmus
CTATTGTAGCTATTCATGATTCCCTCCACCTTGATAAAAGCCCCAGTTCTGGCTGAAGAAAAGCCCTAAAGCATGATGCTGCTGTACACAGGAGATGCACTTACAATTTGTTGGATACATTGTAATTTATACAGTTAGGTCTGGAAGTATTTGGGACAATGACAGAGTTTTTGTGATTTTGCCTTTATACACCACCACAATGGATTTGAAATAAAACAATCAAGATGTGATCGAAGTGTAGACTTTCAGCTTTAAGAGGGTCCACAAAAATATAGCATTTACCATTTAGGAATTACAACCATTTTAAGCAAAGTACTTCCATTTTCAGGGGCTCAAAGGTATTTGGACAAAGTGACATAATTGTAAATATAACCATAATTTTAATACTTGGATGAAAATCCTTTGCAGTCAATGACTGCCTGAAGTCTGAAGCCCATGTTCTCAAAGCTCAAATTCTAAGTTTCCTCCCTGGAGATGCTTTGCCAGGCCTTCACTGCAGCCACCTTCAGTTGCTGCTTGTTTGTGGGTCTTTCTGCCTTCAGTCTTGTCTTCAGTAAGTGAAAAGCATGCTCTATTGGGTTGAGATCAGGCGACTGACTTGGCCATTGAAGAATATTCCATTTGTTTGCCTTCAAAAAGTCTTGAGTTGCTTTCGCAGTATGTTTAGGGTCATTATCCACCTGCAATGTGAAGCGGTGTCCTATCAGTTTTGTAGCATTTGGCTGAATGTGAGCAGAGAGTATAGCCCTATACACCTCAGAATTAATCTTGCTACTTCTGTTGGCAGTCACATCATCAATAAAAACCAGTGAGCCCGTTCCATTGGCAGCCATACATGCCCATCCCATAACACTGCCTCCACCATGTTTGACACATGATGTGGTATACTTTGGATCATGAGCTGTTCCTTTCTTTTGCCATACTTTTCATCATTCTGGTACAAGTTAATCTTGGTTTCATCAGTCCAAAGAATTTTATTCCAGAACATGGGAGGCTTTTTGAGATGTTTTCTGGCAAAGTCTAATCTGGCTTTCCTGTTCTTGAATGTTACCAGTGGTTTGCACCTTGTTGTAAACCCTCTGTATTTACATTCATGAAGGCGTCTCTTGATTGTAGATTTTGACAATGATATGTCTACCTTCTCCAGAGTATTCTTGACTTCTGTTGATGTTGTGAAGGGATTTTTCTTTACCAAGGAAAGGATTCTGTGATCATCTACTTTAGTTGTCTTCTGTGGTCTTCCAGGCCTTTTGGTGTTGCTGAGTTCGCCAGTGCATTCCTTCTGTTTAAGAATGTACCAAATTGTTGATTTGGCCACTCCTAAAGTTTCTGCTGTCTTTCCGATATGTCTATTTTTCAGCCTAATGATGTCCTCCTTCACTTGCATCGGCACCTCTTTGGACCACATATTTAGAGTTCCCATGAACAGCTACCAAATGCAAATCCAATGCTTGAAATCAACTCCAGACCACTTATTTCCTTAATTTGTCATGAAATAACGAGGAAACTGCTTATCAGTCAATTGTCCGATTACTTTTGAGCATGTAAAAATGGAGGGACTCTGTAAAAAATGGCTGTAATTCCTAAACGGTTAGTGCAATATTTTTGCTAAACCCCTTGAATTAAAGCTGAAAGTCTACACTTCTTGATTTCTTCATTTCAAATCCATTGTGGTGGTGTATAGGGCCTTTTTTTTTTTTTTATGAAAATTGTGTCACTGTCCAAATACTTATGGACCTGACTGTAGTTCTGGTCAACTAATTTGATTGGACAAGGAGTGTTCTAAGAGTGCTAATATTTAGCATAACAGCCCTGGTACATTTCACTGTTTGTATCACTCTTCTTGTCTATGTTCTCTACATACAATTCTAAGCCTAACAATAGTCAACAATAGTAACAATAATTTGCTAGTTACACTGAAACCATTACTACACTAACTCCTCTCTTTGCTCTTAAGACAGCCTCAATTGTTTGCAGCATGGATTCCTTTGAGATTCTGGTCTCAATTCCTGCAGATTCCTGCACACCATTACATCATCTCCACCAGCCTGGACTGTTGACACAAGGCAGGTTGGGTCCATGCATTCATGCTACTGGTGCCAAATTCTGACCCTACCATCTGTGTGCCCACTGCAGCCTCAGCTTTCTGTTCTTGGCTGACAGAAATGGAACCTGGCGTGGTCTTCTGTGGTTGTAGCCCATCTGCCTCAAGGTTCGATGTGTTGTGGATTCTGAGATACTTTTCTGCTCACCACAATTGTACAGAATGGTTATCTGAGTTACTGTAGTCTTTCTATCAACTTGAACCAGTCTGGCCATTCTTTGTTGACCTCCCTCATCAACAAGGCCTTTCAGTCTGCAGAACTGCTGCTCACTGGATGTTTTTTCTTTATTGCACCATTCTGAGTAAACTCTAGAGACTGTTGTGTATGAAGATCCCAGGAGATCAGCAGTTATAGAAATACACAAACCAGCCCATGTGGCACCAACAAACATGCCATGGTCAAAATCACTGAGATCACATATTTTCCCCATTCTGATGGTTGATGTGAACATTACCTGAAGCTACTGGCCCATATCTGCAAGATATTTTGCATTGCACTGCTGCCGCACGATTGGCTGAATAGATAATTGAATGAATGTGTAGGAGTACAGGTGTTCCTAATAAAGTGTTCAGGGAGTGTATATCAGCACGTCTGTAATTTGGTCATAGGTAATTACAGTGGCAAGGTAATTACAGGTAATCACAGCAGCAATAATACTAACAACCAGAGTGATACAAACAGTGAAATGTACCAGTGCTGTTATACTAAATATCAGAGGGTCTTTGTACAGCCCTTTTGCACATGATGTACTCGTACCACTGCAACACACAACCATGTCACTGCTGTGCTTAGAATGATGCACAACCCAAATAATATCTGGGCAGAGGTAGTTCTTTGGCCCCCCTTTTCACTGGAGAGGGTAGAAGGGGGCTGATAAATTGTGCACAGCAATAGACGTGCTACACTCAACGTGCACCTTAAGCCCTATGTGTAAAATGTAATACTGTATGTAATTTATTATTATTTATTTAATATTAACACACCTTTTTGAGATCTCCACCAGCAGCTCAGAGCAGCAGTAACAGCAATAAGCAAAATGAAAGCAGCTCCTGCTATTATAATCCACACCAACTGTGATTCACCAGCTGTGAACACAACATAAAGTAATAAATGGTGTGATTTCTGCAACCCTGTCTCACAAATGGAATAATTGGAATTTCATATATAGTATAAAAGGGGCTACTACCACACTAGTGAAGTATTCGTTAAGAGTTAAGACTGAGAACACAGAGCTGAGGATAAAAACTGGGATCCTTGAGCTGTGAGGCAGCAATGCTACCCACTGTACCTCCTTTTTTTTTTTAACAAAATAACTGTTTTTGTTAAAAAAAAAGTAAAAAAGTGAGAAAAAAAGGGAGTGACCAGCCAAATGTCCTCACATTACACTGTTAGATATTGGAATATCAAAACTTTCAGGTATTCCTATCCTAGCATTTGGTCCCCAGCAATACATAAAAACATACCCCGTCCCCTCCTCCTCACTCCCCAACCAAATTACATACTTGCCAATTCATAAATCTTACTTATTGTACTATTTTCGAGCTCTTTGCTTTCAGGACAACTCAGTGTCTCTGCAGCAGAACTGGAGCTGACGTTGTTAGCTGCAGTGCAGTTCAGTGTAACGTCTCCTTCTGCTGGTGAGAGACTGAACTGAAGCTGAGCTCCACTTGCAGTCTTATAGCCGCTCCACATGTAGGAGACACTCTCAGCTCCAAGCGCTGCACACGTCACATCAACATCACAGCTGTTTGTGGCCACTTTCCACGTCTGATTCTTCTCAATCTGCACAGCTGTTATGGAGTCTAGAAAAAAAGAACATCAATGCAACAACAAAATCTCAGCTAACAGAGAACGTTGCCAGAATGTTCAGTAACATTTTCGACCGGTTTTAAGGTTATGCTGTAAGGTTACAAAAATAACTTTTCTATAACACTGTGAGACCCTGAAAAATAATAGTTTCCCACAGTTTCTAAAGCACTACTCACACATTGTTCCCAGTTAGACAGTATTCTAGAAATATTTTTGTTAATGTTCCTACAATGATGATGGAACATTTGTAACATTACATACAAACATTCCCAGAACTTTTGAAAACATTTTTGATTCAATAATCTTGGACAAAACAATCTTGGAAAAAAAGTAATTCATAATGGATATGTTTTCTTTCTTTCTCTCTTTCTTTCTTTCTATTATTATTTTAAAGGTGTACATTTAATTTATAATAATCTGACTCACTTTGAATATAAACTGTAAATGTTTGTGTTGGATACTGTTCTTTAGTTCCATCTACAACCACTGAGAATGTCCCAGAGTCTTGGGGTTGAAGATCTTGTAGAATTACTCCAACTTTATCATTATCCTCCTTTAAACGTCCAGTGAACTGGGAATTCTGGTGTGAGTACTGGCTTTGAGAGTATTCAGCAAACTGTTTCTCATTGTAGAGCCACTGAACTGCTGACACTGATTCGTTTGGATATTTCAGTGTTAGATCCAGGGAGCTCCCAGTAGCTCTATACACCGTCACTGTGTTTGTATCAGCTAAAACAACACACACACCTGCAGAAGGGCAAAGTATAACAAATATCAGGATTCATGTCAGAATTCTTGGTCTATTGCTGTGAAGTGAAATTCGTCATTTAATCCACTATAACAAATAATATTTTGAAAAACTACAAAGACAAAAAAAGCATTTCTCAAGCCCTGGGCCTTTCCTAGACTGCAAAATTATGGTTATCAGTGTATTTGAAGGAAATATCAGGTGAACATCCCAAGTATGTGTAACATTTCTAAATGCAAAATGTTATTTTCATGTCTATGATCCACAGGCTATGCCTATTATGCGACTACATTAAAACTAAGCTCTTTATAAATTTATATTCTTATAATTTGCAGTAAGAAAATAGCTGGTACAGACAGTATGTAGTTCACATATAGCCACTTTTTTTTTTTTCACAGGTAAGGCCTGAGATTTCCTGAACCTAACCATTTCTTTTTCTGCAGATAAAAAATAATAAGAGCAGACATCCACATGAGTAAAAGGTTGAACAGTAGTGGTGTACAGTTAGTGTAGTGACAAATGCCAGTCCATTTCTCATAAGGGTATAGGATAGTTTGAAGCTAAAATATTTCAAGCTATCTTTTCAGCATGATGTTTACTATTTAAAAATATTCAAATTATTAGTAATGCCTATATTTGGACACATCACTGTAATTTGATGTATACCTTTAACAAAAACTTTAAGCAGTTATCCAAGCTATGTATCTTTTGCATTTCAGAATATTTCCCAAATGCCATGAAAAAGGCCCTGACTTACAAAGTTATGAATAAGGAAGCTTATTTACTGTAAATCATTAAAAACTTAATTTGCCACATGTGTAAAAAGTGTCCCATATTTATCTCTGTACATACCCTGAAGAATCCCAAACATTAGAGCTCCAAAGATGGAAAGACAATATCCATGATAGTCCTGCATTGCTGCGTTAGTGAACGACTGTTTCGTCCTGCTGCAGCTCGACTGAGACTGTTGACTCAACACTAGATGAAGTCCAAGATACCAAAAACACTTCCTCACTGACTGTGTGTCTAAGATCTCTTAATCTATAAGTGTTTGCTGTGGGTGGCAGTAAAGGCACAAAAGTGAAGCTACAGTGTTGTATATAATATCCTTTTCACATATAGTGTATTGTCTGAAAGTGGTTTAGTGGCTTTCTCACTTCTCATGAACTGTGTCGTGGACAATCTCTGTGGTTCTGCTAAAACACGCACAGCTTCATAAAGTACTAAAGCGCACTGACACAAGGAAACATATTTGGGGTGTTTACTGTGTTGTTATAAGTTTCTCTTATGAATTCTCTTTTATGAACACGTCATCACTTTTACTGCATAGGCTTGATTGGTGTCTTCTGATGATTTGGGTAAAATTCCAGGCAAGTCTTTTACAAGACTTCCACATCCGGCACTTCTTCCTTTCTGAATGCCAGGAACTCACACCATCTCCAGATAATAAGCAAGCAGATGAGGAGAAATGTAGTCAAATTTATACATAAGGAAGTTTCGCTGTTTCATGTAGGCTGAAGTGATCCTGATCTGACACCAGTTCTGTTGTTTTCTCTGATAATGCTGGTGAATGGGAAGTTAAATTCTCGAAACTGACCTAGAGTCAGTGCAGTGGCCACCGGGTGGTTTGCTATCTCACTTCCTGTTGAGAGCTGCTGGGGGTCTGTGTACACATCGAGTGAATGCTGTACTGGTGACCACAAGGCTTCACACACTCTGCTTCAAATGTAATGGAGGGTATATATGTGCAAAAGTCATTTATACTTTTACTGCATGTACGATACTGAAGTAACAGAAGTGCAAGAGGTAATATACTTTAACTGATTAAGATCCTTTTTATTCAACATGACCAGCTGTAGGATGCAAGTACTGATGTCATGACATGTACATAAAAAACTCCTAGTAATTATTCTTAGTAAATTTTTTGTCATACATAAAAAGGTGGGAGTGGGTGTGTGTGTGAAATACATAGACTTATACATAGACATTTACTCATCTTTAATGGAATAGAGAACTGGCTTTACTTTCTGCTTGTATGAATGTGTATATCATGCAACCGTGTCTTAAATGCACAGTGGAAGGAGATTGTAGGCCAGTAAAATGCTGTTTCTTATTCATAGGTCAAAAATGCAAACATGAATGCAAATAAATTTCATAACGCTGAAGAAATCATGAGGTAATGATATAAGATTCATTACAAAGGAGTGACGGTTATTTCTTCATCTTCTGTTTGAAATGGGTTACTGTGTCCCAGGGAATGAAATTTAAGGCCTAATCATATCTGTGAACTAAAAATTGTTTTCAAATAATTTCAATATTCTAAGCCAGGTGACAGCAATCTTTTCTGTGCTATGTGCCTATTTACAATGAAAATAAGATCGAAGAAATAAAAGAGATAGAAGAGATAAAAATCAGTCCACCCATCCTTTGCTGCTGAAACAGGTGATTTGAAGCAGTGTGTGTTGCAAACAAGGACAGACTATTTTTACACACAGCATTAAGCATTTTAGGAGTTACATGCTCGACTGATTCAGCTTCGTCTCTCATCTTTGAGTGATATCTTTGTGCTTCATTTCAAAATGACGCTGTAGATTACGTAATGCTCTGTACTTTTGTATGGTCTGAAGTAAAGGCCACAGATTGTGAGAAGTAGAAGTTAACTCATACTAAGGACATTAACCTACTTGAAGTAAATCCTAAGCAATAAGTATGACTGTTGCATTGTTGATGAAACAGTTTTCCAAAATTCTGCACCATCAACTGCACTCCATTTTCATATTACAAGCCAATACCCTATAATAATACCTTTGCTAAATTTCAAGCTTGTGTTTAAAGAAATAAACCTACATTAATGTTGCAACTCAAGTAACATTGGTTTGTTTTCATAATCTACAGTCTTACAAAGGTGTAATGTTATGACAGTGCCATCTTTCACCAGTCTTAGTTTGCTTTTATGGTTTAAGAATGCCCCAACCCCCCGGCGCTGGGGACAGAAAGACCTTGTGAGGGTGAAGCGGGCCTCACAGGGGAAACAGTTTGAATCATCTGGCTTAATACATACACATAAAAATGTGACTAGGGACCAGTATAGTAGACACAGTAGATAACATTCAAAAGTTGAGCTTCTAAATGGAAATATTGTATAAACCTTTCACTTTATCTGAAAGCTTTAACCTGAATACACTGTACACACTCCTGAATCAGCTCATGATGCTTTGCACAGCAAACACACAAGTGTAATTAAGTAAAAGTGCAGTGCAGGGCTCATTTATGACAATAATTATGTTTACGCCTTAACTTTCATTTCTCATTTCCACGGGCGTGGTTTGACACTGATGAGTCATCTCCCAAAAAGTAACATTACCAAGATGCCTCAGGCAGTTTCCTAATAACACAAGCTGTGTTTTACCTGCATTTATACAGCAACTATGACACTTTCTAAATTCTGGTTGTGCTTTATCTGTGCTAAAAATGGTGGTCTTAACTCCCACTTCTTGCTATCCGAGCCAAAACTGTTGAAAGGGGGTGGATTTGTAGGAAATACAAGAAGGAACTGAAAGCTGTGAGAGTATTGAAGCTCTTCAGAGTCAAAACCTGTGGATCTATATGTGTAAAACTGTGATAGTATGTAAATATTAGTGTGCAAACATATTAATTGCATTCACCAATAAACTTTATTTAATTCGTCTCACACATAATAGATCTTTCCATTCTTAAATTCAAAAGAGAATACATGTATTGTGTTCAAAATTGTATTTGCATAATACTTTACAAAACCCTGCCTGTATTTATGTTGTATGAAGTATGGCCTAGTTCACACTAACAGGGGTAACCATGGAAACTCACCTTTTCTTAGCTGTACTGCCTTTCCATTCACACCTTAACCATATGTCAACTGCAAGCTGGTAAATCTACACTGAAGCTCTAAGAAACACTAGAGCCAAAACCAGTATCTCATTCAAGCAAAAAAAAAAAAAAACCCCAAAAACTTTCAGCTAGAAAAATCTGATCAAGTATTATATTTTAAAGACCATTTGTCACAGTGGAGGCTCAGTGTTTTCATAGAAGTACAGCTCCACCTTCTGGTGGAAATTAGATATTAAATTTCAGTTCTGTATAATATGCAACGGGTGATGCAAGGTGTACAGTGGGTAATATATTAGTGATGAAATGTAATCTAATAAAGTACATAAGTAACAAGTAATATAATTATCTCTTACAAAAAAGAGGCAAATTAAAATAGAATTAACTTAAAGTGCATAAGGTAATGTACCATTATTTTTCCAGAAACATGGACTAATGCTGCTGTCCATTTATGAACAACTAAACACTGCATGCCAACAGGTTTCTGGTAAATGTAGTGAGTATTTTGATTTTGATTTATATTTCAATTCATCATTCAACATTTCACAAAATGACATGTAACAGTATTTCCATTTTGGTAACACAACCTTAATTTTAAATGAAAAAAAAAAAGCTATTTTATTCGGTGTGTTTTTGTAAATATTTGACAAATCAATACAACATTTCACATAATAAGTACAAAAGCTTCTCCTCTTCCTCAGACTTTTTCTATAACTGAAATGTCATAGTCCACAAATGCAATAAATCATTTTATATAAATGTAAAGATAATCTGATTTCAAAATCTTCCTCTGTTCACAAGTACTTGATCATATTACACAAACCAGATTACATTTAGCCTATTACAACACAACATGATACTGTGTGCAGTAAACATGGCAGGGACTGTGTACAAGGACAGATGAACATGAATATGGTTTGGACAGTCCTATTTCCTAATGAGAGGAATCACAGAGAGCAGCAGAAAACAACAAAAATGCTGTGTGACCTCCAGATACAGATAAATATACAGCGAAACAAACAGACTTTGTGAAGAGAAAAGGAGCAGAATACTGCAGTGGTGATAGATGTGGCAATCAAGTGACGACAACATACAAAGGAAAAAATACAAGAATCTGGTGAAATACAAAAGAACTGGAAGAGGAACCAGAGAGATTATCTCAATAGTTATTAGTGCACACAGTGTTTTGTCTCCTAATCTGGACAAGAAGCTCCAACATTGAGTCCAGAAAAGTGCAAATATAAGAACAGTAAAAGTATGCTGTGCACCTGAGGTCTGAATGTAAATTAATGTATTATTATCAATAATAAAAACGTAAACTGCAAAACTATAAACCGAGTTAAAAAAAAAATGCTGCTTCACAAAACTGTAAAGGTCTGAAATGGGAACCAAAAACACCCACGAGCTCATTCTTCAGTTACGGTTACAGCAGGCCGGCTGTTATAATGACCTGTGAATGAAGGAAAGTAATAAAGAAAGTAAATAAGAAAGAATAAAACATTTGGGGTTGTGCTGTTATATGAAAATAATCAATGCCAAAGTTGTAATGCGGCCTGACATGTTAAAGAATGACATGTGGAATGCCCGTTAAACAAGGAAGTTTCTGTTATCAGTTACATTATACCGTAACTATAAACAGTTGTTTCATCACCAGCCTCTCGGTATCTTTCACCTGATAATAAGATGAAAAAATGCCGCTTGTTATGTTACCAAGAAAACAGAAGATGCAAAAGTCCTCTGTCCTGAAGACCTGGTTGAAAACTTTCTGACTGTTACAAAGCACTGACACTGAAGACTTCTTACATAAATGTTAAATGAGTCTGTGTGAATGATTTGTTAATATAGAAGCATTTATTAATGTATTAATGTATAATGTATTAGAATTAGTGTATTAAAATTGTGATTTTAATAGTACTATTGTCCGAGCTGCCCCAGCAAACATGCCCACATTGGGCCTCGCTGGGTTTATGTGAATGTGTTTGGGGCTGTTAAAGAAAATTATGCTACACCTCCTGACTGATCAGACTTTTGAACAGCTCTTTTGTATAAATGGATAATAATTAACAGTAATTCTTCTAATGTATTATTTTTATGTAGTTCTTACCCCGAGCTCTGTAACATTTCACACCCCGAATGATGGTCGCCATCAGATACGGAGAGGCCGCCACTAGACTACTGATCAGTTTAAGCACTGACAATGGAACTTCTACATGTGAGACAAAACACACACACACACACACACACAATTCAGTGTATAGACATTTTGTAAACCATGTGTGGTTAAAGTTTAGTTTGAGACTATGGTGTTCACTCACCAGAAGGAAAAGTGTAATTGTACCTGGTTCAGGCTGTTCAGGGCTACAGCTCAGTGTCTCTGTAGCAGAACTGGAGCTGACGTTGTTAGCTGCAGTGCAGTTCAGTGTAACGGCTCCTTCTGCTGGTGAGAGACTGAACTGAAGCTGAGCTCCACTCGCAGTCTTATAGCTGCTCCACAGGTAAGAGACACTCTCAGCTCCAAGCGCTGCACACTTCACATCAACATCACAGCTGTTTGTGGACACTCTCCACGTCTGATACTTCTCAATCTGCACAGCTGTTATAGGGTCTGAATGAATGTTAAAAAAAACAGTAAAAAAAAAAAATTAACAACCATCCATCCATCCCTCCCTCCTCCCAACCATCCAAAAGTGGATTATAGGGATGTGATTTTTGTCTGTGTTTTTCTGTTATTTGTTACAGCGGTGGAAATCACAACACACTATTGCTGAAGTTATATTTAAAAATATTATTTATTATCAAGTTGTTATAGTTATTAGCCTGTCTGTCTGAAATATTCATGTACATGTTTAAATGATGTTCATGGGGTCTGTGTCAATCAGTCAGTCAGTCAGTCAGTCTTGCTCTCTGTGTAACTTTGTAAAACTGTAAGCTTTTACTGAAAACATATAGTAAAACACAAAGCCCTTCATCACCTGCATAAGCAAAGTCCTTCTGTGACTGTAGGAGAAAGAAACCTTGCATCCACATGTTAAGAAAGACTATTGTCTGAAACTTCCTGTTTCGCTCCTCTAAGTTTAATTTCTATACTCATTACTGAAGTGCAGTTACTCACTGGACTCTTCAACAAATGTATACTCACTTTGAATATAAACTTTAAAATCCTGTGTAGGATACTGTCGTTCAGGTCCAACTGCAACAATTGAGAATGTTCCAGAGTCTTGTGGTTGCAGATCTTGTGGAGTTACTCCAATAATATCATGGACACCTTTTAATCTTCCACTAAATTGAGATACCCGAAGTGTGTAATTACGGCTTGGAGAGTAGTCAGCAAACCTTTTGCCATTAAAGTTCCAATTAACAAATGACACTGAATTCTTTGGATATGTCAGTGTTAGATTCAGGGAGCTCCCACCTTTAAGCACCATCACTGTGTTTGTATCAGCTAAAACAGCACACACACCTGCAGCAGGGGAAAACATAATCAATATCAGGCTACATGTAAAAAATAATGTATGACTGTTTGCACTAACTTAAAGGGACCAGAGCAGTTGAAAGGCCAACACCAAACCAAAGCCTTCATCTGAACAACTATAACAATGACAACTACGATTACAAAACCATTCATAGTTAAATATCAGGTGACCGTGACAAGTGTGTGTAACATTTTTATACATTTTATTTTCATTTCTAAATGCTTAATCTTATTTATATTGTCTCTGTGTCTGTTGCCCACAGACAATGCCTAGCAACATTACAACTAAAAATTTATATTCCTAATAATCTGTAGTAACCAAGAACACTGTAATCCCATTTAAGTTCAGGTTCCCCAAATCATTTGAGGAAATGCATTGTCTTAAATGAATTAAGTTTTGAAACTCAGTTTTTTCAGTTATTTGTAATGCTATACTGTGTTGAATTCATGTGACTCTATACAGACAAACATACTTTAACAGACAAACCTTGAGTATTTATCACTTAAAACACTGCATTGCTGTAACATAAAAAGTTATGTTGAAGTAACTGCTGCAGGGAGCAGTACTTCGTAAACAGCCACATTTTCTTTTCACATATAATGACTGAGATTATCTTTTTTTCAATAAAAAAACAGACAGTTACACAAGAAATATGTTTCTGTTAATCTAGAGCCAAATGCCAAATATATACATACATATTTGCCATTTAGCGCAAGATTAACAGAAGCATTTGTATATATATAAAACAATCATTGTAATTCAATGTCCACTTTTAACAAATAAAAATTTAGCAGTTATCCAAGCTGTGTATCTTGTGAAATTTAGAAAAATTTCCATATATATTATGTAAAATCATTTGCCCCTGACTTGAAGTTACCAGTAATGAAGCTCATTTACTGTAAATCCTTTAAAAAAGCTTATCATGTGTACTAAAAGGTACTGTATTTCCATACATACCCTGAAGAATCCTGAACATCAGAGCTCCAGAGATGGAAGCACGGTATCCATGACAGTCTTGCATTGCTGTGTTAGTGAACGACTGTTTTTTGCGGGTGCAGCTCGACTGAGACTGTTGACTCAACATTAGATGAAAACTGAGACACAAAAAACACTTCCTCACTCACTGTGGGTCTGAGGTCTCTTAATCTATAAATGTTTGCTGTGGGTGGCAGTAAAAGCAAAAACAGGGCATCAGTGCAAAGTCTCTGAAATTCTCTGTATTCTCTGAAAGTGGTATAGTGGCATTTGTCACTGACATGCACTGTGGTTCTGCTAAAACACGCACTGCTTATCAAAGTGGATAAACGTGCACTAACCCGCATGTTTACTCTTTTTACTTGTGGTCAGTTGCTGAAAGGCCAGAGGAGGAAAGAACTCATGTAGACTTGTGAAAAGACATGTGCCATTTTTAAAAAATCTTTTCAAAGAACTGATCATGTTCAGTAAAGAGATTAACACTGCACAGGACCTTAGTTGCTGTATGTATGACGTAATGCAAACCATGTAACTGCATCTACATGCACAGCATCTGCAGTGGAAAGAGATTGTAGGCCAGTAAAATGTCTGATTTACATTCACAGATCGTCATAAAGAGTTTTCACCAAGAAATAAACAAATGCAGATTATTGCAGAACAGAGGAAAAATAGCATTTTAATGATATGCTGAACAAATAAGGGTTCATTACACATGGAAAGGGCCATTGCAACATCTTTTGGTTGAAATGATTTTCTGTTTTTTTCAGAAAAGTATTCTAGGCTTTTGAAAACAAAAATTACAGGCAAATGTAGGGGCTGTGTAATTTAACATTTTAATTTAAAAATAATAAAAAAAGATTTACAATTTAATGCATTTAAGTCCTGTGTCCAGGGTTTGAGAATATTTTGTGTTCTGTGCCAGCTTATAATTTACAAAAAATAAATTGAATGGCAATTTGTTTTTTAATGTTGTTACAGGTCGATTTAAAAAAACAAAACAAACAAAAAAAAAAACAATGCATTAAGCAATGGCTTTGGCAAAAGTGTATTAAATCGCTGAGAAAACACGTTTGGAAAACTGCCTTTAAGACCAGAATGGTTGTTTGTGTTTGGATGCGCCTCCTGTCAATCATTTTATAGACACTTAACTCTACAGCACCACTGTAGATCCTGGGGGATACCCACTTTTAGAGATCTAACCTTGAAAAAAAAAAAGACTTATCTAACCTAATGCACCTTTAATGCCAGTTTATTATATGATATTATATCTATAATATTATAAAAATTTGCAATTTAATTATTGGCTATTGCTTTTCAAATGGGAATGTTCCCATTTGATGGAAATGCTTATGCTTTAATTTTATTTCTAAGCTCAAATAGTAATGTGACAGAGTAACTGTTAAGTAAGTAACACTATAGTTACACTATAGTAACAATAGTAAGTAACACTGTGCTTGCATTTCTCTTGAGGTACAATTAAAATATTAGTAGATGGATGACACAGCTCAGATATGGGAAGCTTAAACCATATTCAACTTAATTCAATTCTTTTCTATCTGCATAGTGCTTTTAACAGTAAATATTGTCACAAATGTTTTGCAGAAATGTATATTTAGATTCCTAATTAACAAGCCAGAGGTGACAGTGGAAAAGAAAAAACTCCCTGAGACAACATGAGGAAGAAATCTTGGGAGGAACCTGATTAACAAAGGGAACCCATCCTCATCTGCATGAGACTGGATAGTGTGATTATAAATAATTAAAATACACTATATAAATATATAAATGTTACTGCTTAGGAAAAATTGTATTTAATGCACATGAATTAGACTTTTTGTAGCAGAAGTCTGTATTAGAAATGAATATGATCTTGCATGATCCAATAAAAAAAGATGTGCATGTAGGACAATTTTTACCTCATGTGTGTTGTCAGACATGAAGACCGCAGGACAAAGAGAAATCACACAATCCAATACAACTACTTAACAATTAGCAGTTTCTCTCTTTTTCCTCTATATTCCCCACCAGAAATTTTTGTAAAGCTTGTATAGGGTGTAGTTACAGACTATGATGTTCACTCACTGGAAGGAAAAGTGTAATTGTACTGGTTTTGGTGCTACAGCTCAGTGACTCTGTAGCAAAATTAGAGCTGATATTGTTGGCATAATGCTGCTAGCTTTGTGAATGCAGTGTTTATAGTGGGAGAGACACTTAGATTATATTCTCAGCTGTTTACACTACCTGATATAGGGTCTTGTGTTACAAGCTGTTGTTACCGTAATACCAGAGTGTGGTGACATAGGATGCTTCCTGTAGTTTCCCTGGTTGAAAATACAGATGGTAGTAAGAGAAAGTTTACTGTACTTATAGTGTCTGTAGGAAATGAAGACAACTGGGCTTTTTTGGGTAATGAGATTATGTTAAGGCTGTGGTCCTCGGCAATGTGGTGTGGTCCTCTGTAATGTGCACAGTGTGGCTGTTCAGGATCAGACACTATACTGTTGATTCAAATTGTCCTCTTTCCAGAAGAGTCTCACATGTTGGAAAATGTAAAGTTACAGCTTTACCTCTGATTGTTACAAAGCACTGACACTGGAGACGCCTTCCAAAAATGCTCCTTCAATTAATGCCAAAACAAGCACATTAATAATAAACCTGTGATTTGAATTACAACTGGCACTTCATTCAATTCAAGTGCATAGGGACTGTGTATTCCAGAACAAATACAGATTTTATTCTAACTGCTATCTGCTAAATGTAATGAGTTGTAAAACTCAGGAGATGTGTGAGGATCAATGTCCAGTAGGGTTATTAATAAATATGAGTCCAGTATCCAAAATTAGAGTCAGAAACTGTCCATGAACATGAATATGGTTTGGACAGTTCCATGTCCTAATTAGTGGAATCACAGGGAGCAGTAGAAAAGAAAAAAAATCCCAGATACAGTCAGATTACTGCAGTGGTGATAGATGTGGAAATCAAGTGATGGCAACATACAAAGGAAGAAATGCAAGAATCTGGTGAAATACAAGGGGCTGGAAGAGGAAACAGAGAGATTGAAGAAACTGAGTTTTCCCAGCAGTCATAAGGGCGTGCAATGTCTGTATGAGAATCCGAGCGCCAACATTCATTCCAGAAAAGTGCAAACATAAGAACACTGTGCCCCTGAGATCTGAGGGTAACTGAAAATATTATTTACAAAAATAAAATCATGCAAGATATTTTTAAGCAGAGGTGATTTTTTTTTTCAGCTTCAATAAACTATAAAATTGTGAAGCAGGAACCACAGAGAGCCAAGTGCTTATTCCTCAACAGCATACTGGCTGTTATGATGACCTGTAAAATAACAAAAAATATAATAATAAATAGATAAGAAATAAAATGAATTAATCTAATGTTTTATCATGGACTATTTATTCATGGACTATTTATTAATATTTATTATTTTATTATTATTATTTTTATTTACCCCGAGCTCTGTAACATTTTACACCCAGAATGATGGTCACCAGCAGATACGGAGAGGCCGCCACTAGACTACTGACCAGTTTAAGCACTGACAATGGAGAAAGCACACACACACAAGTGATTCAGTGTATAGAGATTTTTGTAAACCATGTGTGGTTAAAGTTTAGTTTGAGACTATGGTGTTCACTCACCAGAAGGAAAAGTGTAATTGTACCTGGTTCAGGCTGTTCAGGGCTACAGCTCAGTGTCTCTGTAGCAGAACTGGAGCTGACGTTGTTAGCTGCAGTGCAGTTCAGTGTAACGGCTCCTTCTGCTGGTGAGAGACTGAACTGAAGCTGAGCTCCGTGCGCAGTCTTATAGCCGCTCCACAGGTAAGAGACACTCTCAGATCCAAGCGCTGCACACTTCACATCAACATCACAGCTGTTTGTGGACACCAGCCACGTCTGATACTTCTCAATCTGCACAGCTTTTATGGGACCTACGCATACATATATACAGTAGATACATATATGTAAACACACAAATGCACATACACAAATAGGTAAATGTAACAATACACCGACAAAGCATTGATTATTTTAATAGTTTACTATTACAGTTTACTTATTTTAATAAAAAGGCTCAGAGTAAAAACATTCAGTCAAAATGAATGGACTACTAGTTGGAAACTTTCACAATAAATGTGTTTGTGTAATTGATTATTATAGATTTTAATAATCATACTTACTTTGAACATAAACTTTAAATATTTGTGTTTGATACTGTGGTTTAATGCTAACTGCAGCCACTGAGAACGTCCCAGAATCTTGGTGTTGAAGATCTTGTACAGTTACTCCAACTCTATCATAGTGCTCCTTTAATCTTCCACTGAACTGGGATTCCAGGAGTGTGTAATTTTGGTCTGTACTGTATTCGGCAAAAATGTTCTTATTGAAGGTCCACTGAACCAATAACACTGATTCTATTGGGTATTGAAATGGAAGATCCAAGGAGCTCCCAACTTTGAGCACCTTCACTGTGTCAGCCAAACCAACACACACACCTGCAGCAGAGGAAAACATAATGAATAGCAGTATACATCAGAAACCTTTATGTCTGCTGGTGTTAGGCTTGTTTGATATTGACTTTTCGCTGATTTTGTATTTCCAGTTTAAGCATAGTAGGAGGCATAGTAATATTACGAGCTGTGCAGTCGGGAACTGTGCCAATCACTAAATCTCAGCTGGATAGTGGATTTTGAAGTGATTCTGCAGTAATGAGCAGTAAACAGTTAAAACATAACAGCATATTTTGATGTAATCTTTTTACACATTAGTTGTCTAATGTTCACATGGCTGATATTTTCACTGCTGTTGGTGCTTACAGGAGAATGCAGTAGAGCACTGGTCAAAAAGAAAAGAAAAGGAAACAAAACAAACCAGTGGATTTAATCACTTTCTAATTATCATCACCATTAACATCATCACCATTAGTTGTAAAGTGTTAAATCTGACACTGCATTGTAGGCCTATTTAATCTTTTTGGGTCACCCATTTTTTTCCGCTTTTGACCAAAAACTGAAAGAGCCATTTTGGTCATTTTTTTTCAGTGGCATCTCTAACAAATATAGATCACTGATATTAAATATATACAGTATATCAGTCATGGCAAATTCAAACCCACACACCAGCAATATTTCCAAATTCATTTCAGATTTCCCAGGGCAGGTGCCCAATAATCCCAGTCAGTAATCTGTCGCTGGACACAAAAATAACAAGCACATTTGAGGCCTGTAATATTTCCATGACATGAACAACACATTTCAAAATTCCCCTATGACCCCCAAATGGTCTAAATTTTTGCTCTATCCCAACTCACAATGCAGGGATAGAACAAGAATGTGGACCATCTGGGAAGTCCCGAGGACTGGTTTGAAAACCACCAGGTGTTAACACTTGATGCAGGTGTTTGCCAGATATAAACAAAAAGACATAAAAAGACATAAACACAGTATAAACTGCGTCATTCTCATTCACATCCATGCATTGATATAAAGACATAAATACACATAAACCTCAACTATAAAGCAGTGTTGCTGTGTTTTGTTTTGTCAGTGTGAAATTCCTCACACAGTTAATCAGACTTTATGCCAGTATGGATGTGTTCAGGATGTGATGAATGATTACTCAGACATTCCTCAGCCATTCAGTGTCCTTACAGAGCACTCTCACCAAGAGCTCAGTAATATGACACACTCCATAATCAAGTTCCTTAAAGATTACAGAATGGTTAAGATACATTTATTAATCCTTGCTCAAGTGTCACTATAGGCAATTTCCTAGTTTGTTTAAATTATTAGTCTCTAATCTGATGTCACAGGTGTTACCTTCTATTACACTTTATGTATCATATCATTTGAGGTATACTCAATTTAACCATATCGTTTTCTGCACATAGAGAATGATAATAGCAGGCAGTTACATGAGAAATAAGTTGAACAGCAGTGGTGTTCTGTCAGTGTAGTGGCAAATGGCAAATGTCAGTTAATTTCTGACAAAAGCCAAAAAACTTCACTTCTGAAATTTACTGAATGCAAAATGGTCAATGCATTTAATAACTCTGATGGCCCAGGATAGTTTTGAAAAATGCCAGGATATCTTTGTAGCATGACATTTTCTATTTAAATTTTCTTTTTTAAATGAATGCCTATTTGAACGAATGTAATTTGATGTGCACTTGTAATGAAAAAAGCAGTAATCCAAGCTATGTATCTTGTGCACTGACCCTCAACTTACAAAGTTACAAAGAAGGAAACTCGTTTACTGTGAATTATTAAAAGAGCTTAATTTGTTATATGCATTAAAAAGATCCCATATTTATCTCAGTACATACCTTGAAGAAAACCAAACAGCAGCACTCCAGAGAAGGAAATACAATATCCATGAAAGTCCTGCATTGCTGTGTTACCTTACTACTCTTTTGCCCTGCTGCAGGTCGACTGAGTCTGTTGACCCAACCCTAGCTGAAGACAGCAAAAACACTTCCTGAGGATACTCAATCTATAAATGTTCACTGTGGGTGGCTCTAAACGCAAGAAAAAATGTACCAAACAGTGCTGTATACAAAGTTGTCATGGGTAGTGTATTCTCAGAAAGTGGTTTAGAGGTTTTCTCACTTCTCATGAACTGCGTCACTGAACACGCACAGCTAATAAAACGGTTAAACGTGCACTGACCCCCAAAAAAACATTGACATTTACACAGAATGCTCTGGCCAGTATTTATATTGCAAACCATTATGATCTTAATGTAAAATCTCAAAGCCAAAATGTATTATTTATCAGCAGATCTTTAAATTTAAAAAAAAAAAAAATTAGATATGCTGCATTCATAAGTATTCAACCTCTTCAGATTAGTACTTGGTAGAATCACCTTTTGCTGCAGTTACAGCTTTGGTTTAGACCATGATAACTTCCAGTTTATATCTGAATACAGATACAGATTATGGATATTTGGAACACTAAACATATACAAATACACATACAAGTATCGTGTTGCATCCCTGGTAGGTGATGTAAAAAAAGATATGCAGTGGGCAAACTTATAATTTGTTATAATTTTTCAAACAGTGTGATTTGCAGTGTAAAGTGTCATAATAAGCAGCAGCACATAATATTTAAACATCACATCCATATTCTCAGCTGTTTTCCTACCTATTGAAGGGTCTTGTGTTACAAGATGTTACTACTGCAACACTAGTGTGGGGTGATACAGAATGCTCACTATAGCCTCCCTGGTAGAATACAGAGAAGTTTGTTGGAGGTTTGCTCCCATTATAGTCTCTGCAGGACATGGAGACACTGCTGGGATTTTTTTTGGGTAAGCAGATTGTGTTAAGGGCCCAGGTGTGGTCCTCTACTATGTGCACTGTTGCTGTTCATGATCAGACACTACACTGTATATCTTCATACTGACATTTAAAAAATGTTTAAAAAATAAAAAACTTTCAAAAAATGCTAAATAAACAGCCCCTTACAGAAAACTTCACCCACCACATCAACAATTACACACTTTTTTTTTTTTTTTAAATCAGTTTGTATGGAGTGTGTGGCTTTCAGCTCCCTGTGTAAGTGGTTATTATATAACAGCTAATACTGTTATATAATACTATATAATATAGCTTATACTATAAACAAAAATAAACACTTCATGTGAACTGGTATCTGCTAAATGTAATGAGTTGTAATGTGTGAGGATCCATGTCCAGGAGGTTCATTAATAAATACAAAAAAGCCCAGTATCCAAATTAGGGTCAGAATCTATCCAGAGGTCATTCACAACAGTCCAGAAACAGATGTCCAGAGCAAATCCAGAGAATAGTCAGAGAATAAACATTTCACATACAAAGTACAAATGTTTGCCCTCTCCCTCCTGCTTTTTCTAAAATTAAATGTTCTATCAGTCATAGTGACATCCAGAAATGTAATGAAGCAGTTTATATAAATGTAAAGATACTCTGACTTTAAAATTGTCCTCTCTTCACAAGTCTTTGATCAGATTTTGCAAACCAGATTGCATTTAGTCTATTACAACACATCAGTCAACATGGCAGGGATTGTACAGGGACAAAAAAAAACATACATATGGTTTGGACAGCCTTATTTCCTAATGAGGGGAATCACAAAGGGCAGTAGACAACAACAAAAATGCTGTGTGACAGTACAGCAAAGCAAAAACAGTACAGCAAAGCAAACAGACCGTGAGAATGAAAACAGAGCAGAATACTGCAGTGGTGATAGATGTGGCAATCAAGTGATGGCAACATAAAAAGGAAGAAATAAATGTATGTATGGAGATAACTATGGTACCTTTTTCGTGCAAATGATAAATTAAGCTGTGTGACCTCCTGATAAAGTCAGATTACTGCAGTGGTGATAGATGTGGCAATCGCAAACAGGAAAGTGCAAACATAAGAACAGTAAAATATACTGTACCCCTGAGATCTGAGTGTAAAAGAAAATATTATTTACAAAAATAAAATTATGCAAGATATTTTAAGCAGAGTAAATTTTTTTTTTCAGCTTAAATAAACTATAAAGCTGTGAAGCTGGAACCACAGAGAGCCAAGCGCTTATTCCTCAATTACCGTTACAGCATACTGGCTGTTATGATGACCTGTAAAATAAAAAAATAAATAATAAATAGAAAAGAACTAACATGAATACATCTAATGTTTTATCATGGACTATTTATTTGTGGACTATTTATTAATATTATTATTTTATTATTATTATTTTTATTTACCCCGTGCTCTGTAACATTTTACACCCAGAATGATGGTCACCAACCAATATGGAGAGGCCGCCACTAGACTACTGACCAGTTTGAGCACTGACAATGGAGCTTTTACATGTGAGACAAAGCACACACACACACAAGTGATTCAGTGTATAGAGATTTTTGTAAACCATGTGTGGTTAAAGTTTAGTTTGAGACTATGGCATTCACTCACCAGTAGGAAAAGTGTAATTGTACCTGGTTCAGGCTGTTCAGGGCTACAGCTCAGTATCTCTGCAGCAGAACTGGAGCTGACGTTGTTAGCTGCAGTGCAGTTCAGTGTAACGTCTCCTTCTGCTGGTGAGAGGCTGAACTGAAGCTGAGCTCCACTCACAGTCTTATAGCCGCTCCACAGGTAAGAGACACTCTCAGCTCCAAGCGCTGCACACTTCACATCAACATCACAGCTGTTTGTGGCCACTTTCCACGTCTGATTCTTCTCAATCTGCACAGCTGTTATAGGGTCTTAACATGTGTTTAAAAAATAGGCAAAATGAGGAATGAGTGCAGTGTTATTACACACCCACCTAACCTATAACATGTGATTAGTAGTAAACACTATAATAAATAAAAAAATATATATAGAATATAGAATAATAAAAAAATATGACATTCACTATAGAAATGTATTGGTTAACTATAATAATAATAAAGGTCACCTTCAATATAAACTCTAAATATCTGCGTTGGAACCTGTCCTCTAGTTCCATCTGCAACCACTGAGAATACCCCAGAGTCTTGGGGTTGAAGCTTTTGTACAGTTACTCCAACTTTATCATGATTCCCTTTTAATCTTCCACTGAACTGGGATGCTGGAAAGGAGTAATTACGGTTTGAAGTGTAATCAGCAAAATGTTCCCCATTGAACTTCCACTCAGCGAATGACACTGTCCCATTAGGATATTCTGGCTGAAAGTCCAGGGAGCTCCCAGTAGCTCTGAGCAACATCACTGTCTTCTGATCAGCCATAACAACACACACACCTGCCACAAGACATATGATATGAAGTTGAAATGATTCTTAAAAGTCCATACGTACCAAGATTGAAGCCCTTACATAAACCATTATACCAATGACAATCCTAACTGCAAAATAATTTAAAACCTAAACCTCTCAGTTCTACTGTCCACAGGCTATGCCCAGCAACTACAGTAAAACTCTTTATAATTGTATCTTAGAACTTGCAGTAAACAAATAGCTGGCACACAGAGAATTTACTTGATTAACAGCCACATTTCTTTTTTTCAGAAAAGACCTTAGGGTTTTCTGAGGCCAATCTTATCATTTTTTTCTGTAGATAGATGATGATAAGAAAATGCTAAGAAAATGATAAGAGCAGATAGTTACATGAGAAATATTACTATTATTATTAAATAAATATTATTTACTATTATTTTGCAAGTGCTCAGAAAAACAGAAGTAATGTTTACTGAAGTAATGTTGAACCCATGGCATACTAATCATCTTGGGTTCTACCAGTTCAGTCTATATGAAGGCTGATGTGACTGCATTTACTCTGCATTGGTGTGTAACTTCTGGATTGAATCATTAAAGGTGTTAATGACCATTAAGTAGTAATGATGATGTGTACTTTTTTAAAGGTTTAAGATTTGTGTAGTTCATTTAACTCAGTTTTCAAGAAAAACATAAAACAAGCTACGGAGAATTACTTACATTTTTTAGGAGAATAATCCTTGGTGTCATGTAAATCTTACTTAAAATATACTTAGTTAAATTTACTACAATTTTTGTGTGGAAATTGTTAACACACTTTTCTTGAGCAAATTTCAAGATATCTTTGCAGCATGACATTTTCTATTTAAACCATTATTATTATTATTATCATTATTATTATTATTATTATTATTATTAGATGTGCACCTTTAATGAACAAAAGATTTAAGCAGTTATCCATGTTGTGTATCTGTAGCATTTCTGATACACAACAGATTTATCTCTGTACATACCCTGAAGAATCTCAAACAACAGCACACCAGAGATGGCAATATGATATCCATGAGAGTCCTGCATTGCTGCGTTAGTGAATGACTGTTTCGTGCTCCTGCAGCTCGACTGAAACCGTTGACTCAACAGTAGAATAAAGCTGAGGCTCAAAACCACTTCCTCACTCTGTGTGTCTGAGGTCTCAAATGCTTGCTGTAGGCAGCTATAAAGGCAGAAAAGTGCACCTACAGTGTTGTATACAAAGTTCTCCCATGTGTATTCTTTCAAAGTGGTTTAAAGCCTTTCACACTTCTCATGATCTGTGTCACTGATGCCCCACTGTGGTTCTGCTAAAACACACACAGCTTAATAAAGCGGATAAAGTGCACCAATGCAAGGGGGCAAGTTTAAATTGTTTACTTGTGGTCAGTTGCTGAAAGGCCAGCAGAGCAACGAAATCTAATGTAGACTATGGCCTTTTGTCTTTTCAAAGAACTGACCATGTTTATTAAAGTGATTAACACTACACAGGACTTTAGTTGCTGTATGTAGAGTCATTGGAAAAGGAATGTACACCATTCTTCAATTCTATGTTTTTATATAAAATAAAATAACAATTCTGTGGTCCTTACCAACACTTACACTTATTCAGATTTGAATAAGTAGTCATTTTTGCCCAAAATGTAAACCAATATTCAGAAACCAGGTAGGAAAAACAAGAACACCCTTCCTACTCTCACTGTCATGAAGAGAGTAATTAGCAGCTAGGTTTTACTAATGAAATGCACAAGATGAGTTAATCAAAAAGAGTGACTACTTCAATAAAAAGGTTGGCAGTTTGGTGTACTGGTGCACACAAGGTCTGACTGTTTAATGCTCAGAGAATTAAAGAAAAAAGCAAGAGCCACATCATGTGACCTACAGACCTCTGTAAGCATATTAAATGTATATGTTCATGACAGCACAAGCAGTAAAAGACTGAACAAGTATGGCTTTCATGGAAGGGTGGCTAGGAAAAAGCTCTTTCTCTCCCAAAAAGAGTACGGCAGCATGACCTAGGTTTGCAAAATTGCATCTGCACAGACCACAAAAGTTCTGGAAAATATCCTTTGGACTCACAAGGTAGAGGTAGAGATGTTTGGTGAAAACACAGCATATCGCTGCAAACACTCCATACCAACTGTCAAGCATGGTGGTGGAGAGGTGATGATTTGGGAAAACTGCAGGCATTGAGACAACAATGAACTCCACTTTATAGCAGAATATTCTTGAGACAAATATGAGGCCATATGTCTAGCAGCTTAAACTGGGCCAAATTTGGTCATGCAACAGGACAATGATCCCAAGCACATCAGCAAATCAACATCTGAATGGCTAAAGAAGAAAAAATGAAGCAATGATGTAAAGAAGAGTGGGTCAAAATTTCTCTAAAATGATGTGAGAGATTGATAAAATCCTACAGAAAATATTTTCTTCAGGCTATTGTTGCTAAAGGTGGTTCTACATGTTACTGAATTATAGAATGTGGTTCTACATGTTACTGAATTATAGAATGTACTTATTTTTCTTATGTTACCTGAGGTTATTTGTTTGTTTATAGAAATCGTTGAGGCCAACACAATTGTTATTAAATGAAAAGAATTAATATATATAATGTGACCTATAACCTGTACAACTCAATTGAAAAACAAACTGAAATCTTTTAGGTTGGGCGAGTAGAAATAAAAAACCAAAATAATGTGGTTGCATAAGTGTACACACCCTTAAACTAATACTTTGTTGAAGCACCTTTTGATTTTATTACAGCACTCAGTCTTTTTGGGTATGAGTCTATCAGCATGGCACATCTTGACTTGGCAATATTCGTCCACTCTTCATTGCAAAAACGCTCCAAATCTGTCAGATTGCAAGGGCATCTCCTGTGCACGTCCCTGTTCAGATCACCCCACAGATTTTCTATCGGATTCAGGTCTGGGCTCTGGCTGGGCCATTCCAAAACTTTAATCTTCTTCTTTTGTTGATTTGGATGTATGCTTTGGGTCGTTGTCGTGCTGAAAGATGAAGTTCTTCTTCATCTTCAGTTTTCTAGCAGAAGCCTGAAGGTTTTGTGCCAATATTGACTGGTATTTGGAACTGTTCATAATTTCCTCCACCTTGACTAAGGCCCCAGTTCCAGCTGAAGAAAAACAGCCCCAAAGCATGATGCTGCCACCACCATGCTTCACTGTGGGTATGGTGTTCTTCTGGTGATGTGCAGTGTTCTTTTTGCGCCAAACAAACCTTTTGGAATTATGGCCAAAAAGTTCAACCTTGGTTTCATCAGACCATAATGCTTTTCATCAGACCATAATAATTTTCCCACATGCTTTTGGGAGACTTCAAATGTGTTTTTGCAAAATTTAGCCGGGCTTGGATGTTTTTCTTTGTAAGAAAAGGCTTCCATCTTGCCACCCTACCCCATAGCCCAGACATATGAAGAATACGGGAGATTGTTGTCACATGTACTACACAGCCAGTACTTGCCAGAAACTTGCGCAGCTCCTTTAATGTTGCTGTAGGCCTCTTGGCAGCCTCCCTGACCAGTTTTCTTCTCGTCTTTTCATCAATTTTGGAGGGACGTCCAGTTCTTGGTAATGTCACTGTTGTGCCACATTTTCTCCACTTGATGATGATGGTCTTCACTGTGTTCCATGTGTAACCCCTATGTGGAACTCCTGGGTAAAAGCAAATAATGCCTGTGGTAGATTTTGTATAAATTAATTATCCTTAATTGGGTCTTCCAATCACCTTAGTCTGTAATACCTGATATGAGGAAATCTGCCTGCCAATTACAGTCTATTAGCTGATGAAAATTTGCTATTGGTGGAAAATCACGAAGCTCCACCCTTTTTTTTTGGGTCGCGCGAGTGAATTTCGGGGAGAGTGAGATTCCGGTTGTACAGATGCAGAGAAGTTGATTTGATTACTCTAAAATGCATCATTTTAGAGATTGCGAGCTGATATTCACTCTACAAGATGACAAAGTTGTCATAAGCACTTGAGCGTTTGGATTTTGAAGTTGTATCCTGTCTTCTGTTAATTCGAGTCTTGTGCTAATGCCGAGTTCACACTGCACGATTTTAGACCGATTTTTCACTTGACGACAGGTTTTGCACAATTGCAGAGAAATGCCTGAAATCGGAGGCAAATCAATTCTCGATCACGCAAGTGACAATCACGCAGTGTGAATTATCAAAGACGTGATCTGAGAGAATCACTGATGCGTCGCCGATGCTCGTGAAATATTTGGCATGCTAAATATCTGGACCTGTTGGCGATTCAAAATCCTGCTGTGTGAAATGAGTTCTGACTGAAACAAACATCGGCGATGACCTCCAGCCAGTGAGAGAGCAAGATACAGGGCAGCGGGAAGCTCGAGGAGGAGTTAGAGAATATCAGAAAACTCGTGTGCGTTTGGTTGTGAAATGTAGTTTGCGAGTTGTCGGCGATTCTTTCTATTGTAAAGTCATGCAGTGTGTAACCTCCTATCGCCGATCCATAGTGCAATGTGAATACAGCAGCGACTGAATGCTACCCCAGATAGTCGTGCTTTGAAAATCGTGCATTGTGAACTCGGCATAAGCTGTACACCGTGAACTTGAATCTCGGTGAGTGTTAACGAGCTTAACAAGCTTAAACGATCTGATATTTACTCTTTAATAGTTAAATGAGATTTATATTGTCATACTTGTTTCAATGTTTCTTCATATTATGATCAAATAATTACTCTGAGTTGATCATCCCTGAGTTTTATCATTGATGTGTGATGCAAATGCTGTAGTGCTGAGCAGGTAGGGTATGGGGTATGTGTTGTTGAGAATGCATAATGTGATTCATGGTAAGAAGCGTGAATGTGATCGACTTGATGTAAAAGTTCGATGCATAGACAAAAGTGAATGTTGATTATTGTTAATTATTTACAATGTGAAAGTCACATTGTTGACAACATGATTAACTGAGTGGACTTTCTGTATCTCAAGTATGTATATTGAGTGAATTGAGCACATGATTGTGAATGATTAAGAAGCCGAGTTCATGATTTGAATTCATTTATTGTGTTTAAATAGAGTTTATTGTACATTAAGGTCCGTATTAATTGACTATCAGCTGATTAATGAGTAACTTGATATGGATGTGCCTGTTTTATTGCAGGCCAGGTTTTTTGTATGCTATTGAATTCTTCTGGAAGGAAGATGGCGAGCCACCCACCCTTGATTGTTGGATCCATGGAGTCACTGCTTTCTGAAGGATGTTCCAGATGATACCACTGTGCGGTAGGATCTCAGTGGGCTTTAATTGCACCCCTTTTGGATATATATCTTTTTCCCCTATCAACTATTAAGTTCCAGATTGGAATCAATAGAACATTTTTTGGCCTCACCTTATTTTTGTTGTTTTTTCCCCTCCATCATTTTAAAAAAAAAAAAGACAGAGCTTATTTCTACAATAAGGGAAACATTTCTCCATTATCTTCAAGACTGGACTTTGCAACTTGAAAAAACTGAACACATACACTGATTGCGCACCACACTTTATTGATGTTCTCGCTACAACAGTTGAGTTATATATTGTACACATTTCAGTACAGTCCATGTGAAAGGGTAATCAATCTGTGTGGTGTCAATGACTTCCAATCGTACCATTCACCACATTAGAATCCAATTGCCTTCGATACGAGTATTCGAACCTAGTGTGTATTTACCCTTAGAGAGGGTTACACATGGTATATCTAATGCCGTGGAAATTCTTTTGTACCCTTCTCCTGACTGATACCTTTTAATAATCAGATCCCGCTGATGCTGTGGAAGCTCTCTGTGGACCATGGCTTTTGCTGTAAGATGCGACAGGAAAAGCCTACTAGAACAGCTGAGCTTTATTTGGGGTTAATCAGAGGCACTTTAAATGATGGCAGGTGTGTATTGACTCCTATTTAACATGAGTTTGAATGTGATTGCTTAATTCTGAACACAGCCACATCCCCAGTTATAAGAGGGTGTGCACACTTATGCAACCACATTATTTTGTTTTTTTTATTTTTACTCGCCCCCCCTGAAAGATTTCAGTTTGTTTTTCAGATGAGTTGTACAGGTTATAGGTCACATTATACGTGGAAAAAGTTCTGAAATGATTTATCTTGGTCTCATTTTTTTTTACATCACCAGAAACCTGGCATTTTAACAGGGGTGTGTAGACTTTTTATATCCACTGTATATATACATATGTATGTATGTATGTATGTATGTATGCTTATATATAAGGAGGAAAGTGTGTATTAGAAGTGAATGGGATTGCACAGAACCCAATAAAAAAAGCTCATGTGAAAAGTCAGAAATGAAGTCAAGTCATAAATGAAGAACAAAGAGAAATCACACATTGAATACGACTACTAGCAGTTTCTCTTTTTTCCTCTACTTTTCTCTACTTCCCCAAGACAGTTTTTGTGAACCTTTTGTAGTGAAAGTGTAACAGCTTTATCTCTGACTTATACAAATCACTCACTCAGGATACTCCTTCCAAAAATGCTAAATAAATGTCTCCTTAAAGAAAACTACATTATCAACAAACACATTTTTAAAAATTCTATCTGTGTTTAGTGTCCAGTCCCTGTGTACGTTGTGATAGAAAATTAATCAACACCTCCAGACCAATTTATATGAGAATTTAACAGAACTGTGGTCTAATTAATTTTAGCTGCAAATGGAAATGTAATATTGTCACAGCACAGCGCTCCGCGGACTCCATATTCCAACAACCACCGCGTCCTACAAACATGGCCGCCTCGAACTACTCTACCCAAAATACACACACTCACCTGTTCTCAGTCACTGAGCTTCTGAATGAACACACCTGCCATGGACGGCAGTCCCATCAGAAGAGGAACCATAACCTATCGTACTCAACCTCTCCTCCTCCAGGTTGGAGCCTTTCACATTGAGTATAACAGCCTGCTGGTCACTGTGTCCAACAAACCTCAAGGTATCCTGGGCCTCCCTTGGCTGGAACAACACAATCCTCTCATTTTATAGCCCAACAAACAGCTCAAGTGCTGGTCCTCGCACTGTCATGACCACTGTCTCCAGCTACCCACAATTACTCTGTTGTCCACCTCCATTGAAAGTCCTGAGGATCAGGCCTTGTTTTCCCTTCCCGGTGAATACCATGACCTGAGGGAAGTGTTCAGTGAAGCTAAAAGCCAGCAGACTGCCCCCACATTGGCCCTATGACTGCACAATTGAGTTACTTCTGGGGACCATGCCCCCTCGCGACCGGATCTACCCCCTGTCAACGGCAGAGCAGACAGCTATGGAGGAATATATTCAGGAAGCTCTCCGACAAGGTTACATTAGGCCATCCATGTCTCCGGCCTCTGCTGAGAAGAAAGGGGGCAGTCTTAGACTATGTATTATACAAGGATTCTGTTCCATCGCCTACCCCTTAACCTCCCTTCTCCATGGAAAACCCAGGCTCCTGGCATGGAATTCAGCTGCAGATCAAGCCTTGAACCAACTCAAAATGCCTTCACCATAGCTCCCATACTCAAACATCCAGACCCATCTAAGCCCTTTATTGATGCCTCAGAGAACGGGGGAGGTGCCTTGCTCTCCAAACATTTTGTTGACAAACCTAAGCTTCACCCCATGGCTTTCTTTTCACAGAAACTCTCCCCGGCAGAGTGGAACTATATTGTGGGCAACTGGGAATTATTGGCTGTTAAACTCGCTCTAGAAGAGTGCGACACTAGCTTGATGGGGCGACTCTTCCATTCATTATCTTTACTGATCATTAGAATCTAGAATATCTGCGTACCACCAAGCGATTAAACCCCAGGAAAGCTTATTGGTCTTTATTCTTTGCCTGATTCCAGTTAACCCTGTCATACCATCCTGGTTCTAAAAACATCAAAGCCAATGCCCTTTCACGCATGCACTCTGTTAACCCCAGTGAGAACAAGGAGGAATTCATCCTCCCTCCTTCATCTATCTTTGGGGTGATTGAATGGGAACTGGATCGGGTCATTGCATGCATACCACACCAGCAAATTCCCCAGTTATGTCCACCAAACAAGCTCTTTGTCTCTGTCCCACTTCAAACTCAGCTTATTACCTAGGCATAGACCTCTTTAGCTACAGGGCACCCAGGCTCCCAAGGTACCTACTACCTCATACAGGACACATACTGGTGGCCATGCATGTTCGCAGATGTACACTGCGTTGTATCCTCTTGCTCAGTATGGTACCCCATACCCTACCTGCCGGCAAACTTGTCCCACTGCCCACACCACAGAGACCCTGTCAACACATAGCCAGTGACTTCCTGACTGATTTTTAAGGGTCTCAAAGTAATACAGTGCTATTAGAGATCACTGATTGATTTTCCAAGTCTCTGCATCTGATTCCTCTCGCCAACATCCTCTTCACCTTTACCGCAGCCAAGCAACTCTTCAAACATGTATTCAGATATTTTGGCATACCAGAGGAGATAGTTAGTGACCGGGGTCCACAGTTCACATCTCGAGTCTTTATGGAGAAATTAGGGTAACCATAAACCTGACCTCTGCATACCACCCACAGGCCAACAGCCAAGTAGAGTGGGCTAACCAGGAGATCAGTCATTTCCCCGGCACCTTCTGTGCCGCCAATCCTGAAGACTGGGCCCCGTTCCTCCCCTGGGAGGAATATGCCCAAACCTCCCTGAAACATTCCGCAACCAAGCTCACCCATTTTCAGTGTGTGTTGGGATCCCAACCCCCTTTGTTTCCCTGGAATGCTAACACCACAGATTTGCCAGCCATAGATGAATGGTTTCTTTGGAGCGAACAAGTCTGGGAAACTACTCACCAGTGACTAGAACGGGCTGCCCCAACCTACAAAACTAAAGCTGACACACAACGCAGTGACCATTCCCACTACCAACTGGGAAACCGGGTCTGGCTTGCCACCAGGGACCTACGGCACCCCCACACCTGCAAAAAACTCAGCCCCAGTTATATAGGTCCATCAAAGTGCTCTGCAGACTCCATCTGCCAACAACCACTGCGGCCTACAAACATGGCCGCCTCGAACTACACTAACCAAAATATACACTCACTCACCTGCTGTCAGTCACTGAGCTTGTGAATGAACACAGCTGAGTTCTATCAGCCACACACATAAGCACCCTTTAAAAGGAGACTCTCATTCATTCATATCTTGTGATGTATACAGTCAGCTCTGTCTTTGTACTACTGACAATAACCAAGCCTTCTTGATCCTGTATTGCCTATTGTTACTGACCTGATCTGTTTTCACGTCTTTGCCTTTGTCCTGCCTAGTTTGTCCTGTTTGTTGATCGCCTGACCTTTTTGCCTGTATATTGATCCTGAGTTTGCCTTAAGATTTGGAACTGCTTGCCTGTGTTTTTTCTCATTAAATCTCAGCTCAATCTGTATTTGCATCTGTCTGTGCCTTCATTTTGCGACAAATATACTGATATTATTGAAAAATTATACTCATTTCATTAGAAATCATTCATATTTTACTGAATACTGCTTGTCTTAGAAAAAAGAGGCAAATTTAAGTAGAATAATTCATTTTAAATGCACTTTAATTCACTAAAAGTAATATACCATTATTTTGTTCAAAACCATGGGCTAAAACTGCTTCCATTATAACCAACATTTAGACATTTCTGAACAAATTAACACTTCAAGATAGAGATCTGAGTTTTTCCAGCTAATTGTGGTGAGTATTGTGATTTTGATCATTTCATAAGATCACCGTTTCCTGTCCTGAACTTCAGCAGCATTTTTATTTTATTAATATAATCTACATTTTAATTTTGAAATGTTTTAGGTATATCTTTGTACATTTGTAAATGTTTAATAATTCAATATAACATTTTATATAAAAGCCCAAAAGCTTTCCTTCTTCCTCCCACTTTTTCACAAAATTAAACATTGATGTTCACTAAGTCATTGTGACATCTTCAAATGTAATGAAGCAGTTTATGTAAATGTAACGATACTCTGACTTTAAAATCCTCCTCTGTCCTTGATCAGATTACACAAACCAGATTGCATTTAGTCTGTTACAACACATTAGGATATTAGCTGCAGTAAAAATGGCAGGGATTGTGTACAGATAAACATGAATATGGTTTGTACAGTCCTTTTTCCAAATGAGAGGAATCACAGAGAACAGCAGTATACATCAAAAAAGTGCTGTGACCTCCAGATACAGTCAGATAAACAGTACAGCAAAGCAAACAGACCTTGAGAATAAAAAAAATGGTGCAGAAGACTGCAGTGGTGATAGATTTGGCAATCAAGTGATGGCAAAATATAATGAAGAAATACAAGAATCTGGTGAAATACAAGGGACTGGAAGAGGAACCAGAGAGACTGAAGTGGAAGAAGAGAAATCTGAGTTTTTCCAGCAGTCATAACAGACCTCTAATCTGTAAGGAAAGCTCCTACATTGATCCAACTGCGAAGAGTGCAAACATAAATACAGTACAAATATATACTGTGCCCCTGAGCTCTGAGTGTAAATGAAGATATTATTATAAAAATTAAAACTATACAAGCCATTTCGTAGCAGAATCAAATTTTCTTGACGCTTCAGTTGTGAAGTGTTCAATTTATTTATTACAGAGCGAGCCAAGTGCTTATTCCTCAATTACCGTCATGGCATACATGCTGTTATGATGACCTGTGAAAAAAAAAATTAAATAAATAAATAAACAATTAAATACCAAGAATTCAAATAGTATTTTATTGTGGACTATTTATTATTTTTATGTGGCTCTTACCTTGAGCTCTGTAACATTTTACACCCAGAATGATGGTCACCAGCAGATAAGGAGAGGCCGCCACTAGACTACTGATCAGTTTAAGCACTGACAATGACATGACAACTGACATGTGAGACAAAGCACACACACACACACACACACACATACACACACACAATTCAGTGTGTAGACATTTTTGTAAAACTTGTGTGGTTAAAGTTTAGTTTGAGACTATGGTGTTCACTCACCAGTAGGAAAAGTGTAATTGTACCTGGTTCAGGCTGTTCAGGGCTACAGCTCAGTGTCTCTGTAGCAGAACTGGAGCTGACGTTGTTAGCTGCAGTGCAGTTCAGTGTAACGGCTCCTTCTGCTGGTGAGAGGCTGAACTGAAGCTGAGCTCCACTCGCAGTCTTATAGCTGCTCCACAGGTAAGAGACACTCTCAGCTCCAAGCGCTGCACACTTCACATCAACATCACAGCTGTTTGTGGCCACTTTCCACGTCTGATTCTTCTCAATCTGCACAGCTGTTATACGGTCTTAACATGTGTTTAAAAAAATAAATAGACAAAATGAGGAATACCTGCAACTGCAGCAGTGTAGTGTAATTACACACCCACCTATAACTTGTGTGATTAGTAGTAAACACTATAAAAAATAAAAATATATATAGTGAAAGTGAAGTGTGGCCAAGTATGGTGACCCATACTAGGAATTTGCGCTCTGCATTTAACCCATCCAAGTGCACACACAGTAGTGATCACACACACACACCATGAACACACACCCGGAGCAGTGGGCAGCCTTTTTTTGCTGCGGCGCCCGGGGAGCAGTTGGGGGTTCGGGGCCTTGCTCAAGGGTCTCACCACAGTCGTGGTATTGAGGGTGGAAGAGAACGCTGGTCATTCACTCCCCCCCACCTACAACCGCTGCTGGACCCGAGACTCGAACCCACAACTTCAGGTTCGCCTTCGGGTTACAAGTCCGACTCTCTATCCATTAGGCCACGACTGAATGTAGACATTCACTATAGTTATATTTACTGGTTGAAATGTATTACTCCTGGTTAACTATAATAATTATAATTGTTTAATAATTATAATTGTTTGCTACAGCTCAGTGTCTCTGTAGCTGAACTGGAGCTGACGTTGTTAGCTGCAGTGCAGTTCAGTGTAACGGCTCCTTCTGCTGGTGAGAGACTGAACTGAAGCTGAGCTCCATGCGCAGTCTTATAGCCGCTCCACATGTAGGAGACATTCTCGGCTCAGAGCGCGGCACATTTCACACCAGCATCACAGCTGTTTGTGGACACTTTCCATGTCTGATTCTTGTCAATTTGCACAGCTGTTATGGAGTCTTAACATGTGTTAAAAAATGTATAAATAAAAATAAGGAATCCCTGCAGCTGCAGCAGTTCAGTGTTATTACACACTCATGAAAACATAATGGGCAAGAACTTTAAAATTCTACTATTTTTGAACACATTAGGGTTCAATTAACACAATTTTGCAATTTTTATTTTAATTTCCAAATATGATATTTATTTTCAATTTTACAGTTTGTATCTCCCAGGATGCATTTCCCATTTAGGGTATATACACTGTATTTTACTTAAATTAATGCTTTTTGGCATTACTTGTTAAAAGTTTAGAAATTGCTTTAAAACATTTTAAAAACATTGGGTTTCTATTAATCTTTTAGTAAAGCTGTATGAAAATGTTAGCATAAGCCAAACTGAACTAAACATTTCCACTGGATTTACAAAAATTTCAGAAAACACTGATTTTCTTCATACTCGCACTCATACTGTATGTTGATGAATGCCAATCACTCATAAATTACCAGATGCATACACGACACAGATGATTTGCATTTGGTCATGCTCACAAAACTCCATACAAGGCAAAGCTCACAGAGCTTCTTTGATGAGTAAACACCAAGAAAAACTTTCTCAGAGGTAGAAATGGAAATTACTTTGAGTCATATCTATGCCAGTAAATAAATAAAGATTATATATTATATATATATATATATATATATATATATATATATATATATATATATATATAATTTAACATGACATATATGGGCATATTGGTCACACTGCAGATTGAGACATACCAGATCAGTCACATATCAGTGGCTCTAATGATGCTTTGCCTAGCATTAAAAAAAAGATGCCACGGCAATTGGAACCCACTTATACTCTGAGCCATTACAGCTTGTCTTCCTTTTATATGGGAGCATGTCTTTGTAAATGAATGACTAGGCTTATTTGTCTTTATTTATAGATTTCTCTCACCTGCTTTATAGTGATTAATATAAAAACAACTGGGTTTTACAAAATATTCATTAAATCTGTGTGTGCAATTGAATACATAAGTTATTTAAACTTGACAATGTAATCTGTATACAGAAAAAGTGCAGTGATTCACTGAAATAATATGATTTGAAGCTGATCAGCCTGATAGTTATTTATTTCTAATTCGTACCTTTTCATAATAATTCGTAGTTTTCTAATTTACACACACTCAGGATCACAGGTATGTTTTTCTGAATTTAGAAGCTTTTCATTAATACCAAATTTTATGTGTAAATGGTCCTTTGAACAATTTTCAATTCTGTTTGTATCCAGCTTGATAAAAGAGGCCCAATGTTGTGATCAGATCACTTTTTCAAATGTCAAACAACATTGTTGTTTGTAATTAAATTACTTAAAGGTCACCTTTAGAGTAATACAAATTAATTGTACTTGATTTTTGTATGGTACAGGACTCAAAAGACCTGAGACCTCATGACATAAGAACTTTTTCCACTGAAAGTAAGCCCACCCAGTCACTGCTCCTCCCCAGAGCCTGACAAATGTTTGTATCTCCCAGGTTACGTAACCCAGTCAGACTAAAGTTGGGGGTTTAAACTGAATATATGTATATATGCAATTAATGTTTGAATTTAAAATTAATTTTTTTTATAAACAGTTATACTTACTTTGAATATAAACTGTAAATGTTTGTGTTGGATACTGTTCTTTAGTTCCATCTACAACCACTGAGAATGTCCCAGAGTCTTGGGGTTGAAGATCTTGTACAATTACTCCAACTTTATCATTATCCTCCTTTAAACGTCCAGTGAACTGGGAATTCTGGTGTGAGTACTGGCTTTGAGAGTATTCAGCAAACTGTTTCTCATTGTAGAGCCACTGAACTGATGACACTGATTCTTTTGGATATTTCAGTGTTAGATCCAGGGAGCTCCCAGTAGCTCTGTACACCGTCACTGTGTTCGTATCAGCTAAAACAACACACACACCTGCAGCAAACATAACACATCAGTATGTAGTATGCAGGGTTGGGAAAGTTACTTTAAGAATGTATTCCATTACAGTTACAAATTACTTCATAAAAAATGTAATCAGTAACAAAGTATCACAATATAAAAGTAATGTAATTTGATTACTTTTGGATTGCTTCAAGCTCACATATGTAATTAAAGTCAAGAGAAAAGCAATATGAACAACATCAGCAACATCACAAAAGCATTTCAGAGAACAACTTTAGAGTTTCAACTGAAGTTATGATGGAAATGAGAAGAGACAGTGGAGCACATATTTGCAAGGGCATTGACCAATTGAAAATTTGAAGATCAAAAATATTATTAATTTTCATAATTTTGCAACATGATCTTAGAAGCTTAGTTATACAGTATGTCTTTACTAAACATGTTATTATATGTTTAAAAGCAAAAAAATCCAGTTATTAAAATAACATGTTATTATTTGATTCAGAAAAAAAAAAATCCAGTTCTTTGTACAGTCTTTTTTACATTGTGTTCTTACACGTTCAAATTTCTTTAACTAATGATAACAAGTACAAGGAAAAAATGGATAAAGATTTGGATGGATAAAGCTTAATATAATATAAAACAACTTTAATGTTTCGGACTAGTCACTCAGTGGGATGGTTGGGCTTGGATAGAGAATGCGGAAAAGACGCCAAATATCTTCAACCACGACTCTGGCTCTATACTTGTTCTTCAGGTACACCAGTGCTGAAAAAGCAGCCTCACAGAGATAGGTCGATGCAAATGGGAGAAGTTTTTCAATGCCATGTCACTCAGCTCTCTTTATTCAGTTTGCAGGGATATCCAAAAATCTGGCAGTGGCTCCTCTGTGAACCTCTGCTTCAGGGCCATTTCTGATGCCATGTCAACCACTGACTCTTCCAATTCAACTGCCAGTCCTGTCAATGATGTCTCTAGAAAGGAGTTTCTAATCCACTCTTCTGTTACAAACATGGCTTGATTTTCATGGAAATTCTCAGGGAATTGTATTTGCATGTCATTTAGGTGAGACCCGATAACTGGCCATGAGTTGGCTTTTGAAACAGTGCTCTTGTTCAGAAAATCATCCAGTAATGGGAAAGCATCAAAGCTATCATTGTCCAAGCAAGTTCGCCATAATGACAGTTTTCTGATCCACGCTTCAATTTTACCAGAAGGAGTGAAGAGTGACGCGTGTTTACTCTGAAGTTCTATAAGTTTTCCCTCTACCCCCTCTGCTACCGCTTTGTGACAAAACTCCCCCACCGCTTTGTGACCCCCTGAGGTGTCACGACCCCCAGTGAAAGAACAGCTGTTACAACATGTACTGGTAATCTGATTACTTTTTTTTTTTGACAAAAATTGTTACGGGTTACAGTTTTTTGTATCCTGATTACATAAAGCAATTACATGTATTCCATTACTACCCAAGCCTGGTAGTATGTGAGAAACCTTTATGACTGCTGGTGTAAAATGAAAACAATTTGTCCATATTCTACTGGCAGACACCAAATTGGAGCTGGCATCCAAACAACTACAATAACAGTGACTAGTACAACACTAGTACAACACATTGCACCATTGCTAATTTCCAAGTGTAAGTGTAAGTGACCATTTTATAATAAAACCAAAGTGTTTTACTGGGCTTTTCCACTTTCTCAAGAAAAGTTCCTTTACAGTTGCGCTTCCAACTTTAAATTTACAATTGGAACAGGGGTCTTAGTGTTAATTCCACATTTAGAGACATGGTATTGCTGCCTTTGTGTAATGTGAATTGTGATTGGCTGGTACGTGTGTACGCTATCAGTATCAGTAGGCCACTGTGTTTTGAGCTCCATTTAATGAGTGCCACACTAGGAGTAGGTTGCATGTGGCAGCAAAGGAAAATATGTAAATATTCCTTTCTGAAACTTATTAATTTGATACTTTGTGCCAATATTTTATTTCTAAGTAAGAACTGATAATAATGAGGGGTCACGCTGCATACAAGGTAGCTAATTTAAAGCGGCGACTAATATTTCCCCTTCCTTCCATATAGCCTGCAAATGACTCCTCCCTGAGTATCCACGTGCATTTTGTTTTTCATCAGATATATGTTCTTGTTCCTATTTTGAAATAATTTGCACCTGTTAATATGTTGAAGAGCTCTATGTTGAGTGTGTTTAGGGTTATCCAAAATGTTTTCCATCTGCTTATCTAGCTTCAGTAAAAAAACAGCGAGGACCTGACTGCTCATTGGTTACAAATTCACACTCCATCTGGAGTCTCACAGTATACAGTACATTGCCTCTTTCTCATCTGCATAAAAATATATGATATATGTGTTTGTCAATGTGAAAATCCTCATATGTTTAATCAGACTTTATGTCAGTATGGATGTGTTCAGGGAAGCACACAGTGATGAATGATGAGACATTCCTCAGCTATTCACAGGTCTTCCAGGAGCAACCTCACCAAGAATTTGGCAATACAATGTACCTCGTGATCAAGTATCTTAAAGATCGCAGAATGGGTTAGGCCTATTGAGTCATCCTTGCTTAAGTCATCATTGCTACTACAGGCAATTTAGCCTATAGGCAAGTTTGCTTGTATTAGAAGTCTCTAATTTCATGTCACATGTGTTTGTGTAGGTTCTCATTCCAGCCAAATAAAAGCCACACTGAATGGACAACAACCAGTTGACCAAATGACAGGAATAAAGTTGGAATAAACACATGAACCAACCCCTGCTATTTGTGGACACTCTGATGCTGTAAATACTTTGTCAATTATTTTTGATGTGCATTTACTTTCTATTACACTTTATTTATTATTCCAAATGTTCAATCTTATTCTCATTGTTTTTATTTCTATCATCCACAAACTATGCTCAACAACTACATTAAAACTATTTATAAATTTATATTCTTATAATTTGAAGTAACCAAAATAGCTGGTACAGAATGCACCACTATGCAAACAGACACATTTTTCACAGACAGTGCCTGAGGTTTCCTGAACCTAACCATATCTTTTTTTTTCTTTGCAGATAGAACATAAGAGCAGAAAGTTACGTGCGAAATACGTTAAACAGCAGTGGTGTCCTGTTAGTGTAGTGACAAATAACAAATGCCAGTTTATTTCAATAAAACCTCACTTTTACTTGAGTAAAAGTTAACTGAGTGCAAAATGAGCAATGAATTTAATAATGGTCCAGGAAAGTTTTGAAATACACCTTACAAGCTAAAATATTTCAGGATATCTTGTAACATGTAACATTTTTGTATTTTAATTTTTTAAATGAATACCTATATTTGGACACATCAGTGTCAATTTGATGTGTGCTTTTAATGAACAAAGCAGTTATCTAAGCTGTGTATCTTGTTCATGATGTAAAATCATATGCCTCTGACTTATGAAGTTACAAATATGGAAGTTCATTTACTGTGGGCTTTTAAAAGAGCTTAAATTGCCATGTGCATTAAAATTTTTCTCCATACATACCTTGAAGAATTCCAAACAACAGCACTCCAGAGGAGGAAAAACAGTATCCATGATAGTCCTCCATTGCTGTGTGAATGACTCTTCACTCTTGCTGCAGCTCAACTGGGGCTGTTATTTCAACACTAGATGAAAGCTGAGGCACAAAAAAAAAAAAAACACTTCCTCACTCACTGTGCGTGTGAGGTCTTTAACCTATAAATATTTGCTGCGTATGCAAAAAGTGCAGCAATACAAAGTCCTTGTAATGTATAGTGTATTCTCGGAGCGTGGTTTAGAGTCTTTCTTACTTCTCATGAACTGATGCTCTGCTGCAGTTCTGATAAAACAAGCACAACTTGTTTATATATATAAAGTGGATGGATGTGCACTAACCCACATCTGATCTTTGTTTACTTGTGATCAGTTGCTGAAGACAACTGATGGAGGAAAGAGCTTACATAGACTGTGGCTTTTTTCTTTTTAAAGAACTGACCATGTTTAGTAAAGTGATTAACACTGCACAGGACTGTAATTGCTGTATGTATGAAGTAATGAAATACATGCACAGCATCTGCAGTGGATGTAGACTGTAGGCCAGTAAAATGTATGATTTGCATTCACAGATCATAATCAAACCAAGAACTATATTACTGAATATTATGGCAGGGTCATTGCGCCATCATTTGGCTGAAATGGATTATTGTTTTTCAGAGAATGGCCCTTAAGGCCTAAAATTCTCTGAGAACAAAAATGTCTGTGTAATCTAAAATTTCTAGTGTTGTCAATGGCAGTTTTGCTAATATTTCAATTAGTAGTAATTTATTTCTTGAAATGACTGAGGAGTTTATGGTGACCAGAGCAATGGAGGTGTTGCTGTACAGGGAAATCACCATCATCAATGTTTCTAGGACTGGCACCAAGGTGAGGACTGGAAGGAGGTGGCTAAATAGAGGCAAGGTTGCTGCACAGCAGGCTGGTGGGACCTGTAGCTGTAGGTCAAGCATGGCTTGTTTGTAATCCTTGCTATAACAAAGTGCACGGGAAGGACTGTCGGTCAAGGGGAAGGCTCAAGCAGCAGTGGAGTAGCAGTGCTCTAGCAGGGTAGTAGGGATGCAACTGCAGGGCACATGGACTAGATGGGAGCGGGCATTGAAGTGGAAGGTCTCCGAGCGCTGCACACTTCAGGTCTACATCACAGCTGTTTGTGGACACCAGACACGTCTTTCAAACTGCACAGCTGTTATAGGGTCTTAACCTATTAAAAATACATTAATAAAAAGAGAATTGCTTGAAACGGCATTGGTTTAGTAGAATTATACACCCACAAAACCTATAACATGTAGAGTTATAATGCTCAGAATAAACACTAATAATTAAAAAAAATATATGGGTATGTTCGGTTTTAAAAAATCACTACAGGTTTTTATAACCGTAATTATACTAAATTTATATGGTTGTTTATATTTATGCCACTGATGTTTTAAGTTGGTTTACTTTTACTACTATTAATTAATTATATAATATTCCAGAGTCTAGGAGTTGAAGATCTTGTACAGTTACTCCAACTTTATCATGATTCACTTTTAATCTTCCACCGAACTGGGACTCTGGAAAGAAGCATCACTGTGCCTGATGAGCAGAAACAACACACACACATCTGCCACAAGGCAAAACAAGTAGACTATACAGTATGCCAGAAAAGTTTGTCTGCTGGCTGAACATACTATATTTTACAGCACACTGCATTTTAAGACTTGGACTCTTCTAAGACAAATATACAGTGGTGAAGATATTTGAAGGTGATATCAGGTCAATAGAAGTGTTTGTTACTTTATAAATGATGTTCAATTCTAAATGCAGAATCTCATTCTTTTTGTCTCTGAGTCTACAGTCCACAGACTATGTCCAGCAGCCAAGGGCACAGAATTTAGTAGGGATGCTAGGGACATGTCCCTACCAATATCCAGTGACTACTGAATTGTCCATAGCAATAATTTTGATCAAACAATTAAAATATATTGATGTATATAACCACTGTTGTCTGTCTGTGTCTTGTGGTTTGTATTTACTTATTTTTTATTTAACCTTTATTTAACCAGGAAAAGTCTCATTGAGATTAAGAATCTCTTTTACAAGAGCATCCTGACCAAGACAGGCGGCAGCACAATTTATGGAACACAAACAGTTAACAGATCTCGTCGCTAATAGGATTGGCTTTGCCGTTTCTTGCTAACATGTGAGAGGCTGTAGCTACAGTCGGTTGTAGGAAGACAAGATGCGCCATGTCATGCAGGCTATCAGACAATCACCTATTAATGAGATGAGTAGCAAGCCTAAAGGTTCGTTTTTGTGTGTGCGTGTGGCAGCCAAAAAAAGAAAGGTAGACATTAGGAGCTACTTTACAAGTCATAGTGTAAGTCACTTCAAATATTTTTTTAAGTGCTAGATTTGCAGACTCATCAATGGTAATAATACTGTTTTTTTGGTGGGATTTGCAGAGATACACAAATGGTCAATAATGGTAATAATAATACTTAACTAAGCCATAAATGTTTTTCCTCACTGTTCATACGGCATGCATCAGTGTGTTATTTTATCAGGTGACAGAAACAGTTCTGCCAGGTTTTTTTTCAGAGAATTACCCTTAAAGGTGCATTAGGTAAGATTAGGTCTAGGAGAGTTCATCAGCTGAATGATAGTCTATGACATAATACTGGCATCAAAACTTCTGAGAACAGAATAATAAAAGTTATGTTACAATCATAAATATACTATAATTAAAAAGACAACTGCTAAGGTTAATTGTTATTCAAAGCTCTTCACACAGCATGTATACAGCCTTATTTCTTTTGTTCCTGTAACACTTAACACACTCTGGTGGACATGGAAGGCACTAAACCAGAGGAGAACAAAAGAAAATATTGTAGAGACACTAAACTTGTATAGATATGAGGTAATAATAATAATAATAATATCAAAAAGGTTAAAAAAAATAGACACAATATCAGTCCATGAGCTAAATAATTTTCTAACAAGGACACTGCTCACTCAAGGACAATACTGCATCACTGACTTTTTAAAGCAGATTATCTGATTATTCCTAAAATCTAATCTTTTTTACAATCTGCTAATAGGTAATTAGCAAAATTAAAAAATATACTACATATACAAATCTGGACTTTTACATGAAAATGAAGAAATCCTGTTTGGACACTTTTTCATCATGAACCTAGAGATTTTCATCATGAAACTACAGAAGAAGGATATTTTATATAATTAATATAATAACTTAATTAATTAATTAGGAAAGGGACATGTATTTTTAATTAATTAATTAATTTAAATGATTGTGATTTACAGTTAGTGATATAAACTTCAATTAATTTGTTTATTAATGATAAACTAATATTGGGTGTGATTTGTCAACATTTAGTAAAATTGTGTAATTAAAAAAAAAACCTTAAAAATCTGAAAAGGTTCATAAACACTTATTGGCTTTGTATTCATGTGCATATAACAGGGAGCTCACCCTGTGCAGGGTTTGAATCCTGGGCTCCAGAGAGGAGAGGCAAGAACCAGTAAGCCACCCATAGACAGAAACCAACCCAAGTGCCCTAAAATAAGCTAACAGCTCAGTCCCACTAAAAGTCTGGGTCAAGATTAAAGAATAAGACTTTTTTTTTTTTTTTTTTTGAACGTATAGTATGCTGGCCAAGAACTACACAGCAGCACATAGCAAGGCTGACTCAAGACTATGCACTGAATGAAAGGTGGTGCTTTCAGACGCCCTCTGGTGGCAGGAGCTGGTCTGTCAGTGTTTCTGGTTGCTCTCTGTCTCCCTCTAATGATGGCACAAGACTGAGCCGGCTGTCCCCTTACAGAGAGTATATTGATAAATGCCCCATAAATTACAAAGCACATTCAGAGCACAGCTGATTTACATTTAGTTACAGCCACAAAACTCATTAAAGCCTTTAAGCACCTTTAAGCATGACTTACTAAATCTGGGGTGCTAAATATACAGCCAGCAGCCCAGTGTCCTCATTTATAAACAGCGTGTATGCAAAAAAAGTCTGAACATGCATATGCAACCTTCCATGCAGAAACCAGGATTTATAAAGAAATACTTGGTGGGAAATTGGGCGTATATTTACAGAAGATTTGACCCGTGTGTAGAGTCACCCGCAACATTTTAGGTATACCTGTGGATAGGTAGAGAATTACAGCTAACACATATTACACTTCAAATCAAATTATGCAGCTCCATAATAACTGCATATAAGCTACTTGGACATGAGAAGCATTAAAGCATAACAGTATTTTTTTTATGAGTTTATTTATTTACTTGTGTAGACTGGTTTATTAGCCTATTTCTATGTATTGCTCCAATTAAATATTTGCAGCCTATAATTTGTTTAATATCCTCCGTAAACAAAATACTAACTCATTATAGGTTGATATTAATTATGAGTAGTTACAGGCTGCAAACAGTTAATTTCACCCATTCATGATATATTAAAAGGCTACTAAATGATATAAATAGGCCATAGAATGATGTGTTGTTTACGGCACAATGGCATTTTTGGCATTGTTAGAAGACCACACCAAGCAAACAATAAGGTGAAAACATGTTTTTAGAGACATGAAGATTTCCTTGCCAACAATGATGAGTGGCTAATGAGGCTAATTAGATTTCCAAGAGCCGTTCTTTTGGAACTATGTGCTGAGTTGGCCCCAGGTTTAGAGAGACCAAGGTGCAATACGTATCCTCCTACAGGTTTTGACCACACTTTTATTCCTGGCAACCAGTTGCTCTGAAAGAGAATTGGCTGATGGGTCTGGGAAATCCCAGCCATCCTAATGCACCATCATTTCAGCCGTACTTGCTGGCATAATTAAATTGATTAGTCGTGCATCAGAGTTATTTACATAGTGGGTGTACAGGCCAACATCAAATTCCAATTTGAAGCAATGTCCGGTTTCCCACATGTAATCGGAGCAAATGACTGCACTCATGTTGCTATAAGGGCACCTAGTTAGAATAAATCTGTTTTTGGCAATTTAAAGCAAGTTCAACAATCCATTTTAATTCCCTAACCCACAGTGCAGAGGAGAGACACTACAATGACACACAGTATTCTGTGCATTCAGACTGCACCACTGGCCTGCTTAAAGCATGAAGGCATTGACTGGATGCATCAGGTGGGAGACTGCTATAGCCTACTGACAAGAAAAAGTCCACTAGATTGTGAGAACATGTTCTGCACAACAGGTCATAGCAGAATGGGCTCCCCCTCCTCATCTCCCCTAACCAACAACCTGATTAACCAATTCACATCTCTACCCACCAGATGAGTGTAATCTTCTCCCTGTGAGACTGCATGAAGATGCCATGGGTCCATTGTGAATAGCTGAGACCAATGCAAAGGTATATTTTTAACAAGCTCCTTTAATTTCATTGGCATTTTGGACATGATCCCTTTTATTTCTTTCAGTTTATTTTTCAGGTTTTCAGTAGCAGTAACTGTGTCCTTTTGTCTCAATCTCTGACATAACTTCCACTTTGCATTCCTCAAAATTCTTATTTTTTGCTTTTCCTCTCTGCCATTGTTGATGCTACCTCACTCAACAATGAAAAGGACCCCACACATTTAAATATATATGAGCTAATTTGCATTGACCATACATGGACATTTGTGGGCAGTACCCAGGTGGGAGAGCACACACTTTCACTCTCGAATCCACGCAAAGTTTAATAAATGAAACCCTAGTTTCATTTAAAAAGCAGTTTCAGAACAAAAATAGAGAGCATTGTAACTGAATTACAGAAAGGGCTAGTACATATTAGATTTTTAACTATGATGGTTACTGCATTGATATACAATCATTTTTTCCCTCATCTTCACCATAGTAAAACAGTAAAACTTAAAAAATCAAATTTGTCCAACACTATTCTGACATTTTGTTGAATATTTGCCTCCACTTGTTTTCACTGGCTGGTAAATCACTTTGCTGTTTTATTTGACCCTTATATCATGTTTGTACAGTCAGAGATTTGTTATAACATTTTTACACTAGTGATGAGTGATGCCATGAAAAGTCTTGGGATGGAGGTGTTCATGTTCAATTTAATTTCTTAATTTCAATTTCTTGTTGTTTGAACAATTCAAAAATGGTTATAACTGTAAGAAAGATTATGGAAATACTACCGAATAACTTCATGGTATTTATGTCACGGTTGGGTGATATGTATTGCTGTGCCTTCTTCTGTTTGCACATTTGTAAGTTTCTATCTGCCATATTACTGAATGAGTAGTGTTTGACTGCTCAATACTGTAGTTTGGAAAGATTGTTTATCTTTGTGTATTGTGTGTCTTTGAGCTCATCTTACCTTTATCTGTGTTCTGCTTCAGTTCTGAGTAAACAGTTTCAGCTCCCTCACTGCTCTTTCCTAGTGGGCAAGAGTCACTGATTTAGCATTCGCTAAGATAATATTAACACCTTAGAAATCCACAACTACAGTATATTTACTTCTTCTATTATTTTCATTGTAGTTACTGAATGATGCATATAACAGTTTCTGAATAATCTGCTTTAAGATGAACTGTCAAATAATCTGAAGGGTTTAGCAAAATCCTAAAGATTGTAGCATGAAAAGTGTACAAAAAATGCGGCCTGAGGCAGAGCATCTGAAACTGAAGCTGATGGACCAATAATGATACACAAATTCTCAAAAAATGTAAGTGTAGAGGTAGCTCTGTGTCATCAGGATATGTGTGTAAAAAAAAAAAAAAAAAAAATTATACAGTAACCACAATATTTTTCTACAAGACCTTATAGTTACCCTTGGGTTTCATGTTTTTAGATTTAATCACGGAGTAAACCACATCACTTGGTCTCAGTGCAGAGCTGTTTTCATGGTAAGGAACAGTAGCTAGTGAACACTATTTGTTCCTACACAAAGAGTCATGTTCTTTTAAAATAATGCGCAGTAGACAGTGTTGGGAATGGGAATGGGAAATTTAATGTTTTTCTTCTCAATTTGGGAATATATCACATCACCTGGACCTCTGGCTGCTAATATAGAAATTAATTTTGATTAATGCAAAAAGCAAATAAATAAAAACAAAAGAGTTGACCTTACTTTCATGCAGCTGCTGGAGCCAGCTGCAGACTCAAATAAAAGATAATAAAATAGAGCCATTAGAGAAGCTACTGCAATGTTATGCTGCTAAATCTGTCTCAAGTTTGGCTACAGAAATATAGATAAACTATACCCGTGGTCTTAAATTAAAGGCTTTAAGGGGAAATATTAAATAATGCTTTAAAAAACAAACAAACAAACAAACAAAAAAACTGGTGTTTTCATTGTTATTGCAGACCGACCTACAGGCTGATTGGTGTTATGATTTAATGTAGAAGGAGACTGAGATTTACACCTTCTCAACAGAGTAAAGCAGTGATACAAGTTAAAACATTGCCTTTACACATAATTTGGTGAAATATGAACACATAATTAAAAAAGAGCAAGACAGTACATTATTTTTCCTCAGAAAAAGAGAAATATCTGCAAAAGCTTATCAGACCTTCTTTCTTTTTGTAGTGCAACAGCAGGATCAGTGAGATCAATAAGATGACAAACAGTCCAGATAAGATGACATCAGTCCTACAACAGTGGATCCAGAAGCTGAAACTAGGGAAAACAGGGAACCTAAATATTTGTTTAAACACTGCATATTGTTACAAATCTAATTCACGTAAAAAGACATGTTTTCCTCACCTCTGACTGAAACCCAGCTTTTCAGTGATTGTCCTCTCTCTGGATGTTTACAGTGGTAGAAACCTTCATCTGATATTGAGGCAGACTGGATGGTCATCTATCCTGCAGTCTGGGACTGGAGGAAGGAATAATTTGTTTTTATAAATCAGCACCAGCGATTTCTCTCAGTCACAGGATGGAAAGGATTCTCCAGGATCACATAATCAGTAGAAAAGAAAAAGACAACAATACAAACATGAAGTGTTCAGAATAGGGCTTGGAAATCTTTAGTTAAATACTCTTTCAAGAATTCAAGACAGGTTTTCCATGGTTAGTGGTTTCCAGCTCTTTTGATATCGGCACTTCTCATTGTTAACTTTGATATCGCCACTTCTCATTGTTAACTTTGCCCTTTTTGATCATTTTACATATTAATTTATTTGCAAGTGTAGTCAGAGAAAAATGGCTCTTGCATTTTAGCCAACTGCGTTAACACAGTCTGCTGCCACTGTCAGGTAAAAGGAAAAATGCAACTTGTTGGCTGGCGGGCCACCTATAATACATTCTAATAGAGAAGCTGCGGGCCAATTAACATCTGTCCATGGGCTGCAATTGGCCCTGTGGCCGGACTTTGGACACCCCTAGGTTATAAAAATATACAACTATGCCTTTACGTTAACCAAGACATAGTGACTCAGAGAGAAGGAAACAGAGCTACATGTACTAAAATGTCTAATGTAATTTGTTCATTTAAAAATATCTAATGGCACATCATTAAATAAAATTTCTAGAAGCTCTTCAATCACTTTCAAACATTAAAATGGGGTTCACAATCAGAAGATACTAAATTAGTTTTCATATTTTATTTACAAGTAAGATATCGAACAATGTCTCACTGTGTGTGTATCCTCTCACTGTCTATCTAGTAGAGTCACTCTGGTCCTCACAGCTCAGTGAGAGAGAGTCAGCAGTAAAGTGTTGAGTTTTGCTGGGACTGATGATCAGAGACACTGGAAGAGATTCACCTGTTAATAATTATATTATTATATTATATTATTATTAAATTTTAATTTATGTTTTCCATTTATTTTGGTTAAAAAAGTCTGAAAAATAAAAGAGATAAAAACAACTTTGTAGCTGTCACGTCTGCGTTGAGTCAAAAAGGGACACAGCACACACCACAGCCTACAAACATTGGACTACACTTCCCAACACTCTCGGACATGTTTACAGTCACCGTCTTTTCTAATCACACAAACCTGAACACAATCACAGCCACACAGTATATAAGAACTTCCCATAGATGCCTTGATGTATGTGTATTGACATTTCTGGTTTTGACCTTGCCTTGATTTTTGTTTTGTGATTTTGGATTTTGCCCTGAGATAGGTGTTTGCTGATCAACTGACCCTTTGCATGTTCTGTGGACCATGTTTATTGAACCTTGTTTTGGATTTGTTTGGCAGTTTCTTTAATAAAACTTTGCCAGCCTCATGGATGCAGCAGGAGAACAAGATTGGCAAAACATTGCGGCTGCACAAGGCTGACTGGTAGGAGAGCACCAACAGCACATGACTGAGTTAGATGCCAAACTCACTATGATTTCCAACACTCTGTCTACAACCTATGCCAAACCATGTGTTCCAGCCATGCTGGCAAGTTCACTCATCTCCCGACCAGACAAGAATTTGGGACAGGGCAAGGGCTTCTTATTAAATTCCTCATTGTACTTATCGAAAAAATAAATAAATAAATCACCCATTCATAAGCCTGCTCACTGGAAAAGCCCTAAACTGGGTCAAAGTGGTATGGTTCCTCTTTGATGAACTGTTTCAAAGCATATTCAGTCATTACCCAGAAAGGAAATCAGGATACAACTAATAACCATAACCCTAGTGCAAAGAGGAGCTGCCGAATATGCATTAGAGTTCCATACCTTCACTGCAGGTAATGATTGGAATGAACCCCTGCTCAAAGCCACATTCCGTCAAGGTTTAAACCCAGAAGTCCTCATAGAAATGGCTTGCTGAGATGATGAAATGACTCTGGATTCCCTGACTGATCTCGCTATCCATCTAGATCATCATCTTCATAACCGACAAATGCCCAAAGGAACCTGGACATCACAGCCCTTTTGTAACCTCCCTGAACCCATGCAGTTGGGTCAAGTCAAGCTGAATGACATCAAGAGAGAGAAGTGCTGAAGAAATAAACTATGTTATTACTGTGGCAAACCTGAACACTTTGTCGCACAATGACCTCTCCTTGCCAAAGCCCCAGCCAAACAAAACCCCGCTGAGAGAACCAACACTCTCACCCACTCTTCTATGGTGAGTCCACCTCATTTTTTGTCTCGTCTCACCAAACTTTTACCCTTAATGTATAGATAAACTCTCAAACTTTGTCTCTCAGTTCTGATTGATTCTGAAGCTGCTGGTAATTTTGTCAACCAAGTCACTGGGGTTGCACAAACCAGTGCACTCTCAGTGCTGGTCCCAAACTTGGTTAAAATGGGGAAGGTTGCGTCAGGAAGGGCATCCGTCATAAAACCCGTGGCAAATCAAATATTCGGATGAGCTGCAGTAACTACAGAGTGTAACTGGCAGAGCTTATATGCTGCCTGTGTACCAGGCCTTAGTGTCCCTGACAGCCACCATACCCGACTGCAGTGGGGTTGCCTCTCCCACTTTCTACATTAGCATGTGAAGTGTGATGTATATAATGCTAGCAGTATTCTCTATAGTTAGCTATCTTTTTTTTTACATTTTCCTCTGTGCTGTGTGTTCCAAGTTGGCGTTCTCTCTATTAAGGTATGTTTTAGACTCTATAACATGCTGTACAGTCTTATATTCCATGTAGAATGAACATGCTAACAGTGGCAGTCTATTTATGCAAGTGTATGCCGATGGGCCTACTATTATGGATGTTTTGCACCGGGTATTTGCATCTGAATGTAGCTTTAGCATTTTCCCTGTTGCTTGTTGTTTCCGCTATGTAATGGATTTCTAGAATGTGTGCATTTTTAATCTATATTTAAGGAATTGTGTGTTATTACCAGGTCCTGGTATGAAATGTTGGGATTGAAGCTTTACAATGGCACCTGAGATTGCGAGCTCACCAAGAATTCCATCAGAGCCACTGCTGTTTTACCTATTAGCATTGTGGTCTGGTTCTTTGACTTTTTTTATTATTGTGTCGTGGAGCTTCTAAATGTGTTGGAAGCATCTAATATTTTTGTTCTTTTGCTTTGACTCTTGTAGTTTGCTTTTGATCTGTGTTATTTTTTTGTATATTTGTCTATTATTGAGTGGGCAACAGTGAGATATTGGCTGTGATGTGTGTAGTTTTGCCTTTTAGTTAATTGACAATTTGATTAATTGGCAGTTTTTATGTAATAATTACTCTTATCTCCTGTAGCAGACTGTGCATGCCCCACAGGCTGGTTACCACCTTGGCTCTCCTCCCTCATTCACTTCCTTGCACCATGGTTGCAGTGTGTGATGTATATTTTCTTTTTTTTACTTTGAATTATGACACCCAGTATGCCTGTCCTGTAAGTGCATTAGTGCTGTGGTGTAAGTGACCTCTGCATACATATTCTTTTATAATGGATTTTTAATACTGTGTAACAATAAATGTCTTTTATAAGCTGATTTTTTGATGTTTGAGTGTATGCTTTCTGTTAGTTTATTAAATATGCCCACTCAACTCAGACATGTCCTGTCTCTTTTCTTTACTACTTACCTGTGATGGGAAGTGCCTTCATTCCAATTGCCTTTACACATTCTTACCTGGGGTGAGAGTCCCCAGGTGGCATAGTCTGGCATTTATTGAGTATTGTTGCTATACTGCTCGAGGCAGTGCCACATTAGTGGTGTAGTCAGGTTGGATCTTTGTAAACAGACACTTGTCTTTGAGAATTTTTCTTTTTTCTACTTTCCTGTGTTTATTATTATTATTATTATTTTGAGGTGTGTGGTTGTATAGGCAAAACAGCAGTTGGCATGTTGTGGGACCTGAGGATATCAGCTGGGTGGCGTCATTGTGCTCTTTTAACTTTAGTCAGCAACTAACTGATTTTTTATTTTGTATCTTGGTTATGGCCAATGAGCTTCAAGAACTGAGAGACCTTGTGCACCAGCTGCAGGCAGACAATGAGCGTCTCCTGCAAGAACGAGCAGCAGCTCAGCCCCAGGAGGGCCCCAGTACCTTTGCATCTGTCCCTCAGGAGCCTCTTTCTAACACTGTTCCTGCTGAAAGGTTACTGAACAAAAATATCCAGTGTTTAGCAGCAACTCCGGTATTAGTTTTGAGTGAGTGGAAGTGCAGGCTAGCATCCGGGCCAAACGCTTGGGGTCTCTTGACCAGGCCTATTTTATATTTGACTACTTAGAAGGGGAGGCAAAGGATGAAATATGGTATAGGTGTAGGGCAGAGAGGCAAGACCCACAAAAAATTCTAACCATCCTTATAGAGTTGTATGGATGCTCTAAATCTTACATTGCTTTGCAGAAGTTCTTTGGCCAGAAACAGTTGGAGAGAGAATCTTTGCAAAAGTATTCACATGTTCTTTTTGCCCTTATGAATAAGATTAAGCAAATGTGCCCCTAATGCAGTTCCAAATTTTGATGTCCTGTGCGTGATCAGTTTGTAGAACATGTTAATGATTCTGCTCTCCACAAGGAATTAAAATGTGTGGTTTGGTAGACGCCTGAGATTTCTACGCTGCAAGTGCAGGCTGAGGCCATCCAGTGGGAGCAGGAGGGTAGGCCAGATGACTGTAGTAGAGGTAGGAGTTTTTCTGTGCTTTCCAAGTGTGCTTAGCAGATGTCTAAATGGTCTTTCAGTGCTCTGCCTTCTCAACTCTGTTTCTTCAGATATAGCAGAGCTAAAGGCCATGTTACTGACACAGCAGCAACAGATCACTCAGCGTACACAAAGCCTTGCCATGTTACACCCTTTACATCACTCCAGTAGACCTTCTCACTCTAATGCAGCTGTATGTAGGCATTGTCAACAACCGGGGCATTATGCTAGAGAATGTGACAATGAGCAGGTCTCTGTGGTTCCTGGGGGTGGTTCGACCCAAAGTCTATCTGTGACTAATTTTCAGCCTGCGGGAAACAAGTTCCCACTATAGTGCAGAGCCACATATTGAGTGGGGATAACCTTGGCTCTGTGGTGCCAAACGCAGTAAATTGCACTATAGTTTTATCTTTGGTAGGGCAGTGTCCAAAGATAGCTGTTCAGTTGGGGAGTGTGGTGGTTGATTGCCTGCTGGACACTGGGTCAATGGTGTCTCGTCAGTGGTTGCAGCTTTCTGCAGCCAGTGGGTTGGAAATACCATATGTGGGCTACATTGAGTTAACTTTTGAGGTTCTTGGCAAGGTAATCCCTGGCCATGACTGGCTGGTAGTCAGAGATCCACCAGGGACACCCAACTGGTGGTTCCAGGTGTGTTGAGGATGAATGTCATTTGTGAATGTTATCAAGATATTTTCTGTCAGCATAGTCCTTTGTTGTTTCAGCTTCCCCCAGTAGTTCACACCTCTTGGCAACAGGCTTTGCAGTACTGCCACAAAGCCCAAAACAGGCCTCCTGGAATAGCGAAAGGGTTAGCTGAAGTGAGGGGGCACAAACAGCAGGGTCCATCAAGGTAGTGGCTTCTATATGCTCTAGTCAATTCTGTGAGCTGAATGCAGCAGTTTTGATTGAACCTCTTTTTAATGCCAGTGCTTTACCCAATGGTCTCCTTGTTTCAGCTTCTTTGATTAAGGTATTCTGAGGCATGGCTTATGTGCCAGTTGTGAATGTTGGTTGTACACATGTTTCTTTGTACCCTTGTAGTCCTGTGGGACTGTTGACCAGTGTACAAGTTGTAAGCCTACTTACTGGGGTCACTGATCATGTGAGTCAACCCAATGTGGAGGTGGCCCAGGCAGCACAGGGGCAGTTAGGGCAGATTCAGGCTATGGATTTGATTTGACAGTCCTGGCTCGCCTGTACGGGACTGGGCGTTTCTTGAGAGCTTGGGGCAAGAGGTACAGAAATGGCCAGACCGACCACAGTATAAGCAACAATGTTCCCGCAGGGGAGAGGCGGGCCCTGCCCAACTGCATCGGTTCTGAGGGGTCTTGGGGATCAGAGCGCCCCTGCAATAGGGCTGGCCGGCTGGGAGCATGGGAACGGCTCCGGACTCTCTCCGGTGATTATCCAACCGGCCAGCCTGGTCAATGAGGACCTCAAGGTCCCGGCTCTCTAGTAGTCAGGTTGTCCTTGATTGCCTTGGATAGCCCGTTCTAGAAGCAAACCAGGCGGTTATGGTCCAGAACTAGGGTCGCCCGAGAAGTGCTGCGGGCGAGGTAGCCGAGGTTCGGCCACTGGAGTGGGGGCTCAAGACTCAGGAAGGGGCACAGAGGCTGCCCTAAGCTGATGCAACAGGAAGCTGGTCAGAGATCTGGCAGATAGCAGCCAAGAGATCCATTAGCAGCTGAGAGTGTTAGGCCATCAAGGTCTCCTGCTGAGCCAGGACGGCCTCGTGGCGTTGTACGGTGGACTCATGCTGGGCCGCGGTGGCAAGGAGCTCGTGAGTATTCGGCATTTCTGACAACGTTGAGCCACAGGGAGGTGGTGAGCCACAGGGAGGTGGTGAACCCAGGATGCAAACGCTGAGGTGGTGCACAAGAATTTTATTTAAAAAATTAAGAAAGTAACACAAGGGCAATAACAGGGAAAAACAAGAAGGCAAAGGATCTCAAAAACGAAGACGAGGCAGGGGAACTGAAGACTGCCAAAAACTAAAAAGAGAAACAGGGAAAAAAGACAAAAAAACAAGGCAAGGACGCTAGAAAAAAACACAGAAGATATTAACTCGAGAGAAGCAACAATAAAGACAACAGGGGCTTAGGAAACAACAATAACCAAGCGGGGAACAAAGGCAAAAGGGATGGCTTAAATACACAGAACGGAAACAAGACACAGGTGAAAGCAATGAAACCAATTACAACAAAGAAAATCTAAGGCTGGGCGACATCTAGTGGGGAAAAAAAACCATAACACAACAAAAAACACAGAAAAAAGGACCAAAACTCTGACAAAGCATATTCCCCCACCTGACTATAATGCAGTGAAGGCCCATATATGTCAACTGCTTGATAGCCAGGTCATCCAGGAAAGTTGTAGCCCTTATGCTTCTCCTATTGTTCTGGTGAAGAAAAAAGATGGCAGTCTACGGGTGTGTGTCGATTACCACCAGCACAATAGTAAAACTAGGAAGTCTTGTGCCCAGTGGTACTACAATGGATTTGGCTAGCGGCTATAATCAGATCCTGGGTACTGATAGCGACTGCCCAAAGACAGTCTTTTGTACAACTTTTGGGTTCTTTGAATTTAACTGAATGCCCTTTGGGCTATGTAATGCACCCAGTACATTTCAAAGACTTATGGAAAGGATGTTTGATGATCAGAACTGCCAGTCACTGATATTCAAGGTTCAAGGTTCTTTATTTGTCACATACATTACATACATGTGATGTATTAATGTAGTGAAATGTTTTTCCTTAGTGCCTTGTCCCACAGTGCAACAGTGATACATAATAAAACAGAATATAATAAGCCAAATATAATAAAAGCAGAATATAATGAATAAAATAGAAAAATAGAATAGAATAGAATAGAATCTATTAGACAAAATTTTGATGTTATATGTAAAAATATGTTTAGCAGCTTGGAGGAATCTTAGCATCTTTTAGAGGACGTAGTGTGCAAAAGAGTGCAAGAGTTTTCGTTTGTCCATAGCGCAACTGTTTGTGTATGTGTGCCTGTATGTGAGGTAGTAGTATGCAGACTTCAAGTGTCCTCATTCAGTTGCCAGATTGCCTGAGGGTAGAAACTCCTCCTGAATCTCTCTGTGTTGGTTCTCAGGATCCAGTAGCGCTTCCCTGATGGGAGCACTGAGAAGAGACTGTTTCCGGGGTGGTGAGAGTCTTTTATGATCCTCCTGGCCCTGGTCTTGCATCGCTGGTTGTAGATGTATGTGATGCAGGGGAGAGAGGTCCTGATGGTCTTTTCCGCTGCCCTCACCACTCTGGACAGTACATTCCGGTCCTTGGCCGTGGTGCCTCCGAACCAGCTGGTGATGCTTCCGGTGAGAAGACTCTCCACAGCCTCAGTGTAGAAAGCCTTCAGCACCCTCTGAGAGACCCTGAACCTGGCCAGACGTCGTAGATGGTAGAGATGCTAGTGCGCTCTTGTCGCCAAGCTGTATGTGTTTGTGTAGTCCATGACAGGTCTTCTATGAGATGGACCCCAAGGTATTTGAAGCTGCTCACCCTCTCGACCGTGGCCCTATTGATCAACAGGGGGCTACAGTTCCTCAGCTGCTTCTTCCCATAGTCAATAATCATCTCCTTAGTCTTGGTGACATTCAGGGATAGACTGTTATTCCGACACCATGTGGAGAGGATATTCACTTCCTCTAAGTAGGCCTTCTTGTCATTGTTGGTGATGAGGCCTATAACCACTGTATTGTTGGCGAACTTCACCAGCCTGTTGGAGCTGTGTGTGGCCGTGCAGTCACTGGTGTAGAGGGAGTACAGCAGGGGGCTGAGGATGCAGCCCTGAGGAGCTCCAGTGCTGAGGGTGAGTGTGGAGGAGGAGTGGTTTCCCATCCTGACCACCTGGGGGCATCTGGTCAGGAAATCCAGGACCCTGTGGCAGATGGAGGAGTTTAGTCCCAGATCCTGGAGCTTTTTGCAGAGGTGTGAGGAAACTATGGTGTTAAAGGCAGATCTGTAATCCACAAACAGCATTCGCACATAGTTTCCTTTCCTCCGGTCCAGGTGGGAGAGGGCACTGTGTAAGGTGTAGTTGATGGCATCATCTGTGGACCTGTTGGACCAGTATGCAAACTGTATTGGGTCTAGGCAGCTGGGTAGGAGGGAGCAGGTGTAGTTTCTAACCAGCTTTTCAAAGCACTTCATCACTAAAGAAGTGAGTGCTACAGGATGGTAGTCATTCAGGGAGGCAGTACGGGCAGTTTTGGGGACAGGAATGATGGTGGAGGACTTGAAACAAGTGGGGACAACACTCTAGCTGAGGGAGAGGTTAAAAATGGTGGTAAAGACTGGTGTTAGTTGGTTAGCACAGACTTTTAGCACATGTCCAGGGATGTTGTCCAGACCGCATGCTTTTCTGGTGTTAACTATGTGTAGCACCTTCCTCACATCCATTTCTAAAATGACCAGTCTTTCCTACTCTCCAGCTAGACCCGATGGTTCATACTCATGGTTGTCCTGGTCTGTGCTAGTAACCTCAACTGTGAGTAGAAATTCATTGGCTAAGGAGGCACTGGCATTATTAATGGTGAGGAGCATGGGTTTGTAGTCTGTAACAGTTTGCAGGCTCTGACACAGATGCCTGGAATCTGCCTGCTCAAACTGGGTCTTGATCTTCTCTCTGTATTTCCTTTTGGCTTCTCTCACTGTTTTCTTCACGTTGTAAGAAGCCACTTTGCATTTACCCATGTTGCCGGTCTGCAGCCCTGCATTGTAGGCAGCTGTGTGCTTGTTCAGAGCCTTCCGCACAGACCGGTCCACCCATGGCTTCTGATTGGGAAAAACCTTTAAAGAGCATATGGGAATAGTCACATCAGGAACTCTGTATAACCGAACACTGCTGCTGTAAACTTGCTGATGTCATCAGAGCTGTGCCAGAACATCTCCCAGTCTGTGTCCTACAGCACGTCTTGTAGTGTGGCTTGTGATTGGTCAGACCAGCACCACACCTCCCGTGTCACCGGATCTTCCCTCCACAGCCTTTGTTTATATTTTGGGAGTAGTAAAATGGCAGCATGGTCTGACTTACCAAGTGGTGGTGTTTTTATTGCCTTATAGCAGTCCCTGTGTTGTGTGTAAAAGTGATCCAGCGTCACCGGTAATCACCTGGGCTGCATCTGGGTGCAGTGTTTGAAGTAGTCCACTGTCCCTGTCCAATGTCTGTGAAACAGTGTCTGTGTGTGCCTGAGGTGGAATATAAACAGTAATGATGATGGCGGAGGTGAATTCTCTGGGTAAATAAAAGGGACGGCATTTGACCGTGAGGTATTCCAGGTCCGGTGTGCATAATTCCATAAGATGAAGGGTGCTCCCTGAGCTGCACCATTTGTCATTGATCATAACACACACTCCACCACCCCAGATTTTCCCCGAGTTCTCCGTCCTGTCCATGCGGTGAAGGGAGAACCCAGGCAGCTGTACAGCATGGTCAGGAATGGTTGGTGTGAGCCATGTCTTGGTGAGGCAAAGAGCGTTGCAGTCCCTGAAGTCTCGCTGGAACTGTATCCGGGCTCTAAGATCATCCAGTTTGTTGTCAATGGACTGGACATTAGCTAACAATGCTGGGCATTGGTGTGGAGTATGCCCTCATTCGTCCGTACCCAGTTCCTCACACCGGCTCTTTTTCCTTGTTATCGTCGCCACTGTCACAGGAGAGTAAGTCCATTGTTTACCTGGCTCAGAGTGATCTCAGGAGGCCAGTCAGGGTCAGGATGAAAATGGGAATTAGAGTGGAGAGTAAAGTCTATTCCAATGTTGATTAAAGTTTGTCGGCCATATGTTATATGTCCATGGGTTAGCTCAACAATAGTGCAAAAACAAGATAAAAAACAAGGTAAAATACACAAAAGTTGCAGTGTGGGTTGCAAGCACTAACGTAGGCAGCCTTCCTTAGAGGCGCCATCTTAGTGACATTGATAATAATGACATCATAGTGTTTTCTTCTGACATAGGCCAGCTTGGAGCTTGTACTGAGTTGACTGCAACAGGAGGGCTTGAAGGCCAAATTGGAGAAGTGTTGTTTCTTCAAAAGAGAAGTCTGATACCTGGGCCACATCGTTTCTAGTGGTGGAGTATCAACAGACCCTGAGAAGGTGTTTGCTGCAGCTAACTGACCATGCCCCACAACTGTTTTGGAGTTGCACTCCTTTCTAGTTTTCCCCAGTTATTATCGGCAATTAATCTGAAGGGGTTCTCAAAGCTAGCTGCACCTTTGCACCGTTTGATAGCAGATGTTGGTGGAGTCAGGACCCGGGTAGTGGCCTCATTTGGCAGAAGCCTGGTAGGAACAATGCAAAGCAAATGCAAACGTTCAGGAGTTGAAGGTGATGCTTGTAAAGGCACTCACACTTGCTTTCGCTAATTTTACACTCACTTTTATTTCAGAGGTTGATGCCAGTCACCAGGTCTTGGGGCAGTATTTTCTTAGGAGCAAGATGGTAAAGTCCATCCCATCGCCTATGCCAGCTGCAGTCTCAATCCCATCGAGAAAATGTACAGCTCTATGAAACTGAGTTTCTGGGTATGAAGTGGGCCATGACAGAGAAGTTCTGTGAGTACCTTTGGGGACGGCAGTGCATTATCTGGACAGACAATAACCCATTGAGATATTTGGACACAGCCAAGCTAGGTGCCACAAAACAGTGACCATTGACTACACAATTAATTATAGGCCTAGGCATACAAATAAAAATGCAGACTCATTATCTAGTGTAGGATCTGAAGTGAACAGGCAAGGAAAGCAAAGAAGCCATAAAGCTAGGAATCCTGCTCCCAGACTTTGCAGACCCAAGTTTATTACCGCTTGTTTACTGATTGCTGGATTTCAACTGCCCTGTGAACAATCAGCAACTGATAGGACATCCCTGACCAGAGGATGAACCCTTTCAGCCAAGAGGAAATTCTGTCAAACTTATTGATCTAGGCTGTTAGCTAGATGGCTAGATGGCTCACCCAGCATGATGGTAAAACTGATAACTACAGAAAAGGTGGGGGGGACTGACCCAAGGACCCTCATGGAATGAGACCTTTGTTCTCCTCAGGAACACAAAGTTCACCACCCTTCAAACATTCCACAGAACCCAGCTTTAACAGACTACATAAGGCTACTTTACATCTCCTGTAAGGACAATGACTTTTAAGATGATGCACCATAGTTTGGAAACTTGTTGCTTCTTTTAATGTCATTCCATACATGTGTCATGCTTATAGCCACCAGGTCATTATGATGCTTTTTGATCATTTAACAGGGATCATAGTGTTCGTGTGTCTATCAATAACAGCAGGTATGTCATGTTTGGTATGTGTGTGATCACTATTGAATTTCCTAAGGGTTGGTATAACGTGAAGTTGAGTACAATGTATTACATGCATGTTACCCAATTCCTTACCAAAGTTCTAACCTAACCTTATGCAAAGTTTGCAAAGCACATAACTCAGAGACCAGAATGTTAATTAGTGTCAGAGGAGGGGAATACAGTTTACACCCTGCCCCAAGATCCTGCTGATTGGAGCAAACACTTTGGGGTCAGCCCAACTGGAAAGGGTTAAAACCCCCTGACACAAAGGAAACTCTGAGTCTCATCCACCACATCTCTGCAAGAGTCTCATCCACCACATCTCTGCAAGAGTCTCACCCAACACATCTCTGCAAGAGTCTCATCCAAAACACCTGTGCAAGTGTCCAACATCTTCAGAGAGCCTCTACCAACATCTTCAAGGAGTTCTCTTCAACTAACAGCTCAAGAGAGTCTCCATCCACATCTGAAGGAAGTCTCATCAACCAAGAGCTTTAGAAGTTCATCACGAGGAGATCACGCTTGCTCTGAGACTCCGCATCCAGACTGGTTCCTGCAAAGCCTCCAACTCTCGCCTTCGCACCGCTGTGAACCATTCATCAAAGTTTTGCAACCCGCCTACGAGACTCAGCTGGGTTCGAGCCTCACTCTGTTTATCTTCCTCATTGGTCTTTCGAGACGCTACATAAGGCCAACCAGACCATCGACCAATCAACATCGCCGGAAACTCCTTCCAAACAACACTGCAACGAGGGAATCCTGGCAGCACAAACCCAAGTATAGTACCTCCAGATTGTCGCTGAACTGATGCATTTAATACAAGTTTGAAGCCCTTCTAAACGGAGCGAATGTTAAATTAAACTGAGAAGTTGATGGTTCGTTCAGGTCATGGTCTGAAACTGCTAGAAACTTGGAATTTCATTTACTCTCTTTTCAAAGCCATTTTCACCCCTGTTTACGTGTGTGTGTGTGTGCGTTTGTGTTTGTTTGTGTTAGATTAGTTTCTGTGTTTTAGAATACTAATAAAGTCTTGTCTGATTTTTAAAGGCCAGTGTCTTGTGTCTCTGTGCTTCAAATTTATTGCCTTAAACTGCCGATCTTGTTACTGTGCTCTTAATATAGTATTTCACTATATTTAGGATATTATTGCCGGTGGCCACGGAGGTAATATCCCATACACAATTAATAAATACACTCGTTTCAACTTATCGCTGGACGAATAGTTGATCAGCTATTAAAATATTAAGTTTACAAATTTCCCCTTCTGAGCTGATCTGCTAATCACCTACACATTTTGGTGGAGAATACATCAGCTTAACCTAAATGAGCTAAAATTCCTTACACTAGACAAGGCTTGTGTGCCTCAGTTGAGCCCACTGAATCTGTCATCAGGGGTGTGACTTTACCCTTGTCTTTGCAGTAGGTCGCTAAAGAAGCAGAGTCACAACCAGCGGTCCAGTTTTCAATCTCTGCTTTTCCTTCTCGTACCCCTGCTGAATTGAAGAGGCTTCAAAAAGCTGATGTGGGTATCGGTGCCTTCCTTCCCTTTTGGCATGAGCAGAGGCTGCTGAGCCAGGCAGTGAGAGAGGAGTTACTAGATTGAACCCAAGGACTCCTGCAACAGTGGGAATGGATTGTGCAAGTGGATGGACTCTTATATCGGAGGATTCTCCAACCAGAAGGTAGTGAGGAGGTTCTGCAGCTTCTGCTTTCAGAAAACTTATAGGAGAAAGTGTTGTGGCGGTTGCATGACAATCATAGCCACAAAAGTATTGAGCGGACTACAGAACTCATGAGGAAGAGGTTCTGTAGGAATGGAACAACTGGCCAGGAATGGGTAAAGACATCAAGCAAGGTGCCACCAGTGTGAGAGGTGCACTCTTGCTCAGCCCCTTCAGCCACATGTCCATGACCCTATGGGACACTTGCTAGCCTCTAGAGAAAATGAGGTAGTGGCTATTGATTTCTCCTTCTTGGAGCCAGCCCAAGATTGCACTGAACAGGACCTGGTTATGACAGATGTCTTTACAATGTTTACTCAGGCTATACCCACTCATGATCAGAGGGCCTCTACAGTGGCAAATGTGTTGATTCAGCACTGGTTTTATCGATATAGTGTTCCTGCCCCCCTTCACACTGATCGAGGCCAAAGTTTTGAGAATGTCCTTGTCCATCAACTTTGTGAATTGTATGGGGTCAAAAAAACATGGACTCCACCTTACCATCCACAAGGAAATGGCCAATGTGATAGATTCAATCGGACCATGCATGACCTCCTATGCACACTGTCCCATAAGCAAAAATGATGCTGGCCAAAATATTTACCCCAGCTTGTGTTTAAGTATAATACTGCTATCCATCAGTCAACAGGGGAATCTCCTCATTTCCTCATGTTTGGGCAAGAACCCCAACTCCGAGTTGACTTCCTTTTGGGAAGAGTGAGAGAACAAGAGGCTGGGGCAGTTTGTGACTTTGTCTGTGAACATCACTGGCACCTTCAGGTGCCCTTTGAGGGAACTACGGAGAGGCTGCAGGTGGATTCTTCCAGATCCTTCTGTGAACCCTTCCACTTCTCCTGCGTTAGCTGGATTCCTCTGTGTGGAAAAAGGGGGGAGGGCTTCGTCCTTGTATCAATTACAGAGGACTCAACCAAGTCACAGAGAAGTACCGCTACCCTCTCCCACTTGTTCCCTCAGCCCTAACAGTGTTCAGCTAAAATCTTCACCAAGCTCAACCTACATAGTGCATATAACCTTGTTCGTATCCATGAGTACAATGAGTGGAAGACAGCCTTTAGCAACAACCTCTGGCCACTACAAATACTGTGTCATGGCGTAAGGGCTCTCTTGTGCCCCCTCTGTGTTTCAGTGCCTTATCAGTGATGTCTTGAGAGATATGCTCAGAAGATTCATCATAGCTTACATAGATGATATCCTGATTTACTCCCCTTCATCTTAAGCCCATGTTCACCATGTCAGAGAAGTCCTAGCATGCCTTCTTCAGAATCAGTTGTATGTTAAAGGGGAGAAATGTAAGTTCCATGTATGCACAATTTCCTTCCTTAAATATATCAGCCCAGAAAGAGTAACCATGGACCAAACAAAAGTTTTGGCTGTTACAGAATGGACCACACCCAACACCATAAAGTGTCTACTTTGATTCCTAGGCTTTGCAAACTTTTATTGGAGGTGCATAGCAGCAAAGGAGGCTTTCAGAAAACTCAAGGAAGTATTCAGCACAGCCACAATACTAAAATATACAGATTCCTCTAAACCCTTCATTGTGGAGGTAGATGCCTCAGAAACTGGCATGGAAGCCATCCTATCACAGAGGTTTGGAGACAAGCCGAAACTTCCCTCAATAGCTTGTGCCAACTGCCCTATGAGGGAAACTCCTCACATGGGTGCACACCGCCCCAGTCACCGGACACCCAGGTACACATAGAACATATCACCTGTTATGGACCAAATACTGGTGACCAAACATGTTGATGGACGTACACTATTTTGTCTCCTCATGCACCGCGTGTGCCCAAGCACAGCGACACTGCCAGCTGGGATGCTCATTCCCTTACCTACATCACGATGACCCTGGTCACATCTAGCCATTGATTTCATCACTGATCTCCCTGAATCATGCAAAAATATGGTCATCATGGTAGTCGCTGAACAATTCTCCAAGTCTTTATGACTTATCCCACTCCCTAGATTACCCACCACCTTTGAAACTGCAGAACTGATCTTCACTTGTGTTTTGATACTTCAGGATCCTGGAGGATAGTGACAGAGGCACAAAGTTCACATCTGGAGTCTGGCTGCAGTGAAGGACTGGCAAAGCATCTCCAGGGAGGAAACTCAGAATTTGAGTTTTGAGAACATGGGCTCCAGACTTCAGGCAGTCATTGACTGCAAAGGATTTTCATCCAAGTATTAAAATTATGGTCATATTTACAGTTATGTCACTTTGCCCAAATACCTTTGAGCCCCTGAAAATGCAGGTACTTTGCTGATAATGACTGTAATTCCTAAATGGTAAATGCCATATTTTTGTGGAACCTCTTAAAATAAAACTGAAAGTCTATACTTCGATCACATCTTGATTGTTTTATTTCAAATCCATTGTGGTGGTGTATAAAGGCAAAATCACAAAAACTCTGTCACTGTCCAAATACTTCCGGACCTGACTGTAAGTAATAGTTCTGTCATTCTGAAATGATTTTTCTACAAAGTATGTGCTATATTTAAAAATCTTATTCAATCATTGAACTTACAGCTCTTTACTGTGAAACCACACCAGTGAAACTTTGAAATCTTATTCAAACATATACACTGATCAGCCATAACATTTCACTTTACCTGTCAGTGGATTTATAACATTGATTGTCTCGTTACAATGGCACCTGTCAAGGGGTGGGATATATTAGGCAGCAAGTGAACAGTCAGTTCTCGAAGTTGATGTGTTGGAAGCAGGAAAAATGGGCAAGTGTAAAGATCTGATCAACTTTGACAAGGGCCAAATTGTGCTGGCTAGACGACTGAGTCAGAGCATCTCCAAAATGGCAGGTCTTGTGGGGTGTTCCCAGTATGCAGTGGTTAGTACCTACCAAAAGTGGTCCAAGTTAGGACAACTGGTGAACCAGTGATAGCGTCATGGGTGACTAAGGCTCACTGATGCATGTGGGGTGCGAAGGCTAGCCCGTCTGGTCTGATCCAACAGCAGAGCTATGTAGCACAAATTTCTGAAAAAGTTAATGCTGTCTATGATAGAAAGGTGTCAGAACACACAATGCATTGCAGCTTGCTGCATATGGAGCTGCGTAGCCAAAGACTGGTCAGAGTGCCCATGCTGACCCCTGTCCACTCCCGAAAGTGCCTACATTGGGCACGTGAGCATCAGGACTGGATCATGGAGCAATGGAAGAAGGTGGCCTGGTCTGATGAATCAAGAGGACAGCCAGGTGTGTGCTCATCACTTACCTGAGGAGATGGCACCAGGATGCACTATGGGAAGAAGGCAAGCAGGCGGAGGCAGTGTTCTGGGCAATGTTCTGCTGGGAAACCTTGGGTCATGGCATTCAAGTGGATGTTACTTTGATATGTACCACCTACCTCCAAATTCCCCAGATCTCAATCTGATTTAGCATCCGTGGGATGTGCTGGACAAACAAGTCCGATCTATGGAGGCCCCACCTCGCAACCATTCAGCTGATTGGTGTATAATGACAGTAGAATCATTTTGACTATTAGGTGAAGAAGAACATTTTTTCTCATACATGTCAATAACTTTCTAATCCTTCAAATAATAACAGAGGGAAGATGATGTAGGATGTCATGGTTGCACTGAATGCTTCCTCTAAAATTCGTGACAGAACGCTAGACCTTACCATGGATGCAGCAGATGTTTTCAAGGACCAACAGGAACTCCTGGAGAAGAACAGCCAAATGTGGTAGCAACAGGGGAAGGGAGATTGGGTAAACACCATGCTGGAATGGCTTGAAGCCATTTGCCCAAGGGGCACCCAACCAGGCTGGACCACCTTCCCTGCCCCACTGTGGACATCACCCCACCTTGTGGCTCAGCTGAGGACGTCCCTCTACCCCCTGCCCCCAAAGATGCGATTATGGCTCATGGCCTTGGCATGGGTGTCACTCCATCTCCCTGCTCCACTTTGGACATCACTAGGCTACCAGGCTCCACATCGGACAATGCCCTGCCTTCCTGCTTGGCCTTGGACGATGCTCTGCCTCCTTGCTCGGCCAAGGACGTCACTCCACCTCCTTGCTCTGCTGAGGATGTCACTCTGCCACCTTGCTCCGCTGAGGACATTGCTCCTTGCCCCTGCTTTGTGGAGGACATCGCTCCCCCCTCTTGCTTCGAGGAGGACATTGCTTCCCCCTCTGGCCTCAGAGAGGATGTCACTCCCCCCTCTGGGTCTGCCTTGGGCTTTGCTCTCTCCACTGGCTTCACAGTGGACATCGCTCTGCTCTCAGGCTTGAACATCACACTACTCCTTACCTATGTGGAGGAGATTGCTAGACCTCACTGCCCAGTGAAGGATGTCGCATCTTTGGCTGGCTACACTAAGGCTCCTCGGTGACCCAAGGGCCTTCAGAAACAGAGAGACTTTGGGCTTGGTTATGCAGGACCCCCCTCTTTAAGTCATATTGTATGTGTGTGTGCACTTAAAGGGAGACTGGGAGCTTTTTTGTGTGATTTCCATAATGATCATCTGTGAATCTATACAGTAGGCTTTAGAGTTAGCCCCCAGCGTCGTTTCATACCATTCTGTTTGTTTTATTCATGACTGCTGGTCATGCTGTTGTGCTCAGTTCCACAAAGTCCAGCTAGACCACTATTTCCCTCCCTGCACTTACATCAGCTGCATCAGGTTGCAGCCCCAGAAAATGACCAAGGACACTTCCCACCCCATGGAGTGTTTTGCACTAAGCACTTTGCACACAATTGCACATGGCAGTGTGTTCCACTCCCACCTCTCATTATTATCTCCTTTTTTCACTTATTACATACTTTTTCTGCTTTACATTATTTTGCCTAATTCTCTATTTTAGTACATTGCTTTATTGTTTTTCCTTTTTTTTCGTATACTTTACTGTATATACACAGTTCTGTGAAACTGAGCCAGATTTAGCTTTAGACCTGATTGGGGAGCAGTCAAAATGTTATGCTTGGCAATAAACTATACTATTTGTATTATAATGAAGAACTTCTGGTTGACATACAGTGGGGTCTAAAAGTCTGAGGCCACTAGTGAAAATGCTTCTATTTTCTGTGCAGTATGCACTCGAGCTGGCATGGGCTCCTTAAGGTTGTGCTCCATTGTGATCCATTTTAGATCAAGTCCATCAGAGTGTCGTCTGAACACATGCTTCAATCTGACCTTTTGTACAAAGCAATTAACAATTGCTATCACAATTCAATATCACAAATTTGCTTACATTTAAGTAGGGACCTAGAAATAATGCAGAATTTTGAATATTAAATATTCAAGATATTGAACATGCACTTTCTTTGTTTTAAATATTTAAAAATTCTAGACTTCTGTTTATTTCCCATTTTAAATGAAAAAAAAAATCCCAGATTTTCAATGTGGTATCAGATTTTGGACCCTACTTTTTTTTAATTTTATTTTATTTTTTTCATTTCTGCACAGCCATCTATGAGGACAGTGGGATAATGTTTCTGTAGCTCAGTACTATCCTGTAAAAATCAATCAATCAATCAATCAATTAATTAATTAGGAATATACAGTAGATTCAGAAAGTATTCAGACCCATGTACTTGTTGCACACTTTATTGTGTTGTGGGTTTGATTTTTAATTGATATATTTGGAATTTTTACCCATTAATCTACAATTAATTGCCCATAATGATAAAGTGAAAACCTGTTTTTAAAAGCTTTTTGAAAATAAAATAAAAATCAAAAAAGTATTCAGACCATTTGCTGTGGCACTACAAATTGTGGTCAGGTGCATCCTGTTTGTTATAATTATCCTTGAAATGTGTCTAAACCTCAACTGTAGTCCATCTGTGAATTGACTGGACATAGCTTGGAAAGGCACAACTATAGACCCTTATAGGGTCTATTATGGCACACAATTTACACTGCACTTCCAGGAGAAAAACAAGCCCTGAAGTCTAAAGAACTGTCTGTGGATGTCCACGATCAAATTGTGGCAAAGCATAGATCATTGCAAGGATATAAAAGGATGGTGAGACAATTATATGTAAGGGGCAAAAACATAGAATAAAGGTGGCAGTTATTCCCCACCTTTCCCACCCAGTAATCTTGGGGTCCTGGCAATCAGAATGGCGTGAAGTCTGCACCTCCTTGGTGGTTGACGCACTTCCAGGTACAAGGCAGGGACAAGCATTGAGATGACAGGGCCTTCTGAGGTAGACACACCGCCCATTTGCCTTGAGCCGCTAGCGGATTTCCCACTGGAACAGTCACACGACGATACTTTAAAGTGTTCAATCAGGTAGCAGTGATTGACAGGGAGAAATCCAAGTTGCAAACTTTAAACATGCTGAACAGGCCTCCATGGGGTTTTCCCCTTATAAATTATTATACAGGCAGAAGCCCCACGGAGCCCAACCAAGCATGCCCATAAATCTGGCCCAACTATGAAAAAATATTTGGCCCTGTCCTGATGTCATCTACTTTTGTGTATTTGTCACAATTATTTGTTTCAGATCTTCAAATAAAATTTAATGTAAGTTAAAGACAACCTGATTAAACACAAATACAGTTTTTAAAAGATCAGTTCATTTTGAAGAAAAAATGTTATGCAACACCAATATCACCCATGTGAAAAGTAATTGTCCCTAAACATAACAATGCAGTAATGTCAATCAAATGCTTCCAGTAACTAGAGATCAGTCTTTCACATCATTGTGGAGGAACTTTGATCCATTGGTCTTTGCATAATTGCTTTAATTCAGCCAGAATTGATGCCTTACGAGTATGAACTGCCCAGTTATGAGGATAAGTCCTGCCATATAATCTCTTGCCATATGATGAGCTTGAGATCACACACTGATGACCAGACATTCTCCTTCATGACTTTCTGGTAGGGAGCAGAATTCATGGTTCCATCATTCATGCCAAGTCATCAAGGCCCTGAAGCAGCAAAGCATCCCCACACCATCACGTTATCACGAACATGTTTGCATGTTAGTGACTATGATGTTTTTATTGTGGAACACCAGATGTAAAAACTCATGTCTTCCAAAAATTTCCATGTTTGCCTCAGGAGTCCATAGAACAATATCCCAAAAGGCTTGGGGGTCATCAAGGTGTTTTTTGGCAAATGTGAGATGAGCCTTTATCTTCCTCTTGGTTAGCAGTGGTTTTCATTTTGCAACTCTATCAGGGGGTGTGCAAAATCACTACATTTACATACAGAGTAACATTTAGTAACACTAGCTGAGCTGATGTATTTTCCAAAATATTAAATGAAAAAACTGAGTTTACATGCATAATGAAAGAAGAAAAAAAAAACAATAAACAAAATGTCCCTAAGTCACCTGTCTGTGTACAGTGGATGAGTCCAGTCAGCACTAAAAGTAGGGAGAGAAACAGAAGTGACAAGGCTTAAGTGAGGAATAAAACACATGGAGGTGTGCAGTTATTGGAAAATAATAAACAGCAGGGTAGTATGATGCAGCCTGATGAGAAGTGGATTTACTGTTACCATCCCAAAGTTGATTATTTTCTAATAACTGTATATCTCAAGTGTTTTATTTCTCTTATACCACAGCAATTTCGATCAACGATTACAATGCGTTCATTTATTAATGAACCTGCTGTGATTTTTTACTTTATAGTAAAAAAAATTCTTATGTTATAGCAGCTTTAAACATTTGTTCCCTCACTTCATCAGTTTTTTTTTTACACTTGAAGTTAATGAGGTAAAAATGTTTCCAAGAAAAAACAAAGCACAAAATCTTCTTCTTGATCTCCAAAATCCAATTGATTTCCAAAATCTAGTGGAATAAAGACCTCTCTATGGTGGAAAAAAATTACTGACCATTACAAAGCACTGACAATCGAGATATTCAAGTGTCTACTTAGGCTACGTTTACACGAAAACGATGTAGTCATAAACGGAAAAGTTTTTCTCTTGCATTATCAAAAAGTTTCACATATACACGACAATGGTTTCAAAACGATTCGCGTTTACACATATCCGCGATAATGGCCAAAAATGCTGTATTACGTATGCCAGGCCAGTAGTTGGCGCTGTCACCTTGTTAGTAAACAGTACCTGTAGGGTACTACAGGTCTGATCCAAAAATGCCTTTTTAAGACATGTTGTCAGCGCTGATGTGTATTTAGAATTTGTCGTGTGTATATGATGTGTCTCCGCTGTTGGTTGTAATATTGGTGAAGTAAATCCACACTTTGCTGAAGAAGCGTTAGCAAACTCTTGAGCAGCAACAATGCTACCATGTACTCCACCATTGTTGTGTATGTTTGTTCGCGCTTGCCTTTACAATAGACACGTACTGCGCATGTCTACATACCTAACACGTACTACGCACACGCATGACGTCACCGTTTTCAAAGATTCCCGTATTGGGTGTTTACATGGAGACGATAACGATAACGCATGTTTTCAAAAACATGCGTTTTCAGTCCCCAAAACGCCGTTGTCGTGTAAACGAACAGGCAAAACGCATAAAAAGTTTCCCGTTTTTGCCTGAAAACGTTATCGTGTAAACGGCCCCTTAGAGAAAACATCACCATATCACCCATTAGGAATTTGTCTTTTTTAAATAACATAATTTTGTCTGCCATACAGGTTCATGTGAATTAGCTGCTACTATAGAAAAGATAAAGTAAGAGAACATCAAGACAAAGCACAGTTTTGCATTAAAGCCTGCACCATTGTCAGAGCTGCTATTATAGAAAATTAATTAACACCTTCTGACCAATCAGAATTGAGAATTCAACAGCACTGTGGTATAATATGAATTATTAGATGTTATGGCCTATTATTAGCAGGCGATATTAATGTGTTGTGCAGAGCTGAAGTTGTATAAAAAAAAAAATTCAAATCAGTCTGTGCCTGTCCTAAATTAATTTCACATTCTATATGCTTTAATGATCCCCAATTAGACTTATTCAAAGCAGCATCCGCTCTGATGTTAAACACAGTGCCATGTCTCTATGTATATACTGTATATCTTTCATTTAGAAACTGAGACACTTGATTTCCTGTCTGCTTGGTACAGGCTGTGTCAGGCTGCCAGGTTGACACTAAGACCTGTAGAGTTTTATAGTAAATTTACAAAAGCAATGCAGCATTCTCCACTTTACAGATGTCAGAGTACACTGACTGACTGAATGAGAAGTGTCTGTGTTAAAGCTGAGAGATAGAGAGAGAGAAAGAGAGAGAGAGAGGAGATTATAGTGCATTATGTGCATTATAGCAGCTCTCACACACTTCTGAAAATACCATGTGTATACCATGACTCTACATCATGTGTAGAGTCTTAAAACAATATGTATGAAAGAGGAAGTACAGAGAGAGTGAGAGAGAGCGAGCTGTTGTGGTATCTCTGTGTGGTGCTAAAAATTCTTGGTGTTGCTGACACTAATAATAGCAACTAATCAGTCAGGAAAATCTTGGTGTGCCATTTTTGTGTGTGTGTGTTTTTTTAGCCTAAGGTAACAGATCATCAGTTTCCCCTTTAGAGCTGTTAGTAAAAGACTGAAATGAAACATGATTTTTTTTAAAACACTTTCTGTTGTAGGGAGCAAATATATTATTTCATTCACGGTCTAATGGGCTGAACATTCCTGTCTGTGTGTATGTCTGTTTCTATAATGTATGAGCTGATGAGAGAAGGGGAAAGGGGGAAAGGGGGGAAATTAATGACAGAAGCAGAAGACAAGAGGCTTTATTGCAGGCCTTGAGCAGGACAGGAGATATCTTAAGCAGGAAAGAGAGGTCTTGGGCAAGACTGAATAGGCTTCTTCATAAACTTGGGCAGGACAGCAGAGGACCCAGAGTAGGTCTCTGGTTGAAAAGGAGAGGCCTCAACACAGGCTTTTTGCAGGGTCTGAGAGTTTTCAGCACCTCACCATCTCTCTCTCATTAAGCTCATTTTCATAAGTGCTGAAAATGTGGTTCAAACTGCAGAATTAATCCACATCTGGAAACTTCAAAACCATTGTATGGACTTGGTGCAGCCCAGCGAAGTAAAAATGCTGGCAAAAAAAGGGGGGTGACCAGACTTGTCATAAGAGAATATGTCTTCAGACCAGACACAAGGCAAAAACAGGAACAGGGAAATAATGCTCAGTAATACACAGGTAAACGCTACAAGGGTATAAAAAGCTAAAATAATCAAGGATTAAACTGACCAGTGAAGCAAAAGCACATGGCAAAACAAACCAATGCAAACTCACCGCTCTGCAACACATCTTTCACTGAGGGGGAATTCATGAGAATTCCACAGATTCCTGGTGCTGCTGAGGGTTGCAGTTGCACAGAGTCTCAGGATTTTATTCCTTTTTATGTTTTGATTACTGTTTACAATTTTTACTAGTCTACCAAATGAAATACCCATTGTAGGTGGGCACAAGACTGTACCTGTAAGTTTTTATGTTGTTGGACTTTATTTTCTGATTAATTCTACACTGTCCACTGACGGCAGTGCTATTCCATCTTTACAGCCAGTAGTACCGGTAGTATTCTAGGACCAGTAGTATTCTTTTCCACACTGTGGGTGGAGGAGATGACTGCTGAAAGAGATACCAAGTGTCTTGGTATACGTCTTGTGGAGTCCTGTCATTCTTTTTGCGACCACCTCCTCAAGGAGTCCACTGGACAGCACAGGAGCTGGCCTTCCTGATCAGACTTATCTTGTCTCCTTTTGTCAGCATCAGTGATGCAACTGCTGTAGTACAAAACTGCAAAAACGATGGCTGATATCACCACAGCGTTGTAAAACACCTTCAGGAGTGCCCTACAATTTCCTGATACAATAGAAATAATGACATAATGTTGCATTGTTTGGTGCTTTCACTGAATGCTGTGCTGATTTTAAAATAAAATGTACATAAACAGACTATTAGTGATCAGGGGAGACCGGGCTGGTTCTAACGCTTTCAATTTCTCCAATCAGGAACAAGTTATCATTGATATAATTCACTCAACACAAGGTCAGTTTGGCTTTTATCCCACATCTAAGGAAGCAGCACTCTGTAGCAAACACAGCAAGATACATCAGAAAACAATTTTCAGTTAAATAAGTATTTTTTTTAAACTTAAATTACGTTTGTGATAGCATTCTCCTATGTCATTAAATCAATGAAATTTAATAATGTTTATTATGTATCTATGTAAATATCATTCATGCAAGTTGTATGTGCCAGTGCTGCTGCTGTTACCTGCGAGGTAAGCTTATTCATGGCTACCACAGTCTGGGTTACAGTATTTAAAAAGCTGTATTCACCATATAAAGCTAGTTGGTTCATTAATATAATTTGCATTGTATTAGCTATTTTTGTTTAGATCACCTAACTGTTACACGATTATCTGAAAGTGATTGAGCTATAGATTTTACAGTGTATCTTCTTTTAAAAGCAAATTATATAGCATATAATGAATATGTTACTCATTTATTTTCAGTAACTGCTTTATCCACACATTTACATTTACATTAAATATAAATGCATGTGCACACATACTTACACACACACACACACACACATGGTTCAAATGTTGAATATTTTGAAGTATTGTATAATTTTTTTTATATTGTATTGTATATTGTTTTTGTAATAATTCTTCACTTACTGTATTTGATAATGTTACATTTAGCCCCAGGCTATGTTACAACTAACCCATAGTAGGGAGTAAATTGTAATATTTAACTCCATGTGTTTGAGACTAAACCCTTCATTGTCTGTTTGTGATACAGAGATAACAACTAGAACATTTAATAGCAGACTCAAGCAGCAACTTTGCATTACATTTTGAATCCTCTGTCCTAAAAGTGCTCTGAGGTACACAAAGAAATATATATATATATATATATATATATATATATATGTATATATATATACAGTCAGGTCCATAAGTATTTGGACAGTGACACAGTTTTGGTAATTTTGCCTCTGTACACCACCACAATGGATTTGAAATGAAGCAATCAAGATGTGACTGAAGTGTAGACTTTCAGCTTTAATTCAACGGCTTCAAGAAAAATACTGCATTAACCGTTTAGGAATTACAGCCATTTTTTTACAGAGTCCCTCCATTTTCACAGGCTTAAAAGTAATTGGACAATTGACTGATAAGCAGTTTCATGGCCAGCTGTGGCCTGTTTCCTCCTTATATCATGATAACTTAAGGAGATAAAAGGTCTGGAGGTGATTCCAAGTGTTGAATTTGCATTTGGTAGCTGTTCATGGGAACTCTCAATATGCCGTCCAAAGAGGTGTTGATGCAAGTGAAGGAGGCCATCATTAGGCTGAAAAACCAAAACAGACCTATCAGAGAGATAGCAGAAACTTTAGGAGGGCCAAATCAACAATTTGGTACATTCTTAAAAAGAAGGAATGCACTGCCGAGCTCAGCAACACCAAAAGGCCTGGGAGACCACAGAAAACAACTAAAGTGGATGATTGCAGAATTCTTTTCTTATTGAAGAACAACCCCTTCACAACATCTAGCCAAGTCAGGAACACTCTGGAGGAGGTAGGCCTATCATTGTCAAAGTCTACAATCAAGAGCCACCTTCATGAATGTAAATACAGACAGTTTACCTCAAGATGCAAACCTCTGGTAACACTCAAGAACACAAAGATTAGACTTTGCTAAAAAACCTCTAAAAAAAAGCCTGACCAGTTCTGATGCAAGATTAACTTGTACCAGAATGATGGGAAGAGAAAAGTATGGAGAAGGAAAGGAAGGGCTCATGATCCAAAGCATACCACATCATCCGTCAAACATGTGGAGGCAGTGTTATGGCATGGGCATGTTTGGCTGCCAATGGAACTGGGTCACTGGGGTTTATTGATAATGTGACTGTTGATAGAAGTAGCAGGATGAATTCTGAAGTGTACAGAGCTATACTTTCTGCTCAGATTCAGTCAAATGCTGCAAAACTGATAGGACAGCGCTTCACAGTACAGATGGATAACAACCCAAAACATACTGTGAAAGCAGCCCAAGAGCTTGGAAATTAAATGTTCTTAAATGGCCGAGTCAGTCACCTGACCTCAACCCAACTGAGCTGCTTTTCACTTACTGAAGACAAATCTGAAGGCAGAATGACCCACAAACAAATACTTACGGACCTGACTGTATATATATATATATATATATATATATATATATATATATATATATATATATATATATATATGTGTGTGTATATATATGTATATATAAAAAAACACATTACAACCTCCCCTGGTCTCCCCTACTTCATCTTTGAAACAAAGCTGATAATTAATGCCTATTTATTAAACAAAGCTGATGTCTAACAACAAGGTTTCAACATCAAACTGTGTGATAGCAATAACCAGAGTTCTGTTTAATTTTGGCTTTACTGAGAATGTGAAGGAAGGAACATTTCCTCATTTCTCACTGGTTGAAACCACACAGCTTAACTAGAATAGAGAACAAAATAAGAGTAAAATCTTTACGTAATAATGTCAGTCAATTGCAAAATTCATTGCTAGACTTCAACATATTATTCTTTCTTGATGCAAGTCAGATCTGAAATGACTGAAGTGGTCTTGTTTGGACCTGCTTTTTCAGTTCAGTCCACAAATTTTCTATGAGATTCAGGTCAGGGCTTTGTGATTGAAACCCCAAAACCTTCACTTGACTGTCTTTCAGCCATTTTGTTACAACTTTGAAGGTATGCTTAAGATTGCTGTCCTGCTGGAAGACTCGGCCAAGTTGCGACCAAGTTTTAACATTCTGGCTGATGTCTTGAGTTTTTGCTTCAGTATTTCTAGATAATGCTCCTTCCTCATAATATCACATATTTTCTTAAGTCCACCAGTCTCCTTTTCAGCAAAACACTCCCACAACATGATGCTGCCATCATCATGCTTCACAGTTGTGATGGTGTTCTTTGGATTGAAACACTTTTTCCTCCATACATAGCACTTCTCATTATGGCCAGACGGTTCAATTTTTATTTCATCTGACCAGAGAAAACTCCTCCAGAAGGCTAGGTCTTTGTCTTGTGATCACCTGCAAACTTCAGTCTGGATCTGCTAGTCTTGGAGTAGAGGCTTCATCCTTGCACAGTAGCCTTTCAGGCCATGATGATGTAGGACTGTTTAAAGAAACAGCCAACTTGGTGTAAGTAAGCTTCTGACCCACTGGAATGCTGATATAGTGAATTGAAGCTAAAATAAATCTGTCTTTAATCAGTTGTTTAAATTACCTCTTACGTAAACAGAAGTACATACCCTAATTGACTTGCCAAAAGAAATATATGGTAACTTCAAATGTGTGTTTAGCTTTTTATATATTAAACTATTTGGTTAGCACAAACTCCTGCTTCTCTGATTGTTTGGGAGATGGTAAGACTCATAGGTATTACAGTAATATGGGAGCACAGTATTCCATTAGCTCCAGAGACCCTCCCCAAAACCTTGGGCATAACTGATGACCTGTGTTTTCCGCATTTCAAACATGTTGAAGCTAAAGAACAAATACAAAGAACAAAAAAAGAGTAATCTCTTCATGTCATAATGTCAATGAAGATGAAGGTTAAAATAAAACTTTAAAATGTTTGAAAGGTTTATGATCATTATTATTTATCATTCTACACTGTCTCTTTTTGCCCCGTTGTGTAAAATGTCCACTTGATAGAAAGGAAACGTCTCCAGGTTACGTATGTAACCATGGTTCCCCGAGGGAACGAGACGCTGCGTCACGAAACGCTATGGGAATGCCCCCGCGTGACTGCGCTCTGAATCACGTGTCTAATCCGTCCAATGGATGGGCGAGACGTCACGGGCGGGGTGACGTAGCGACCCAGAAGCATAAAAGCCCGAGCGGCAAGCCCCACATTAGCTTACTGGAAAATGAAGCAAGCGCCGCATGGATGCCGGAAGTGTGGCACCGAGACGCAGCGTCTCGTTCCCTCGGAGAACCATGGTTACATACGTAACCTGGAGACGTTCCCCTTCAGGAACTCGAGCTGCGTCACAAAACGCTATGGGAACGAGTACACCCATGCCGCCAGACTGACAAGTCCCTGCCTCCAGGAGGAGGCAAGCCTAAGGCACAAGGACAGAGGAGCCGGGAGTGGCTCGCCTATCTAGGTCATAAAACCTGGCAAAGGTCAGGGGCGTGGACCATCCCGCCGCGTTGCAGATGTCCTGTAAGGACACACCTGCCAGAAAGGCCTTAGAGGCTGCCACTGCTCAGGTAGAGTGAGCCTTGACCCCCAGGGGACTGGGGAGACCAGAGGACTCGAAAGCCAGAGAAATGGATTCTACAATCCACCGGCTGAGGGTCTGCTTAGAAACAGGAAAACCCCTCTTAGGGGGACCAAAGCACACAAGCAACTGGTCCGCCTTTCTCCCCAGGGCAGTTCTGTGGACGTACGCGTCCAGTGCTCGCACTGGACACGTACAATTGAGCTTCCGATGGTCGGGCTCCCTGAAGGGAGGAGGACAGAAAGCCTGCAGCACGACCGGCCGTGGTGCCGAGGAGGGGACTTTCGGTACGTACCCCGCTCGGGGGTACAAGAACGCTTTGGCCAACCCAGGCGCAAAGTCTAAATAGGAAGGGGCCACAGAGAGGGCCTGAAGATCCCCCACTCTCCTAAGAGAGGAAATTGCCAAGAGAAAGGCAGTTTTCAACGTCAGAAGACGGTCTGAAATCTCCTCTATGGGCTCGAAGGGGGGTTTGCAGAGAGCCTCTAAAACCACGGCCAGGTCCCACAAGGGGACCCAAGATCGAGCTGGAGGTCTGATCCTCAGCGCACCGCGGAGGAACCGTGTCACCCAGGGGTGTCTGCCCACTGACTGGCCATGTAAAGGGGGCGCGAACGCAGACCTCCCTGGCGGTTGATGTAAGAGACCACCGTCGTGTTGTCGGTGCGCACCAACACGTGGCGGCCTGTCAGGTCTGGGAGAAAGTGTTTGAGAGCCAGAAACACGGCCAGCATCTCCAGGCGGTTGATGTGCCAAGTGAGATGGCGGCCGCTCCACAGACCACGGGCAGGACGGACACTCATGACCGCTCCCCATCCGGTGAGGGACGCATCTGTTGCTAGCTCTACGCGGCGACCAGGAGCTCCCAGGACCGGGCCCTGAGACAAGAACCCAGGTTCTCTCCACACAGCTAAGGCACGGCGGCATCGCCGCGTGACCTTGATCATGTGGAGCGGGTTTCCTCTGTTTCGGAAAAACCCCCTGGTCTTGATCCACCACTGTAGGGGTCTCATGTGCAGCAGGCCAAAAGGTATCACGTTGGACGCAGCTGCCAATAGGCCCAGCAGTCTCTGAAACTGCTTTACAGTGAGTGACCGGCCTACTTTCACTCTCGCGACCGCTGTGAGGACCGACTCGATCCGAGCAGGAGACAAACGTGCCTGCATCGTGGTCGAATCCCACACGACGCCTAGATAAGCGGTTCTCTGAGCTGGAGAAAGCACGCTCTTCTCGCGTTTAGTCTCAACCCCAGTTCCTTCATATGGGCGAGAATGACATCTCGATGCCGAGCCGCCATCTGCTCTGAATGAGCTAAAATCAACCAGTCGTCGATATAATTCAGTATGCGGATGCCCTGTAGTCGCATAGGAGCCAGGGCAGCATCCACGCACTTCGTGAAGGTGCGGGGTGAGAGTGCTAGGCCGAAGGGAAGAACCCGATACTGGTAAGCTTCGCCCCCGAAAGCGAACCACAGGAACTTCCTGTGTGGGGGAAGGATGGAGATATGGAAATACGCATCTTTTAGGTCGATCGTGACAAACCAGTCCTTGGACCTGATCTGAGACACGACCTGAGTGACCGTAAGCATCCTGAACTTCAGTCGAGCGACTGAGAGGTTCAATTGCCGCAAGTCCAAAATGGGACGCAGCCCTCCCCCCTTCTTGGGAACAATGAAGTACCGGCTGTTGAACCCGGACTCTCTGTCATGAGGAGGGACCACCTCGATGGCCTTCTTCCTCAGGAGAGTGTGTACTTCCTGCTCCAATACCAGAGCCTGCTCGGGACCCGAACTGAATTCGGTAGCCTCTTTCTACAGTACGCAGGACCCAATGAGATACATTCGGCAGAAGTTTCCACGCTGCCAGAAAGCTCACTAAGGGAATCAGTCTCGAGAGACTGACCTCTGGTGTAATAGAAGCGGTTAGCTGGGTGCCCTGAGGCGGCGAACCGACATGGGGAAAATGAGCTAACCGCTGCGAAGGCCTCAGAAGAGGCCGCGAGCCTCCCAGACCCGCTACGTTGCCGGGCGAGAACTGGGAGAGGCGCTCGCCGGAGACCGCTGCGCCCTGAAGCACCATAGGTGGCAGGGTTGGCAGATCGACCTCCTGAGGGCACTGGGGGGACCCGGGCACCATGAGATGAGGTGTACGCCGCGTCGCCCCAGAGGGGCCCGCCCTCGGAAGCCCTGGGCCAAAACCGTCAGGGCTTCTTAGCCGCGTCCCTTCTGGACATGAGGACGGTCCTTAGATCCGTCTTGGCGCCCGAAGGGCCGGGCCCAGAGCATCGTCGCGACTCCTGCTCCCGCCTCGGGGGAGCACGGGAGGCGACGCTCTGTTTTTGGGCCTCCCTGTAGGAGGGGGCCGTACACGGAGGGGGCCCCACGAGCTAGAGAGCGACGGGGGAGGAACCGCTGGAATGCCGCCGCCTGAGCACGGGCCTGCTGGTATCTCTCGACGACGGAATCTACCACGTCGCCAAACAGGCCCGAGGGAGTAAGCGGGGCTTCCATGAGCACGACCCTGTCCTTCTCTTTCATATCGGACAGGGTCAGCCAGAGATGCCTCTCCACCGCCACCAGGACTGCCATAGACCGACCGATAGCACGGGCGGTCTCCTTGGTGGCGCGGAGGGACAGATCAGCGGCCCGCCTGAGCTCAGCTACCTGCTCAGACGTCCTCTCCCCCTGCTCATCCAGCTCTTTAAGCAGGTCGGCCTGGTACGCCTGTAACACCGCCATGGTGTGCAGACACGCACCGGCCTGACCTGCTGCCGTGTACACCTTGCCTACCAGCGCTGAGGTGGTCCGCAGTGGCTTGGTAGGCAACGCCGGAGCCTTCAGGGACGATGCAGCAGCAGAGGACAGATAGCTGGCTAGCGTCTGTTCAACCCTGGGCATCGCCCTGTAACCGGAGTAGTCCAGCCCCGCCACATTAGCGTAATGGGAAGAAGTGGGGCTGAACAACCGGGCTGAAAAGGGCCTATTCCAGGACCTCGACACCTCAGTGTGGAAGTCTGGAAAAAAGGGCAGGCTCCGGGGCAGAGGTGGCGGCCTACTGCGTAGAAAACGCTCATCCAACCTAGAGCACTGAAGCTCAGGCCGTGACTCAGCGGGCCAGTCAATGTTCAGCTTGGCGACTGCCCGCGTAACCACCTCAAGCAGCTCCCCGTATTGAGGAGACTGCGGCTCTGGGTCGACACTCTCCACATCGACCTCCTCGGAGGACGATAGGTGGAGCGCCGAGTCTGCTCCCCGGGGGGAAGAAACCGCAGAGCGTGCTTCCGAGCCCAGGGAGGGGACAGTGGACCTGGAGGGTGAGGAAGGAGAAAGGGACGGGCCCGTCTCCATTCCCTCCGCCAGGTCCATCTGCGAGCCCCACGAGCGCAATCGCCGCTCTGCCTCGGCAGAAGCGGGGCCGGCACCGCGAGGCACGCTAGTGAGGGCTCCCTCCTCAAAGAGAGCCCAGCGGGAGCGGAGAGCACGCAGCGGTAAACGCTCGCAATGTGCGCAGCCGGCTCCCTCGAGAGCTGACTGAGCGTGCTCCGCTCCCAAACAGGCAATGCACAGACTGTGTGTATCCCTGCCCGTAATATATCGCGGACAGGGAGGAACACACAGCCTGAAGCGCTGCCCGCTCTCGCCCTTAGTCTTATCTTTGGCCTTTGGCATGCCGCCGATAAAACACAAAATAGACAGAATAAAGACAGACAATATACACAGAGCGCTTGCTGAAAACAGGAAGCTAACGCGGGGCTCGCTGCTCGGGCTTTTATGCTTCCGGGTCGCTACGTCACCCCGCCCGTGACGTCTCGCCCATCCATTGGACGGATTAGACACGTGATTCAGAGCGCGGTCACGCGGGGGCGTTCCCATAGCGTTTCGTGACGCAGCTCGAGTTCCTGAAGGGGAACAGTAGTTGTGAAAAGAAACACTATAATTCACTTCCAGACCTTCATTTAAAATGAGCATACATTTTGCATTTTACATACAGCCAATCAGAACTGATTAAACCTCATGTCACTTTCATGTCTGATAATGAAGAGAAGAACAGCTGTTTGGAAAAATAATATTTATTTATGCTAATTTAATGCATCATGCTTTAAAACAACACTCATACTTAAAAATGTATTGTAAAGTACTGCTTAAGTTACTTAAAAAGCTAAGATAAATAACTGTATAATAATAAATAATACATTAATAAATCGTAATAAATTTATGATGATAAAAAATGAAGTTATTAAAAATTGAAATGCATAAAAAAAACTGGTAAAAAGTACAGGCCAAAATACATAAAGAATAACAATATATACTTTTTGACATATGAGCAGTATGCATTTTGTATATATATACATATAGTCTAGAATTATAATACTGGCATCAAAACACATAAGAAGTGAATAATAAAACAAACAAAATAATTTTTTTTTTTTCCAAACAAAATAAATTCATAAAAATACCATAATAAAAAAAGAGAATTGCTAAGGTTAATTGTTATTCAAAGCTTTTCACACAGCATGTATACAGCCTTATATTTTTTTTGTTCCTGTAACATCTAAACTCAATTTAACTCAATACTTGTAAAAATACTAAAGAAAATCTATTGTAAAAATAATATTGAAGAGGCACTTGAATAGATTAGCGGTCAAAGTTTAAAAAAGTTAAAAAAAACAAAAAAAAAAACAGTCGTCCATGAGCCAGCACAAGCACACTGCTCACTTAAGGACAATACTGCATCATTGACTGTTTAAAGCAGTGAGGAAAGAATAGCTGATTATTCCTAAGCTCTAAAATGCAATGCTAGAATTTTTACTTTCACAATCCACTAATAGGTAAATAGCATAAGTAAGTAATAGTGAGTAAACAAACACAAAAATAAATATAAAATTCTTAACTCGAACAAAATAATGTGGAAAAGAATGTAAAATTTTGTCAATAGAAATACTGAAGGAACATGTATTTTGTACATGTTTTTTTCTCTAATTAGGATTATTATTAAAATATTAACCAACACTCAGTAATATACACAGAATTGCCAATTTATTAGTTATACTGAGTTTATGAGTAAATGAAATAACTAGCAACTTAGTTTAAAATCGATAAAGCCAATTCTCATCCAGTGTGTGTGGATAAATACAAATACACATCCTGCTCCTCCCTTAACATCCCAGTCAGGAGTATCTAAAATGCTTAGATTTGAGTACTGCGAAAAATACAAGCTTTTCAAAAACTACAGTGCTCCTCTAAATGTTTTTATTTTTTTAACCATGTTTGTTTCCCTATGTTATTTGGCTGCTTCAACAATTCCTGATTGGACACTTTGAAATTTCTTCATGAACCTACAGAAAAAGGATATTTCATATAATTTATTTATTAATGATATAAATGACTATTGGGTGTGATTTGTCAATAATTTAATAAAGTTGTGTGTAAATTCTTTGTTAAGCCAACCAAATGAAAAATTCTAAAATGTTTCATAAATGCCTATTGTCATGTGCATATAACAGAGAGGTCACTCATGAAACCTGGCCTCCAGCAATCAGAGGTGAGCACTCAACCCAGTAAGCCACCCAGAGACAGTGAGGATTAAATTACTAAGAATATCCACAGCACAGATGACTTACATTTAGTGAAATCAACAAAACTCATTATAGGTAAAGCTCACAGACAGCTGAAAATGACAAATTGACAAATTTATCAGGAGTGTTAAACATATACCCTGCAGTCCAAGATCAGCCAGAGAAGGGTTGTAATCTTTCCCCACAAACGAATTTATTTATTTATTTATTAATTATTTTTTAATATTCCTCTAGGGGACAAAATAGACCAAAAAACCCAGGACCATAAATTAAAATTCCTTCCTGTTATCTTCCTTAGAAAGATAACAATCTGATGCTGTACCCATTCCTCGTTGTAGAACAACTAATTTTTGTGTTGAACAGCAATGGAGGTGAATACTTATGCAATCACAACTTCTGTTTTTAATTTAGAAATAATACATTTTGCAAACATATTCCCCCACTTCAATCTATAGACTATTTTGTGTAGATTCTTGACAAATAAAAACAAAACTTCCAGTAATGCAGCTCAGCCATTGCTATACATGGGGACAGTCGTGGCCTAATGGATAGAGAGTCGGACTTGCAACCCGAAGGTGAACCTGAAGGTTGTGGGCTCGAGTCTCAGGTCCGGCAGGGATTGTAGGTGGGGGGAGTGAATGACTAGTGCTCTCTTCCACCCTCAATACCACGACTGAGGTGAGACCCTTGAGCAAAGCACCAAACCCCCAACTGCTCCCCGGGCACCGCAGCAAAAAAGGCTGCCCACTGCTCCGGGTGTGTGTGCACTTGGATGGGTTAAATGTAGAGTACAAATTCCGAGTATGGGTCACCATACTTGGCCACAAGTCACGTCACTTCACTTCACTTACATCATTTTTCATAGCGACAGACCAATTTTTCCTCCTTTAATAGGGTCCTGATTGGAAAGGTTAGTGTTATTTGTCTTAATTTATGGATTTGTTTTGGTTTACTTTCTTTTAAGTCATTAATATGAATGACTGAGTTTCAAAAATTGGCATGTTTATTTAATTGAATTAATGTTTAAATTTGACAGTGTAATCCATATATAAAATCAGAGTAACTGCAAACAATTTATGAATAAATTTGCACATGTATAGTCCTCATTTATCAACATGGATATGAACAGTGATAACATTGAAGAATGACTCCTACCTGCATTATCTCTTTTGCCCTTTTTCCTAACCTGGGCATAAGTTGCATCAGCAGTTTCAGTGAAATCCCCTGGAATATGAAACACGCACATAAAAAGCAGTTTCAGAACAAAAATGAAGAGCATTTCAACTGAATTACAGAAAGGGCTGGTGCATTTTAGATTTTTGATTATGATGGTTACCACAATGATGTATATACACTGTTTTTCTCCTGATTGTCCAAGACATTTGAGAAATCTCCACCATAGTAAAACTGTCAAGCTTATTATTGTCTGAACAATTTATGGTGATAAGAATAAAAAAAAAAAAAAAAAAAAAAAAAGATTAATGAAATACTTCCAAATAACTTTGTGGTATTTATGTCACAGTTGGGTGATTTGTATTGCTGAGCCATAATCTCTTTGCACATTTGTAAGTCTATAAGCATCTGCAAAATTACTGAATGTAGAGCAGATGTAGTGTTTGACTGTGCTTCCCCAAATATCTGTTTGCCTTAGCAATACTGTGGTCTGGAGAGATTGTGTAGACTCTTTGAGCTCATCTTACCTTTATCTATTTCCTGCTTCAGTTCTGAGTAAACAGTGTCACCTCCCTCACTGCTCTTTCCTAGTGGGCAACAGTCACTGATTTAAAACACTCCATTCATAATCCCTTAAACTTCCAGTGCTAAAGTACATTTACCTCTTCTATTAGTTTCATTGTAGCTATTAAATGATTCAAAGCAGTTTCTAAATCATTTGTATAACTGACAAATAATCCAAAGGGTTTAGCAAAAGCTAAAACATTTTGCATTTAAAACAAATTGCACAATGCAAATTGAAATAATTTATTCCCACCTTGTTTTCTGTTTGGTTTCTTTTGTCTTTTCAGGTCAATTTCAGCATAAGTCACATCACTCGGCTTGCTGGCAGCATCTATAAAAAGGAACAGACACAGCTTTCTTTTCTCACTCTTCATGCTTGTATAACATTCCTTTTAGAAACTTTGCGAGATGGTGCAATTGCAGTGACCTGTCCTAATTTCGCAGATATTGAATACAACATGAACACAATTTCCCATAAAGTTTGTATTCCTAGGACTGAATGGTCAAAGTTCTCCACTAGCTGATGCAGAAAAACACACTGTACATAAACACGGTTAGCTTAACTTGTCAAGCCTTCAATCTCTTGTCATACAGGTTATTTGTTGCAACCCTCCAGTCCTCATAATTTTTTTTTTTTTAAATGAAGTGAATTGTAGCTGTGTGGGATTCATGTTAGTTGATTAGCTTGGTCATTCAAGGACATGCCACTTTTTGCCACTTTAGAACACATTTGCAGTATAATCAGCCATAAGTACCATTAGTTTTAAGGGACTGACATTGAAGATGCTTCTGTTCACTTCAGCCTACAGTATATCATGGTGGTGCTGTCCATAACCAAGTCTTTAAAAATAATAAAAAAATCTGTTAAAAAACAAGTCCACTAGCAGCCATATACACTCACAGAGCACTTTATTAGGAACACTATACTAATACTGAGTAGGGCCTCACTTTACTCTCAAAACAGCCTCAATACTTTGTGGCATGGATTCCAGAAGATGTTGGAAACATTCCTTTGAGATTCTGGTCCATGTTGACATGATTGCATTACGCAATTCCTGCAGATTTTTTCAGGCGCACTTTCATGCGGCAAATCTCCTGTTCTACCACATCCCAAAAGTGTTCTATTGGATTCAGATCTGGTAACTGGGAAGGCCACTGAAGAACACTGAACTCACTGTCATGTTCATGAAACCAGTTTAAGATGACTTTTGCTTTGTGACATGGTGCATTATCATGCTGGAAGTAGCCAGTAGAAGATGGTAAATTGTGGCCATGAAGGGATGCACATGGTCAGCAACAATATTCAAATAGACTGTGGCATTCAAGCGATGATTGATTGGTATTAATGGGCCCAAAGCATGCCAAGAAAATGTTCCCCACACCATTACAGCACCTCCACCAGCCTGGTGCCTACCATCTGTGTGCCTCAGTAGAAACTGAGATTCATCAGACCAGGCTACGTTTTTCCAGTCTTCAACTGCCCCTTTTTGGTGAGCCTGTGCCCACTGGAGCCTCAGTTTTCTGTTCTTGGCTGACAGAAGTGGAACCTGACGTAGTCTTCTGCTGTTGTAGCCGATCTGCCTCAAGGTTCGAAGTACTGTGCATTCTGATATGCTTTTCTGCTCACCAAAATTGTACAGAGTGGTTATCTGAATTACTGTAGTCTTTCTGTCAGCTCAAACCAGTCTGGCCATTCTCCATTGACCTCTCTCATCAACAAGGCCTTTCCGTCCGCAGAACTGCCGCTCACTGGATGTTTTTTTCTTTATTGCACCATTCTGAGTAATCTCTAGTAATTGTTGTGCATGAAAATCCCAGGAGATCAGCAACTATAGAAATACTCAAACTAGCCTGTCTGGCACCAACGATCATGCCACAGTCAAAATCACTCAGATCACATTTTCTCCCCATTCTGATGGTTGATGTTAACATTATCTGAAGCTGTTGTCCCATATATGTATGAGTTTGTGCATTGCACTGCTGCCACACAACTGCCTGATAAGATAATTGCATGATTATGTAAATTTACAGGTGTTCCTAATAAAGTGCTCAATGAGTGTAGGTCCATGCCATGATACCACCACTCTGTCTTAATCTTTATTGTATTTGTCTATAAGAATTTTTTGCAGGCTTGTTAATGAACATTTGAGCAAAGCGTAGCCCGAGGTTTCTATTCTTTCCATTATATGGTATGGTAATCTTATACAAGAAACATTCACTGATTGATCATTAAGGAATCATTAATCTTTAGTTACTAAACTTCGTATTACTTGTTTATAAATAATGTATTACCAAAACTTAAATTAACAGGTTATTGACACTATTTTGTCTTTGAGTTTGACTCAGATTGACTCAAATGAAAAATCAAATGCAAAATCAGCTGTACATCTAGTGTTAGCTCTCTTGGGGATTTCACTAGAGAGTCTGCTTTTTGTCACTAAATGTGGCCAAGAACCATTTACATCTAAAGAAGCAGGCCATTTAACTGACACTGCAGACAAACTACATATCTTTTCCCTTAGACCATCTTGTCTTAAACATCTTGCCTTAAAAGCTTGTCTAAAACACTTTAATAACTATTAAGCATCTGAAGAAAAAGGACTATAACCCCTAGTGATTCCATGATTTATTAAGCTGTTTTCTTATATTTCATAATTAATTTTGGGTCAAATAGTGTGTGCGGAGTACAAATTCTTACACACTGTGTATGTATCTATGGATTTTAAAAAAAAATTAGGATGGCCACTGTAACCCACCTAATGAATGTAAACATGCACTGATGTAAATAATTTTAATTGATGTAAAGATTTAATTGCTGAGTAAACCACATCACTTGGTCTCAATGCAGAGTGATGTGATGAGAAAAAATTTAATTTAGTCAACAAAATGTAAGTGCAGATGTAACTCCGTGTCATCTCAATAAAATATCACAGGGTATCTGTAAAAATGAAAAACTGTATACAATAAGTACAACAGTACACAGTATGTCCTACAAGACATTATATTTACCCTTGGGTCTCATGTTATTAGATTTAATCACGGAGTAAATCACATCACTTGGTCCTGATGCAGAGTCATCTAATGAGAAAAAATGTAATTTAGGCTGTTTGCATGGTAAAGAGCAGTATCTAGTGAGCACTATTTGTTCCTAGAGTAAGTCTCATGTTCTTTTAAAATAATGCAGTTGACCATCTTACCTTCACTGTGACGTTTAAAGTTTTTCATCTCAATTTGGGAGTATATCACATCACCTGACCCTCTGGCTGAATCATCTAATATAGAAATTCATTTAGGTTAATGCAAAAGGCAAAAAAAGTAAAATCAGAAGAGTTGACAGTAGTTTCATGCAGCGTTCTTACCATTTTGTTTCTTTTTTCTAGTCACAACCTGTGAATAGATTGTATTGCTGGAGCCAGCTGCAGAATCAACTAAAAGAGAATAAAATTGAGAAGCTACTGCAATGTTATGCTGCCAAATCTGTCTCATGTTTAGCCACATAAATGTATATAAACTATACCTGTGGTCCTGATAGCAGCATTTTCATAGATATTTTCAGCATCTTTTAAAGAGAAAATTAAAGACTTTAAGTGGAAAATATTAAATAAGGAAAAAAAAAACTGAAAAACAAATGCTGATGTGGTTAATGTTATTGCAGACTGACCTGCAGGCTGATTGGTGTCCTGATTTACTGCAGAAGGAGTCTGATATTCTACACCTTCTCAACAGAGTAAAGCAGTGATACACATCAAAACATTGCCTTTACACATACATATATTTGGTAAAACATGAACACATAATAAAAAAGAGCTAGAATGGACATTATTTTTCCTCAAAAAGAGACAAAAATCTGCAAAAGCAAATACACCATCTGTTAACAAACCTTTTTTCTTCTTGTACTTCAACAGCAGAATCAGTAAGATCATTAAGATGACAAACGCGAAGGCCGAACTCAGTCCTATAATTACACCAGTGGATCCATAAGCTGAAACTAGGAAAAGAGGGGAACCTGAATATCCATTTAAACACTACTATTTGTTACAAATCTAATTCAAGTAAGAAGAGATGGTTTCCTCACCTCTGACTGAAACCCAGCTTTTCGGTGACTCTCCTCTTTCTGGGTGTTTACAGTGGTAGAAACCTTCATCTGACTTTGAGACAGTGTGGATGGTCATCTCTCCTGTAGTCTGGGACTGGAGGATGGAATCATTTTTACAGAAATCAACACCAGAGTGTGAGTTTTTTGTGTTGCGATATAAACAGCGTAAAGTCAGAGGATTTCCCTCAGTTACGGGATGGACAGGACTGTCCAGGATCACATCACCATCTGTAGGAAAGAGAAAGACGACACTGAAAACACAAAGTGTACAAAATACAGTAATAATTTTACATCATTACTGTAACATGCAGACCTTTATAAGGCTTGGAAAACACATTGCATTCTTTAGTGAGATAGATCCATTTTATGGGGTTGTTGTTTAACATGCCATAATTACATGGAGCAGAAAACACAAATGAGGTATTTTGCTGCATTCTCAGAAAAAAGGGTACTAAAATGTACCATTCCTTGTCACTGCATTGGCATATCTCTTAATGGTTCCCCGTTTTGTACCTTTAGGGTTTATCTTTTACCTGGAAAGGTGCATGTACAGTGAGTGCATTACTCCAAAAGCTTTTTATCTTAGAAGGTACAGATGACAAGCTCAGTGACATGTTCCTATACAGAGGGAAAACCAGAAAGAGGAAAAGTGGAATAATTTGAGAAAATCAGGCTGATTAAAAATTTTGATCCATATGAATTTCCAATAAGTGGATTATTATGACCCACAGGTACTAATATTCACTTACTTTTTTTTTTTTTTTTTTTGGCTAGATTTCTATTTTATTGGTGGCTTCAGTGCATATTTTTAAAAAGTCAAAGCTCATGTGGAATTCACAAATAAACTGACTTATAAACTGAATATTATGGATATTACAATTAATTTTAAATCCAGTTATGGATAATATCAAGGTCTTGGAGATAATATTGCAGTCATTTAGACCTGCACACTATCCTGCCTGCAACATATCATACATCTTAAAGAACCTAGCAGTAACTTAATAACTATCTATGAACATAGCTTATACAGTATGTTAAAGCTTTCATCATTTTCTCAGGTTATGGAAATACATAGCTACGCAGTTATGTGACAACAATGACAGAGTGACTCAGAGAGAAGGAAACAGAGAAATACATGAGCTGAAGAGTCTAATATAATTGTTTATTTAAATGTAACTAACGGCACTGTGTTAAGTAAAATTTCCAGAAGTTTTTCAGTAGCTTTCAGACATTAAAATAGGTTTTACTGCAATTCTGTTAATCACAAGATACTAAATTAATTTTCATGGTTTATTATTACAAAGTATCACTTAACTTCTTTATAATTCTTAAGAATAGATTTTTTAAAATGTTAGATTTTTTGGTTTTATGTATTAAAATACTACTGATGAGAATTGATAAAATGACTCACTGTGCACTGTGATGTTGACAGAATTACTACGTCCTCCAGATTCAGACTGACACCAGTAAACTCCAGTGTGTGATGTAGAGAGGGAGCTGATGTTACATGTAGATCCTGAAACTGATGAACAATCGAACAATGCCTCACTGTGTGTGTATCCTCTCACTGTCCATCCAGTAGAGTCACTCTGGTCCTCACAGCTCAGTGAGAGAGAGTCAGCAGTAAAGTGTTGAGTTCTGCTGGGACTGACGATCAGAGACACTGGAGGAGATCCACCTGTTAATAATTATAAAAATTAATATTATTCTATTTCAATTTATGTCAATATTATATTAACATTTATTATGGTTAAAAAAGTAAGAAAATTAAAAGAGATAAAAAGATTTGCTTAGAAGATAATAAATTAAATTACACAGTGCTGCATTGCACCAGAGCTAAATCACAAAAACTCAGACAGACACTTCTCTACTAATCATTGCATGTTGCGTGCACACACACACACACATTATCAATTCATGACACCTCACAATAACTCTCTAATCTCAATCATTCTTTCCGATTCTGCAGTTTTTTTCACACTCAGTGGTTCAGAATGAAAGTTCAGTCCTCCTCCTCTTCACTCATTCACACTCGAGCATGATACTGGGGGAAAATTTATTTGTGCTGTATATGTAGCTGTGTAAATATAGCTTACTGTGTGTTAATACCCAGCTCTACTCTTAACACGTTCTGTGCAGTGCAGTCACATACTCACCAGTAACTTTTACCCACAGTGCATCACTGTAGTGTGTGTAGTAGACTGGGTTTCCTCTTCCAGCTCTGCACTTGTACTGACCTCCATCAGAGACTCTAACTGATCTGATGAAGCAGTGGTGTGTTTCAGTCTCAGTCTCAGTGCTCTGTGTGTCTTTGATCCAGTAAAACTTCCATCCAGCAGACTGCAGCTTCAGTGTACAGGACAGAGTCATTGAGTTTCCTGTCAGTGCAGCTCCTTTAAGGTCTGATGTGAGTTCAGGTTTAGGTTTTTCTGTTAGAGAAGAAACTCACAGTTCAGGAGTAAAGTAATCTTTACTGTACTAATCACCTCTACAGTGAAAACATTTTTGTTGTCTCTGTGACCATACTGGTCTCAGCAAAATAATAACTAAGCCTACATCTTTTCCTAGTATTATATTACTTTATTAGTGTAGCACAGTAAGTTAAAATAATCATGTTCATAGTTATTTGCTAAAAAAGGAAACGGATCAAACATTAGAGAAATAGGAGGTCCCTACATGAAGTCATTCTTCTATTCATCACGGTTGTGTGGTGTATTAGGAATAGATTATTTAAGAAGTAAATAAGACTATTTACACAAGTGAATGACTTACTTGTAAAGGCCCCTGTGAAATTGCTTTTCCACAGTTTTTTTTAAATCGGGTCTCAAATTCTGAATCATACTGCACACATTAGTGTCTTTTTAAAAAGCTTATTCATTCATTTACCTCTTTACTGTAAAACCACAGCAGTGAAACTTTGAAGTCATTTTTCAAACACGCAAAATCATGAAAGTAGAATCAGCTTGACTATTCGGTGAAGAACAATATGCTTCTCATAAATGTCAACTGTTTTCTAACAATTTTAACAATAGCTGAGGAAAAATGTGTCAAATCGATCAGAATAGCTAATAAGTTGTAGTGATTCTTTACAAATCAAATGAACCGATTACTTAGTAAAGTGAAAATCTTAAGTAAACAGAAAAAGAAGCTGTAAAATCATTTTAATGAGACTTTGTGTCTCAAATGATAAAATCTGGAACAAAATCTGAAACAAGTGATAACTTTTACTTACATATATAAGTAATAACATACATTCACACACTCACCTGATACAGAGAGTGTAACAGGATCACTCGTCTTTGAGATCTGAGAGTCACTTCTCCTCCCTCTGCAGGTGTATTTACCACCGTGATCATTTTCAACATAGCTGATGCTGAACTCCTGTGTTGTGTGGGATGGGTAGAATGTGGAATCGTCCCTATACCAGTCGTATGTCCACTCAGTGCCTCTTCCTTCCTGTATGTCACACCTGAAAGTCACAGTCTCTCCTCTGAACACCTGTGTATCAGGCTTTATAGACACCACAGGTTTAGGACTCTCTGTAAGAAAAAAAAATCACTACTGTTTCTATATATGAATTAATTTCCAACACTATCATTTAAAGAAGTAGTAACATTTTAAAATTGAATACAGAATTTGGGTAAACATTCAGAGTGTAGATACAGTATATCTGCTCACATGTAAATGATTAAGCTCTGTCAGACAACAATCACTACTGATGAAGTAAATGTAGATCACAATTTTAAATACAGACTCAGAATAAAAGATACACTGGTATGCTAGCAGTGACTGACTGAGTACTATTTGATTACTTTTTTTTTTTTTTTTTACAAGTGTACTTAATGAAAAATTAATATTAAGTAATAGACCGATCAGTCATAACCACCTACCTATATACATATATACATATATACACACACACACACATATATATATATATATATATATATATATATATATATATATATATATATATATATGAAGAGTTGGTTCCAAAACGTGATAAACGCCATTTTTAAAAAAAATTGAGTTCCCGCCAAAAACAGTATTGTATCTGGTCGGTATTGAAAAGTCAATTTTTAATTTTATGCAAAATGCGATATCCTCCGTGTTATTTTGTCATGTTTTTTCCCTTTCTTTCCAAACCGCGACAAACGCCAGTCTCTCTTCTCTGCAGAATGCGATACATCCACTCAACCAATCACAGCGCACCATTCCACGCATTGTAAACAGTAATGGCGGCGCTTTGAATACACCCGGCATCCTAGTTTTCCTCATCTACTTTGTACTTTGTGATCAACAAACAAACAAAAAAATGAATAATTTTGACGGCAGTGATGAACCTGTGGTGGTTTCTGCGGTGGGGAACAAACGTAAGCCATTGAAATCTAACCATTTACGTGAGGAGATTAAGAAGATGAGGCACTCGGGAGGAGCAAAAATGCCGGCTGTTGCTTGAGCAAGCTATTCCTTTACCTGTCAATAGCTCGTGGTGATCTTGCTCAACAGGGCTATGGGTTGAATAAAATCTTAAAAAAAAATCTTTTAGGCCTACAAGTGATATAAAATTGATACTATAATATGTGAATCTTTCTTCTTTACAGTGTTCTTAATATGACAAAGTAAGTGTTTTTATTAATGCCATTAATGTTTTTGTTAATACAGCGTATAGCACTAGTCAACTAAATGAATGTAACATGGCAAAGATGAATGCACTTTTGGAAGTTGAATGTAAGGGAAATGTCATTTTGGAATTTCTGTGGTCTAATGTGATATTGTTGTTCATGTTCTTGTTCATGATGAAATTTTCTTTTATTGTATAATTAATTTATAGCATTAACAAGATGACCCGTTGAATGCATTTTGGGAGCGATGACTGATTGAATGTATTTTTAGTCCAGTGCCTGTATATAAGTTTAGTATTGACCAAGTTCAGAGGCTGTCATATGTGGATCAACTTACTTTGTTGTTGATATTTTCTTCCAAAGCTAAACTAGTGTTGTGCCACTTGCTTTCCAGCTCACCTCACACCAGCCCTGCTCAGCCGTGCTCACACTGTCTCTCTCTAACTTTAATAAATGATTTAGCTGAAAGAGTTCTCTGTATGTAGCTGTGTAAATGTTGCTATATTGAAAGTCTCTTACTCACCAGTAACTTTTACCCAGAGTACATCACTGTAGTGTGTGTAGTAGACTGGCTTTCCTCTTCCAGCTCTGCACTTGTACTGACCTCCATCAGAGACTCTAACTGATCTGATGGTGTAGGAGTGTGTTTCAGTCTCAGTCTCAGTGCTCTGTGTGGGTTTGTTCCAGTAAAACTTCCATCCAGCAGACTGCAGCTTCAGTGTACAGGACAGAGTCACTGAGTTTCCTGTCAGTGCAGCTCCTTTAAGGTCTGATGTGAGTTCAGGTTTAGGATTTTCTGTTAGAAATTAAATACACTTTCAGAATGTTAAATAATCTTTACTACACTAATCACATCTACAGTAAAACAGTAATACTCTCTCTGTAATGATGCTAAACAACTTATGACTACTTTTAAATTGTTTTAGAATTTTTAGTTAAACACATGATGAGAATGAAAATAGGGATATTAAATGTAAAGCTTCACTGTGATTGAAGTGAGGGTCAGAAAATAACTGCTGTGTGATGATGCAGGTCTCTAATCTCTCTCTACTCTACATCAATTTATTTTATGTGCATTTATAGTAAAGATTATTTTGGAAAAGTGGAACACAAAATGCAAAACTACACATATAATATTTATTGGAAGACATATTGGAAATGTTTAGAAATGGTCTTGTTTTTTAACACTTTGTGTTTTGCCTAAACATCAATAAAAGTGGGTCGTGTTGCCATCTCACAGCAAACAAACAAACAAACAAACAAATAAATACCTGTACATCATTAAAATGATATGAAGACAGTACACTAAGTAGAAATCTCTGCATACTCAGTAGGAGGTCTAAGTAACATTCTGTATTTCCCAGTCTACCTTAATCACCTGCTTATTCACACATTTCATAAAAACATCATTTAATGCACATATAATCCATCAATGCCTCATTTAACCATAGTTGTGGGGTGTTTCATTCATCCATTCATGCATCCATCACATCCCTTCACTTTTCCTCTCTCCACTTATTGTATTTAAGACTGTCCCAATTAAACTGAACACTGTGCTGTTCCTAATGACCTCCCCATGTCTGACAGTCTTCACAATGATTACATTATAAACATTTGGACATGATTTGAACTGATTTTATGCTTATTTTGTTACAGTTTATCATGTGTTTGTATTTATCTTAAATAATAATTTTAGAACATTATTATTTAAAAAAAAAACTATATAGTGTGTGTGTCTGTGTGTGTGTGTGTCATTTTTCTACATTGAGAAATTTTTTAGGTCAACTTTTTTGGGATGCTATGATGCTATGCTAACTCTGTTGTATAATTGCGTGACTGTTTTGCTTGTTGAAACTTTGCATGCTGCCTTCTTGCCCAGGTCTCTCTTGAAAAAGAGATTTTTAACCTCACTGAGACTTTACCTGGTTAAATAAAGGTTAAATGAAATAATAAATAAAACTTCCTCTTTCCTTCTGATCACTCCCCCTTATATGATGTCACATAAATGACATTCACTTATCAAGCCAGAAAATAAATAATGCTAAGTTTAACTGTCCCAATATACCTGAATTTATCCTATTATATCTACACATTTTATAATGTTGTCAATATTGAAATTGAAAATTATTGTTTGGCTTTGTGATTTTCTTATTAGAGTGCACATTTGTAGTCATTTTTAACAAGCAGATCTTTATTGCTGAATTCTCCAGTCAGTGAAGGTAGGGCTCTGTGCTGTAGCTGATGTGTTACAGAAACTTTGTGTTCACTGTAAAAAACTTTACTGTAGATTTTACAGTAAATTACTGGCAGCCTGGTTTGCCAATAGAGTACTGTGAAATTTACAGCAAATTTTACTATAAAACATCTTTACAGTAAAGCACTGTAATATTATGCAAAGTATAAAGTAAGACATAACCCCATATATTTGGTTAATGCAAGAAACAACTGAGCTGAAGAGTCTTACTCAAGGACACAGTCAATGCAGTTTAGTAGTGCTGGGATTTGAACACAACCTTCTAATCCTTGACTCAAAACCTTAACCACTGAGGTACCGGAACTAGCACCACTAGCTGGCATTGATTCAATGTAATCTTTTAGTGGAGTTAATTCAGTGGTAGAAGTAGTTGAATGAGTGCAAGTTAATTATGGTGTAGTTGTGATGACTCAGTGGTTAAAGCTTAGCTTCATGAATCAGAAGGTTGTGTGTTCAAATGCTAGCACTGCCAAGTTTTCGTGGTTTGGCAAGATCCTTCAGCTCAGTTTTATCCTGCATCACACAAATGAGCAAGTGTTCTGGGTTATGTTATTTTATACAACATTAAGATATTGCAGTACTTCACTGTAAATATGTTTTACAGTTGTTTACTCTAAATTTTACAGTACCTTACTGCCAACACAAGTTCTGGCAAAGTGTGTTTTGCTGTTGTAAGCTTGGGTTGACACAACCTGCACCACCAACTGCACACATCAGTATCTATTTAAAAAATCTTCTTCACTTAATTAAACTTACAGATCTTTACTGTGAAGCCACAACAGTGAAGCATTGAAATCGTTTTTCAAACATGCAGAATCATGACAGTAGCATCAGCTTGACTGTTAGGTGAAGAACATGTTTCTTATACATATCAATGATTTTCTAACAATTTAAAATAAAATCAAAGGCAAAATGACGTTCCAGCAGTCAGACTGAATAATAAGTTGTCATGATTCATGTCTTGACCAGTAATCAAGGGAATTCGAGGCTTTAAGACAGAAAAGTGAGAATTAAAAGTAAACAGAGAGAAGGAAGCTGTAAAGTCATTATAATGAGACTCAGTTACAGTGCAGCTCATTGAAAAAACTCTGGAACAAATCTGAAAACTTAAAGTAGCAATACATTTTACATATAATAAAAACAAAAATAATAACATATGTAATAAAAAAGTAATAACAAACTCACACACTCACCTGATACAGAGAGTGTAACAGGATCACTGATCTCTGAGCTCTGAGAGTCACTTCTCCTCCCTCTGCAGGTGTATTTACCACCGTCAGAGTCTGTAACTGAGCTGATGCTGAACTCCTGTGTTGTTCTGTCTGAGTAGAGTGTGTGATCATTCTTATTCCAGCTGTATGTCCACTCAGTGTCTCCTCCTCTCTGTATGTCACACCTGAAAGTCAATCTCTCTCCTCTGAACACCTGTGTATCAGGCTCTATAATCACCACAGGTTTAGGACTCTCTGTTAAAAAAAAAAAAAGATGAAGCTCTGTCAGAGGTGCACTGAGTCATTTTAACAATCACTACTAATGAAGTAAATGTAGATCACAATTTGGAAAACTGACTCAGGCCTAAAATTAATCAAGTTACTGTTCTGAAAATTTAGATCTTTTTCACTATTGATTCCTGTCTGAATGACAGTGTGTTTGTTATCCTGTTTTCCTGATTATTCATCTTTAGGAACACCGAGTGTCAGCAAGCGAACAAGAAACTAAAGGTAAAAGCTGGAAAATAAAGCTAGAAATAACTGAGTGAGTATAATTTGTTTACACTTTTAACAGGTATATTTAATAAAAAGAAAAAATAAGGTTAGAAGACAATAATTCTGATGTGCACATCCTTATCATTACTGGAGGAGACACTGGAGAAGACTCACCTGTTAATAATTATATTCATATTATTATATTTCAATCTACGTCAATATTTTATTAACATTTATTTAGGTTAAAAAACTAGTTATTTCTATTAGTTATATTTATTAGGTAAGACATAAAAAAAGTTTTGTGGTGTGAAGTAATGAAGATAATAGATTAAACTACACATAGAGCATTAAAGATGCTAGCAATGACAATAATTTTCTGAGTAAAAAGTAGCTTTTTGTTTGAAGTGCTGCATTGCACCGGAGCTAAATCACAAAAACTCAGACAGACATTACTCATCACTGCATGTCTAAACACACAGATACACACACACACACACACACACACATTTTCAATTCATAACACCTCACAACGACTCTCTAATCTATCTCATTCTTTCTGATTCAGCAGTTTTTTACACTCAGTGGTTCAGTATAAAAATTTAAACCTCCTCCTCTTCACTCATTCACACTCGAGCATGATACTGAGGAAAATTTATTTGTTCTGTATATGTAGCTGTGTAAATATAGCTTACTGTGTGTTACTACCCAGCTCTACTGTTGACACTTTCTGTGCAGTGCAGTCACATACTCACCAGTAACTTTTACCCACAGTGCATCACTGTAGTGTGTGTAGTAGACTGGGTTTCCTCTTCCAGCTCTGCACTTGTACTGACCTCCATCAGAGACTGTGAATGATCTGATGGTGTAGGAGTGTATTCCAGTCTCAGTCTCAGTGCTCTGTCTGGGTTTGATCCAGTAAAACTTCCATCCAGCAGACTGCAGCTTCAGTGTACAGGACAGAGTCACTGAGTTTCCTGTCAGTGCAGCTCCTTTAAGGTCTGATGTGAGTTTAGGTTTAGGTTTTTCTGTTAGAGAAGAAACACACAGTTCAGGAGTAATGTAATCTTTACTGTACTAATCACCTCTACAGAGTGAAAACAATTTTGCTGTCTCTGTGATGATCCTGGTCTCAGCTAAACTATAATTAAGCCTACATATTTTTTCCTTTTATTATATTACTTTATTAGTGTAGCATAGTAAGCTAAATAATCATGTTCATATTTATTTGCTAAAAGAGGAAACAGACCAAACATTAGAGAAATAGCAGGTGCCTACATGATGTGATTCTTCTGTGGTTTATAATTAGTAAATTACTTAAGAAGTAAATAAGATTATTTACACAAGTGATTATCTTTCTTCTTGATGAACTCATACTCAGATCCCTTCAGTCTTGATGTACAAAGTTGATACATTCTTGTGATACACATTACTCTTTTAGTTGATATTATTCAATATGTGATTCACACTCACAGTCAGTTTGGATTTTTCTGTTGATATGAAATGATGAAGATATGAGAGCTGCTTTTATCTTTACAATATTTGTGCTTAATAAAGCCTTTTGATTTCAAATTTATTGAAAAAAAAAACCTACAATTTTATGACTTTTCCTATACAATTTGTATGTAACACGTTGTGTTTATGATGAAATTTGTACTTTGTAGCTTCACATAATCATCTATCTCACAATTAATAATCAGATATCTTTTTCTCTGAAACAGTGTGATCAGTCTGATCATCTGCTGCAGAAAATATAATGAAAGTCAGTTGTCAATTAATGAAAACTGGCCTATAAGTAATTTTGCTAGAAATTATGTGTTCGTTTCAGCTAACACTCATAGTGTTCCCGGTCATTTTTGACCAGGATCATTTCATTCCATTATAAATCCACAATAATACATATATTATCACCTAATGTTGTATTAGATCTTTTTATCAACTTCAGCTCTTGGAGAACATTACAAGTTTTTAACTTGTATTTGCTGTGTATGCCCTGCAGGCCACATTTACCTGAGCTCATACCACTCGTCTTTTTAGGGAAAAAACATTACATAGATATTATTTTGACTATAACAAATACTAAGATTAAACCTATTGTACCATTTATCACAGAGTACTTCACTGAAATGTTTACCAAAATCACTTTTTTGAAACCAGTTATATTTTCTAAACTGTGGCACAAAATAACAACTTTTGTGTTCCTGGTCAAAACTGACTGGTATGATTTATTTATTGAAAAGAAAAAAGCCCAAATGAACACAGGGAAAACTTAACTATATTACAAAAGTAATGCTTGAACCATACCCTGTATGAACACATTTACAATTTTTCTCATGTAGCTCTGAAAAGACAGTGCCATAGTGTCATCCCAATGTTCCTCAGTTTTGTCCTCTCATGAGCATGTTGGGCAATATACTGAGGTCATTGCATGTTCTTTGCAAATATATACACCACATCTGTGGCACACAAAGCTTGTTTTTTTTTATCTCTTGGTGCACACAGTTGGCACCTCTTTCTTTTGCCTCCTCCTTCTCTGCTTGGCGTGGATGTTGCTGCTTTTGCTTGCATGTCTCTCACCCATGCAGCAGAGGATGGCGTTCGTGGAAGGTGTCGGCACCCTTGAATGAGGGGCTCCACCATGCTTTTTCCAAGTTCTTCAAGGAACAGTCTCCTCTTGTAGTTTTTGCCCTCCTTCCAGCCTGGATTGATCTTGTCAGAAAAGTGGGAGGCAACTCAAGCTTGTTTTGTTTTTTGTTTTTTCTTATTGTTCCGACCATGGTCAGTTTTTTTTGGAGCAGCTCCTGACCCAGGGCATAGCTGGTGAAAAAATTATCACAGGTAATGTTGTGTCCTTGTAGCCCTGCTGTCATTTCTAGGACCACCCTCTTCCCCTGATTTTTCTCAGGAATACCATCAGCCGGTTTGCCTGTGTACACTTGCATGTTCCAGGCATAACTTGTCTTCACATCACATGCTGCCCATATCTTTATACCATACTTAGATGGTTTGTTTGGCATATATTGCTTGAATGGGCACCGTCCCCTAAAACCGACTAGACACTCATCAACAGTGATGTGTGTGTGTATGTTGAGGTGTGGTAAGAGTGTAGAAATGTGCTTGAACTCTGTTTTATACACTAATTGTAGTCTTACCCATTCATTTCCAATGAGCGGTCATTTTTGACCGGGAACCCCATGGGTGTATACAAGTTCCATAAAACACACAAATTTTTATAAAAATATTTCAAATTTATTTTATGTGTTCAAATGCCACGTGTGAACAAAGTCATGGAACCTCATGACAAACAGATGAAATTTACTGCACTTTTTTAGAGAGGAAACTTGTAAATCGGTCAGATTTGACCGGAACACAAAAGGAGGGTTAAGACAACACCGTCAGTTGAATTTGTAGATTGTCACTATTGTGACAGATTTGAAAATCCCCTGTTTATCCTGTTTCTTATTTATAGCCTACAGGTAAACTTTCCACCACTACCTGACCTCAACATTTACACATTTACCAGGCCTGATTTTTTTGTGTTTTCTCACTAGAGTTGAGCAGATGAGCATGTTTGTGTTAAATTAGCACAGGGCTGACATTATGTGAATCAAATAAGCCCTTAGTACATGTAGACATCACAACCTTTCATTTTTTTTTTGTAAAATATGCTAGTAATGAAAAATAATTTAGTTTAAAAACAGAAGTGATATAAACAAAACTTAATGTAGTTTAAAATCATATGTTTGTTATATTTTTAAATTAAATTCACTAAGGTCATACTTCAAGAATACTGATATTGAAAATCTGGCATGTTGAACATGTGAATACTGCTCCTGACTTGAGCTGATATCTTAAAAGAAAAGTCGACTTAAGTTCAAGGTTAGAATTGTGCATAACTGAGATATGCTTCTGTTTTTGGAAAATTCTGTCCTGAGCATACAATTCACATACAAATTTACCAGAATCCCAATGTTTGTAATGTCACTATTCAATTACAATTTATCAGCTACAGGCTACCTGCAGTATCTACATATTATATGATATATAACTGATTAAAGTGGAAAGTGATTTCTCTATATAAATTTTTTTTTACCCAAATTTTCTTTCAAATTTTAGTCATTTCCATTTCCCTCCCACTAGTTAGTGAACACACTCAGAGGAAAACACTAACTGCCCTTTTCCACCTATATGAGCTCAGAGATGCTCAAAAGTGGCATCAGTTAAGTTTCAGTTGACATGGGATAGCGTGCTGCCATCAATCAAAGCCGGATATCAAAGTCACTGGACACGGGTAGCTGTGGCATCATCAGGTCTAAATCTCCTGATCTCCTGAGGACAGGGCGAACGCTTTACTGTTCTGCCATTCAGCCAAGATACAGAGTGACCGGGGGGAGTGTAATTGTTCACTGGGTATGTAGCGTTGCTGCACTTTAGTAAAATGGACATTAATTTGTATACCCATAAGCCCCCACAGCTGCCCAGTAGTGTAATCTTCAGTGTCTTGTTTAGTTGGAATTAGTGTTTTACTGAAAAATATGTTTATGGGCTGCCTGTGCCAGTACATGTCATACCGATGTACCCGCCGCCGGTTTACCCCATTCTAGCGGTCCTGTGGCTAATCACCCAGCCTGTGTTTGTGCTGGAAGTGTCAGTTTATCAATAAAAGAGAAAGTGCATTGTTTTAATTATGCTTCCAGTTCAGGCTTTTTTCTTGCCAACACCATATTAATTAACATTAATGGTATGACAATATAATAACATTATTAATTATTAAAATACAATAATTCAATCACATTGGTAGCTTTCTTCTGCATGTAATTTTACAAAAAACATTTAGCTCAGAGTGTCCTCTTAGTTCCCATAGTGTGGAACTCTACACAAAACAAACATGGCTGACAACAGACACAAGGTAGCATGTTATTTAAAGTAAACAAGCTAACAGGCATCACAAAACTCAACAACATGTGATAACACAGTAGATAAGCCCAATAAGTGTCCTTAGATGTGTATGCATGTTTTATTTGCATTTCATACAGCAGGTTAGAGATGATTTTATAATGTGGCTGTGTCAGTGTATGGAATCCAGCTAGAGGCTAATTCTGTGTTTGTGTGTGTGCGTGGGGTAATTAAATATTTCATCATTAAACTGAAATGGTGCAGTGGCCCGTGATAGAGCCCTTTGTCACATATGAAAAATACATGTCTACACTTTAAAATGTTAATGAAATAGAAAATATGAGAGATAAAACACACTCACCTGACACAGTCAGTGTAACAGCATCACTGATCTGTGTGTATTTTGGGTCTGATGACTTTGTTCCTTTACATGTGTAATCACCTTTATCAGAGGCTTTAACATCAGTGATTGTGTACATTTTCTTTCCTGCAGCATCACTGAGTTCTTTATTATTTCTATACCAGTGGTACTGCCAGTATCCTCCAGTCTGTATCTCACAGGAGAAAGTGACGGTTTCCCCAATGAACACAGGCTCAGCTGCCTGTACTTTCACTACAGGCTTTGGTCTCGCTATACAAAGATAGCAAAAACATTTTAACCATATACAGAATCAATTAATCATATTATATATTTACATAATTATATAATTATAATACTTCCTGAAACAGTTACTAAAATAATAAAATAATTAGGTTTTCACCATCTTCCTAATTTTAAATGTGTAGTGAAAATGTAAAAAACATGACGTACCTCTCACTGTAATCGTGGCTAGATAACTGATCTCTGAGTTGTAGTTTCCCCTGCGTGCTTTACAGTAGCAATATTTTTGTCCTTCATTAGAGACTGTCACAATTAGTGTGTTGGTCACTGTAGCTACAGAGGTCAGAGGTTTTAATGGCCAATAACCTTGGTACCAGAGAAAAGTCCATCCAGTAGACAGCAGATTACAGCTCAGAGTAACTCTGTCTCCAGTGTAGACGGAGCTCTGAGGATTCACACTCACAGTCGGTTTGGGTTTTTCTGTTGATATAAAATGATTAAAAGCTGGAGTTACCTTTACAACATGAGCAGTAGTTTAATCTTTGTGCCTAACTAAGCATTTAGATACAGTGTTTATTGTAAAGGTTTCAGTGATGTGACTTTTTATTTTTACATGGTTTATATACAGTACATTGTCTACAAAAAGAAATTAATGATTGAACTGAAGTGTAAAGGTCACTGTATTGCTCCTGTGATTTTGCTTTTACACATGATGATTTATAAATCATGTCTCAAATTCTGTATCACACTGCATGCATTAGTGTCTTTTTAAAAATCTTATTCAATCATTTATCTCTTTATTGTAAAAGCACAGCAGTGAAACTTTAAACGTTAAACTTTTTAACTTAAATAACAGCTGTGATCGAAGTGGGGGTCAGAAAATAACTGCTGTGTGATGATGCAGGTCTCTAATCTCTCTCTACTCTACATCAATTTATTTTTATGGGTGTATAGAGCAAAGAATATTTTGGAAAAGTGGAAAACAAAATGCAAAACTACACGTATAATCTTTACTGGAAGACATATTGGAAATGTTTAGAAATGGTTTTGTTTTTAACACTTTGTGTTTTGCCTAAACATCAGTAAAAGTGGGTCGTGTTGCCACCTCACAACAAACAAACAAACAAATAAATAACTGTACATCATTAAAATGATATGAAGACAGTACACTAAGTAGAAATCTCTGCATACTCAGTAGGAGGTCTAAGTAACATTCTGTATTTCCCAGTCTACCTTAATCACCTGCTTATTTACACATTTCATAAAAACATCATTTAATGCACATATAATCCATCAATGCCTCATTTAACCATAGCTGTGGGGTGTTTCATTCATCCATTCATGCATCCATCACATCCCTTCACTTTTCCTCTCTCCACTTATTGTATTTAAGACTGTCCCAATTAAACTGAACACTGTGCTGTTCCTAATGACCTCCCCATGTCTGAAAATCTTCACAATGATTACATTATAAACATCTGGACATGATTTGAACTGATTTTATGCTTATTTTGTTATGTGTTTATATGCATCTTAAATAATAATTTTAGAACATTGTTATTTAAAAAAAAAAACTAAATAGTGTGTGTGTGTGTGTTTTTCTACATTGAGAAATTTTTTAGGTCAACTTTTTTGGATGCTATGATGCTATGCTAACTCTATTGTATAATTGTATAATTGACTGTTTTGCTTGTTGAAACTTTGCATGCTGCCTTCTTGCCCAGGTCTCTCTTGAAAAAGAGATTTTTAACCTCACTGAGACTTTACCTGGTTAAATAAAGGTTAAATGAAATAATAAATAAAACTACCTCATTCTTTCTGATCACACCCCCTTATATGATGTCACATAAATGACATTCACTTATCAAGCCAGAAAATAAATAATGCTAAGTTTAACTGTCCCAATATACCTGAATTTATCCTATTATATCTACACATTTTATAATGTTGTCAACATTGAAAATTATTGTTTGGCTTTGTGATTTTCTTATTAGAGTGCACATTTGTAGTCATTTTTAACAAGCAGATCTTTATTGCTGAATTCTCCAGTCAGTGAAGGTAGGGCTCTGTGCTGTAGCTGATGTGTTACAGAAACTTTGTGTTCACTGTAAAAAACTTTACTGTAGATTTTACAGTAATTTACTGGCAGCCTGGTTTGCTAATAGAGTACTGTGAAATTTACAGCAAATTTTACTATAAAACATATTTACAGTAAAGCACTGTAATATTATACATAGTATAAATTAACATGTAACTCAATATTTTTGGTTAATGCAGGAAACAACTGAGCTGAAGAGTCTTGCTCAAGGACCCAATCAGTGCAGTTTGGTGGTGCTGGGATTTGAACACAACCTTCTTATCCTTGACTCAAAACTTTAACCACTGAGGTACCGGAACTAGCACCACTAGCTTTAATCTGTTAGTGGAGTTAATTCAGTGGTAGAAGTAGTTGAATCAGTGCAAGTTAATTATGGTGCAGTTGTGGTGACTCAGTGGTTAAAGCTTAGCGTCATGAATCAGAAGGTTGTGTGTTCAAATCCTAGCACTGCCAAGTTGTCATGGTTTGGCACGATCCTTCAGCTCAGTTTTATCCTGCATCACTCAAATGAGCAAGTGTTCTGGGTTATGTTATTTTATACAACATTAAGATATTGCAGTACTTCACTGTAAATATGTTTTACAGTTGTTTACTCTAAATTTTACAGTACCTTACTGCCAACACAAGTTCAGGCAAAGTGTGTTTTGCTGTTGTAAGCTTGGGTTGACACAACCTGCACCACCAACTGCACACATCAGTATCTCTTTAAAAATCTTCTTCACTCAACTAAACTTACAGATCTTTACTGTGAAGCCACAACAGTGAAACCTTGAAATCTGTTTTCAAACATGCGTAATCATGACAATAGCATCAGCTTGACTATTAGGTGAAGAACATGATTCTTATACATATCAATGATTTTCTAACAATTTTAAAATAAAATCAAAGGCAAAATGACGTTCCAGCAGTCAGACTGAATAATAAGTTGTGATCATTCATGTCTTGATCAGTAATCAAGTGAATTTGAGGCTTTAAGACAGAAAAGTGAGAATTAAAAGTAAGCAGACAGAAGGAAGCTGTAAAGTCATTATAATGAGACTCAGTTACAGTGCAGTTCATTGAAAAAACTCTGGAACAAATCTGAAAACTTAAAGTAGCAATACATTTTACATATAATAAAAACAAAAATAATAACATATGTAATAAAAAAGTAATAACATAAACTCACACACTCACCTGATACAGAGAGTGTAACAGGATCACTGATCTCTGAGCTCTGAGAGTCACTTCTCCTCCCTCTGCAGGTGTATTTACCACCGTCAGAGTCTGTAACTGAGCTGATGCTGAACTCCTGTGTTGTTCTGTCTGAGTAGAGTGTGTGATCATTCTTATTCCAGCTGTATGTCCACTCAGTGTCTCCTCCTCTCTGTATGTCACACCTGAAAGTCACTCTCTCTCCTCTGAACACCTGTGTATCAGGCTCTATAATCACCACAGGTTTAGGACTCTCTGTACAAAAAAAAAAATGATGAAGCCCTGTCAAAGGTGCACTGAGTCATTTTAACAATGACTACTAATGAAGTAAATGTAGACCACAATTTGGAAAACTGACTCAGTCCTAAAATTAATCAAGTTACTGTTCTGAAAATTTAGATCTTTTTCACTATTGATTCCTGTCTGAACGACAGTATATGTGTTAAAAGTAGCTTAAATTAAAAAATAAGGTTAGAAGACAATAATTCTGATGTGCACATCCTTATCATTACTGGAGGAGACACTGGAGAAGACTCACCTGTTAATAATTATATTAATATTATTATATTTCAATCTATGTCAATATTAAATTAACATTTATTTAGGTTAAAAAACTAGTTATTTCTATTAGTTATATTTATTAGGTAAGACATAAAAAAAGATTTGTGGTGTGAAGTAATGAAGATAATAGATTAAACTACACAGAGCATTAAAGATGCTAGCAATGACAATAATTTTCTGAGTAAAAAGTAGCTTTTTGTTTGAAGTGCTGCATTGCACCAGAGCTAAATCACAAGTCAGACAGACATGACTTATCACTGCATGTCTACACACAGATACACACACACACATTTTCAATTCATAACACCTCACAACAACTCTCTAATCTCTCTCATTCTTTCTGATTCAGCAGTTTTTTACACTCAGTGGTTCAGTATAAAATTTCAAACCTCCTCCTCTTCACTCATTCACACTCGAGCATGATACTGAGGAAAATGTATTTGTTCTGTATATAAAGCAGTGTAAATATAGCTTAGGGTTAGGGTTAGTAACTGTGTGTTCCTACCCAGCTCTACTGTTAACACGTTCTGTGCAGTGCAGTCACATACTCACCAGTAACATTTACCCAGAGTGCATCACTGTAGTGTGTGTAGTAGACTGGGTTTCCTCTTCCAGCTCTGCACTTGTACTGACCTCCATCAGAGACTCTAACTGATCTGATGGTGTAGGAGTGTGTTTCAGTCTCAGTCTCAGTGCTCTGTGTGGGTTTGATCCAGTAAAACTTCCATCCAGCAGACTGCAGCTTCAGTGTACAGGACAGAGTCGCTGAGTTTCCTGTCAGTGCAGCTCCTTTAAGGTCTGATGTGAGTTCAGGTTTAGGTTTTTCTGTTAGAGAAGAAACACACAGTTCAGGAGTAATGAAATCTTTACTGTACTAATCACCTCTACAGAGTGAAAACATTTTTGCTGTCTCTGTGATGATCCTGGTCTCAGGTAAACAATAATTAAGCCTACACATCTTTTTCTTTTATTATATTATATATGCTACACTAATTAAGTATTATATTACTTTATTAATGTAGCATATAAAATAATCATGTTCACATTTATTTGCTAAAAAAGGAAACCAAACATTAGCGAAATAGCAGGTGCCTACATGATGTGATTCTTCTGTGGTTTATGATTAGTAAATTACTTAAGAAGTAAATAAGATTATTTACACAAGTGATTATCTTTCTTCTTGATGAACTCATACTCAGATCCCTTCAGTCTTGATGTACAAAGTTGATACATTCTTGTGATACACATTACTCTTTTAGTTGATATTATTCAATATGTGTAAAGCAGTTCTATACAGAACACATCTCTACACTTTTCAGTTTTAATGCAATAGACAATATTAACATAATAGACATAAAACACACTCACCTGATACAGTCAGTGTAACAGCATCACTGGGCTGTGTGTATTCTGGGTCTGATGACTTTGTTCCTTTACATGTGTAATCACCTTTATCAGAGGCTTTAACATTAGAGATTGTGTATTGATTATTTCCTGCAGCATCACTGAGTTCTTTATTATCTCTATACCAGTGGTACTGCCAGGATCCTCCAGTCTGTACCTCACATGAGAAAGTGACGGTTTCCCCAATGAACACACGCTCAGCTGCCTGTACTTTCACTACAGGCTTTGGTCTCACTATACAAAGATAATAAATACATATTATATATAATATATTATATAATTTCACAATTATAATAATTCCTTAAAAAATATATATTTTTTCTTTCCACAGACTTACTAACGTTAAACCTGTAGTGAAAATGTAGAGAACATGACGTACCTCTCACTGTAATCGTGGCTGGATCACTGAACTCTGAGTCGAAGTTTCCCCTGCGTGCTTTACAGTAGTACTTTATTTGTCCTTCATTAGAGACTGTTGCACTGAGTGTGTTGGTGTCGGGGTCCTCGGGGGACAACAGATTTGATTTCTGATCATTTTTGTACCAGAAAAACCTCCATCCAGTAGACTGCAGATTACAGCTCAGAGTAACTCTGTCTCCAGTGTAGACGGAGCTCTGAGGATTCACACTCACAGTCGGTTTGGGTTTTTCTGTTGATATAAAATGATGAAGGTATCAGAGCTGCTTTTATCTTTACATCATAAGTTTTATTATTTTTGTGTCTGATTCAGCATTTAGATACAGAGTTACACAATTTTCAGTATGACTTTTTAACACAGTTTATATGCAGAACATTCTATAAAATGAAATTGAAGATTGAACTGAAGTGTAAAAGTCACTGTATTTGTTATTGTTAGTTTGGTGTTTTGTAAATAGTGTGTTAAGTCATGTACCACAACCTGCACCTATCAGTATCTGTTTAGAAATGTTAGTTAAGTTAATTATTAAACTTGAACACTTTACTGTGAATCCTCAGCAGTAAAACTTAAAAAAAGCTTTTTTAAACATGACAGTAGAATCAGCTTGACTATTAGATAAATAGGAAAGTGTTTCTCATACAAGAAATTATTTTCTTTTGATTCAAATAATAGCAGAGGGAAGATGATGTGGGACTGACTGCCTTTCTTACTTAATGCTTACTCTGTGCCACCAATCAGATTGGCTAATCAGCTGTGGTGATTCTTGACAAATCAAGTTAATTGATGGCTTTAAAATAGGAAAATAAAAATCAAAAAGAAGTTTAAAGTTGCTATAATGACACTATGTAGCTGAAAAAATCTGGGAAAAAAAAACATGAAACCTAAAACTACTGATAACTTTTACATATAAACAGTAACTGTTCTCTGAGCTCTGAGAGTCACTTCTCCTCCCTCTGCAGGTGTATTTAACACTGGCATCATTTCTAACTGAGTCAAACTCCTGTGTTGTTCTGTCTGAGTAGAGTGTGTGATCATTCTTATTCCAGCTGTGTGTCCACTCAGTGTCTCCTCCTCTCTGTATGTCACACCTGAAAGTCACTCTCTCTCCTCTGAACACCTGTGTATCAGGCTCTATAATCACCACAGGTTTAGGACTACAATTAAAAAAAAAAATCAATACTTTTTCTATATATGAATTAATTCCCAACACCATTATTTAAATGAGTAGTAAGATTTTAAAATGGAAGACAGTATATCTGCTCACATGTAAATGATGAAGCTCTGTCAGAGGTGCACTGAGTCATTTTAACAATCACTACTAATGAAGTAAAAGTAGATCACAATAATGTTAGAAATAACTGACAGTATAAAGTGATTACACTTTTAACAGGTATATTTAATAAAAAAGCAAAAAATAGTGCTAGAAAACAATAATTCTCATTCGTTCAGATTCTACAGCCTCTTACACTCAGTGGTTCAGTATAAAAGTTTGCTCCTCGTCCTCTTCACTCATTCACACTCAGGCAGGTCTCGACTCGAGCATGTTGATGTTTCTGAAGGAGTAACTTTATGACCTTTATGAAGCCCCTTTTACAGCCTCTGAGCAGCTTGTAAAAAGAGTTTTACAGATTTTGGTGATATTTTCTTCCAAAGCTAAACTAGTGTTGTGCCACTTGCTTTCCAGCTCACCTCACACCAGCCCTGCTCAGCCATGCTCACACTGTCTCTCTCTAACTTTAATAAATGATTTAGCTGAAAGAGTTCTTTGTATGTAGCTGTGGAAATGTTGCTATATTGACACTACTCATATGCGTGTGATAATTTATCAGGTTTCTAATCTCTCTCTACTCTACATCAATTTATTTTTATGTGTGTATAAAGTAAAGATTATTTTGGAAAAGTGGAATACAAAATGCAAAACTACACATATAATCTTTACTGAAAGTGTAACAGCGTTAAGATATAGTGTATATATGTTTTGTTAGGAATGTAGTTCATACACACACTTGGGAACACACTCGTGCACATGGCGCAGTTTGTGAATGGGGTTCAGTTCATGGAGGTTGGTGGGGATGAAAACTTTTGTTTCATTTGTTTTGGGATGATTTCATTGCATTGTTTAAAAAGAGAGTGGAAAAGTACAAACCTAGCAACATGCATGATTCTGATTGGTTACTTGGATAGGGGTTAATGAGCGGAGAGAACGGGAAAAGAAAAAAGGAGAGATTTTTTTTTTCTCTGTGAAAAAACTAGGAATTATGAATAACTAATGAACTGTGACTGTAAGTTAAAACTTGTGGTTGTTAAAACAATAATCTAAGCGCAAGAACTTACTAGTTATGAACTGTAAAAAAGAAAGGGAGCTGCTGTTTCTACATGAAGTTTGCACACAGTGTATTACCTAGTTGACTAGCCTAGTTAGCTAGCCGAACTGCTAGCCTGTTGTTCAGCTCACAGCTACACACTATTGGCTGCCGTTCTTCTGTTTCCTCTGGGAGTCTCTAAGGAGAAGCAGATAGCGCTCTGAGCTACCGGGTAACGCTCAGGGTTCCTCTGGCACCGCTGGATAAACGCCTATGGACGAGTAACACGGAGTGATGCAGGTGCTAACTTCGGAAACATGGAGCACGTAAAAGCCCCGAAACCCGCAAATACCAGGTCCTTTTGCACTCAGTACAGACATTTGCTCTTCATAGAGTGAAGAGGCCATTTCAGTTTGGGCCACACCGAACCCCAGCCACGTTACAGGCCTAAAGGTTTTGTTTTGTTTTGTTTCTGTATTTTCAATTTGCCAGTTTGCGTGAGAGAGAGCGCGCTTGGGTAAATAATTAACTGTTAGCCTGTACGAAGTGTTGGATGATTGGTTTAAGTTTATATGATTTGGGATTACTGTACTACAGTGGAGTTATTTTTATTTTATTTTATTTTGTTCTCATTTAGCAAGTAAACATTTTGGTTGGTGAATATTGAGTGAACTTGTTTTACGTACTGGCACAAGAGTAGATACCAGTAATAGTCCCTTTGGACACTGAAATACAGTAAGCTACAAGTAGGAGTCCAAGAGATATTCCTTCATCTACTATAATCTAGGAAACAACAAAGTGAGTTAGGAGCCCAGAGCTGTGCTCTCTCAGCAACAGGGAGTAAAAAGGGCTACAAAAGACATATTGGAAATGTTTAGAAAAGATCTTGTTTTTTAACACTTTGTGTTTTGCCTAAACATCAGTAATAGTGGGTCGTGTTGCCACCTCACAACAAACAAACAAACAAATAAATAAATAACTGTACATCATTAAAATGATATGAAGACAGTACACTAAGTAGAAATCTCTGCATACTCAGTAGGAGGTCTAAGTAACATTCTGTATTTCCCAGTCTACCTTAATCACCTGCTTATTTACACTTTTCATAAAAACATCATTTAATGCACATATAATCCATCAGTGCCTCATTTAACCATAGTTGTGGGGTGTTTCATTCATCCATTCATGCATCCATCACATCCCTTCACTTTTCCTCTCTCCACTTATTGTATTTAAGACTGTCCCAATTAAACTGAACACTGTGCTGTTCCTAATGACCTCCCCATGTCTGACAGTCTTCACAATGATTAAATTATAAACATCTGGACATGATTTGAACTCATTTTATGCTTATTTTGTTACAGTTTATCATGTGTTTGTATGCATCTTATATAACAATTTTATAATCTTATTTAAAAAAAATATATACACAAGAAATATTTAGGTCAACTTTTTGGGATGCTATGATGCTATGCTAACTGTATTGTATAATTACTTGTCTGTTTTGCTTGTTGAAACTTTGTATGCTGCCTTCTTGCTCAGTTCTCTCTTCAAAAAGGGATTTTAATCTCAATGAGACATTACCTGGTTAAATAAAGGTTAAATGAAATAATAAATCAAACTTCCTGTTGGATTCTGGCCACGCCCCCTTATATGATGTCACATGAATGGAGTCATTTAATTTCTATCAAACACTTCCACTGCAAGGCCTCAGTAACATACGTTTTTACTTTCACTTATCAAGCCAGAAAATAAATAACACTAGGATTAACTGTCCCAATATACCTGAATTTATCCAAGGCTTTTGGTTTTGATGTGTTACAGAGACTCTGTGTTGGACTGAGGTGTGTTCTAGTTCTTGTGTGTGCATGTTAAAGAAAAATGGGGTAAAGTGTGCTTTGCTGTTGTAAGCTTGGGTTGACACAACCTGCACCACCAACTGCACACATCAGTATCTGTTTAAAAATCTTCTTCACTCAACTAAACTTACAGCTTTTTATTGTGAAGCCACAACAGTGAAGCATTGAACTCGGTTTTCAAACATGCAGAATCATGACAGTAGCATCAGCTTGACTATTAGATGAAGAACATGTTTCTTATACATATCAATGATTTTCTAACAATCTGAAAATAAAATTAAAGGCAAAATGACGTTCCAGCAGTCAGACTGACTAATAAGTTGCAGTGATTCTTTACAAATCAATTGAATCAGTAACTTTAAACTAGGAAATTGAAAGTCAAAAGTAAACAGACAAAAAAGAAGCTGTAAAACCATTATAATGAGACTTTGTGTCTCATATGATAAAATCTGGAACAAAATCTGAAACAAATCCTAACTTTTACATTTACAAGTAATAACATACATTCACTCACCTGATACAGAGAGTGTAACAGGATCACTCATCTTTGAGATCTGAGAGTCACTTCTCCTCCCTCTGCAGGTGTATTTACCATAATGATCATTTCTAACAGAGCTGATGCTGAACTCCTGTGTTGTGTGGGATGTGTAGAATGTGGAATCGTCCCTATACCAGTCGTATGTCCACTCAGTGCGTCTTTCTTCCTGTATGTCACACCTGAAAGTCACAGTCTCTCCTCTGAACACCTGTGTATCAGGCTTTATAGTCACCACAGGTTTAGGACTCTCTGTAAGAAAAAAAAAATCACTACTGTTTCTATATATGAATTGATTTCCAACACTATCATTTAAAGAAGTAGTAACATTTTAAAATTGAAGTTTAAATTGAGTGTAGATACAGTATATCTGCTCACATGTAAATGATTAAGCTCTGTCAGACAACAATCACTACTGATGAAGTAAATGTAGATCACAATCTTAAATACAGACTCAGCCCTAAAAATAATCATGTTACTGTAATGACAATTGACATCTTCTACACTAGTTCTACACTATACGTATATATATGGTACTGTTGAAAGTGAATATGGCAAGTTTGTTATTTTCAGTGTTTTTTTCTAATAAATGTGTTTTTGTAGTTTTATATAAATGAGAATGAATATTATTGTGTTCTTTTTGTAAAATGGTTATTGTTTAAAATATTGTAATCAGTAATTAATGGGTTTATTTTGTTTTGCTACACTATTGGACATGGTGACTACATATGGAGTACAGGACCGAGTGAGTACTTGGTTATATTTTTGTTGCCGTATTTTCCAAGGATTTACCTGTCATATGTGCACCAACGATATGAGCCCCAACGAGGTTACCAGCGCTGGTACAGTTTAAGAACTATTTCACATGAGAGTTTGGTTGAATTTGTCTTCTCAATATTTCCAAGTTAACCACTGAGGTTAAACTGTGAACATTTCCAGACATACTCATACCTGACTGGGGTTTGAACTTTTCCTCTCCATTCCTGCATTGTCCATAGGGGTTGAGAATTACTACTGAAACTTGAAGGTTGTTTTGGTGTTATAAATAAGTGGTTGTGTATTTATTTTTCAGGAGGATTTTTATAGTGGTTAAAGTATTCAGCATAATTGGGAATAGAAGAATAAACATAAGCTGTATTAATAAAGTAAGAGGGTTATGTTGCTAAGCTAACTGATTCCTTTATTTGTTTCTTTCCTTTTCATTGTTTATCTACTGATTGATGGTTTATTTGGTCGTTTGCCTAGATTTAAATAAATTGGGTATTTTATTACTATTGTATGGGTAGAAAGTGTCATTTTAGCCCTATATAGGCTCTGTATTTATATTCTTTAACATCCAGCACATTTCACCATCACAAGCTGGGGACCCAGAGATTTCCTTGTAGGAAGCTATATATGTAAATGTAACACTTTATTAGACTTCACCCACTGGTGCTTTACCAGAGGTTTCTGGGATGGGCCAGAAAGGGTTTTTTTTTTTTGTTTTTTTTTTACACACATATATATATATAACTCTGTGATGCACATTCTTAGTCATCACCACACACCTGTTATCAGTTCATAACTCCTCATACACACTCACTCTCTAATCTCTGTCATTCTTTCAGATTCTACAGCCTCTTACACTCAGTGTTTCAGTATAAAAGTTTGCTCCTCGTCCTCTTCACTCATTCACACTCAGGCAGGTCTCGACTCGAGCATGTTGATGTTTCTGAAGCAGTAAATTTATGAAGCCCCTTTTACAGCCTCTGAGCAGCTCGTTAAAAGAGTTTTACAGGTTTTGGTGATATTTTCTTCCAAAGCTAATCTAGTGTTGTGCCACTTGCTTACCAGCTCACCTCACACCAGCCCTGCTCAGCCATGCTCACACTGTCTCTCTTTAACTTTAATAAATGATTTAGCTGATAGAGTGGCTGTGTAAATATTGCTATATTGTGACACTGCTCATATGTTGTTTATATGTTCATTGTTGTGCAAAATCACTTAACAGAAAGTCTCTTACTCACCAGTAAAGTTTACCCACAGTGCATCACTGTAGTGTGTGTAGTAGACTGGGTTTCCTCTTCCAGCTCTGCACTTGTACTGACCTCCATCAGAGACTGTTACTGAGCTGATGTTGTAGGAGGGTGTTTCAGTCTCAGTCTCAGTGCTCTGTGTGTCTTTGGTCCAGTAAAACTTCCATCCAGCAGACTGCAGCTTCAGTGTACAGTTCAGAGTCACTGAGTTTCCTGTCAGTGCAGCTCCTTTAAGGTCTGATGTGAGTTTAGGTTTAGGTTTTTCTGTTAGAGAAGAAACACACAGTTCAGCGTTTGAAATAGTCTTTAATCACTTCTCCAGTGAAAAGCAGTATTACTGTCTCTGTGATGCCACTCGCCCTAGCTAAACAACTTCACCTTATGACTACTTTTCTATTGTTTTGGAATTTTAGCTAGACAAATAAATAGGATAAAAATAGTGATATTAAATTTAAATCTTCACTGTGATCAGAGTGAGGGTCAAACAATAACTGCTGGGTGATTTTGCAGATCTTTAATCTCTCTCTGTTCTCTAAACCATTTCATTTTTATGGGTGTATACACACACACACAAAAACACGCACATATCAGAAATCTCTGCACACTCAGTAGAAGGTCGAAGTAATATTCTGTATTTCCCAATCTACCTTATTCACATAAAATCCATCAGTCCCTCATTATGCCTCATCTGTGAATGTGTGAAATTACTTCACAGCAGTTTTTTTTTAATTATTTTTTTTTTTTACCCACAATTAATACCAACCCATAATGAATTACTATTTCCTTAAACAATGGGATTAAACAAATTGTAAGCCGCTAACAGTTATTTGGGTCAATAAATATCAAAACACAGTAACAGGCTAAGTAACCAGTCTACAAAAACAAACAAACAAATAAATAAATATACTCATCAAACAATGCTGTAGGCTTCTCATGACCAAGTAGCCTATATGCAGTTATGATGGAACTGCATAATTTGATATGTATTGTTAATACAGAATTTTGGTAAATGATTAAGCTCTGTCAGACAACAATCACTACTGATGAAGTAAATGTAGATCACAATCTTAAATACAGACTCAGCCCTAAAAATAATCAGGTTACTGTACTGACACTTGACATCTTCTACACTAGTTCTTTCTGTATATATATATATATATATATATATATATATATATATATATATATATATAAATGCAGAATCATGACAGTAGCATCAGCTTGACTATTAGGTGAAGAACATGTTTCTTATACATATCAATGATTTTCTAACAATCTGAAAATAAAATTAAAGGCAAAATGACGTTCCAGCAGTCAGACTGACTAATAAGTTGTAGTGATTCTTTACAAATCAATTGAATCGGTAACTTTAAACTAAGAAATTGAAAATCAAAAGTAAACAGACAAAAAGGAGCTGTAAAATCATTATAATGAGACTTTGTGTCTCATATGATAAAATCTGGAACAAAATCTGAAACAAATCCTAACTTTTACATTTATAAGTAATAACATACATTCACACACTCACCTGATACAGAGAGTGTAACAGGATCACTCGTCTTTGAGATCTGAGAGTCACTTCTCCTCCCTCTGCAGGTGTATTTACCACCGTGATCATTTTCAACAGAGCTGATGTTGAACTCCTGTGTTGTGTCGTATGGGTAGAGTGTGGAATCGTTCCTATACCAGTCGTATGTCCACTCAGTGCGTCTTTCTTCCTGTATGTCACACCTGAAAGTCACAGTCTCTCCTCTGAACACCTGTGTATCAGGCTTTATAGTCACCACAGGTTTAGGACTCTCTGTAAGAAAAAAAAAATCACTACTGTTTCTATATATGAATTAATTTCCAACATTATCATTTAAGAAGTAGTAACATGTTAAAATTGAATACAGAATTTGGGTAAACATTCAGAGTGTAGATACAGTATATCTGCTCACATGTAAATGATTAAGCTCCCAACAATCACTACTGATGAAGTAAATGTAGATCACAATCTTAAATACAGACTCAGACCTAAAAATAATCATGTTACTGTAATGACAATTGACATCTTCTACACTAGTTTTACACCTATATATATATATATATAAAACTCTGCGATACACATCCTTAGTCATCACCACTCACCTGTTATCAGTTTATAACTCCTCATACACACTCACTCTCTAATCTCTATCATTCTTTCAGATTCTACAGCCTCTTACACTCAGTGGTTCAGTATAAAAGTTTGCTCCTCGTCCTCTTCACTCATTCACGCTCGGGCAGGTCTCGACTCGAGCATGTTGATGTTTCTGAAGCACTAAATTCATGAAGCCTCTTTTACTGCCTCTGAGCAGCTTGTTAAAAGAGTTTTACAGTTTTTGGTGATATTTTCTTCCAAAGCTAAACTAGTGTTGTGCCACTTGCTTTCCAGCTCACCTCACACCAGCCCTGCTCAGCCGTGCTCACACTGTCTCTCTTTAACTTTAATAAATGATTTAGCTGATAGAGTAGCTGTGTAAATGTTGCTATATTGGGACACTGCTCACATGTTTATATGTTCATTGTTGTGCAAAATCACTTAACAGAAAGTCTCTTACTCACCAGTAAAGTTTACCCAGAGTGCATCACTGTAGTGTGTGTAGTAGACTGGGTTTCCTCTTCCAGCTCTGCACTTGTACTGACCTCCATCAGAGACTGTTACTGAGCTGATGTTGTAGGAGTGTGTTTCAGTCTCAGTCTCAGTGCTCTGTCTGGGTTTGATCCAGTAAAACTTCCATCCAGCAGACTGCAGCTTCAGTGTACAGGACAGAGTCACTGAGTTTCCTGTCAGTGCAGCTCCTTTAAGGTCTGATGTGAGTTCAGGTTTAGGTTTTTCTGTTAGAAATGAAATACAATTTCAGAATGTGAAGTATTCTTTACTACACTAATTACTTTGACAGTAAAACAGTAATACTCTCTCTGTGATGATGCTAAACAACTTATGACTACTTTTAAATTGTTTTAGAATTTTTAGTTAAACACATGATGAGAATGTAAATAGGGATATTAAATGTAAAGCTTCACTGTGATCAGAGAGAGGGTCAAACAATAACTGCTGGGTGATTATGCAGATCTTCAATCTCTCTCTGTTCTCTAAACCATTTCATTTTTATGAGTGTATATATACACACACACACACACACACACACACACACACACACACACAAAACACGGACATATCAGAAATCTCTGCACACTCTCTAATATTCTGTATTTCTCATGCTACCTTATTCACATAAGTCCCTCATTATGCCTCATCTATGAATGTGTGAAATTACTTCACAGCAGTTTTTTTTTTTTTTTTTACCCACAATTAATACCAACCCATAATGAATTACTATTTCCTTAAACAATGGGATTAAACAAATTGTAAGCCGCTAACAGTTATTTGGGTCAATAAATATCAAAACACAGTAACAGGCTAAGTAACCAGTCTACAAAAACAAACAAACAAATAAATAAATATACTCATCAAACAATGCTGTAGGCTTCTCATGACCAAGTAGCCTATATGCAGTTATGATGGAACTGCATAATTTGATATGTATTGTTAATACAGAATTTTGGTAAATGATTAAGCTCTGTCAGACAACAATCACTACTGATGAAGTAAATGTAGATCACAATCTTAAATACAGACTCAGCCCTAAAAATAATCAGGTTACTGTACTGACACTTGACATCTTCTACACTAGTTCTTTCTATGTATATATATATATATATATATATATATATATATATATATATATATATATATATATAAATGCAGAATCATGACAGTAGCATCAGCTTGACTATTAGGTGAAGAACATGTTTCTTATACATATCAATGATTTTCTAACAATCTGAAAATAAAACTAAAGGCAAAATGACGTTCCAGCAGTCAGACTGACTAATAAGTTGTAGTGATTCTTTACAAATCAATTGAATCGGTAACTTTAAACTAAGAAATTGAAAATCAAAAGTAAACAGACAAAAAGGAGCTGTAAAATCATTATAATGAGACTTTGTGTCTCATATGATAAAATCTGGAACAAAATCTGAAACAAATCCTAACTTTTACATTTATAAGTAATAACATACATTCACACACTCACCTGATACAGAGAGTGGAACAGGATCACTCGTCTTTGAGATCTGAGAGTCACTTCTCCTCCCTCTGCAGGTGTATTTACCACCGTGATCATTTTCAACAGAGCTGATGTTGAACTCCTGTGTTGTGTGGGATGGGTAGAATGTGGAATCGTTCCTATACCAGTCGTATGTCCACTCAGTGCCTCTTTCTTCCTGTATGTCACACCTGAAAGTCACAGTCTCTCCTCTGAACACCTGTGTATCAGGCTTTATAGACACCACAGGTTTAGGACTCTCTGTAAGAAAAAAAAAATCACTACTGTTTCTATATATGAATTAATTTCCAACATTATCATTTAAGAAGTAGTAACATTTTAAAATTGAATACAGAATTTGGGTAAACATTCAGAGTGTAGATACAGTATATCTGCTCACATGTAAATGATTAAGCTCCCAACAATCACTACTGATGAAGTAAATGTAGATCACAATCTTAAATACAGACTCAGCCCTAAAAATAATCATGTTACTGTAATGACAATTGACATCTTCTACACTAGTTTTACACCTATATATATATATATAAAACTCTGCGATACACATCCTTAGTCATCACCACTCACCTGTTATCAGTTTATAACTCCTCATACACACTCACTCTCTAATCTCTATCATTCTTTCACATTCTACAGCCTCTTACACTCAGTGGTTCAGTATAAAAGTTCGCTCCTCGTCCTCTTCACTCATTCACGCTCGGGCAGGTCTCGACTCGAGCATGCTGATGTTTCTGAAGCACTAAATTCATGAAGCCTCTTTTACTGCCTCTGAGCAGCTTGTTAAAAGATTTTTACAGTTTTTGGTGATATTTTCTTCCAAAGCTAAACTACTGTTGTGCCACTTGCTTTCCAGCTCACCTCACACCAGCCCTGCTCAGCCGTGCTCACACTGTCTCTCTCTAACTTTAATAAATGATTTAGCTGATAGAGTAGCTGTGTAAATGTTGCTATGTTGGGACACTGCTCACATGTTTATATGTTCATTGTTGTGCAAAATCAGTTAACAGAAAGTCTCTTACTCACCAGTAAAGTTTACCCAGAGTGCATCACTGTAGTCTGTGTAGTAGACTGGGTTTCCTCTTCCAGCTCTGCACTTGTACTGACCTCCATCAGAGACTGTTACTGAGCTGATGTTGTAGGAGTGTGTTTCAGTCTCAGTCTCAGTGCTCTGTGTGTCTTTGGTCCAGTAAAACTTCCATCCAGCAGACTGCAGCTTCAGTGTACAGTTCAGAGTCACTGAGTTTCCTGTCAGTGCAGCTCCTTTAAGGTCTGATGTGAGTTCAGGTTTAGGTTTTTCTGTTAGAAATTAAATACAATTTCAGAATGTGAAGTATTCTTTACTACACTAATAACTTTGACAGTAAAACAGTAATACTCTCTCTGTGATGATGCTAAACAACTTATGACTACTTTTAAATTGTTTTAGAATTTTTAGTTAAACACATGATGAGAATGAAAATAGGGATATTAAATGTAAATCTTCACTGTGATCAGAGAGAGGGTCAAACAATAACTGCTGGGTGATTATGCAGATCTTCAGTCTCTCTCTGTTCTCTAAACCATTTCATTTTTATGGGTGTATATATACACACACACACACACACACACACACACAAAACACGGACATATCAGAAATCTCTGCACACTCTGTAATATTCTGTATTTCTCATGCTACCTTATTCACATAAGTCCCTCATTATGCCTCATCTATGAATGTGTGAAATTACTTCACAGCAGTTTTTTTTTTTTTTTTTTACCCACAATTAATACCAACCCATAATGAATTACTATTTCCTTAAACAATGGGATTAAACAAATTGTAAGCCGCTAACAGTTATTTGGGTCAATAAATATCAAAACACAGTAACAGCCTAAGTAACTGGTCTACAAATACAAACAAACAAATAAATAAATATACTCATCAAACAATGCTGTAGGCTTCTCATGACCAAGTAGCCTATATGCAGTTATGATGGAGCTGCATAATTTGATATGTATTGTTAATACAGAATTTTGGTAAATGATTAAGCTCTGTCAGACAACAATCACTACTGATGAAGTAAATGTAGATCACAATCTTAAATACAGACTCAGCCCTAAAAATAATCAGGTTACTGTACTGACACTTGACATCTTCTACACTAGTTCTTTCTATATATATATATATATATATATATATATATATATATATATATATATAAATGCAGAATCATGACAGTAGCATCAGCTTGACTATTAGGTGAAGAACATGTTTCTTATACATATCAATGATTTTCTAACAATCTGAAAATAAAATTAAAGGCAAAATGACGTTCCAGCAGTCAGACTGACTAATAAGTTGTAGTGATTCTTTACAAATCAATTGAATCGGTAACTTTAAACTAAGAAATTGAAAATCAAAAGTAAACAGACAAAAAGGAGCTGTAAAATCATTATAATGAGACATTGTGTCTCATATGATAAAATCTGGAACAAAATCTGAAACAAATCCTAACTTTTACATTTATAAGTAATAACATACATTCACACACTCACCTGATACAGAGAGTGGAACAGGATCACTCGTCTTTGAGATCTGAGAGTCACTTCTCCTCCCTCTGCAGGTGTATTTACCACCGTGATCATTTTCAACAGAGCTGATGTTGAACTCCTGTGTTGTGTGGGATGGGTAGAATGTGGAATCGTTCCTATACCAGTCGTATGTCCACTCAGTGCCTCTTCCTTCCTGTATGTCACACCTGAAAGTCACAGTCTCTCCTCTGAACACCTGTGTATCAGGCTTTATAGACACCACAGGTTTAGGACTCTCTGTAAGAAAAAAAAAATCACTACTGTTTCTATATATGAATTAATTTCCAACATTATCATTTAAGAAGTAGTAACATGTTAAAATTGAATACAGAATTTGGGTAAACATTCAGAGTGTAGATACAGTATATCTGCTCACATGTAAATGATTAAGCTCCCAACAATCACTACTGATGAAGTAAATGTAGATCACAATCTTAAATACAGACTCAGACCTAAAAATAATCATGTTACTGTAATGACAATTGACATCTTCTACACTAGTTTTACACCTATATATATATATATATATATATATATAAAACTCTGCGATACACATCCTTAGTCATCACCACTCACCTGTTATCAGTTTATAACTCCTCATACACACTCACTCTCTAATCTCTATCATTCTTTCAGATTCTACAGCCTCTTACACTCAGTGGTTCAGTATAAAAGTTTGCTCCTCGTCCTCTTCACTCATTCACGCTCGGGCAGGTCTCGACTCGAGCATGTTGATGTTTCTGAAGCACTAAATTCATGAAGCCTCTTTTACTGCCTCTGAGCAGCTTGTTAAAAGAGTTTTACAGTTTTTGGTGATATTTTCTTCCAAAGCTAAACTACTGTTGTGCCACTTGCTTTCCAGCTCACCTCACACCAGCCCTGCTCAGCCGTGCTCACACTGTCTCTCTTTAACTTTAATAAATGATTTAGCTGATAGAGTAGCTGTGTAAATGTTGCTATATTGGGACACTGCTCACATGTTTATATGTTCATTGTTGTGCAAAATCACTTAACAGAAAGTCTCTTACTCACCAGTAAAGTTTACCCAGAGTGCATCACTGTAGTGTGTGTAGTAGACTGGGTTTCCTCTTCCAGCTCTGCACTTGTACTGACCTCCATCAGAGACTGTTACTGAGCTGATGTTGTAGGAGTGTGTTTCAGTCTCAGTCTCAGTGCTCTGTCTGGGTTTGATCCAGTAAAACTTCCATCCAGCAGACTGCAGCTTCAGTGTACAGTTCAGAGTCACTGAGTTTCCTGTCAGTGCAGCTCCTTTAAGGTCTGATGTGAGTTTAGGTTTAGGTTTTTCTGTTAGAAATTAAATACAATTTCAGAATGTGAAGTATTCTTTACTACACTAATTACTTCGACAGTAAAACAGTAATACTCTCTCTGTGATGATGCTAAACAACTTATGACTACTTTTAAATTGTTTTAGAATTTTTAGTTAAACACATGATGAGAATGAAAATAGTGATATTAAATTTAAATCTTCACTGTGATCAGAGAGAGGGTCAAACAATAACTGCTGGGTGATTATGCAGATCTTCAATCTCTCTCTGTTCTCTAAACCATTTCATTTTTATGGGTGTATATATACACACACACACACACACACACACACACACACACACACACACACACACAAAACACGGACATATCAGAAATCTCTGCACACTCTGTAATATTCTGTATTTCTCATGCTACCTTATTCACATAAGTCCCTCATTATGCCTCATCTATGAATGTGTGAAATTACTTCACAGCAGTTTTTTTTTTTTTTTACCCACAATTAATACCAACCCATAATGAATTACTATTTCCTTAAACAATGGGATTAAACAAATTGTAAGCCGCTAACAGTTATTTGGGTCAATAAATATCAAAACACAGTAACAGGCTAAGTAACCAGTCTACAAAAACAAACAAACAAATAAATAAATATACTCATCAAACAATGCTGTAGGCTTCTCATGACCAAGTAGCCTATATGCAGTTATGATGGAACTGCATAATTTGATATGTATTGTTAATACAGAATTTGGGTAAATGATTAAGCTCTGTCAGACAACAATCACTACTGATGAAGTAAATGTAGATCACAATCTTAAATACAGACTCAGCCCTAAAAATAATCATATTACTGTACTGACACTTGACATCTTCTACACTAGTTCTTTCTATGTATATATATATATATATATATATATATATATATATATATATATATATATATATATATATAAATGCAGAATCATGACAGTAGCATCAGCTTGACTATTAGGTGAAGAACATGTTTCTTATACATATCAATGATTTTCTAACAATCTGAAAATAAAATTAAAGGCAAAATGACGTTCCAGCAGTCAGACTGACTAATAAGTTGTAGTGATTCTTTACAAATCAATTGAATCGGTAACTTTAAACTAAGAAATTGAAAATCAAAAGTAAACAGACAAAAAGGAGCTGTAAAATCATTATAATGAGACTTTGTGTCTCATATGATAAAATCTGGAACAAAATCTGAAACAAATCCTAACTTTTACATTTATAAGTAATAACATACATTCACACACTCACCTGATACAGAGAGTGGAACAGGATCACTCGTCTTTGAGATCTGAGAGTCACTTCTCCTCCCTCTGCAGGTGTATTTACCACCGTGATCATTTTCAACAGAGCTGATGTTGAACTCCTGTGTTGTGTGGGATGGGTAGAATGTGGAATCGTTCCTATACCAGTCGTATGTCCACTCAGTGCCTCTTTCTTCCTGTATGTCACACCTGAAAGTCACAGTCTCTCCTCTGAACACCTGTGTATCAGGCTTTATAGACACCACAGGTTTAGGACTCTCTGTAAGAAAAAAAAAAATCACTACTGTTTCTATATATGAATTAATTTCCAACATTATCATTTAAGAAGTAGTAACATGTTAAAATTGAATACAGAATTTGGGTAAACATTCAGAGTGTAGATACAGTATATCTGCTCACATGTAAATGATTAAGCTCCCAACAATCACTACTGATGAAGTAAATGTAGATCACAATCTTAAATACAGACTCAGCCCTAAAAATAATCATGTTACTGTAATGACAATTGACATCTTCTACACTAGTTTTACACCTATATATATATATATATATATATATATATAAAACTCTGCGATACACATCCTTAGTCATCACCACTCACCTGTTATCAGTTTATAACTCCTCATACACACTCACTCTCTAATCTCTATCATTCTTTCAGATTCTACAGCCTCTTACACTCAGTGGTTCAGTATAAAAGTTCGCTCCTCGTCCTCTTCACTCATTCACGCTCGGGCAGGTCTTGACTCGAGCATGCTGATGTTTCTGAAGCACTAAATTCATGAAGCCTCTTTTACTGCCTCTGAGCAGCTTGTTAAAAGAGTTTTACAGTTTTTGGTGATATTTTCTTCCAAAGCTAAACTACTGTTGTGCCACTTGCTTTCCAGCTCACCTCACACCAGCCCTGCTCAGCCGTGCTCACACTGTCTCTCTTTAACTTTAATAAATGATTTAGCTGATAGAGTAGCTGTGTAAATGTTGCTATATTGGGACACTGCTCACATGTTTATATGTTCATTGCTGTTCAAAATCAGTTAACAGAAAGTCTCTTACTCACCAGTAAAGTTTACCCAGAGTGCATCACTGTAGTGTGTGTAGTAGACTGGGTTTCCTCTTCCAGCTCTGCACTTGTACTGACCTCCATCAGAGACTGTTACTGAGCTGATGTTGTAGGAGTGTGTTTCAGTCTCAGTCTCAGTGCTCTGTCTGGGTTTGATCCAGTAAAACTTCCATCCAGCAGACTGCAGCTTCAGTGTACAGTTCAGAGTCACTGAGTTTCCTGTCAGTGCAGCTCCTTTAAGGTCTGATGTGAGTTCAGGTTTAGGTTTTTCTGTTAGAAATTAAATACAATTTCAGAATGTGAAGTATTCTTTACTACACTAATTACTTCGACAGTAAAACAGTAATACTCTCTCTGTGATGATGCTAAACAACTTATGACTACTTTTAAATTGTTTTAGAATTTTTAGTTAAACACATGATGAGAATGAAAATAGGGATATTAAATGTAAAGCTTCACTGTGATCAGAGAGAGGGTCAAACAATAACTGCTGGGTGATTATGCAGATCTTCAATCTCTCTCTGTTCTCTAAACCATTTCATTTTTATGGGTTAACTCTGTAATATTCTGTATTTCTCATGCTACCTTATTCACATAAGTCCCTCATTATGCCTCATCTATGAATGTGTGAAATTACTTCACAGCAGTTTTTTTTTTTTTTTTACCCACAATTAATACCAACCCATAATGAATTACTATTTCCTTAAACAATGGGATTAAACAAATTGTAAGCCGCTAACAGTTATTTGTGTCAATAAATATCAAAACACAGTAACAGCCTAAGTAACTGGTCTACAAATACAAACAAACAAATAAATAAATATACTCATCAAACAATGCTGTAGGCTTCTCATGACCAAGTAGCCTATATGCAGTTATGATGGAGCTGCATAATTTGATATGTACTGTTATGCATGAGAGCGGTGATTTACACATTTATCTGTAATTCCCTACATTACACAGGATGTTGTCAATTCTCACGATCTCTAAAATGATGTGTATGATAAGTATGAGTCAGTTCACATGAGTCCTGTTCACATCATGTGATAATAACTTTCCCATAGGTTGAATTAGACAGGTACGGGTGGCAGGTAACAGTTCTTACCATAGATCCACATGCTTCTTTTTTGTAAGTGATATTTTTTCATTAAATAGACCTCAGATCAAGAAACCCATATCGCTGTGTGGACATTGTTTATTTATTCATCCCAATCTAGTGTTAAGAACATCTTACCACCCTGCCCTAGCTTATAGGAAAGCCACTACACTGTGTATTTTGGGTTGTTTGGGTTTCCAGCCCTATTTCTATTCCTTGCCTTCATATGCCTCCCCCCTCTTGGGAGGGTGAGCGCACACCTATATCAGCAGAAAGCTGCGAAAGTAATCATGAATTTGAATCAAATTTTTAAAAAAGGGTAATCTCTCTTTTAACTATCATGTTTTCTAACTATCGTGTTGTAAACAATGTTGGTTCATTAATAATGAGCATAATATTATACATGAATCAAATTCAGTGTAATCTTCATCATCATCATTATTGGCCAAGTATGCTTGTATATACAAGGAATTTGATGCTGGTTTACAGTAATATCCAGTGCAAACAAAAACGTAGACATATATGGATGTTGGACATAAGTGGACATAAAGGACATCAGACAAAAGTGCACAAACTTTTCAACTATACATAAACCTTCTCAACACCAGTTCATCAACACCCTACTAAAGAAGAAAGGTTGACGTCCAAAAATGGTGCAATCGAATAGTCTCCTCATCCTAGGAATGAGACTCCAAGAATGACTGCCAACATGATGAGGATGAAACCTCGACCAACACAAACGACTATTACACAAGTGCAGGACATAAAGTCTCCTATTGTGAGGACACAGTACACATGTACCAAGTGCAAGGTGCACATTTGCAACACACCCAGTGAAAATCTGTCCCTCACATGGTATGTAAAACACACCACAGGCTATTTGTTAGTACCTCGAATAGTGAAGGCTACAGCAAGGTGTAAAGCTTTCTCTTACAAAGCCCCACAGTTATGGAACAGCTTTCCAATTAGTGTTTGGGATTCAGATAGAGTCTCAGTGTTTAAATCTAGGCTGAAAACATATTTGTTTAGTGAAACCTTTTGTGAATAATTTTTTCTTAGGTAAAGGAGCAGATCTGGAGGGTTCATAGAGTGTTTTGGTGAACTGTGATGTTTGGATGCTGTCGTGTCCCCCAACCCAGGGCGCCCTCATGTCTGTGCTACCTTCTGGCTCTCCCTTTTAGTTATGCTGTCATACCTTGTCTTGCCGGTATTCCTGCACGCACCGGCAGGAAATGTACATTGTCCTTAACCATTATGTGACAATAAGAATACCTGTATCTGGGTTTCTCTCTCTCTCTCTCTCTCTCTCTCTCTCCCTCTCTCTCTCTCTCTGTTTGTCGAGCTACACATGCTACTACTGAGATACTAGTGATCCTGACCCCTTCTGCTCTCTAGCTCTGCCTGATCCATCCTGATGCCCTACTTCTGGTTGGAGTTCTCATCACTTGGAAACCACTTGCTGCTGCTGAGGATGGCCCCATATGGACAGCCTAAAGATACATGAGACTACTGCATGGTACCACTTAGAAACCATGAAGATGGCTTTGGACTGCAATTGGCACGAACAGTTTTGCACTCAAGTCACAGTGAACAGTTGATAAATTCAACAAAATGTGAAAAATATAATGAATTTCACAATTCTGGTTACACAATTGTACTTTTTGACTATATAGCACACAGTTATAGAAGGGAATTATTTATAATTTTACTATCCGGTGTCACCCAGATGAGCATGTGTTCCCTTTTGAGTCTGGTTCCTCTCAAGGTTTCTTCCTCATATTGTCTCAGGGAGTTTTTATTGCCACCGTCGCCTGTGGCTTGCTCATTAGGGATACATTTACAATTTAGATCTGGAATATATATTAATATAAAAAATATATATATATTATAATAATAAATATTATATTATATATTTCTGTAAAGCTGCCAATTGTCCACTTTTAAAAGCGCAATACAAATAGTTTTGTATGTATAACTGACCTTCTGAAGTTGTAGGTATATATATATATATATATATATATATATATATATATATATATATATATATATATATATATGTATATACACAGTATATGTATGTATGTATGTATGTATATTGGGAGGCAAATCTTGAAAATAATGTTTTTACCCAGTTTTTCTTCAGATTTGTCATTGCCAAAACTCTCCTACAAGCTCATCTCTGAAATGATGGTTTTAAACTAAGTATGTCTCCATAGATAGAGCGCACAGTTAAATACAGTTTTCAAATTGCACAAAACTTTTGTGCAACAACATGTGACTTGCTTTTAGAGGCAGAAGGCAAGTGCTTATACTCAGCAATCCCAAAATCATAGTCACTGCCCATAGCTAATAATAGTAATAGTAGAAGCCTCATTGCTAATCAAAAGCAACAATGTGAACCAATCTGAGAAAAATTCTTGCACTTAAAAGTCCACTGATTGGCCCACCGAAGCTCCTTTACTACATACATGAGACTGAAAAGCTCCAACTCTGCATACAGTCACCTGGAAAGTAAGTAATCATGCTGATCCGAATGGTTACTCATGGATAATTAGCATAACACACTTACAACTAACATGTTTTACGCAGTAAGTGTGCTATAATGAAGTTCAAAAAAGGTCAACAGCATCACCATATTTACAATTCCATATTTAACAAACTTCAAATGAGCAAATGAACATGTCCTTCAGTTTGTGTCTTTAAGTATATTTGCCCATCACCATATATTTGTGCCTCATAGTTCTTATTATGGCATTGACGAGATCTGGTGATATAACTGCACAGCCATAATACTTTCATTGTCGAGCTATTGACAAATATTAGATTTTAGCCCCCCATCTAATATCATAAACAGCCGTCACTGAACAACAGCATTATAACACCTGATGAGGCCAAGAAAGAGGCAAACTATATAGGCAAACTAATCAAAGTGCAACAGAGAACAGGTGAACACATTAGAGGAGCCAACCAATGACAAGACGGGGACAGAGACAGGACTGGAACCAAAACAAAAACACATGTAAGACTAAAGAAGAGAAAGCAGAGCTCTCACTGAGAGGGGGAATTCATGACAACTCAACTGGAGCTTCCTGCACAACAAACCCAACACCTGTAAAAGTGGGATTCTGTGTTCACTGCCTCGAAGCCTGAAAAACACCCAGTTATATTACAACTATTCAAAGAAACCATGTTAACATGCTAGAGATGAAGCAATACAAAAGTCTAAGGTCTCACTGAAACTGTATGAATATTAAACTGAGTAAAGTTTAACGTTCTGTAAAGACACAAAGATGAAGAAACTCACCTGACACAGACAGTGTAACAGCATTACTCTTTTCTGTCCTCTGTGGGTCACCGTCAGTCCGCGTTCCCATGCAGGCAAATGTATCCCCATCTTTCACCTCAAAGGTGTATTTACTTTCCTTTATAGTAGAATCTTCAGCTTCATTCTTGTACCAGATAAAAGTCCACTTGCCTTCTCCTCCCTCTATTTCACAATTAAGGGTGACAGACTCTCCTGTGAATGCTTCTGTCCAACCAGACTGCACTCTGAGTGTTGCCTTTAGCACTCCTGTAAGAACCCAAAAATGAAAGAATTTCATGGTGTTTGATACATTAGAAAGATTACATTATATTACATTACACTGGTCTCAAATTAGGAATGCATGCATCATTTGTTTTATTAATTTGAGCCACTTGTCTTAATCATCTATTAAATGAACAGACTGAGTTTTACATGCAAGCTGAAGGCAAATGAAAAACTCCAATAAATGAAATGTACATAAATCACCTGTTTGTGTAGAGTGGATGAGTCCAGTCAGCACTAAAGGTAGGGAGAGAAACAGAAATGACAGGTTAATTGAGGGATAAAACACTTGGGGGTGTGCTGTTATAGGAAAATAATGAACAACAGGGTGGAGTGATGTGGCCCAGTGTGAAGCAGGTTTACTGTTACCATACCAAAGTTGATAATTTTCCAATTAATTTCTACTCTGGAGTTTGATTCCTCTTATACCACAGCAATTTACTAACAGTTACAATGTTTGAGTTTATTAATGAACTACATGCTGTACTTTTCAAGTTAGTTCTTGTTATCTCTTATGTTATAGTAGCTATAAACAGTTGCTCACCAGTGTCTGCTTTTTTCACACTTGAATTTACAAAAAATATAGAGTATGAAAACATTAATATAAACCTGTGCTTTGTCTTGCAGCCTGCACTAATGTGTCATGCAGAGCTGAAGTTGTATAAAAAGAATTCAAATCAGTCTGTGCCTCTCCTAAATTAATTTCACACTCTATATGCTATAATGATCTTAAAACCGCAAATAGATCTATTCAAAACAGCATCCGTTCTGTTCTGTTGTTGAACACAGTGTCATGTCTCTATGAATATAAATATCTCTCATTTAGAAACTCAGTGACTTGATTTCCTGTCTGTTTGGCACAGTCTCCTGCTAAACGGTAAGACTTGCAGATTTTATAGTATATCTACAAGAGCAACGTTCTCCACCTTAACAGATGTTAGAGTACAGAAAATATCTCCAAACAAATATAGACTAAAGTATAAAATGTAAAATCCTAAACAAATACTGACTACCAATGCATAACAGCAGTTCAAATCATCAGTTTAATGTTCTGACTGTAATGAGAGACACCAGGATGCAGTTGCTGAAAACAGTGTTTGTTTAATGACTAGTTAATAATTTACCCATAAAATAAATTGGGTCGAATGTGAACACATCAGAAACAAGCAGAATGCACTGTTCATGCTAAATTCACTATCAAACCTTAGCTACAGACTGATGAAATAATCACACAGAACCTGATGACAGGACTCTCAGCCTGATAATTCAAAACTTACTTCACCACCAATCACTGTAATGAAGACACACAGAGAACATTTACTCACAGAGCATCACACAGAGTGGACGGAGCTCCATCCTGTCCTACTGATGACTGACTGACTAACTGACTGACTGAGAAGTGTATGTGTTAAAGTGTCAACACTTCCTGTGTTCTTAAAGACCAATCACACTTCAGAAATAGAGAGAAAGGTGGTGGGGGGGATTCAGCTGGAAATTAATGCTTTAGCCCATTATTAGGATTCATTAAATGCAACACGTTTTCACCATCAACACAATATTTTCACCACTCATAATGTGCATTATGAGCATTTTAGCAATGGTGTAAGAAGTATCTCTCCACGTAGTCAAAAACACACAAAGTCTAAAAACAATAAGTGTTGAAAGAGGAAGTACAGAGCTGTTGTGGTTTCTGTACATGAGGCTAAAAAGTCTTGGTGTTGCTGACACTAATAACAGCAACAGATCAGCATGTAAGCAGTCAGGAAAATCTTGGTGTGTTGTTATGCTTTTTTTTTTTTTTTTTTTTTTTGAGCCTAAGGTTTAAGCAGATCATCAGTTTTACTGTTAGAGCTGTTAGTAAAAGGCCTGAAATGAGACACATGAATTTTAAACTTTCTCTAAGGGAGCAAATATATTGTTTCATTCACACATGGTCTGATGATCTGAATGTTGCTGTCTGTGTTTGTTATCTGTCTGTTTCTGATGAGACAGGACACAAGTGAATAAACTCAGTGTGATCTTTATTAAGGGCAAACCAATAATCTTCACCATAATTCCAAGCAGAGGTCAAAGTACAGCAAGGCACTATCAAAGTAAGCAGACACTTAATCCAAATAAAAAAGGCAAACACAAGACAAAAAACAGATTTACACAGGAACAGGGATTAAGACTCACTACTGCACTAATAAACTCTACAAGATTTCAAGCAAGGTGAGAATCATCAGGGTATAAAAAGACAAACAAATCATGGGCTAAACTTAGAACAGGTGCACACATTAGGGAACAGACCAACAATGAGCAAAGTGTGGAGACCAAACCAAAAACTGAAACAAAAGCAAATGGTGAATCATAAACAAATACACAGCAGCACTCACTGCAGGACACACACTGTGCACTGAGGGGGAATGTGTGACGCTTCCACAGAGTCCTGTTGCTGCTGAAGGTCGCAGTGGCACCGAACCTCCACTGAGTCTCAGGACTCTTCCTCAGATTTGTGTCTTGATAACTGTTAACAATTTTCAATAGACTAGCAAGTAAAATATCCAGTTTAGGTGAACACAGCACTGTACTTAAAGCTTTTATGTTATTGGGCTTCAGTTTCTGATTAATTCTACTCACTGCCTGTGGATGGTATGGACACATTTCAAGTTATTTCCATTCTGAGCTCTCTGTGTTTAGATACATTTTTGTGACGTAAAATAATGTGTCATAAGTTAACAAAAGATGCTGTAGAGACTGCAATGACATCTAACATTATGTTCATCTTTCATTATTAGCTCAGTGTTTGTGCTGAAAACCATGGCACATGCCACACAAACCAGCAGTAGTGGGAACATGCATGTGTGGCTGTTTTAATTTCAGCTTCACTGAGAATGTGAATGACAGCATTTCCTCGTTTCTCACAGGTTAAAGCCACACAGCTCAACTAGAATAGAAACCAGACCACAATAATGTTTTATGTCTTAACTGCTATTAATTTAAAGTGAAATTCACTTATTTACTGAAGAACAAATAAGAGTAAATTTTGTGTAATAATGTTAATTAATCAGAACATTCATTGCTAGGCCGGAGTGCATTTACAGCTCAACAGACAGAGAGAACAGATTATTAGGTAGGACAGGAGCATGAAGTGAAACTGACAAGTTGGAATTTTGTTTCTTTACAGGTTTGTCTTAAACTGCCATCACTGCTGCCATTTATAAAAAAAAAAAACCTCAGTAATCATAGATTAGCGTCTGCACATCTGAGCTCGGCTGTGCTGTGTGTACCTACTGGTTCTACAAGGTACTGCAAGTAAAACACAACATAACTGCAATGAATGTGGCTTTACTGTGGTACTGAGCTTCACATATGAGCAGAGAATTATCATTATGTTTTTTTTAACATACTGTATACTCAAAGTCAGGGTAAATGTGTCTAATGTTCTAAACCTTTTATTTATTACAGTATATGGTAACAAACTTGACTGGTGTATATCTGTGTGGAGCTGCTTCATTCACAATAATATTATATTCTCTTTTTCTTATTTCATTATTCATTACAAGTCATCCGGACCTCCCATAGAAGTTTTAAGTAGTGCATCTTTTAGCCTTTAAGCCTGAGAGTGTGAAACGATGGCTCAGCAGTGCAAAAACATTTTAGCACCTGCTCCCTCTTTCTCACTGTTTAACTCACACTGCTGAGAAAAGCCAAAACACAACAGCCATTTTCAAGCCCAGTGATGAACAGAGTTGGAAATGTTCACTCAGTCTGTATCATAAACAATAACATAATTAGGTTTTAGCAAATCCCTGGTACTTTTGTTGGGAAAAAAATGTTCAATTCAATTTCAAGTGTTCAATTTAAATGTTCAAATTATGACAAAGTCTGTTTGCTGTAGGCTTTCACATATACGTCATTACCTCATTGTTTCATGCTCTTATGTTTCAGATTAATATGCTGTTCTATATAAACGGAATAAATCCACAATGCTGGGTTTTCAGATGGATATATACACGACTTTACACAGAACATTTAACCTACAACATCATAAAAGCCCATTTACAGTTTTTATGTTAAATGATTACAATGTATTTTTAAATATAAAATTGCCGTAATACTCCACATTAATGGTTTATCAACTTAAATATGTGACTGTGATTTTACCGGCATGGTAATGTCATAAGTCTTCACATTGATGAACGTCTGAATCAGTTTGTTTAGCATAGATCAGTAAAGATTTGCATTCCACAGCTTGTTGTTTTAGACCAGTGGTTCTCAACCTTTTTTTTCAGTGGGCCGCACTATGTCCAAGTTCAAGTCTCTTAAGGTATCTAAATGCTTACAATTAGATGTATTATTATTATTATTAGAGAGTATAATTCTACTTACCATTAATGGGACACCTGATGTTGTTGGGAGCAGACCAATTTGGTGAAATTCGCTCAAAAGGACAGCACAATGAGGTTGCGACTGTAAGACGCGCACAGAAAATGTGCGTTCGCAAATGTATGTTGATCCAAATATGGAAAGCACTTTTGAACTTAATAATCTGAGGTTTTGTCCACAGATGTTTCGCCACATTTCTGCAACTGAGGCTGACTGCTGCGCGGTATGGCTGTGTCCTCTTGCCTGAACATCCATCAGTTCATCTTCGAGTGTGCGGTGGTGGGGCAAACCGAAAGTTGAAGTGAAGTGTAGCCAAGTATGGTGACCCATACTCGGAATTTGTGCTCCTCAGTCGTGGTATTGAGGGTGGGAGAGAGCGCTGGTCATTCACCCCCCCACCTACAATCCCTGCCAGACCTGAGACGTGAACCCACGACCTTCAGGTTCACCTTCGGGTTACAAGTCCAAGACTCTAACCATTAGGCCACGACTGCTCTCCAAGTCCAAGTCCAAGTCGCAGCGAAGTCCTTGATTTTTTCCGCAGGGAAAGTGAATGGCTCTCTGATGAAATGTCCTGCAGATTTTATTTGCTCAAAATCAGAAAAACGAGAGATGAATTTTTCCTGTATTTGACTGACAGTTGTAACGAATCGTTCTCTCTGTTGTATGTCCAGTACACCCTCACACGCATCATTCAGAAGTGGAAAGTGAGTTAAATCACCATCTTTCAGTTGTGCATTGTACAGTCCTAGCTTCATTTTAAAACTCTCAACACAGCCCAACAGGTCATCAACATGTTTTCCGTCACCTTGAAGTTGCAGGTTCAGCTTGTTTAGGTGAGCTGTGACGTCTGCAAGAAAAGCAACGTTTGTTTTCCACTCATTGTCTCTCAAGACTGGAAATCGTTCTCCCTCGCCGATGTCATTAAGAAAGTGAACTTTCTTGGGGAATACAGCCAGAAAGCGATGCAAGACTTTTCCATGACTTAGCCATCTCACTTCACTGTGCAGAATGAAGTCTCTGTAGGCACTGTCCAGTTCGTCCAACAAAGCAATTAAACGGCGGTGCTTTAGAGGCCGCGCTCGAATGAAGTTGACCACCTTGACCACGGTGTCCATAACCTCCACGAAGTATCCATCAACTAACTTGCTGCATAGTGCTTGCTGGTGCACAATACAGTGAAATGCCAAAAGTCAGGGGAGATTTTTCGCATTTCAGCAACGAGACTCTTGTGTTTTCCTGTCATTGAGGGCGCAACATCAGTAGTGATGGAGACAACTGAGGATGCCGGTATGTTCATGTCTTTGCATGTTTCACTAAGTGCTCTATGAATGTCCTCACCCCTTGTTCGTTCATGCAGCGATTTCAACGCCAATAAATCTTCTGTAACCTCACAAGTCTCTGAATTCACACATCTCACCCAATTGCAAAGAGCAACGTCTCCAATGTCTGTCGATTCATCCGCTGCCAAACTGAGTGCTGAAGCAGTGGCTAGCTTAGTTTTTAGTTGTTCTGTCAAATTCTCAGACATTTCAGAAATTCGACGAGTAACTGTATCATTGCTGAGCTGTAAACTTTTTATCCTGCGAATTATCTCGCTCTTGTTGCTCAGATCATCAAACAGACATTGTGATTCCTGAAAACAGTTCTTAACTAGCTCCCCATCACTGAATGGTTTGCCGTGTTTGGCAAGGAGCCAGGAAATTTAGAACGTTGCTAATGTTGCGGCCTGAGACACTTTTAAGCTTTCATTGTATTCTGTTCAGCAATGGCATTTTTTTTCAAGACTAGTTATCTTGAGAGCTCTTTCCTGAGATTCAGGTGGATATTTCTTGTCAAAAGTTGCATAGGTGATTTCGAAATGTCTTTGACATTGTAAGTTTTGCATACACCCAGTATTTTACTACAGAGCGAGCAGAAAGGCTGTCCATCTCGCTCATGGACAGCAAACTGATTCTTCCATTCTTCAAGCACTCTCCTATACCTTCACTGCTGATGCTGCGACTCTTCTTGTTTGCATGTGTTCCTTCATTAGGATTTTCCTCACATCTTTTTTCTCCTCTAATAACAAATTTGCCCATTTTGATCCTTAATTGATGACTGTTTTAAATCTGCCAGAGCGCGTGCTTGTAATTGCGTCAGTTCATAGCATGTCTGAAAACAATACATTCACCAAAATTATTTTATATGGCATAAAAATTATTGTTCAAACTTTTATTTGTTTAATACATTTTTAAAAATATATGAATTGTAAACTATAAGTTATTAATTAATTAATTATTTAAAAAAAAATTTTTTTACGTGGTCTGCATCGCAGGCTGCATTTGCATTTGTGATGGGCCGCATGCGGGCCGCGGGTTGAGAACCACTGTGTTACGAGGATGGCTTACTGTGTGGCTTGCAGCGAGTTCACTAAACTTGCCATCAAGCTTTTCATGGAATTCAGGTCAGGGCTTTGTGATGGCTACTCCAATACTTTCACTTTGTTGGCTTTAAGCCATTTTGTTACAATTTTGGAGGTATGCTTAGGATCGTTGTCCTGCTGGGAGACTCATTTGCAGCCATGTTTTAACTTTCTGGATGATGTTTTGGAGTGTTGCTTCAGTATTTCTAGATAATCCTCCTTCCTCATGATACCATCTATTTTCTTAAGTGCACCAGTACCTTTTCCAGCAAAATACTCCCACAACATGATGCTGCCACCCCCATGCTTTACAATTGGGATGATGTGCTTTGAATTAAAAGCCTTACAGTACATACATAGCGCTGATCATTATGGTCAAACAGTTCAATTTTTGTTTAATCAGAGAACACTTCTCCAAAAGCTACAAAATACAGTCTGGCTTTTTCTGCTGGTCTTAGAGTATGGGCTTCTCCCTTGGGCGACGGCCTTTCAGACCATGATCATGTAGGACTCTTAATGATGGCTGTAGTTTACAAAATTTGATACCTAATGTATGGAACTCTTATCAGTTCCTTTGTTGTCATGGGGTTCAGTTGAACCTTTTGGACCAAAGGTTGTTCATCCCTGGGAGTTAATTTGTGCCTCTTTCCTGAACAAAGCAGGGTCTGTTTGGCTCCAAGACTTTTACTGTATTGTACTGTTGTTTTGAAATTAATCTTGAGGAACCAGACTTGTCCACATTTTTTTTTCTTAGGTTTTGGCTGAGTTGCATTTTTCCATGGTTTGTGTAAAAAGTGTAAAAAGTGTAAAAAGGCATTGCCTAAGAGAAGACAGGGATTCTGCGTATTGTAATATTTGTAATGGCAACGTTAGAAGCTGAAGGTTAAAATAAAACATTGAAACTTTGAAAATATTCAATTCATATTGTGTAAAATGTCCACAAAACAAAGAATAATTGACTTCCAGACCTTCATTTAAAGTGAGCATACATTTTACATACAGTCAATCAGCACTGATTTAACCTCAATCATGTCTGATAATGAAGAGAAGAACAGAACATAAGAGCTGCTGTTGTTTTTAAAATTGTTTATTCATGCTAATTTCAGGCATCATGCTTAAAAAAATACAAACTTTAAATTCATTTTTATGTACTGCTTAAATTAATTATATAATTTGGAATATAATACTTATAAAAATACATGAGAATATAATGAAAGGAACAATATAATGATATGTACAAAATTCAAGCATAAATATACCATAATAAGATATTGCTGAGGATAATTATTATTCAAAGCTCTTCACACAGCATGTATACAGCCTTATATTTCTTTTGCTCCTGTAACATTCTGGTGGATATGGAAGGCAATAAACCAGAGGAAAACCAAAGAAAGTACATTATCTAACTCAAAATGATGAAATTTATTACTTTACTGATACTTGTATTTGTATACTGAAAAAATATATAATTATAAAAAATAGAAATGTACATATTATATAGGCACTAAACTCGAAAAGATTTTAAAAGATTAAAAAAAAAGGCACAATATCAGTCTATGTGCCAAAAGTCCATGAGCTGCTCCCTCAAGAACAATACAGCATTACTGACTGTTTAAAGCAGTGAAGACAAAATATCTGATTATTCCTAAACTCTAAAATCCAATGCTGGATTTTTATTTTCCCTTTTACACTACATTAATAGGTAAATAGCATAAATGAGTAAATAAACACAAAATACATGAATAAAATAATGTACAACACAAAATACTTGAATAAAATAATGTACAACAAATTAAATGCAGAATGTTAAATGTGAAACAATAATATACTTGTTTTTTTTTTGTAATTGAGATCAGTATTAAAATATACGAGTGAACACTTAGTAATCAACACTGCCAGCTTAGTTATACTGATGCAGTGAATGAAAACTGGCAACTAAATTTAACCTGGATAAAGCCAATTCCAGCCCATTGTGAAAGATAGAAGGTATAATTTTAAATACATTCAGCTTCCTGTTCCTTTAACATCCCTATCAGGAGTTTGTACAATGCTTAGATTTGAATTAAGCAAAAAACAAGCTTTCCAGAAACTACAGTGTCCTCCCTAAAATATATATTTACCATGTTCTTTGGCCGTTTCAGCAATTCTTGATTGGAGACTTTAGACTTTCTTCATGGACCTATGCAAAAAGGACAGTTTATATCATTTAGTTAATAATGATCTAACTACTGTTGGGTGCCATTTATCAAACATTTAGTAAAGTTGTGTGTAAATATTTCTACAGGCCAAACTGAACTAAAAATTCCTGCCAATTTTACAATGTTTCATTAACACTGTTTTTCTTTGTACTCATGTACAGCTGTTGATACATGAGCCATTAATTACCAAGCACATTCAAGTGCAACGTTATAATCCAGCCCACCAAATACATTTTGAATCTGTGTTTAAAATTGAAATAGTCTTTTGGACTATAATTAAATTGAAAGATTTAATAATAATAATAATAATAATAATAATGATGGAACTAGGCTAAAAAAAAAACTTAACTGTAAGTTTGGCATGTTTTCCCTTCTCGTACATGGGAAAGGGGCGGAGTTAAAATTGTACTGCAACCAGCCACTAGAGGGCTTCAGAGACATTGTGGCTTCACTGTGAAACTCCTGTTATGATGTCCAGCCGTATACACAGTCGATTTGATCAATTCAACAATGGTGAATAATATCTTATATCCACTGGATTTATGGTACTTATGTCCCAGTTCTGACCTCCAGGCTATTAATCGTTGCCTATTCTCTGGGTGATTTGTATTGCTGTGCTTTCACCGGTTTGCACATTTCTAAGTCTCTATAAGAGCCTTTTCCATGTTACTGAATGTAGTGTAAATGCAGTAAACGTATAAATATCTCTGTTTGTCTAAGTAATACTGTTGTCTGGAGAGATTGTGTAAACTCTTTGAGCTCATCTTACCTTTATCTGTGTTCTGCTTCAGTTCTGAGTAAACAGTGTCAGCTGCCTCACTGCTCTTTCCTAGTGGGCAACAGTCACTTATTTAGCATTCGCTTAAATCAAATACACCATTCTATTAACCCCTTAAACTTCATTTACTACATTTACCTCTTTTGTTATTTTATTGAATGATTCATAGCAGTTACTGAATACCATGCGTTAAGATGAATAACTGGCAAATAATCAAAGGTTTTAAAAGATTAAATGAAATCTAAAATGGTGGCCATTTGCACTGCATAAATTGAAAGAATTTAGTCCCACCTTGTTTTCTCTTTGGTTTCTTTTGGTTTTTCAGTTCAATGTCAGCATAAGTCACATCACTTGGTCCAGTGGCAGCATCTATAAAAGATTACACAGCTTTGTTATCCCATTGTTTCCCATTCTAAAAATATATTATGTTGTATAACATGATGCTGTTGTCCACAGCCGATCTTTCAAATAAAAGAAAATAAAAATCCAAGTCCACTAGCTGCCATACAGGCCCTCTCCATGGCACTACCTCTGTGATTCACTAAGGCCAGCACTCTGTCTTAGTCTTTAAGCTATCTCTCTATAAGATTTTTCCCAGAACTTTTCAGACTTGTTAATAAACTTCTGAGCAAAGCATAACCTCTGGTTTCTACTGCAGTGGATTGTATCTTGTAATAATCTCAGTGAGGTTATGCTGGTGGTACTGGATTATTTAATAATGCTAAACTGGTTACTGTATGTTCCTTTTAAAATGAGGAACTAGATGAATGATTTCAACAAAATCTGTTTCCAGTTGATTTAGTGTGATTGTGAAACAACACACAAATTGTTTATTTTACTTTTCATTTTCAAATGTATGGAAGTATTTTCTGGACAAATTTCAAAAGTAAATTACATTTGCAATTGCATTTCCTATTTGTGGACGCACAAATTGTGACAATTCAAATGATTCCAAATTCCAAATACAAACACGCCCAGTAGAATACTCCCACTCCCAACCCTGATTGACAGGTTTCTGTGCAAGGCATCGGAAATGCAGATGCAAAGGGAATTGTGATTCCATTTGAATTTTGGCAGGCTCCATGCGGGACACCGAGAAAGTGAAATAGCGGTAACGCGGTAATATGCAATTTGCATTTTCATTTGAATTGTCATGCGTTCACAAATAGGAAATGCAATTGCAAATGTAATTTGCAATTACTTTTGAAATTTGTCCAGAAAGTACTTCCATACCTGCTACTAACGCTTTGAAAACACTTTAATTTAAGGTTCATTAATAAACAATTTATTCTCAAGTAATATGTAGTTTACTGATTAGAAATGCAAAATTCTAAGATCTAGTGTTAGCGCCCTTCTAGATTTTGCTAGAGAGTCTAGTTTTTTCATTAACTGTGGCCAAGAACTATCTACCTTTATTGAAGACCATTTAACCAACAGATTAACCAACGGATGTTTTCACGGACTTCTTCAACACCTCCCTGAGCAACGCCGACGTGCTTCAAGGCCGCCACCATCGTCCCCGTGCCTAAGAAGTAGCCAGTGTCCTGCCTCAATGACTACCATCCCATTGCACTTACACCCATCATCATGAACTGCTTTGAGAGGCTCGTCATGAGGCACATCAAGACCCTGCTGCCCCCTCACTGGACCCCCTGCAATTCGCTTACTGTCCCAACCGTTCAACAGATGACACCATCACCACCACCACCTTGACACCACCACCCTCATCCACCTGGACAATAAAGACACATATGTTCGAATGCTGTTCATAGACTTCAGTTCAGCATTCAACACAATCATTCCTCAGCACCTGATTGGTAAGCTGAACCTGCTGGGCCTGAACACCTCCCTCTGCAACTGGATCCTGGACTTCACTGGGAGACCTCAGTCAGTCTGGATCGGGAACAGCATCTCCAACACCACCACACTGAGCACTGGGGCCCCCCAGGGCTGTGTGCTCAGTCCACTGCTGTTCACGGTGGACTGTGTAGCAATGCACAGCTCGAATCACATCAACATGTTCGCCGATGACACGACGGTAGTAGGTCTCATCAGCAAGAATGACGAGTCAGCATATAGAGAGGAGGTGCAGCGGCTAACGGACTGGTGCAGAGCCAACAACCTGTCTCTAAATGTGGACAAAACTAAAGAGATGGTTGTTGACTTCAGAAGAGCTCAGGATGATCACTTTCTGCTGAACATCGGCGGCTCCTCCGTGGTGATTGTCAACAGCACCATATTTCTTGGTGCTCACCCGGCAGAGAACCTCACCTGGTCCCTCAACACCAGCTCCATAACAAAGAAAGCCCAGCAGCACCTGTACTTTCTGCGAAGGCTGAGGAAAGCACATCTCCCACCCCCCATCCTCACCATGTTCTACAGAGGGACTATTGAGAGCTTCCTGTGCAGCTGCATCACTGCCTGGTTTGGGAATTGCACTGTCTCTGATTACAAGACCCTTCAGTGGATAGTGAGGACAGCTGAGAAGATCATCGGGGTCTCTCTTCCCTCCATCGCAGACACTTACACCTCATGCTGCATCCGCAAAGCCACCAGCATTGTGGATGACCCCACACACCCCTCTCACACACTCTTCACCCTCCTGCTGTCTCGCAAATGGTACCGAAGCATTCGGGCCCTCACAACCAGACTGTGCAACAGTTTGTTCCCACAAGCCATCAGACTCCTCAGTACTCAGAAACTGGACTGAAAGAACACGCACATACACATACACACACACAACTGTACATCCTCCATCTTCTTTGCAATTTTTTGCACATCCCCACATTACATACAAATATTTATTATACTGTACACATCTTATACTCTCTACTAGGCTGCTACTTCTTATGTTTACACCTATTTCAGCAACTTCTACTTTTTTTGCACTATTGTCACTGAATTGACTTTGTAATAGAACTGTGTACTGGTCGGCGCTGCACTGGGACTTACTGTGCCCATTGTCTATCTCAGTAGTCATTGTACTGTCTGCACATGTTTGCGCTTGTGCACTTTATGTATAAATGTATGTAGTCCCTTGTAGTTCTGTGTTGTTCTGTGTTTGTCCTATGTAGCACCTTGGTCCTGGAGGAACGTTGTTTCGTTTCACTATGTACTTACTGGCTGTATATGGTTGAAATGACAATTAACTCCACTTGACTTGGTGTAATAAACATTTAAAGCTCACAGTCCCTGCGCCGAAATATTAGCTTCGCCATTATCTTGGCTCAGGAGAGGCTATGGGACAGTTTGCTAACACACTAGCATAGTAGATTCTACATTCAGCAGAAAGCAGGAGCTGAAAGATTCCCTTAAAACATTAAGGGCTGGTGTAATGCAACAAGTATTTATATACATGCAGAGTCATATGATAAAAAACAATTATCATCTTAAAAAAGGTTTTATTTCAATTTGGGAATAGATCACATCACCTGGCTTTCTGGCAGCATCATTTAATACAGAAATTATTTTAGATGAACAACAAAGGCAATTAAAAACAAAAGATTTGACGTTAGTTTCATGCAGTATTCTTACCCTTTTGTTTCTTCTTCCTAGTGACAACCTCTGAGTAGAGCATATTGCTGGCTTCAGCTGCAGAATCATCTAGAAGAGATTAAAATAGAGTCAATACAGAAGCTCTTGAAATGTTATGTTACTAAATCTATCTCACATTTAGCTGCAAAAATTTAGACTATACCTATGGTTCTCATATTAGTATTTTCGTAGATGTTATCACCATCTTTTAAAATAGAAAAAAAAATAATAAAGACTTTAGGGGAGAAGGTTAACTAATGTCAAAAACAAATGCTGATGTGATTATTGTTATTGCAGACTGACCTGCAGGCTGAAACTTCTGAGACAGAGAAAAGTAATCTCTTACTTAACAAATTATAATGTAGAAGTAGCTTTGTGTAATTTTACCCCTTTTTTATATTTTTTAAGAAAGTCTGGGTATCTGAACATTCCACAGGATGCAACAAAAAAGTGGGATATTTTTACTTTCATATTTTCATACTTCATAACTGCAAAGGGTGAGAGAGTGTGTGTGACAAAGACAACATTCATTTACGAATACGAATCCTTTTTTATGATTTGTTCAGTAGCCTTAAATACTGGCTTACTCCCAAATAAAACCATATTACTACCATATTTATCTATAAAATGGACCACATTTCACAAAAGAAATATGCTTTTATTTTCTAAAGAGCCATTGATCCAAATCTCCATTTCATACATTTTTTCAGTGCTGATAAAAGAATGAACGCCAAAGTTCCAAAATCTCTAAATCTCCAAGTCTGATAAAATGTTATTATGTGGCTTTTGTTGTCAGCTATGAACAACATTTCCCTGATTTAGGTTTTTAAAGATAGTTAGCCTTACTGGTTCACGTTAAATAGAAAGATTTTTTGCTATGTTTGCATGTTTTTCTGTTTCTTATGTTCTGTAAAGCTGCTTTGAGACAATGTTCATTGTTAAAAGCGCTATACAAATAAAATTTAATTGAATTGAATTTCCAGAAAGTTTTCAGTGTTTCTCGGGGCAGAGTGATAGAGTTTATATACTGTATATAAAACATTAGGTTATACATCATAAAATACCGCTTATATTATGTGTGGTGTAATAAACATTTAAAGCTCACACTCCCTCCTCCAAAAAATTAGCTTTGCCATTATCTTGGCTCAGGAGAGGCTATGGGGCTTTAAGAAAAAACACACTTCTCCTAAGCACGCTGTTTTCAAGGGACAATGTGCTAACATACTAGCATAGTAGATTCTACGTTCAGCAGCAAGCAGGAGCTGAAAGATTCCCCTAAAACATTAAGGTCTGGTGTAATGCAGCACTTCACCTTCCTGGTAAGTTATGCTCAGCCAATTACATGCACAAGTTTGTTTTTTTTTTTCCATTGCAAGCTGCTAAGAGTCTGAACACTGTGTCATTATTAAGTTTCAATTATTGTACGTTTATAATATTGAATGTTTTAATCAGTTGAAATGTAAACTTAAGACATATATTCAGGCAGTGTTTATTTTTGTTCTACAGAAAATGTATCGTATCGAGGAACCGCCTTTTCTAAATCGTATTGAATTTGAATTTTGTGTATCATTACACCTTTTATACATGCAGAGTCATATGATGAAAAACAATTATCATCTTAAAAAAGGTTTTATTTCAATTTGGGAATAGATCACATCACCTGGCTTTCTGGCAGCATCATTTAATACAGAAATTATTTTAGATGAACAACAAAGGCAATTAAAAACAAAAGGTTTGACATTAGTTGCATGCAGTATTCTTACCCTTTTGTTTCTTCTTCCTAGTGACAACCTCTGAGTAGAGCATATTGCTGGCTTCAGCTGCAGAATCATCTAGAAGAGAATAAAATAGAGTCAATACAGAAGCTCTTGCAATGTTATGTTACTAAATCTATCTCACATTTAGCTGCAAAAATTTAGACTATACCTGTGGTTCTGATATTAGTATTTTCGTAGATGTTATCACCATCTTTTAAAGTAGAAAAAATAAAGACTTTAGGGGAAAAGGTTAACTAATGTCAAAAACAAATGCTGATGTGGTTAATGTTATTGCAGACTGACCTGCAGGCTGATTGGTGTCCTGATTTACAGCAGAAGGAGTCTGATATTCTACACCTTCTCAACAGAGTAAAGCAGTGATGTACATTAAAACATTGCCTTTACGCATGTATAAGAATTTCTGGTGAAACACGAACATGTAAAAAAAGCTTTTTTTTTTCACTATTTTTCCACAAAAATTACAAATATTATCTAAAATAGCAAATACACCATAGCATCTGTCTTTTAGTGGCCTGTAGACAGGCTTTTTGTGCTATGGACATGAAGAGCTTATCATCAAACCTCTTTTCTTCTTGTGGTGCAACAGCAGAATCAGTAAGATCAATAAGATGACAAACACGAAGGCCGAACTCAGTCCTATAATTACACCAGTGGATCCAGAAGCTGAAACTAGGGAAAGAAGGGAACACAAATATCCATTTAAACACTACATATTGAAATCGTATTGTTACAAATCTAATTCATGCAAGACATGGTTTCCTCACCTCTGACTGAAACCCAGCTTTTCGGTGACTCTCCTCTCTCTGGGTGTTTACAGTGGTAGAAACCTTCATCTGACTCTGATACACTACTGATGGTCATCTCTCCTTTAGTCTGGGACTGGAGGATGGAATCATTTTTATAGAAATCAGCACCAGAGTCTGAGATCTTTGAGCGATTTAAACAGCGTAAAGTCAGTGGATTTCCCTCAGTTACAGGATGGACAGGACTCTCCAGGATCAAATCACCACCTGTAGGAAAGAGAAAGACGACACTGAAAACACGAAGTGTGTAACATGCGAGTATACAGTCAGGTCCATAAGTATTTGGAGAGCGACACAGTTTTTGAAATTTCAAACAATGAAACAATCTCAGCCAAAAATAATGATTTTTGATTTGATTTGAATGATTCACTTTCACTCCATTCCAAAACACTCCATTCTCTGTAATGAGCACTTTACATCAGTAAGTTGGTGGCTATAGCTATATGGGCTAAGCTAAATAAATTATCTGAACATTTGTCTGAGACAGATGTGCAGAGGGTTTATGATTAATGTTGCTGTCTGTAGCTTTACCAGTGGGTTTTCAAAATAATAAATATCTTCTTGTACATATCTGCTGGCCATATCTACAGTCAGGTCCATAAGTATTTAGACAGTGACAAAATTTTCATCATTTTGCCTCTGTACACCTCCACAATGGATTTGAAATGACGCAATCATGATGGGATTGAAGTGTAGACCTTCAGCTTTAATTCAAGGAGTTTAACAAAAATAGTGCATTAACCGTTTAGGAATTGAATTGCAAGTGTTGAACCTGCATTTGGTAGCTGTACATATCTACCTAGGCTACACAGTTCACTGGCTAGTTTTAGCTCACAAATAATGTGATCACAAACTTTTGTTTCTATTTATGAAGCTAGAGACTGCTGTGATACTGCTGTTTATTTATCTACAGCCACATCTTCCACAATCTTTTGATCATAAATATGGCAGTGTGGTCATACAGTAACCTCACATGGAACAGATCAGTAGAGGTCTGTCCACAAGTTTACATAAGTTTACACAGAGATTACATAAAGTTTATCTTTGTGCCTTCGTTTTGTATTTCGTACTGCTAAGTATCTGTACACTAAAGCCCTCAGACTCTTGCCCATGTACAGAGATGGACTGTAGATTAAATATATATGTAAATGTCTGTGAATAGTAGATTTGGCAATGTCTTTTCTGACTCCAGATCTGTATATATTTTCCTCTGGGGCTTGGTATGGATCATAAATTATGGTCATAATTATGACAGCTATAAGAAAGAGGTAACGTGACTGAAATAGATGAATAGGAATCACCAGTTATATGGATGGCAACTCCATATAACTTTTTGTTTAATATGCTGTGTAGCATTTATATGACCCACAGGCTCTAACTTCCCTACATTTTTCTAGTATTCTATTTTGCTTGTGGCATCAGTGCTTATTTTTTATATTTGACTTTTTTTTACATCTACAAGTCACTCAAAGCTCGTGGAATTTACAAATAAATGGGAGTTAAGTTATAGTCTGAATATTATGAATATTATAATTTAAATTATTTAAAAAAATATTTTAAAAAATATTAAATCCAGTTATGGAAGATATCAGAACTTTGGAGCTAATATTGCAGTCATTCAGACCTACATGCTGTCCTGCCTACAACACAATTAACATCATAAATCTTAAAGAACACAGCAGTAGCTTAATAACTATCTATGAATATAGTTTAATGTTAAAGCTTTCATCATTTTCTCAGGTTATGGAAATACATAGCTATGCAGTTATGTTAACCATGACAGAGTGACTCAGAGAGAAGGAAACAGAGAGCTACATGAGCTGAAGAGTCTAATGTAATTGTTCATTTAAAAGGAACTAAGACACTGTGTTAAGTAAAATTTCCAGAAGTTTTTCAGTAGCTTTCAGACATTAAAACAGGTTTTACTGCAATTCTGTTAATCACAAGATACTAAATTAATTTTTATGTGTTATTATTAAAGGTAATGTATCACTTAACTTCATTTTCAATTCCTAACATTAGATTTTTTTTAAATGTTAGATATGTTTTATGTATTAAAATACTACTGATGAGAATTGATAAAATGACTCACTATGCACTGTGATGATAACAGAATTACTGCGTCCTCCAGATTCAGACTGACACCAGTAAACTCCAGTGTGTGATGTAGAGAGGGAGCTGATGTTACATGTAGATCCTGAAACTGATGAACAATCGAACAATCTCTCACTATGTGTGTATCCTCTCACTGTCCATCCAGTAGAGTCACTCTGGTCCTCACAGCTCAGTGAGAGAGAGTCAGCAGTAAAGTGTTGAGTTCTGCTGGGACTGATGATCAGAGACACTGGAGGAGATCCACCTGTTAATAATTATATTCATATTATTCTATTTCAATTTATGTCAATATTATATTAACATTTATTTTTGCTTAAAAAGGTAAGAAAATTAAAGGACATAAAAAAAGATTTTGGTGTGAAGTAAGGAAGATTATAGATTAAACTATACATAGAGCATAAAAGATGCTAGTGACAATAATTTACTGAGTAAAAAGGAGCTTTCTGTTTGAAGTGCTACATTGCACCAGAGCTAAGTCACAAAATTTCACATTTTTTACTCATTATTACATGCTGCCCGCACACACACACAATCCATTTTCTGTACCACTTATTCTACACAGGGTCGCAGGGAGCCTGGAGCCTATCCCAGTGGACTCAGGCACAAGGCAGGGGACACGTGGCATGGCAACACATCGCAGGGCACAATCACACACCCACACACCCATTCACACACTACAGACAATTTAGAGATGCCAATCAGCCTACAGCACATGTCTCTGGACTGGCAGAGGAAATTGGAGAACCGGAGGAAACCCCCAAAGCACAAGGAGAACAGGCAAACTCCACACACTCGGGGCAGGGCCAGGAATCAAACCCCCAAACCCAGAGGTGTGAGGCAAGCATGCTAACCACTAAGCCAGTAAGCCACTATGCCCTGTATACGTACACACACACACACACACACACACACACACACACACACACACACACACACACACACACACACACACACACACACACACACACACACATGTACACACACACGTACACACACACACACTCACTCCTGTCAGTGCAGCTCCTTTAAGGTCTGATGTGAGTTTAGATTTTTCTGTTAGAGAAGAAACACACAGTTCAGGAGTAATGGAATCTTTACTGTATTAATCACCTCTACAGAGTGAAAAACATTTTTGCTGTCTCTGTGATCATACTGGTCTCAGCTAAACTATAATTAAGCCTACATATTTTTCTATTATTGTATTACTCTATTAGTGTAGCACAGTAAGTTAAAATAATCATGTTCACATTTATTTACTGAACAAAGATTATTTTGCAGGTATTTTGCAATAGCAGGTCCCCACATGATGTGATTCTTCTATTCATCAGTGTTGTGTAATTTATTAAATTATATAATTAAATGATATAATAACTAAATAGTGAATGTCTTTCTTCTTGATGAACTCATACTCAGATCCCTTCGGTCTTGCCGTACAAAGGTGATGCATTCTTTTGATACACATTACGCATTTAGTGGATATTATTCAAATTAACAAATAGAAGTAGAATAATTAAATATTTTTTAATCCATAAAACTGAATATAACAAAAGTAGCTGTTCAATTCTTTTATTATTTCAGGTCATAAGTGTAATCTCTCACTGTTGTATCACATGTTTTATATTTGCAGAACTCTGTTCTACAATCTTAGAAGATATTTGTAAAGATTACAGTCATATCAATGTATTTTTTACATAGTTTATATACAATTCATTGTCTACAAAAAGAAATTAATGATTAAACTGAAGTGTAAAGGTCACTGAATTGCTCCTGTGAATTTGCTTTTACACATGATGATTTTTAAATCGTGTCTCAAATTCTGGACCACACTGCACACATTAGTGTCTTTCTAAAAAGCTTATTCAATCATTTAACTCTTTATTGTAAAAGCACAACGGTGAAACTTTGAAATCTTTTTCAAACACGCAAAATCATGAAAGTAGAATCAGCTTGAATATTAGGTGAAGAAGACTGTGTTTCTCATAAATGTCAACTGTTTTCTAACAATTTAAATAATAGCTGAGGAAAAATGTGTCATATTGATCAAAATAGATAATAAGTTTTAGTGACTCTTTACAAATCAAATGAACCGGTTACTTCGGAAAGTGAAAATCTTAAGTAAACAGAGAAAAAGGAGCTGTAAAATCATTATAATGAGACTTTGTGTCTCATATGATAAAATCTGGAACAAAATCTGAAACGAATCATAACTTTTACATACATATGTAAGTAATAACATACATTCACACACTCACCTGATACAGAGAGTGTAACAGGATCACACGTCTTTGAGATCTGAGAGTCACTTCTCCTCCCTCTGCAGGTGTATTTACCAACGTGATCATTTCTAACAGAGATGCTGAACTCCTGTGTTGTGTGGGATGGGTAGAATGTGGAATTGTCCCTATACCAGTCGTATGTCCACTCAGTGTCTCCTCCTCTCTGTATGTCACACCTGAAAGTCACATTCTCTCCTCTGAACACCTGTGTATCAGGCTTTATAGACACCACAGGTTTAGGATTCTCTGTAAGAAAAAAAAAATCACTACTGTTTCTATAAATGAATTGATTTCCAACACTATCATTTAAAGAAGTAGTAACATTTTAAAATTGAATACAGAATTTGGGTAAACATTCAGAGTAAAGATACAGTAAGTAGTGACTGACTGAGTACTAATTGATTTTTTTTTACAAGTGTACTTAATGAAAAATTAATACTAAGTAATAGACTGATCAGTCATAACCACCTACCTATATACATATATACACACACACATATACATATATATATATATATATATATACACACATATTATATATAAATATGAAGAGTTGGTTCCAAAACGCGATAAACGCCATTTTAAAAAAAAATTGAGTTCCCGCCAAAAACAGTATTGTATCTGGTCGGTATTGAAAAGTCAATTTTTAATTTTATGCAAAATGCGATATCCTCCGTGTTATTCTGTCATGTTTTTTCCCTTTCTTTCCAAACCGCGACAAACGCCAGTCTCTCTTCTCTGCAGAATGCGATACATCCACTCAACCAATCACAGCGCACCATTCCACACATTGTAAACAGTAATGGCGGCGCTTTGAATACACCCGGCATCCTAGTTTTCCTCATCTACTTTGTACTTTGTGATCAACAAACAAACAAAAAAATGAATAATTTTGACGGCATTGATGAACCTGTGGTGGTTTCTGTGGTGGGGAAGAAATGTAAGCCATTGAAATCTAACCATTTATATGAGGAGATTAAGAAGATGAGGCACTCGGGAGGAGCAAAAATGCCGGCTGTTGCTTGAGCAAGCTATTCCTTTACCTGTCAATAGCTCATGGTGATCTTGCTCAACAGGGCTATGGGTTGAATGAAATCTTTAAAAAAATCTTTTAGGCCTACAAGTGATATAAAATTGATACTATAATATGTGAATCTTTCTTCTTTACAGTGTTCTTAATATGACAAAGTAAGTGTTTTTATTAATGCCATTAATGTTTTATTAATGATTAATGTACTTTTGGAAGTTGAATGTAAGGGAAATGTCATTTTGGAATTTCTGTGGTCTAATGTGATATTGTTGTTCATGTTCTTGTTCATGATGAAATTTTCTATTATTGTTGTAATTAATTTATAGCATTAACAAGATGACCCGTTGAATTCATTTTGGGAGCGATGACTGATTGAACGTATTTTCAGTCCAGTGCCTGTATATAAGTTTAGTATTGACCAAGTTCAGAGGCTGTCATATGTGGATCAACTTACTTTGTTGTGTATTTTCAACAGTTTCAATGTGAAAAATAACTTTTATATTGATTCAATGGATTTATTGCATTTTGAAAAAAAAAAAAAAACGTGTCATGGATTTATTGCATTTTGGGAAAAAAATAATCAGTTTTTATAATAAATCTTTGAAAATCAAAATCTGGATTTGAATTTTTAATGTTATTATAACCTAAAGATGCTATGTGAAAGTTTGAAACAGAAAATAGTGGTTTTCATCTTGCCATTTTCTTGGTAAAGAAAACACATTTTTACTCAAATTAATCAAAATGGATTTATAGCATTTTGGAACCAAACTCTTCATAACTCTTCATACACACTCATTCTCTAATTTCGCTCATTCTTTCAGAGTCTAAAGCCTCCTTCAGTCACTGCTTAAGTATAAAAGTGTTGATGTTTCTGAAACAGTAACTTTATGAAGCCCCTTTTACAGCGTCTGAGCAGCTTGTTAAAATAGTTTTACAGGTTTTGGTGATATTTTCTTCCAAAGCTAAACTAGTGTTGTGCCACTTGCTTTCCAGCTCACCTCACACCAGCCCTGCTCAGCCGTGCTCACACTGTCTCTCTTTAACTTTAATTAATGATTTAGCTGAAAGAGTTCTCTGTATGTAGCTGTGTAAATGTTGCGATATTGAAAGTCTCTTACTCACCAATAACATTTACCCAGAGTGCATCACTGTAGTGTGTGTAGTAGACTGGGTTTCCTTTTCCAGCTCTGCACTTGTACTGACCTCCATCAGAGACTCTAACTGATCTGATGGTGTAGGAGTGTGTTGCAGTCTCAGTCTCAGTGCTCTGTGTGGGTTTGATCCAGTAATACTTCCATCCAGCAGACTGCAGCTTCAGTGTACAGGACAGAGTCACTGAGTTTCCTGTCAGTGCAGCTCCTTTAAGGTCTGATGTGAGTTCAGGTTTAGGTTTTTCTGTTAGAAATTAAATACACTTTCTGAATGTGAAGTATTCTTTACTACACTAATCACATCTACAGTAAAACAGTAATACTCTCTCTGTGATGATGCTAAACAACTTATGACTACTTTTAAATTGTTTTAGAATTTTTAGTTAAACACATGATGAGAATGAAAATATGGATATTAAATGTAAAGCTTCACTGTGATTGAAGTGAGGGTCAGAAAATAACTGCTGTGTGATTATGCAGGTCTCTAATCTCTCTCTACTCCACATCAATTTATTTTTATGTGCATTTATAGTAAAGATTATTTTGGAAAAGTGGAACACAAAATGCAAAACTACACATATAATCCTTTTTGGAAGACATTGGAAATGTTTAGAAATGGTCTTGTTTTTTAACACTTTGTATTTTGCCTAAAAATCAATAAAAGTGGGTCGTGTTGCCACCTCACAGCAAACAAACAAACAATCAAATAAATAAATAACTGTACATTATTAAAATGATATGAAGACAGTACACTAAGTAGAAATCTCTGCATACTCAGTAGGAGGTCTAAGTAACATTCTGTATTTCCCAGTCTACCTTAATCACCTGCTTATTCACACATTTCATAAAAACATCATTTAATGCACATATAATCCATCAATGCCTCATTTAACCATAGTTGTGGGGTGTTTCATTCATCCGTTCATGCATCCATCACATCCCTTCACTTTTCCTCTCTCCACTTATTGTATTTAAGACTGTCCCAATTAAACTGAACACTGTGCTGTTCCTAATGACCTCCCCATGTCTGACAGTCTTCACAATGATTAAATTACAAACATCTGGACATGATTTGAAATAACTTTGTTTATTTTGTTACAGTTTATCATGTGTTTGTATGCATCTTAAATAACAATTTTAGAATCTTATTTAAAAAAAAGAAAAACAACTACAATATGTGTGTAATTTTTCTACCTCAAGAACTTTTTAAGTTAACTTTTTGGGATGCTATGATGCTATGCTAACTGTATTGTATAATTACTTGGCCGTTTTGCTTATTGAAACTTTGCATGCTGCCTTCTTTTTCAAGAGATTTTTAATCTCAATGAGACTTTACCTGGTTAAATAAAGTTTAAATGAGAAATAAATAAAACTTCCTGTTGGATTCTGGCCACGCCCCCTTATATGACGCCGTGAATGATGAATGAAGTCATGTAATTTCTCTGAAACACTTCCACTGCAAGGCCTCAGTAACATACGTTTTTACGTTCACTTATCAAGCCAGAAAATAAATAATGCTAGGTTTAACTGTCCCAATATACCTGAATTTATCCTATTATATTTACACGTCTTATAATATTGTCAATATTGAAATTATTGTTTCAGGCAGCAGAGATGGTGACAATTACAGACAATGATTTTTATTAAAATGGCTGGTAATGATAAACAAATCCAAATCATGAGGCAAATCTCAAAAAAAGTTAAACAGGCTGAAGGTCAGGCGAGGTACAAACTGGAGATCACAGAACAAGACAAAGTTCAAGAGTCGAAGGCAAACACGAGGGTCAAAACCAGAATTAGGAAGCAACAAACAAAGGCTTAGTGCATCAGGTGAGAACACAAACTGAACAAATACTTTGCAGTGTGCTGGTGCAGTGAGTGTGCTTATACAGTGTGTGTGCTAATAGAGTCCAGGTGTGTGTGATCAGGAATTGGGTGACTGTGACACTGAACATGGTGCATGGGTGTTGTAGTCCCTAGTGTCCATGTTTGTAGGTGATGGTGCATTGTGGGAAATAGAGTCCGGTGCAGATTCCGGCATTGCCATGACACATTGTTTGGCTTTGTGATTTTCTTATAGAGTGTACATTTTTAGTTATTTTTAACAAGCAGATCTTTATTGCTGAATTCCTCCAGTCAGTGAATGTAGGGCTCTTTGGTGCAGTTGATGTGTTACAGAGACTCTGTGTTGGACTGAGATGTGTTCTAGTTCTTGTGTGTGCATGTTAAAGAAAAATGGGGTAAAGTGTGTTTTGCTGTTGTAAGCTTGGGTTGACACAACCTGCACCACCAACTGCACACATCAGTATCTCTTTAAAAATCTTTTTCACTCAATTAAACTTACAGATCTTTACTGTGAAGCCACAACAGTGAAACCTTGAACTTGGTTTTCAAACATGCAGAATCATGACAGTAGCATCAGCTTGACTATTAGGTGAAGAACATGTTTCTTATAAATACCAATGATTTTCTAACAATTTAAAAATAAAACTAAAGGCAAAATGACGTTCCAGCAGTCAGACTGACTAATAAGTTGCAGTGATTCTTTACAAATCAATTGAATTAGTAACTTTAAACTAGGAAATTGAAAATCAAAAGTAAACAGACAAAAAGGAGCTGTAAAATCATTATAATGAGACTTTGTGTCTCATATGATAAAATGTGGAACAAAATTTGAAACTAATCATTACTTTTACATATATAAGTAATAACATACATTCACACACTCACCTGATACAGAGAGTGGAACAGGATCACTCGTCTCTGAGATCTGAGAGTCACTTCTCCTCCCTCTGCAGGTGTATTTACCACCGTCAGAGTCTGTAACTGAGCTGATGCTGAACTGCTGTGTTGTTCTGTATGGGTAGAGTGTGTAATCATTCTTATTCCAGCTGTATGTCCACTCAGTGCCTCCTCCTCTCTGTATGTCACACCTGAAAGTCACAGTCTCTCCTCTGAACACCTGTGTATCAGGCTTTATAATCACCACAGGTTTAGGATTCGCTGTTAAAAAAAAAAAAATCACTATTTTTTTTGTATGAATTAATTCCCAACACCATTACTTAAATGAGTAGTAAGATTTTAAAATGGAAGACAGTATATCTGCTCACGTGTAAATGATGAAGCTCTGTCAGAGGTGCACTGAGTCATTTTAACAATCACTACTAATGAAGTAAATGTAGATCACAATTTGGAAAACTGACTCAGTCCTAAAATTAATCAAGTTACTGTTCTGAAAATTTAGATCTTTTTCACTATTGATGAATGTAAAAGACACACAGTAATGCTAGAAATAACTGACTGAGTATAACTTGATTACATTTGTAATGGGTATACTTAATAAATGAAAGAAAAAATAGTGCTAGGAAACAATAGCTTCTCCTCATATATCTCTAATCTGTCTCATTCTTTCAGACACATACACACCACTATACACACACACACACACACACGCACACAGATTCTACAGCCTCTTACACTCAGTATTTCAGTATAAAAGTTCGCTCCTCGTCCTCTTCACTTATTCACACTCAGACAGGTCTCGACTCGAGCATGTTGATGTTTCTGAATCAGTAACTTTATGAAGTCCCGTTTACAGCCTCTGAGCAGCTTGTTAAAAGAGTTTTACAGATTTTGGTGATATTTCCTTTGTTATACAGAGTTCTCTGTATGTCACTGTGTAAATATGGCTGTACTGTGACACTGCTAACATGTTGTTTATATGTTCATTGTTGTGCAAAATCACTTAACAGGAAGTCTCTTACTCACCAATAACGTTTACCCAGAGTGCATCACTGTAGTGTGTGTAGTGTACTGGGTTTCCTTTTCCAGCTCTGCACTTGTACTGACCTCCATCAGAGACTCTAACTGAGCTGATGGTGTAGGAGGGTGTTGCAGTTTCAGTCTCAGTGCTCTGTGTGTCTTTGGTCCAGTAAAACTTCCATCCAGCAGACTGCAGCTTCAGTGTACAGGACAGAGTCACTGAGTTTCCTGTCAGTGCAGCTCCTTTAAGGTCTGATGTGAGTTTAGGTTTAGGTTTTTCTGTCAGAAATTAAATACAATTTCAGAATGTTAAATAATCTTTACTACACTAATCACATCTACAGTAATACTCTCTCTGTGATGATGCTAAACAACTTATGACTACTTTTAAATTGTTTTAGAATTTTTAGTTAAACACATGATGAGGATGAAAATAGGGATATTAAATGTAAAGCTTCACTGTGATTGAAGTGAGGGTCAGAAAATAAGTGCTGTGTGATGATGCAGGTCTCTAATCTCTCTCTACTCCACATCAGTTTATTTTTATGGGTGTATAGAGTAAAGATTATTTTGGAAAAGTGGAACACAAAATGCAAAACTACACATATAATCTTTATTGGAAGACATATTGGAAATGTTTAGAAATGATCTTGTTTTTTAACACTTTTTTTTGTCTAATCATCAATAAAAGTGGGTCGTGTTGCCACCTCACAGCAAACAAACAAATAAATAAATAACTGTACATTATTAAAATGATATGAAGACAGTACATAAAAGTAGAAATCTCTGCATACTCAGGAGGAGGTCTAAGTAACATTCTGTATTTCCCAGTCTACCTTAATCACCTGCTTATTTACACATTTCATAAAAACATCATTTAATGCACATATAATCCATCAATGCCTCATTTAACCATAGTTGTGGGGTGTTTCATTCATCCATTCATGCATCCATCACATCCCTTCACTTTTCCTCTCTCCACTTATTGTATTTAAGACTGTCCCAATTAAACTGAACACTGTGCTGTTCCTAATGACCTCCCCATGTCTGACAATCTTCACAATGATTAAATCTGGACATGATTTGAACCGATTTTATGCTTATTTTGTTATGGTTTATCATGTGTTTATATGCATCATAAATAACAATTTTAGAATCTTATTTAAAAATAAACAACTGTATAATATGTGTGTCATTTTTCTACCTCAAGAACTTTTTAAGTTAACTTTTTGGGATGCTATGATGCTATGCTAACTGTATTGTATAATTACTTGGCCGTTTTGCTTGTTGAAACTTTGCATGCTGCCTTCTTTTTCAAGAGATTTTTCATCTTAATGAGACTTTACCTGGTTAAATAAAGGTTAAATGTAATAATAAATAAAACTTCCTGTTGAATTCTGACCACGCCCCCTTACATGATGTCACATGAATGGAGTCATGTAATTTCTATCAAACACTTCCACTGCAAGGCCTCAGTAACATACGTTTTTACATTCACTTATCAAGCCAGAAAATAAATAATGCTAGGTTTAACTGTCCCAATATTTGTTTTTTGTTTACTACTCTATTAATCCCACACGGGGCAATTGCGTAAGGCATAGGCAGCACATCCCAAACTTCAGTTCAAATATACATAAACACACACACACACACAAAAAAGACATTTTTACACAAATTACAACAGTACAACATGCTTCATAGTAAATTCAACCACAAGTAAGATCTAAAAAATAGTGCAGGACAAATTAAGAACCATTAATACTCATCAATACTCATTACTAAACATAAACCCATAATCAGAAAATGGAATTTCAATAACACCCTTTTGTCAGATAAGAAAATAGTAGAGGAAATTAAAAAACAAATCAGATTTTTTCTTGAAATGAATGATAGACCTGAAACCACAAAATCCACACTTTGGGAGACATTCAAAGCTTACATGAGAGGCCAAATTATTCTACTGAGTTGCCTTAAGAATAAACAGCGAAGGGAAAAAGAATCAAGATTAACCCAAGAAATTTTGGAGACTGATAGATTATATGCCATCTCTCCTACGCCAGATCTCTACAACAAAAAACTCTCTCTTCAAACTGAGCTAAATTTACTTTATACAACGGACACCACAAAATTATTGACACAACTAAAACATAAGTATTATGAATATGGGGAAAAAACGGGTAGATTGCTGGCGCAACAAATTAAAGAAGATGCTGCATCACGATTAATTACAGAAATACGAATGGAAACTGGACATATCACTACAGACCCAAGTGTAATTAACAATACTTTTAAACAATTTTATTGTAAACTCTACTCATCAGATTCCAAACGTGACACAAATTTTATAGACACTTTTTTTGAGAATATTAATATACCCACTATTAATCTGGAGAACAAAAAAGTGTTAGAGCAGCCTGTTTCAATTGAAGAAATAAAACAAGCGATTAATAGTATGCAAAGTTCAAAGTGCCCTGGCCCTGATGGGTACAGTGCAGAATTTTATAAGGCGTTTAATGAACAGCTCGCACCACTTCTATTAACAGTCTTTAATGAATCTTTAACAGTCGGATATCTCCCACCCTCTTTATACGATGCAAGTATCTCCTTAATACACAAAACAGGCAAAGACCCGAAAGAGCCAGGATCTTTAGACCTATAAGTCTTTTGAATATCGATAACAAAATATTAGCCAAGATTTTAGCCAGGCGTTTGGAAACAGTTCTACCAACAGTTGTGTCCCCAGATCAAACTGGATTTGTTAAGGATAGGCAACTATTTTTTAATATTAGACGGCTTTTTAATATAATCTATACCCGCAGACCCAATAGTCGGATGTCGGAGGTGGTGCTCTCATTAGACGCTGAGAAGGCCTTTGACAGGGTCGAGTTGGATTTTCTCTTCTCGGCCCTGTCAAAGTTTGGATTTGGCCCCAATTATATATCGATGATCAAATTGCTTTACGCTAGACCCAAAGCATCGGTGCAGACAAATAACATCAGCTCCAGTCCTTTCTCTCTTCATCGTTCAACAAGGCAGGGGTGCCCCTTGTCACCTCTCTTATTCGCTCTAGCTGTAGAACCTCTCGCCATATCGTTACGCTCTGCAGTAGGTTATAGAGGAATTTTAAGAGGAGATGTAGAGCACAAAGTACGCAGATGATCTGCTTTTATACATCTCAGACCCTCTAATCTCAATACCAACAATCATAACCATATTGTCGGAATTTGGTAAGGTGTCTGGGTACAAAATTAATATATCTAAAAGTATACTATTTCCAGTTGGTTTTAAAAACGGAGAAAATTCACAGACACTATCTACTTTTCCCTTCAGCATCTCAAATGGTTTCCGATACCTTGGGATAAATATTACACGGGAGATCTCTGGTCTTTTTAAACAGAATTTTTTAAATCTTTATCAAAAAACTGATCAACAATTAAAAAGATTATGCACTCTCCCCTTCTCACTGGCTGGTCGCATAAGTATAATCAGAATGAATGTTCTACTCAAATATCTATTTCTTTTTCAATGTATTCCAATTATATTACCCAAAAATAAAAAAAAAAATAGATTCTCTCATTTCATCATTCATCTGGAATAAAAAAACTCCAAGAATAAGAAAGGCATTTTTACAAAGACCTAAATCCACAGGGGGTACAAGGGGATACAAGCTTTCGGTTGTATTACTGGTCTTGTAACATTCGATGTGTCTTTTTGGGATGGTATGCACCAACCTGACTGGGAACGGATGGAAAGTCGAGCCTTTTACCCAAACACTTAAAAATCACTTTTATTCTATACTTCCGATCTCTCCAAATTCAAATGCAAGAACCCCGTGGTCTCATACTCATTAAAAATTTGGTCTCAGATTAGGAGATACTTTAAATGGAACTGCTGTTCAATACAGACACCACTGATTAATAATCAAGCCCACAAGTTACTTTCAGAAAACACATTTAAATTATGGGACTCAAAGGGTGTTCATTCATTTGCAAATTTGTTTACCAACAAGATTTTTTCTACATTCGACCAATTGAAACTTAAATTTAATATAGATAATAAAGATTTTTTTAAATATTTACAAATCCGTGACCTTGCGAAGACGGTCTTTCCTTCTTTTCCCAGTCAACCACAAGAAAATGCTATGGATAAAATTTTTCTTCAAGAGCCACTTAAAAAGGGGTCTATCTCCAAAATTTACCACAGCCTTTCACAGATTGACTGTACTTCCACTTTGGACCATTTGAGGGAAGCGTGGAATGATGACTTATCGACAAATATTACAGTAAGTCGATGGGAAGATGCTCAAGGTTGGGTTCACTCCTCCTCAGTCTGTAGAAGACATGGCCTTATTCAGTTTAAAATTCTACATCGACTACATCTATCAAAAGAAAAGTTATTCAAGAGCGTATTTGTGAGCGTTGTGGACATGCCCCTGCATCTTTAGGTCATACATTTTGGAAATGCCCCAACATCACCCTCTATTGGACAGAGATATTTAAAACTCTGTCACTAGTGCTTGGGATACAGCTTCCTATGGATCCTGTGTTGGCACTGTTTGGGGTACCTGATGATAGATTATGTCTAAACTTCAAACAAAGGAATGTTTTATGTTATGTTACATTATTGGCCAGGCGTTTAATTCTATTAAATTGGAAGAGTAAATATCCACCAACTCACATACAAGTTTTAAGGGACACAATGCAACATCTAAAACTAGAGAAAATCAAGTTCTCATTGAGACAAAAAGAAGGTCTTTTTAATATTATTTGGCAGCCTTTTATTGAATATTTCAACACTAGAGTAAAAGGCAACATTTTAATTTGATATTGTATGTGCAGGTTTTTGTTGTGTTTTTGTTGCTGTTGTTCTGTTTTTTTTTGTTTTTTTTTTTCTGTTTTGTTGTTTTGTTTTGTTTTTTCTGTATGTATTCGTGTCTCATTTATTAACACTTGTGAATTCTTGTATAACTAATGTTCGCATATTGAGACAGTGTTGTATATTGGAAAACTCTAATAAAAAGAAATGGAAAAAAAAAAATACTCATTACTACAATTCAGGTTACAAATACGAAAAGCTTCTGGCACAAAAGTAGACTTGTATCAATTGGTCGTACACTTAATACTTCTAAGCCGCCTTCCAGAAGGCATTACCTCAAAATGCTTGTGCAATGGATGCGTGTCATCATTCATGATACGCCGAGCTTTCCTTATCACTTGTTGCTCATAAAATTCATTTAGGCTCTGCAGTGGCATACCAATCATTTTTGAACAAGTCTTAACTATGGTCTGGAGGTGATTCTTATTCTTTAGAGAAAGTGATGAAAACCAACATAAAAATGAAAAACTCAAAACGCTCTCAATAAAAGTATTATAAAATACACTCAGTAAAGGTTTTTGTACACAGAAAGAATTCAATTTCCTTAAAGCAAACATTCTTTGACGAACCTTGTTAATAATAACCTCTGTGTTCTGCTGAAACTTTAAAGTCATATCAAAAACAGTTCCAAGATATTTGTACTCCTCTCTTCTATCAACCTCTTTACCCTGAATAAGAGCTGCACCCTTGGAGCATTTTTTCTAAAATCAATCAACATCTCCTTTGTTTTTGTTATATTTAATCTCAACTCATTGCACCATGTAGTAAACTTAAGAAGTGCGAGACTATCATCATCCTTTGAGCTTGATAACAAGGATAGGAAAACTGTATCATCTGCATATTTAACAACATAACAATTATCCTCATAACTTTTACACTCATTTGTATAGAGGATAAAAAGAATTGACGACAATACACACCCCTGTGGAGTCCCGATAGACATACTAAGTGTATCTGACAAAACTCCATTCATCCTAACCCTTTGCTGTCTACTAATTTAAAAATCCAAGATCCATAAAACCAGCCCATGATTAACATTAAACTCATTCACAAGTTTCTTAACTAAGATAACTGGATTCATTGTATTAAATGCTGAGGAAAAGTCAGCAAATAATAGTCTGGCAAATGAGCCCCCATTTTCCAAATGTTGATGTAAAGTGTTCAGAAGAAAGAAACCTCTTTTAGTGCGATAAGCAAACTGTAAGGGGTCTAATTTCTCATCGCAAACTTTCATAAGCTGTAACTTAACTTCCCTTTCCAGAGCTTTCATAACTAATGAGGTTAAGGCAATAGGCTGATAATCATTAAAAGAACGTGACTTCTCTCGCTTCGGGATGGGTTCTACAATAGAGGCTTTCCATAACCGAGGAACTATGGCTTGATCCAGTGAGGCTTGAAACCATGTGTGAAACACCCCACTGAGCTGCTCTGCACAGTGGTTAAGGGTTCTGCCACATATACCATCAGGTCCGGGAGCTTCATTAAAAGGTGTAGACTTCAGCTGTTTAATTATATTAGGGAGACACAGTTTCACAGAGGCAGAGGGACTCAATGTCTGTTTAAACTCTTCAAGTGCAGCACTTAAATCATGTTTTTCAAAACGTGGAAAGAACAAGTTCAAGTCATTGGCTAGGGAGTTCATATCATTTTTATCCGTTATACCTGGCCCCTTCTTGGATGTATTTATGTCCGCCATATTTTTGATACCTTGCCAGACAGCCCTCATATCACCTTGAACAAACTTTTCTTCTATTTTATTTCTATAATTTAATTTAGCACGTCTAATCGCTCTTTTAAACTCCTTATTAATATTTTTTTTCTCCTCATTAGTCCCTAATAGAAATACCCTTTTTTTCATATTAAGAATATTTTTAAGCTCTTTGGTTACCCATGGCTTGTTGTTCAGAAATACTGTCAAGCTTTTTGTAGGAATAATAGAATCAACACAAAAATTAATATAACTGGAAACCACCAAAACCTGATCATTCAAATCAGGGCTATCATTTAAAAACGAGTCCCAATCAGTACTCTCAAAGCAACTGTTCAGTTCTTTTATGCTAGAGACAGTCCAGTTCTTTATTATCTTTTCCTCTCTTTCCTCACGCTTTACCACTGGCGTGTAGGTCGAAGCTAAAAGTATTGTGTTATGGTCAGCCGTTCCAATCGGCGGCATCGATTTATAGGCATCTTTGATCGGGCCATAACACTTGTCCAAAGTCCTATTCGCCCGAGTTGCACATGTTTCAGTCATCACTATCATGTGTGCATTCCTGTACTCATGTAGAAAGGCCACATTCCCTTGTATTTCATCCATCTTATGACGAAGAGAATGGACATTACTCTATATAATATTAGGCAGTGGGGTAAATCTTTGATTCACTGTCAGCCTCCGTTTGACTCCTCCGCGCTTACCCCGTTTCCTTTTGGTCCTTGTTAACGGCCCGGTGTTGTAATTTTTCACCGTATCCACATTTGTGTAGGAACCTCGCCGTAGTTCTACAGGGATATCCCACGAAGGGTCCACCGAACCAGGAGCCGAGCGTAGACTCAGGATAAATTCCCTAGAGAGCATTAATGTATTGACTCGGCTTAAGCCGGGCACACACTTAAAATGTCTGCTCGACTTTAGTCGCATAAAACTGCGCGCCGCTTCTCCCAGAAAGATGAGTAGCAACAGGAGTCGTCGAAGATTGAACATTTTCTGTGTTTACGCACTCCTGATCTTGGCGAATTTAAAATATGCTAAACGACTTATGCTAAAAAAAAAGTAGCTAACACTAGACAAACGAACAAAAACACATTAAAAACTTAGCATGTGGGATGCCACACATATACCTGAATTTATCCTATTATATTTACACGTCTTATAATATTGTCAATATTGAAATTATTGTTTCAGGCAGCAGAGATGTTGAAAATTACAGAGGATGATTTTTATTAAAATGGCTGGTAATGATAAACAAATCCAAATCATGAGGCAAATCTCAAAAAAAGTTAAACAGGCTGAAGGTCAGGCGAGGTACAAAATGGAGATCACAGAACAAGACAAAGTTTAAGAGTCGACAGCAAACACGAGGGTCAAAACCAGAATTAGGAAGTAACAAACAAAGGCTTAGTGCATCAGGTGAGAACACAAACTGAACAAATACTTTGCAGTGTGCTGGTGCAGTGAGTGTGCTTATACAGTGTGTGTGCTAATAGAGTCCAGGTGTGTGTGATCAGGAATTGGGTGACTGTGAGTGTGACACTGAACATGGTGCATGGGTGTTGTAGTCCCTAGTGTCCATGTTTGTAGGTGATGGTGCATTGTGGGAAATAGAGTCCGGTGCAGATTCCGGCATTGCCATGACACATTGTTTGGCTTTGTGATTTTCTTATAGAGTGTACATTTTTAGTTATTTTTAACAAGTAGATCTTTATTGCTGAATTCCTCCAGTCAGTGAACGTAGGGCTCTTTGGTGCAGCTGATGTGTTACAGAGACTCTGTGTTGGACTGAGATGTGTTCTAGTTCTTGTGTGTGCATGTTAAAGAAAAATGGGGTAAAGTGTGTTTTGCAGTTGTAAGCTTGGGTTGACACAACCTGCACCACAAACTGCACACATCAGTATCTATTTAAAAATCTTCTTCACTTAACTAAACTTACAGATCTTTACTGTGAAGCCACAACAGTGAAACCTTGAACTTGGTTTTCAAACATGCAGAATCATGACAGTAGCATCAGCTTGACTGTTAGGTGAAGAACATTTTTCTTATACATATCAATGATTTTCTAACAATTTAAAATAAAATTAAAGGCAAAATGACGTTCCAGCAGTCAGACTGACTAATAAGTTGTAGTGATTCTTTACAAATCAATTGAATCGGTAACTTTAAACTAGGAAATTGCAAATCAAAAGTAAACAGACAAAAACGAACTGTAAAATCATTATAACGAGACTTTGTGTCTCATAGGATAAAATCTGGAACAAAATCTGAAACGAATCATAACTTTTACATTTATAAGTAATAACATACATTCACTCACCTGATACAGAGAGTGTAACAGGATCACTCGTCTTTGAGATCTGAGAGTCACTTCTCCTCCCTCTGCAGGTGTATTTACCACCGTGATAATTTTCAACAGAGCTGATGCTGAACTGCTGTGTTGTTCTGTCTGAGTAGAGTGTGCGAGCATTCTTATTCCAGCTGTATGTCCACTCAGTGCCTCCTCCTCTCTGTATGTCACACCTGAAAGTCACAGTCTCTCCTCTGAACACCAGTGTATCAGGCTTTATAATCACCACAGGTTTAGGATTCGCTGTTAAAAAAAAAAAAATCACTATTTTTTTTGTATGAATTAATTCCCAACACCATTACTTAAATGAGTAGTAAGATTTTAAAATGGAAGACAGTATATCTGCTCACGTGTAAATGATGAAGCTCTGTCAGAGGTGCACTGAGTCATTTTAACAATCACTACTAATGAAGTAAATGTAGATCACAATTTGGAAAACTGACTCAGTCCTAAAATTAATCAAGTTACTGTTCTGAAAATTTAGATCTTTTTCACTATTGATGAATGTAACAGATACACAGTAATGCTAGAAATAACTGACTGAGTATAACTTGATTACATTTGTAATGGGTATACTTAATAAATGAAAGAAAAAATAGTGCTAGGAAACAATAGCTTCTCCTCATATATCTCTAATCTGTCTCATTCTTTCAGACACATACACACCACTATACACACACACACACACACACGCACACACAGATTCTACAGCCTCTTACACTCAGTATTTCAGTATAAACGTTCGCTCCTCGTCCTCTTCACTTATTCACACTCAGACAGGTCTCGACTCGAGCATGTTGATGTTTCTGAATCAGTAACTTTATGAAGTCCCTTTTACAGCCTCTGAGCAGCTTGTTAAAAGAGTTTTACAGATTTTGGTGATATTTCCTTTGTTATACAGAGTTCTCTGTATGTCACTGTGTAAATATGGCTGTACTGTGACACTGCTAACATGTTGTTTATATGTTCATTGTTGTGCAAAATCACTTAACAGGAAGTCTCTTACTCACCAATAACGTTTACCCAGAGGTCATCACTGTAGTGGGTGTAGTGGACTGGGTTTCCTTTTCCAGCTCTGCACCAGTACTGACCTCCATCAGAGACTCTAACTGAGCTGATGGTGTAGGAGGGTGTTGCAGTTTCAGTCTCAGTGCTCTGTGTGTCTTTGATCCAGTAAAACTTCCATCCAGCAGACTGCAGCTTCAGTGTACAGGACAGAGTCACTGAGTTTCCTGTCAGTGCAGCTCCTTTAAGGTCTGATGTGAGTTTAGGTTTAGGTTTTTCTGTCAGAAATTAAATACAATTTCAGAATGTTAAATAATCTTTACTACACTAATCACATCTACAGTAAAACAGTAATACTCTCTCTGTGATGATGCTAAACAACTTATGACTACTTTTAAATTGTTTTAGAATTTTTAGTTAAACACATGATGAGAATGAAAATAGGGATATTAAATGTAAAGCTTCACTGTGATTGAAGTGAGGGTCAGAAAATAAGTGCTGTGTGATGATGCAGGTCTCTAATCTCTCTCTACTCCACATCAGTTTATTTTTATGGGTGTATAGAGTAAAGATTATTTTGGAAAAGTGGAACACAAAATGCAAAACTACACATATAATCTTTATTGGAAGACATATTGGAAATGTTTAGAAATGATCTTGTTTTTTAACACTTTTTTTTGTCTAATCATCAATAAAAGTGGGTCGTGTTGCCACCTCACAGCAAACAAACAAATAAATAAATAACTGTACATTATTAAAATGATATGAAGACAGTACACTAAGTAGAAATCTCTGCATACTCAGTAGGAGGTCTAAGTAACATTCTGTATTTCCCAGTCTACCTTAATCATCTGCTTATTTACACATTTCATAAAAACATCATTTAATGCACATATAATCCATCAATGCCTCATTTAACCATAGTTGTGGGGTGTTTCATTCATCCATTCATGCATCCATCACATCCCTTCACTTTTCCTCTCTCCACTTATTGTATTTAAGACTGTCCCAATTAAACTGAACACTGTGCTGTTCCTAATGACCTCCCCATGTCTGACAATCTTCACAATGATTAAATCTGGACATGATTTGAACCGATTTTATGCTTATTTTGTTATGGTTTATCATGTGTTTATATGCATCATAAATAACAATTTTAGAATCTTATTTAAAAATAAACAACTGTATAATATGTGTGTCATTTTTCTACCTCAAGAACTTTTTAAGTTAACTTTTTGGGATGCTATGATGCTATGCTAACTGTATTGTATAATTACTTGGCCGTTTTGCTTGTTGAAACTTTGCATGCTGCCTTCTTTTTCAAGAGATTTTTCATCTTAATGAGACTTTACCTGGTTAAATAAAGGTTAAATGTAATAATAAATAAAACTTCCTGTTGAATTCTGACCACGCCCCCTTACATGATGTCACATGAATGGAGTCATGTAATTTCTATCAAACACTTCCACTGCAAGGCCTCAGTAACATACGTTTTTACATTCACTTATCAAGCCAGAAAATAAATAATGCTAGGTTTAACTGTCCCAATATGTTTTTTGTTTACTACTCTATTAATCCCACACGGGGCAATTGCGTAAGGCATAGGCAGCACATCCCAAACTTCAGTTCAAATATACATAAACACACACACACACACACAAAAAAGACATTTTTACACAAATTACAACAGTACAACATGCTTCATAGTAAATCCAACCACAAGTAAGATCTAAAAAATAGTGCAGGACAAATTAAGAACCATTAATACTCATCAATACTCATTACTAAACATAAACCCATAATCAGAAAATGGAATTTCAATAACACCCTTTTGTCAGATAAGAAAATAGTAGAGGAAATTAAAAAACAAATCAGATTTTTTCTTGAAATGAATGATAGACCTGAAACCACAAAATCCACACTTTGGGAGACATTCAGAGCTTACATGAGAGGCCAAATTATTCTACTGAGTTGCCTTAAGAATAAACAGCGAAGGGAAAAAGAATCAAGATTAACCCAAGAAATTTTGGAGACTGATAGATTATATGCCATCTCTCCTACGCCAGATCTCTACAACAAAAAACTCTCTCTTCAAACTGAGCTAAATTTACTTTATACAACGGACACCACAAAATTATTGACACAACTAAAACATAAGTATTATGAATATGGGGAAAAAACGGGTAGATTGCTGGCGCAACAAATTAAAGAAGATGCTGCATCACGATCAATTACAGAAATACGAACGGAAACTGGACATATCACTACAGACCCAAGTGTAATTAACAATACTTTTAAACAATTTTATTGTAAACTCTACTCATCAGATTCCAAACGTGACACAAATTTTATAGACACTTTTTTTGAGAATATTAATATACCCACTATTAATCTAGAGAACAAAAAAGTGTTAGAGCAGCCTGTTTCAATTGAAGAAATAAAACAAGCGATTAATAGTATGCAAAGTTCAAAGTGCAGAATTTTATAAGGCGTTTAATGAACAGCTCGCACCACTTCTATTAACAGTCTTTAATGAATCTTTAACAGTCGGATATCTCCCACCCTTTTTATACGATGCAAGTATCTCCTTAATACACAAAACAGGCAAAGACCCGAAAGAGCCAGGATCTTTAGACCTATAAGTCTTTTGAATATCGATAACAAAATATTAGCCAAGATTTTAGCCAGGCGTTTGGAAACAGTTCTACCAACAGTTGTGTCCCCAGATCAAACTGGATTTGTTAAGGATAGGCAACTATTTTTTAATATTAGACGGCTTTTTAATATAATCTATACCCGCAGACCCAATAGTCGGATGTCGGAGGTGGTGCTCTCATTAGACGCTGAGAAGGCCTTTGACAGGGTCGAGTGGGATTTTCTCTTCTCGGCCCTGTCAAAGTTTGGATTTGGCCCCAATTATATATCGATGATCAAATTGCTTTACGCTAGACCCAAAGCATCGGTGCAGACAAATAACATCAGCTCCAGTCCTTTCTCTCTTCATCGTTCAACATGGCAGGGGTGCCCCTTGTCACCTCTCTTATTCGCTCTAGCTATAGAACCTCTCGCCATATCGTTACGCTCTGCAGTAGGTTATAGAGGAATTTTAAGAGGAGATGTAGAGCACGCAGATGATCTGCTTTTATACATCTCAGACCCTCTAATCTCAATACCAACAATCATAACCATATTGTCGGAATTTGGTAAGGTGTCTGGGTACAAAATTAATATATCTAAAAGTATACTATTTCCAATTGGTTTTAAAAACGGAGAAAATTCACAGACACTATCTACTTTTCCCTTCAGCATCTCAAATGGTTTCCGATACCTTGGGATAAATATTACACGGGAGATCTCCGGTCTTTTTAAACAGAATCTTTATCAAAAAACTGATCAACAATTAAAAAGATTATGCACTCTCCCCTTCTCACTGGCTGGTCGCATAAGTATAATCAGAATGAATGTTCTACTCAAATATCTATTTCTTTTTCAATGTATTCCAATTATATTACCCAAAAATAAAAAATAAAAAGATTCTCTCATTTCATCATTCATCTGGAATAAAAAAACTCCAAGAATAAGAAAGGCATTTTTACAAAGACCTAAATCCACAGGGGGTATGGGATTGCCAAGCTTTCGGTTGTATTACTGGTCTTGTAACATTCGATGTGTCTTTTTGGGATGGTATGCACCAACCTGACTGGGAACGGATGGAAAGTCGAGTCTTTTACCCAAACACTTTAAAATCGCTTTTATTCTATACTTTTATTAAATATTCATATTAAGAATATTTTTAAGCTCTTTGGTTACCCATGGCTTGTTGTTTGGAAATACTGTCAAGCTTTTTGTAGGAATAATAGAATCAACACAAAAATTAATATAACTGGAAACCACCAAAACCTGATCATTCAAATCAGGGCTATCATTTAAAAACGAGTCCCAATCAGTACTCTCAAAGCAACTGTTCAGTTCTTTTATGCTAGAGACAGTCCAGTTCTTTATTATCTTTTCCTCTCTTTCCTCACGCTTTACCACTGGCGTGTAGGTCGAAGCTAAAAGTATTGTGTTATGGTCAGCCGTTCCAATCGGCGGTATCGATTTATAGGCATCTTTGATCGGGCCATAACACTTGTCCAAAGTCCTATTCGCCCGAGTTGCACATGTAACATATTGAAAATATCCTTTTAAAACATTGTCCATGTAACACTGATTAAAATCACCTAAGATGAATTTAGGAGAATCAGGAGCAGTGGCGTCCAATTTATGCAGAGTTTTCATCACCACATCTATGGCTGAGCCCAGTTTAGCATGAGGATGAATGTACACAACAAGAAAGTATAATTGAGGAAACTCACGTGGTAAATAAATTAGTCGGGTAGAGAGAACAAGCATTTTGATGTCCATAGAGCATATTTTGTCCTGCACAATCACGTTATTGCACCAACTCTCCCTAGTGTACACACACACTCCACCTCCATGCCTTTTCCCAGTAGCATCTTTATCTCTATCCAAACAAACCGGTCCGGAAAAGCCACTTATCCTCAGGCTATCATCATCCACAGAATCATCCAACCATGTTTCAGTCATCACTATCATGTGTGCATTCCTGTACTCATGTAGAAAGGCCACATTCCCTTGTATTTCATCCATCTTATGACGAAGAGAACTGACATTATAATATTAGGCAGTGGGGTAAATCTTTGATTCACTGTCAGTCTCCGTTTGACTCCTCTGCGCTTACCCCGTTTCCTTTTGGTCCTTGTTAACAGCCCGGCGTTGTAATTTTGCACTGTATCCACATTTGTGTAGGAACCTGGCCGTAGTTCTACAGGGATATCCCACGAAGGGTCCACCGAACCAGGAGCCGAGCGTAGACTCAGGATAAATTCCCTAGAGAGCATTAATGTATTGACTCGGCTTAAGCCGGGCACACACTTAAAATGTCTGCTCGACTTTAGTCGCATAAAACTGCGCGCCGCTTCTCCCAGAAAGATGAGTAGCAACAGGAGTCGTCGAAGATTGAACATTTTCTGTGTTTACGCACTCCTGATCTTGGCGAATTTAAAATATGCTAAACGACTTATGCTAAAAAAAAAGTAGCTAACACTAGACAAACGAACAAAAACACATTAAAAACTTAGCACATGGGACGCCACACATATACCTGATTTTATCCTATTATATTTACACGTCTTATAATGTAGTCAATGTTGAAATTATTGTTTCAGGCAGCAGAGATGGTGACAATTACAGAGGATGATTTTTATTAAAATGGCTGGTAATGATAAACAAATCCAAATCATGAGGCGAATCTCAAAAAAAGTTAAACAGGCTGAAGGTCAGGCGAGGTACAAACTGGAGATCACAGAACAAGACAAAGTTCAAGAGTTGACAGCAAACACGAGAGTCAAAACCAGAATTAGGAAGTAACAAACAAAGGCTTAGTGCATCAGGTGAGAACACAAACTGAACAAATACTTTGCAGTGTGCTGGTGCAGTGAGTGTGCTTATACAGTGTGTGTGCTAATAGAGTCCAGGTGTGTGTGATCAGGAATTGGGTGACTGTGAGTGTGACACTGAACATGGTGCATGGGTGTTGTAGTCCCTAGTGTCCATGTTTGTAGGTGATGGTGCATTGTGGGAAATAGAGTCCGGTGCAGATTCCGGCATTGCCATGACACATTGTTTGGCTTTGTGATTTTCTTACTAGAGTGTACATTTTTAGTTATTTTTAACAAGTAGATCTTTATTGCTGAATTCCTCCAGTCAGTGAACGTAGGGCTCTTTGGTGCAGCTGATGTGTTACAGAGACTCTGTGTTGGACTGAGATGTGTTCTAGTTCTTGTGTGTGCATGTTAAAGAAAAATGGGGTAAAGTGTGTTTTGCAGTTGTAAGCTTGGGTTGACACAACCTGCACCACCAACTGCACACATCAGTATCTATTTAAAAATCTTCTTCACTCAATTAAACTTACAGATCTTTACTGTGAAGCCACAACAGTGAAACCTTGAAATCGGTTTTCAGACATGCAGAATCATGACAGTAGCATCGGCTTGACTATTAGGTGAAGAACATTTTTCTTATACATATCAATGATTTTCTAACAATTTTAAAATAAAATTAAAGGCAAAATGAAGTTCCAGCAGTAAGATTGACTAATAAGTTGTAGTGATTCTTTACAAATCAATTGAATCGGTAACTTTAAACTAGGAAATTGAAAGACAAAAGTAAACAGACAAAAAAGAAGCTGTAAAACCATTATAATGAGACTTTGTGTCTCATCTAATAAAATCTGGAACAAAATCTGAAACGAATCATAACTTTTACATTTACAAGTAATAACATACATTCACACACTCACCTGATACAGAGAGTGGAACAGGATCACTCGTCTTTGAGATCTGAGAGTCACTTCTCCTCCCTCTGCAGGTGTATTTACCACCGTGATAATTTTCAACAGAGATGATGATGAACTCCTGTGTTGTGTGGGATGGGTAGAATGTGTAATCGTTCCTATACCAGTCGTATGTCCACTCAGTGCCTCCTCCTCTCTGTATGTCACACCTGAAAGTCACTCTCTCTCCTCTGAACACCTGTGTATCAGGCTTTATAGTCACCACAGGTTTAGGACTCTCTGTAAGAAAAAAAAAATCACTACTGTTTCTATATATGAATTAATTTCCAACACTATCATATAAAGAAGTAGTAACATTTTAAAATTGAATACAGAATTTGGGTAAACATTCAGAGTGTAGATACAGTATATCTGCTCACATGTAAATGATTAAGCTCTGTCAGACAACAATCACTACTGATGAAGTAAATGTAGATCACAATTTTAAAATACAGACTCAGCACTTAAAATAATCAGGTTTCTGTAATGACAATTGACATCTTCTACACTATACACATACATTATATATATATATATATATATATATATATATATATATATATATATATATATATATATATATACACCCACACCCACACACACACTGCTCAAAAAAATTAAAGGAACCCTTTGAAAACACATCAGATCTCAATGGGGAAAAATATCATGCTGGATATCTATACTGATATGGACTGGGTAATGTGTTAGGAATGAAAGGATGCCACATTGTTTGATGGAAATGAAAATTATCAACCTACTGAGGGCTCAATTCAAAGTCACCCCGAAAATCAAAGTGAAAAAATGATGCAGCAGGCTAGTCCATTTTGCTGAAATTTCATTGTAGCAACTCAAAATGGTACACAGTAGTTTGTATGGCCCCCATGTGCTTGTATGCATGCCGGACAATGTCGGGGCATGCTCCTAATGAGACGACGGATGGTGTCCTGGGGTATTTCCTCCCAGATGTGGACCAGGGCATCACTGAGCTCCTGGACAGTCTGAGGTGCAACCTGGCGGCGTCAGATGGACCGAAACATAATGTCCCAGAGGTGTTCTATTGGATTTAGGTCAGGCGAGCGTCGGGGCCATTCAATGGTATCAATTCCTTCATCCACCACGAACTGCCTGCATACTCTCGCCACATGAGGCCGGGCATTGTCGTGCACCAGGAGGAACCCAGGACCCACTGCACCAGCGTAGGGTCTGACAATGGGTCCAAGGATTTCATCCCGATACCTAATGGCAGTCAGGGTGCCATTGTCTAGCCTGTAGAGGTCTGTGCGTCCCTCCATGGAAATGCCTCCCCAGACCATCACTGACCCACCACCAAACCGGTCAAGCTGAACGATATTACGGGCAGCATAACGTTCTCCACGGCTTCTCCAGACCCTTTCACATCTGTCACATGTGCACAGGGTGAACCTGCTCTCATCTGTGAAAAGCACAGGGTGCCAGTGGCGGACCTGCCAATTCTGGTGTTCAATGGCAAATGCCAATCGAGCTCCATGGTGCCAGGCAGTGAGCACAGGCCCACTAGAGGACGTCGGGCCCTCAGGCCACCCTCATGAAGTCTGTTTCTGATTGTTTGGTCAGAGATATTCACACCAGTGGCCTGCTAGAGGTCATTTTGTAGGGCTCTGGCAGTGCTCATCCTGTTCCTCCTTGCACAAAGGAGCAGATACCGGTCCTGCTGATGGGTTAAGGACCTTCTACGGCCCTGTCCAGCTCTTCTAGAGTAACTGCCTGTCTCCTGTAATCTCCTCCATGCTCCTGAGACTGTGCTGGGAGACACAGCAAACCTTCTGGCAATGGCACGTATTGATGTGCCATCCTGAAGGAGTTGGACCGCCTGTGCAACCTCTGTAGGGTCCAGGTATCGCCTCATGCTACCAGTAGTGACACTGACCCTAGCCAAATGCAAAACTAGTTAAAAACAGTCAGAAAAGATGAGTAGGGAAAAAAATGTTAGTGGCCTCCACCTGTAAAACTATTCCTGTTTTGGGGGTTGTCTCATTGTTGCTCATCTAGTGCACCTGTTGTTAATTTCATTAACACCAAAGCAGCTGAAACTGATTAACAACCCCCTCTGCTACTTAACTGGCCAGATCAATATCCCAGGAGTTTAATTGACTTGATGCTATACTCTGATTAAAAAGTGTTCCTTTAATTTTTTTGAGCAGTATATATTATATATATATAATTTTTATAACCCCTTTTTGGCCCCTCCCAGAAACCTCTGGTAAAGCACCAATGGGTGAAGTCTAACAAAGTGTTACATTTACATATATAGCTTCCTACAAAGAAATCTCTGGGTCCCCAGCTTGTGATGGTGAAATGTGCTGGATGTTAAAGAATATAAATACAGAGCCTATATAGGGCTAAAATGACACTTTCTACCCATAGAAAAGTAATAAAATACCCAATTTATTTAAATCTAGGAAAACGACCAAATAAACCATTAATCAGTAGATAAACAACGAAAAAGAAAGAAACAAATAAAGGAATCAGTTAGCTTAGCAACATAACCCTCTTACTTTATTAACATAGCCCAAATAAATTATAAATTCCCCACTTCAGTTATGTTTATTCTTCTATTCCCAATTATGCTGAATACTTTAACCACTATAAAAATCCTCCTGAAAAATAAATACACAGCCACTTATTTATAACACCAAAACAACCTTCAAGTTTCAGTAGTAATTCTCAACCCCTATGGACAATGCAGGAATGGAGAGGAAAAGTTCAAACCCCAGTCAGGTATGAGTGTCTGGAAATGTTCACAGTTTAACCTCAGTGGTTAACTTGGAAATATTGAGAAGACAATTTCAACCAAACTCTCATGTGAAATAGTTCTTAAACTGTACCAGCGCTGGTAACCTCGTTGGGGCCCATATCGTTGGTGCACATATGACAGGTAAATCCTTGGAAAATACGACAACAAAAATATAACCAAGTACTCACTCGGTCCTGTACTCCAGTATGTAGTCACTGGTGGAACTTTGAGAAGAAACCTGCTTTGGCTCTTCTCTCTCGAGGACACGATGTGAACCTTCCCCCCGCGCCGTTCAGTTGTCCACTCAGCATCCAACCGGTGGTGAATCAACAGGTGTCCGTAGACCTAACAGCCGACGAGCGTGAAAATGGCGTCTGGAGCGGCAATTGTCCACGGCTCCTCTCTTTACTCAGTGTTCGCCTTTTTTCCCTTCACGTCATTTTGCTGTGTTTAGAATACGGTACGCTCTGTAGCCGGGTTAACGGCTCTAAACTCTGTGGGCCAGTACTTACGCAGTTAATCTCCACCAAAGTTTATCAAAGCACGCTAAACTGTGTCCAACATGGCGTCCTCTCTCTCTCTCTCTCTCTCTCTCTCTCTCTTCTTCCCGTATTCCTGCGCTCTCCTTTCTTCTCTTTCCAAAACTTCGATTTGTCATAAATTCCTTATTGAATACTCCCCCATGGGAAAACCCAATCAGTTCCATAATCTCTCCTTTCTTTTCCGTGCATTTCCAATAGCGTAGCAAAATAAACCCATTAATTACTGATTACAATATTTTAAACAATAACCATTTTACAAAAAGAACACAATAATATTCATTCTCATTTATATAAAACTACAACAACACATTTATTAGAAAAAACACTGAAAATAACAAACTTGTCATATTAACTTTAAACAGGACCCTATATATATACATACACACTGCTCAAAAAAATTAAAGGAACACTTTTTAATCAGAGTATAGCATCAAGTCAATTAAACTCCTGGGATATTGATCTGGCCAGTTAAGTAGCAGAGGGGGTTGTTAATCAGTTTCAGCTGCTTTGGTGTTAATGAAATTAACAACAGGTGCACTAGATGAGCAACAATGAGACAACCCCCAAAACAGGAATAGTTTTACAGGTGGAGGCCACTAACATTTTTTTCCCTACTCATCTTTTCTGACTGTTTTTCACTAGTTTTGCATTTGGCTAGGGTCAGTGTCACTACTGGTAGCATGAGGCGATACCTGGACCCTACAGAGGTTGCACAGGCGGTCCAACTCCTTCAGGATGGCACATCAATACGTGCCATTGCCAGAAGGTTTGCTGTGTCTCCCAGCACAGTCTCAGGAGCATGGAGGAGATTCCAGGAGACAGGCAGTTACTCTAGAAGAGCTAGACAGGGCCGTAGAAGGTCCTTAACCCATCAGCAGGACCGGTATCTGCTCCTTTGTGCAAGGAGGAACAGGATGAGCACTGCCAGAGCCCTACAAAATGACCTCCAGCAGGCCACTGGTGTGAATATCTCTGACCAAACAATCAGAAACAGACTTCATGAGGGTGGCCTGAGGGCCCGACGTCCTCTAGTGGGCCTGTGCTCACTGCCTGGCACCATGGAGCTCGATTGGCATTTGCCATTGAACACCAGAATTGGCAGGTCCGCCACTGGCACCCTGTGCTTTTCACAGATGAGAGCAGGTTCACCCTGCGCACATGTGACAGATGTGAAAGGGTCTGGAGAAGCCGTGGAGAACGTTATGCTGCCCGTAATATCGTTCAGCTTGACCGGTTTGGTGGTGGGTCAGTGATGGTCTGGGGAGGCATTTCCATGGAGGGACGCACAGACCTCTACAGGCTAGACAATGGCACCCTGACTGCCATTAGGTATCGGGATGAAATCCTTGGACCCATTGTCAGACCCTACGCTGGTGCAGTGGGTCCTGGGTTCCTCCTGGTGCACGACAATGCCCGGCCTCATGTGGCGAGAGTATGCAGGCAGTTCGTGGTGGATGAAGGAATTGATACCATTGAATGGCCCCCACGCTCGCCTGATCTAAATCCAATAGAACACCTCTGGGACATTATGTTTCGGTCCATCTGACGCCGCCAGGTTGCACCTCAGACTGTCCAGGAGCTCAGTGATGCCCTGGTCCACATCTGGGAGGAAATAGCCCAGGACACCATCCGTCGTCTCATTAGGAGCATGCCCCGACATTGTCCGGCATGCATACAAGCACATGGGGGCCATACAAACTACTGTGTACCATTTTGAGTTGCTACAATGAAATTTCAGCAAAATGGACTAGCCTGCTGCATCATTTTTTCACTTTGATTTTCAGGGTGACTTTGAATTGAGCCCTCAGTAGGTTGATAATTTTCATTTCCATCAAACAATGTGGCATCCTTTCATTCCTAACACATTACCCAGTCCATATCAGTATAGATATCCAGCATGATATTTTTCTCCATTGAGATCTGATGTGTTTTCAAAGGGTTCCTTTAATTTTTTTGAGCAGTATATTTATATAACTCTGTGATGCACATTCTCAGTCATTACCACACACCTGTTATCAGTTTATAACTCCTCATACACACTCACTCTCTAATCGCTGTCATTCTTTCAGATTCTACAGCCTCTTACACTCAGTGTTTCAGTATAAAAGTTCGCTCCTCGTCCTCTTTACTCATTCACACTCAGGCAGGTCTCGACTCGAGCATGTTGATGTTTTTGAAGCACTAAATTTATCAAGCCCCTTTTAGAGCCTCTGAGCAGCTTGTTAAAAGAGTTTTACAGGTTTTGGTGATATTTTCTTCCAAAGCTAAACTAGTGTTGTGCCACTTGCTTTCCAGCTCACCTCACACCAGCCCTGCTCAGCCGTGCTCACACTGTCTCTCTTTAACTTTAATTAATGATGTAGCTGATAGAGTAGCTGTGTAAATGTTGCTATATTGTGACACTGCTCACATGTTCTTTATATGTTGATTGTTGTGCAAAATCGCTTAAAAGAAAGTCTCTTACTCACCAATAACATTTACCCAGAGTGCATCACTGTAGTGTGTGTAGTAGACTGGGTTTCCTCTTCCAGCTCTGCACTTGTACTGACCTCCATCAGAGACTCTAACTGAGCTGATGTTGTAGGAGTGTGTTTCAGTCTCAGTCTCAGTGCTCTGTGTGTCTTTGTTCCAGTAAAACTTCCATCCAGCAGACTGCAGCTTCAGTGTACAGGACAGAGTCACTGAGTTTCCTGTCAGCGCAGCTCCTTTAAGGACTGATGTGAGTTTAGGTTTAGGTTTTTCTGTTAGAGAAGAAACACACAGTTCAGGAGTAATGTGATCTTTACTGTACTAATCACCTCTACAGAGTGAAAACATTTTTGTTGTCTCTGTGATGATCCTGGTCTCAGCTAAACAATAATTAAGCCTACATATCTTTTTCTATTACTGAATTACTTTATTAGTGTAGCATAGTAAGCTAAAATAATCATGTTCACAGTTGTTTGCTAAAAAAGAAAACAGATCAAACATTAGCGAAATAGCAGGTGCCTACATGATGTGATTCTTCTGTGGTTTATAATTAGTAAATTACTTAAGAAATAAATGAGATTATTTACACAAGTGAATCTCTTTCTTCTTGATGAACTCATACTCAGATCCCTTCAGTCTTGATGTACAAAGTTGATACATTCTTGTGATACACATTACTCTTTTAGTTGATATTATTCAACATGTTTAAAGCAGTTCTATACAGAATACATCTCTACACTTTTCACTTTTCAGTTTTAATGCAATAGACAATATTAACATAATAAACATAAAACACACTCACCTGATACAGTCAGTGTAACAGCATCACTGGGCTGTGTGTATTCTGGGTCTGATGAGTTTGTTCCTTTACATGTGTAATCACCTTTATCAGATGCTTTAACATCAGAGATTGTGTATTGATTATTTCCTGCAGTATCTTTGACTTCTTTATTATCTCTATACCAGTGATACTGCCAGGATCCTCTAGTCTGTATCTCACATGAGAAAGTGACGGTTTCCCCAATGAACACAGGCTCAGCTGCCTGTACTTTCACTGCAGGCTTTGGTCTCGCTATACAAAGATAATAAAAACTTAAACAATAACAATATGTCAACATAAAAAAAGTTCTTCACAGACTTACTAACTTTAAATGTGTAGTGAAAAAGAGGAAAACATGACGTACCTCTCACTGTAATCGTGGCTGGATAACTGAACTCTGAGTCGTAGTTTCCCCTGCGTGCTTTACAGTAGTAATTTATTTGTTCTTCATTAGAGACTGTCACACTGAGTGTGTTGGTGTTGGGGGCCCGAGGGGACAATGGATTTGATTTCTGATCATTTTTGTACCAGAAAAACTTCCATCCAGTAGACTGCAGATTACAGCTCAGAGTAACTCTGTCTCCAGTGTAGACGGAGCTCTGAGGATTCACACTCACAGTCGGTTTGGGTTTTTCTGTTGATATGAAATGATGAAGGTATCAGAGCTGCTTTTATCTTTACATCATAAGTTTTATTATTTTTGTGTCTGATTTAGCATTTAGATACAGAGTTACACAATTTTTAGTATGATTTTTCAGCACAGTTTATATCCAAAACATTCTATAAAATGAAATTGAAGATTGAACTGAAGTGTAAAAGTCACTGTATTTGTTATTGTTAGTTTGATGTTGTGTAAATAGTGTGTCATGTCATGTATCACAACCTGCACCTATCAGTATCTATTTAGAAATGTTAGTCAATTCTTAAACTTACAAAACATTACTGTGAATCCTCAGCAGTGAAACTTCAAAAAGCTTTTTTAAACATGACAGTAGAATCAGCTTGACTATTAGATAAATAGGAAAGTGTTTCTCATACACGAAATTATTTTCTTTTGATTCAAATAATAGCAGAGGGAAGATGATGTGGGACTGACTGCCTTTCTTACTTAATGCTTACTCTGTGCCACCAATCAGATTGGCTAATTAGTTGTGGTGATTCTTGACAAATCAAGTTAATTGATGGCTTTAAAATAGGAAAATAAAAATCAAAAAGAAGTTTAAAGTTGCTATAATGACACTATGTAGCTGAAAAAATCTGGGAAAAAAACATGAAACCTAAAACTACTGATAACTTTTACATATAAACAGTAACTGTTCTCTGAGAGTCACTTCTCGTCCCTCTGCAGGTGTATTTAACACTGGCATCATTTCTAATTGAGTCAAACTCCTGTGTTGTTCTGTCTGAGTAGAGTGTGTGATCATTCTTATTCCAGCTGTGTGTCCACTCAGTGTCTCCTCCTGTCTGTATGTCACACCTGAAAGTCACTCTCTCTCCTCTGAACACCTGTGTATCAGGCTCTATAATCACCACAGGTTTAGGACTTCTACACCATTATTTAAATGAGTAGTAAGATTTTAAAATGGAAGGCAGTATATCTGCTCACATGTAAATGATGAAGCTCTGTCAGAGGTGCACTGAGTCATTTTAACAATCACTACTAATGAAGTAAATGTAGATCACAATAATGTTAGAAATAACTGACAGTATAAAGTGATTACACTTTTAACAGGTATACTTAATGAAAAAGCAAAAAATAGTCCTAGAAAACAATAATTCTCATTCTTTCACATTCTACAGCCTCTTACACTCAGTGGTTCAGTATAAAAGTTCGCTCCTCGTCCTCTTCACTCATTCACACTCAGGCAGGTCTCGACTCGAGCATGTTGATGTTTCTGAAGCAGTAACTTTATGACCTTTATGAAGCCCCTTTTACAGCCTCTGAGCAGCTTGTTAAAAGAGTTTTACAGATTTTGGTGATATTTTCTTCCAAAGCTAAACTACTGTTGTGCCACTTGCTTTCCAGCTCACCTCACACCAGCCCTGCTCAGCCGTGCTCACACTGTCTCTCTTTAACTTTAATAAATGATTTAGCTGAAAGAGTTCTTTGTATGTAGCTGTGTAAATGTTGCTATATTGACACTACTCATATGTGTGTGATAATTTATCAGGTCTCTAATCTCTCTCTACTCTACATCAATTTACTTTTATGGGTGTATAGAGTAAAGATTATTTTGGAAAAGTGGAACACAAAATGCAAAACTACACATATAATCTTTATTGGAAGACATATTGGAAATGTTTAGAAATGGTCTTGTTTTTTAACACTTTGTGTTTTGCCTAAACATCAATAAAAGTGGGTCGTGTTGCCACCTCACAACAAACAAACAAACAAACAAATAAATAACTGTACATCATTAAAATGATATGAAGACAGTACACTAAGTAGAAATCTCTGCATACTCAGCAGGAGGTCTAAGTAACATTCTGTATTTCCCAGTCTACCTTAATCACCTGCTTATTTACACATTTCATAAAAACATCATTTAATGCACATATAATCCATCAATGCCTCATTTAACCATAGTTGTGGGGTGTTTCATTCATCCATTCATGCATCCATCACATCCCTTCACTTTCCCTCTCTCCACTTATTGTATTTAAGACTGTCCCAATTAAACTGAACACTGTGCTGTTCCTAATGACCTCCCCATGTCTGACAATCTTCACAATGATTACATTATAAACATCTGGACATGATTTGAAATTTTATGCTTATTTTGTTACAGTTTATCATGTGTTTATATATGCACATTAATACAAATTTTAGAATCTTATTTAAAAAGAAACAACTATAATAACTATAATACAATACGTGTGGGTCATTTTTCTACCTCAAGAAATTTTTAGGTCAAATTTTTGGGATGCTATAATGCTATGCTAACTCTGTATAATTACTTGACTGTTTTGCTTGTTGAAACTTTGCATGCTGCCTTCTTTTTCAAGAGATTTTTAATCTCAATGAGACTTTACCTGGTTAAATAAAGGTTAAATGAGATAATAAATGAAACTTCCTGTTGAATTCTGACCACGCCCCTTTATATGATGTCACATGATTGAAGTCATTTAATTTCTATCAAACACTTCCACTGCAAGTCCTCAGTAACATACGTTTTTACATTCACTCATCAAGCCAGAAAATAAATAACACTAGGATTAACTGTCCCAATATACCTGAATTTATCATATTATATTTACACGTCTTATAATGTTGTCAATATTGGAATTATTGTTTCAGGCAGCAGAGATGGTGACAATTACAGAGGATGATTTTTATTAAAATCACTGGTAATGATAAACAAATCCAAATCATGAGGCAAATCTCAAAAAAAGTTAAACAGGCAGAAGATCAGGTGAGGTACAAACTGGAGATCACAGAACAAGACAAAGATCAAGAGTAGAAGGCAAATACGAGGGTCAAAACCAGAAGCATCAAACAAAGAACATGATTGCCTTTAAGGTCTGATGTGAGTTCAGGTTTAGGTTTTTCTGTCAGAAATGAAACAGCAGTTCAGGGTTTGAAATAGTCTTAAATCACTTCGCCAGTGAAAAACAGTATTACTGTCTCTGTGACACTTGCCCTAGCTCAACAACTTCACTGTACTACTTTTCCATTGTTTTGGAATTTTAGCTAGACAAATGATGAGGATAAAAATAGTGATATTAAATTTAAATCTTCACTGTGAGAGAGGGAAAAACAATAACTGCTGGGTGATTATGCAGATCTTCAATCTCTCTCTGTTCTCTAAACCATTTCATTTTTATGGGTGTATACACACACACACACAAAACACACAAAACACGGACATATCAGAAATCTCTGCACACTCAGCAGAAGGTCTAAATAATATTCTGTATTTCTCATTCTACCTTATTCACATAAATTCCCTCAGTCCCTCATTATGCCTCATCTGTGAGTGTAAACAATGGGATTAAACAAATTGTAAGCCGCTAACACTTATTTGGGTCAATAAATATCAAAACACAGTAACAGGCTAAGTAACTGATCTACAAAAACAAACAAACAAATAAATAAATATACTCATCAAACAATGCTGTAGGCTTCTCATGACCAAGTAGCCTATATGCAGTTATGATGGAGCTGCATAATTTGATATGTACTGTTATGCATGAGACCGGTGATTTACACATTTAGCTGTAATTCCCTACATTACACAGGATGTTGTCAATTCTCACGATCTCTAAAATGATGCGTATGATAAGTATGAGTCAGAACTTCTGTAAATATACGCCTCTAGTCTCTATCAAAACATATCCTCATGCTAGTCCTCACTGGGTCAGGGACTAAGAATACCACTGAGAACAAAAAACCAGACATTATATATTTTAAGTAATAATTAAAGAATATAAAAAACAAAGAAAGCGAGACAACAAAACCTCTTAAATTAAGACAAATAAAACAAATCATTGAATTATGACAAAAGAAATGCCACCATATACAGTACTGTGCAAAAGTCTTAGGCACCCTATTTTTTTTAGTACAAACTTTGCTATCGATTTGTATTTTATGACTTCTACATTATTGATTCAGTACAAAAACTTCCAAACATTAGTTTTCCAGCACAAAATTATATGTTACAGAAAAATGTTTGTATGTTAGTAAAGAAAGCAGCATATTACATAAGAGACACTTTTCAGACAAAGAAACATAATGAAGGCTGCTGGGTTTTGCTGCAGAAATAAGAAGCAAGTGCAACAGTCAAAGTTTCCAGAAGAACTGTGTCTGGTTCTGTAAGATGCTCAGTAACACTTACAGCTCATTTCCTTATTAAACTGCACACACTGTACCTGAGACTACTATTTTTTTAAGCAAAGGATCGTCACACCAAATATTGACTTTGTTTCATTTATTACTGTTTACTGCTCTTTATAGTATTTTTTTAATGTAGAAACATTTAATTTCATTTTTTGAAGGCATCTTTGTTCTACAGCATTTCTTTGCATGTGTCTAAGACTTTTGCACAGTACTGTAAACAGAGGACGGGCCGCTCTGTCTGCACATAGCCATAAGCCGTAAACAAATGCCTCAGCTGATGGAAGACTTAGTGCTTGCTTATGAGTGAAAGGAGGTTTAAAACCTGCTATGATTTATTTTTCCTAGGATGAAAGTTGGTTTACAAATCGTTTCTGTTTGCCATGGCATCTTCTTTTTCTAACACTGTGTGTAGGAGCCATAATATTATTGTTGTTCAGTCAGTAGAGGGCAGTGTGCACTGTGGGAGGTAGGTGTGTAGGTCACCTGTTCACATCATGTGATAATAACTTTCCCATAGGTTGAATTAGACAGGTACGGGTGGCAGGTAACAGTTCTTACTGTAGATCCACATGCTTCTTTTTTGTAAGTGATATTTTTTCATTAAATAGACCTCAGATCAAGAAACCCATATCGCTGTGTGGACAGTGTTTATTTATTCATCCCAACCTTGTGTAAAGAACATCTTACCACCCTGCCCTAGCTTATAGGAAAGCCACTACACTGTGTATTTTGAGTTGTTTGGGGTTCCAGCTCTATTTCTATTCCTTGCCTTCATATGCCTCCCCCCTCTTGGGAGGGTGAGCGCACACCTATATCAGCAGAAAGCTGCGAAAGTAATCATGAATTTGAATCAAATTTTTAAAAAAGGGTAATCTCTCTTTTAACTATCATGTTTTCTAACTAGCATGTTGTAAACAATGTTGGTTCATTAATAATGAGCATAATATTATACATGAATCAAATTCAATCTAATCTTCATTATCATCATTATTGGCCAAGTATGCTTGTATATACAAGGAATTTGATGCTGGTTTACAGTAATATCCAGTGCAAACAAAAAAGTAGACATACATGGATGTTGGACATAAGTGGACATAAAGGACATCAGACAAAAGTGCACAAACTTTTCAACTATACAAAAACCTTCTCAACATCAGTTCATCAACACCCTACTAGAGAAGAAAGGTTGACGTCCAAAAAGTGAAATCGAATAGTCTCCTCATCCTAGGAATAAGACTCCAAGAATGACTGCCAACAGGATGAGGATGAAACCTCGACCAACACAAATGGCTATTACACAAGTGCAGGACATAAAGTCTCCTATTGTGAGGACACAGTACACATGTACCAACTGCAAGGTGCACATTTGCAACACACCCAGTGAAAATCTGTCCCTCACATGGTGTTTAAAACACACCACAGGCTATTTGTTAGTACCTTGAATAGTGAAGGCTACAGCAAGGTGCAAAGTTTTCTCTTACAAAGCCCCACAGTTATGGAACAGCTTTCCAATTAGTGTTCGGGACTCAGACAGAGTCTCAGTGTTTAAATCTAGGCTGAAAACATTTGTTTAGTCAAACCTTGTCAAACCTTGTCAATAGTTTTTTCTGAGATACTAGTGATCCTGACCCCTTCTGCTCTCCGGCTCTGCCTGATCCATCCTGATGCCCTACTTCTGGTTGGAGTTCTCATCACTTGGAAACCACTTGCTGATGCTGAGGATGCCCCATATGGACAGTATTTATATTAGCAAAAAAAATTGTATTGACCTCCCCAACAGAGTATTTGGACTGATGGTATTCTTAGTCCGTGACCTAGTGAACCACTATCAGAATGTATTTATTGATAGAGACTTCAAAGCACTTCTGAGTCGCTCTTGATAAGGGCATCTGCCAACTGCCATAAATATAAATGAAATGTACTTTTTGACTATATAGCACACAGTTATAGAAGAGCATTACTTAAAATTTTACTATCCAGTGTCACCCAGATGAGGATGTGTGGGTTTACAAGAAACAAATTAACAAAGGTTTATTGAGAAATATTATTTTAAATAAAGAAGGTAAATAGGCAAATATTAAACACATTGTGGCTGTACTGCTTGAAAATGATATGAAGTAAACATTTGTAAAGTATTTCTGCATAACTCAATCTGATTGAATCTCTCTCTATCTATCTATGTATATATATATATACATATAATTGATTAAAATGCGAAGCAAATCTTCAAATAATGTTTTACCCAGTTTTTCTTCAGATTTGTCATTGCCAAAACTCTCCCACAAGCTCATCTCTGAAATAATGGTTTTAAATTAAATATGTCTCCATAGATAGAGTGCACAATTAAAGACAGTTTTCAAATTGCACAAAAATTATGTGCAACAACATGTAACTTGCTTTTAGAGGCAGGAGGGAATAGTAGAAGCCTCATTGCTAATGAAAAGCAACAATGTGAACCAATCTGAGAAAAATTTAAAAGTTCACTGATTGGCCCACCGAAGCTCCCTAACTACCAGCATGAGACTGAAAAGCTCCAACTCTGCATACAGTCACCTGGAAAGTAAGTAATCATGCTGATCAGAATGGTTACTCATGGATAATTAGCATAACACACTTACAACTAACATGTTTTATGCAGTAAGTGTGCTATAATGAAGTTCAAAAAAAAGGTCAACAGCATCACCATATTTACAATTCCATATTTAACAAACGTTTTCATTATGGAGCTATTGACAAATATTAGATTTTAGCCTCCCATCTAATATCATAAACAGCCGTCACTGAACAACAGCATTATAACAACTGATGAGGCCAAGAAATAGGCAAACTATATAGGCAAACTAATCAAAGTGCAACAGAGAACAGGTGAACACATTAGGGGAGCCAACCAGTGACAAGACGGGGACAGAGACAGGACTGGAACCAAAACAAAAACACATGTAAGACTAAAGAAGAGAAAGCAGTGCTCTCACTGAGAGGGGGAATTCATGACAACTCAACTGGAGCTTCCTGCACAACAAACCCAACACCTGTAAAAGTGGGATTCTGTGTTCACTGCCTCGAAGCCTGAAAAACACCCAGTTATATTACAACTATTCAAATAAACCATGTTAACATGCTAGAGATGAAGCAATACAAAAGTCTAAGGTCTCACTGAAACTGTATGAATATTAAACTGAGTAAAGTTTAATGTTCTGTAAAGACACAAAGATGAAGAAACTCACCTGACACAGACAGTGTAACAGCATTACTCTTTTCTGTCCTCTGTGGGTCACCGTCAGTCCGGTTTCCCATGCAGGCAAATGTATCTCCATCTTTCACCTCAAAGGTGTATTTACTTTCCTTTATAGTAGAATCTTCAGTTTCATTCTTGTACCAGATAAAAGTCCACTTGCCTTCTCCTCCCTCTATTTCACAATTAAGGGTGACAGACTCTCCTCTGAATGCTTCTGTCCAACCAGACTGCACTCTGAGTGTTGCCTTTAGCACTCCTGTAAGAACCCAAAAATGAAAGATATATCTGATTTTCATGGTGTTTGACACATTAGAAATATTACTTTACATTACATTACACTGGTTTCAAAGTAAAAATGCATGTACCATTTGTCATTTTATTAATCTGAGCCACTTGTCTTAATCATATGTTAAATGAACAGACTTACACTATATTACCAAAAGTATTCGGTCACCCATCCAAATGATCAGAATCAGGTGTCCTAATCACTTGGCCTGGCCACAGGTGTATAAAATCAAGCACTTAGGCATGCAGACTGTTTTTACAAACATTTGTGAAAGAATGGGCCGCTCTCAGGAGCTCAGTGAATTCCAGCGTGGAACTGTCATGGGATCCCACTTGTGCAACAAATCCAGTCGTGAAATTTCCTCGCTCCTAAATATTCCACAGTCAACTGTCAGCTTTATCATAACAAAATGGAAGAGTTTGGGAACAACAGCAACTCAGCCACGAAGTGGTAGGCCATGTAAACTGACGGAGAGGGGTCAGCGGATGCTGAAGCGCATAGTGCAAAGAGGTCGTCGACTTTCTTCACAGTCAATTGCTACAGACCTCCAAACTTCATGTGACCTTCAGATTAGCCCAAGTACAGTACGCAGAGAGCTTCATGGAATGGGTTTCCATGGCCGAGCAGCTGCATCCAAGCCACACATCACCAAGTGCAATACAAAGCGTCGGATGCAGTGGTGTAAAGCACGCCGCCACTGGACTCTAGAGCAGTGGAGACGTGTTCTCTGGAGTGATGAATCACGCTTTTCCATCTGGCAATCTGATGGACGAGTCTGGGTTTGGAGGTTGCCAGGAGAACGGTACATTTCGGACTGCATTGTGCCGAGTGTGAAATTTGGTGGAGGAGGAATTATGGTGTGGGGTTGTTTTTCAGGAGTTGGGCTTGGCCCCTTAGTTCCAGTGAAAGGAACTTTGAATGCTTCAGGATACCAAAACATTTTGGACAATTCCATGCTCCCAACCTTGTGGGAACAGTTTGGAGCGGGCCCCTTCCTCTTCCAACATGACTGTGCACCAGTGCACAAAGCAAGGTCCATAAAGACATAAAGACATGGATGACAGAGTCTGCACAGAGTCCTGACCTGAACCCGATAGAACACCTTTGGGATGAATTAGAGCGGAGACTGAGAGCCAGGCCTTCTCGACCAACATCAGTGTGTGACCTCACCAATGCGCTTTTGGAAGAATGGTCAAAAATTCCTATAAACACACTCCTCAACCTTGTGGACAGCCTTCCCAGAAGAGTTGAAGCTGTAATAGCTGCAAAAGGTGGACTGACATCAAATTGAACCCTATGGGTTAGGAATGGGATGGCACTTAAGTTCATATGTGAGTCAAGGCAGGTGACCGAATACTTTTGGTAATATAGTGTAGTTTAACATGCATATAGAAGGTAAATAAAAAAATTCCAATGAATGAAATGAACAAATCATGTTTGTGTAGAGTGGATGAGTCCAGTCAGCACTAAAGGTAGGGAGAGTAGCAGAAATGACAGGTTAATTGAGGCATAAAACTCTTGGTGATGTGCTGTTATAGGAAAATACTGAACAGGGTGGTGTGATGGGGCCCAGTGTGAAGCAGGTTTACTGTTACCATCCTAAAGTAGATTATTTTCCAATTAATTTCTGTCCTAGAGTGTTTGAACAGTTGCTCACCAGTGTCTGCTTTTTTCACACTTGAAGTTACAAAAAATGTAGAGTATGAAAACATTAATATAAGCCTGTGCTTTGTCTTGCAGCCTGCACTAATGTGTCATGAAGAGCTGAAGTTGTATAAAAAATTTAAAATCAGTCTGTGCCTCTCCTTAATTAATTTCACACTCTATATGTTATAATGATCCACGGAGCTCCATCCTGTCCTACTGATGACTGACTGACTGTCTGAGAAGTGTCTGTGTTAAAGCCTCGACACTTCCTCTGTTCTTAAACACCAATCACACTCCAGCGAGAGAGAGAGAGAGGATTCAGGATTCATTACACATTTTCAAGTCTCAAGTCTAAAGTCTACTTTATTTATAGAGCCATTACCACTACAAAGTAGACCAAAGGACTGTACAGCAGCACAAAAATACAAGGATACTAAAACAAAAATCAACAAAACAGAAAAATAAAAATAACCTTGAAGAAAAAAATTTTAAAAATTTACGTCTTCTAAAAATCAACAATTAAAAGCCATAGAAAACAAATAGGTTTTCAAGCGAGATTTTTTCACCCTCAACACAATATTTTTACCACTCATAATGTGCATTATGTGCATTTTAGCAATGGCATAAGAAGTATCTCTCCACATAGCCAAATACAAAGTCTAAAAACAATAAGTGTTGAAAGAGGAAGTACAGAGGCAGAGAGAGATGTTCTGTTCTGTACATGAGGTGAAAAAGTCTTGGTGACACTAATAACAGCAACTGATCAGCATGTAAGCATCTTGGTGTGCTGTTATGTTTTTTTTTAGCCTAAGGTTTAAGCAGATCATCAGTTTTACTGTTAGAGCTGTTAGTAAAAGGCCTGAAATGAGACACATGAATTTTAAACATTCTCTAAGGGAGCAAACATATTGTTTCATTCACACATGGTCTGATGGTCTGAATGCTGCTGTCTGTGTTTGTTATCTGTCTGTTTCTGATGAGACAGGACACAAGTGAATAAACTCAGTTAACTTTATTAAGTGCAAACCAATGAACATCATCATAATTCCAAGCAGAGGTCCTTTACTTCCAAAGTAAAGGAAGGCAACATTAAAGTAAGCAGATCCATAATCCAAATACAAAGGACAAGACAAAAAACAGATTTACACAGGAACAGGGACCTAAGACTCACTACTGCACTAATAAACTCTACAAGATTTCAAGCAAGGTGAGAATCATCAGGGTATAAAAAGACAAACAAATCATGGGCTAAACTTAGAACAGGTGCACACATTAGGGAACAGACCAACAATGAGCAAAGTGTGGAGAACAAACCAAAAACTGAAACAAAAGCAAATGGTGAATCATAAACAAATGCACAGCAGCGCTCACTGCAGGACACACACTGTGCACTGAGGGGGAATGTGTGACGCTTCCACAGAGTCCTGTTGCTGCTGAAGGTCGCAGTGGCACCGAACCTCCACTGAGTCTCAGGACTCTTCCTCAGATTTGTGTCTTCATAACTGTTAACAATTTTCAATAGACTAGCAAGTAAAATATCCAGTTTAGGTGAACACAGCACTGTACTTAAAGCTTTTATGTTATTGGGCTTCAGTTTCTGATTAATTCTACTCACTGCCTGTGGATGGTATGGACACATTTCAAGTTATTTCCATTCTGAGCGCTCTGTGTTTAGATGCATTTTTTTTTTTTTTTTGTGGTACAAAATAATGTGTCATAAGTTAAGAAAAGATGCTGTAGAGGCTGCAGTGACATCTAACATTATATTCATCTTTCATTATTAGCTCAGTGTTTGTGCTGAAAACCATGGCACATGCCACACAAACCAGCAGTAGTGGGAACATGCATGTGTGGCTGTTTTACTGTTTCGGCTTTACTGAGAATGTGAATGACAGAGCATTTCCTCGTTTCTCACAGGTTAAAGCCACACACCTTTAACCTTTAACATACAGCTTTAACAACTACAGTAGAAACCAAGCCACAATAGTATGGCATGTCTTAACTGCTATTAATGTAACGTGAAAGTCACATTTTGCTGAAGAACAAATGAGTAAACTCATCAATTAATAATGTCAATTAATCACAACATTCATGACTAGATATGAAGGCATGGGGATTTTTTAATGTACTAAACCAGATCTGAAATGACTGACGTGAGACTACGAAGCAAAATGTCAGTCAGTATTACTCCAGAAGCAGATTTAACTAAACAGGCCTAATTTCCTGTGACCTGTGTTCTTTGTGTCTGAGTCGTTTCTCCTGTTAATTAATATAGGCATCTTCCAAGTACTGAAAGGGAGACTTTCAAAGTTATCAGTAAGTCTAAGCAGGTGACAGTAATGTTGTGAGGATGGCTTACTGTGTGGCTTGCAGTGTGAGTTCACTAAATTTGCCATCAAGCTTTTCTTCCTCCATTTTATAGAAAAGAATTGTGCTTTCTTTTGATGTCAAACAGGAAGAGTATATATTTCTTGTCATGAGCCTGTCTTTAAAGGCTTAACAAAACCCCAACAAATGCCACCAGTTAGCTCACCTCATGATCATAGTTAACTAATTCTCTGTGGATCTAGGTTTAAATGATCAGGCTATAATCAGATGATGTTTCCAGGTGATTGTGCACATGAAAGTGTTTGAGGCAAACAAACAATCACATGAAACACAGAGGCATCAAGAGACTTACTAGAGACAAGAACTCATATTACATAAACGTGAAGCATATAAAACAACAATGTCACTGCTGTCACGCCCTGAGAAACATGCTGTAATAAAATCTAATGTCTAGTGAACATATTTAATGACTAAATATACACTCAACGGCCACTATAATAGGAACATCTTCTCATTCCTGCAATTATCCAAGCCTATCATGTGGCAGCAGTGCGATGTATAAAATCATGGAGATACACGTCAACAGTTTTACAGGTGAGGCCAAATGTTTGCATATTTCTGGGCTAAAGACATTCAAACTCAGTTTTTCACAACATCAGTTTTTCTACTCTACATCAATTTATTTTTATGGGTGTATAGAGTAAAGATTATTTTGGAAAATGCATAAGTACACATATAATCTTTACTGTAGTTTTCATTTTTTAACACTTTGTGGTTTGCCTAAACATCAATAAAAGTGGGTCGTGTTGCCACCTCACAGCAAACAAACAAATAAATAACTGTACATCATTAAAATGATATGAAGACAGTACACTAAGTAGAAATCTCTGCATACTCAGTAGGAGGTCTAAGTAACATTCTGTATTTCCCAGTCTACCTTAATCACCTGCTTATTCACACATTTCATAAAAACATCATTTAATGCACATATAATCCATCAATGCCTCATTTAACCATAGTTGTGGGGTGTTTCATTCATCCATTCATGCATCCATCACATTCCTTCACTTTTCCTCTCCTGAAATTCTTCACAATGATTAAATTATAAACATCTGGACATGATTTGAACTAGCTTTATGCTTATTTTGTTACAGTTTATCTTATGTTTATATGCATATTAATAACAATTTTAGAAACTTATTTAAAAAAGAAACAACTATACAATATGTATTTGTCATTTTTCTACCTCAAGAATATACCTGAATTTATCCTATTATATTTACACATCTAATAATGGTGTCAATATTGAAATTGTCAAGACTTCAAGACAATATAAAAAGACAAACTAATCGAAGTGAAACACAGAACAGATGAACACATTAGGGGAACCAACCAGTGACGTGACAGGGATGGGGTCAGGAGTGGAACTGAAACAAATGCACATGGCAAAACTAACAAAAACCCATGAAAAACTAAACAAGAGAAAGCAGCACTCTCACTGTGAAGTGGAATTCATGACAACTCAACTTGTTGGGGCCCTATGCATACACCATAACACGAATCTACAATAGCTCCAACCAGAAAAAAAATCAATGCCGCTATAACACATAAGAGTAACTACTTATTTTTAATTTATGATATAATAGCAACTATTCAGCCAATCTCATATATTAACTGTATCTGATCCTAACAGTATCCATTATTAATTATTTAAAAATCCATCACATGTTCATTACAAATATGAGATTAAATATGCCCAAAATATGGGTGTTGTATGCTGCTCGCTGCTGTACAGCTAGTTTTGGAGCTACTGTTCTAATCTTTACAAAGTCTTTCAATATATCAATATCAATAATGCAAGCACGCAATGTATATCCATGTATAGTATATCCAAACTTTTACTCTGTGGTTACCCAATCTGCATCCCCTACTTGATTTGCACCACACTCTGCGCATGTGCTGTGCAAATTGGGCAGGAGACACAGCATAGGTAGCAATGATGCTACCCAATCTGTACCACACGTGTGAAAGGATTACGCATGTGCAAAAACATCATGTTACAGGCTTGTGTCCCATGGTTATAACAAACTGAATACAAAACCAAACCCTCAAATATGAACTTATCATAACATAAAAGGCATAATGTTAAAAAGTATATTATTATGAATAGTATTGAGTATGGTGGTCTTCCATTTTGCTTCCTTGAGGAATACATTTAAGATGCTTTCCGCTATATTTAGGAGCATGGCTGTGGGTGTTCCTTTCAATATTATACTGTGTTTTCAATGACAGGAGTATTAGTGAGGTTGGTCAGCAAGAAGAAGAGTTTGTGACCACAGTAAAGTTGCTCACCATTTCATATTTGCCCAACATTCAGGAACTATGCTTGTTAAAAAATAACATGTAATGCACGTATCATATATCAGTAAAACAGATGTATATAATGCCTATACTCAATCTTTAATATTAGAAATATTAGCCATATTAGATTGATATCCATCCCACCACCCTTCTGACCTCACAATTATTTTTAAATATTCAACATGTAACATTAACTGTGGTTTGTGAAATGCATTGTGACCCAAACACGCATGCGTAGAACGCACACACAGATTCCGTTAACAAAAGTAATCAGAGACACTGGAAGGTTTACACAGCTGCTATTCTATTATTTAACAGCTTATTAAAAGGACATTAACTCACCTCATTCAGTCAGATAGAAATTTCACTGGCCTCAATTGGGTTTCTCTATTCCAGCTGAGGTGTACACATAGACACCATCTATCCTGATTGACATATCAGTCATATTATTCATGAAATATTAAGCTGCACATAAACACTAATGTTGGATAATACAGTCTGACTAGCAAACTTCATCATAAAGATGGCTCTTTGCAGGCCAGGGCTTCTACACCAAACTCTGTAAATGGACCTTGGAGGCATTGTTATGTAGGTAAGGAAAAGGCCTTCCTCAAACTATTGCAATAAAGTCAGAAAAAGATTATTACTTAATGTCATTGTATCATAAATTAAAAGAAATATCAACATTCATTAAGGTGATGGAGCACTACCCTGAAATTCCCCTGTTAAATTTCTTGATGCAATTTTAAGTTCATCATTTCCTCAATAATTGCAATCTGTCCAGGCCCTGACGCAGCAAAGCAGCTCTAACCTTGATGCTCCCTCCACCCTGTCATAAATTACATACATTTTAAAACCAGAATGTACAAGTGTTTGTGTGTCATCAGCTTAGCTGGAATGGGTTTGTCTATTATTATGATTTGGATGAAGATCAGAGAACATGTTAAGAGTAATACGGTAATCTAGGTATATTTTAAAGGACCAGAAACTTTTTTCTGAACTGTACTTGGATGTGAGGTGGTTAAGGAGTTAAGGAGGGGAGGGTAGAGCATGGGGCATTAAGGCAACATAACATCTGGGAAGGGGGCAGACATATGCTGGTAAATGCACAAGCCCCTTTCACAGCTTCTGACTATTTGTTAAAATATAACTACGCACTCTCCTGCTGTAATGAAACAAGGTTGAAGGTTGCAGAAATTTTTTGCATGTACCTGCATGTGACCCTTTACTGTTAATGTGGTGCACCCCGAAATGTGTCACCACATTGGTGATTATTTGTAAGAAATTGGTCATGCTTCATCTTATTAACACTTCTCCAATGTGATGATACTCGGAATAATTATCAGGTAATTATTTTAATTAGCCCTGTATTAATAATAGGTATTTGGGCAGTGTATCGATAGGCGGAACCTTTTAGCAGTGGTGTAATCGCGTCCGGGTTGCCTATAGCGGGCCAGTTTCCTGTCCCCCTTTAGATGCAATTTGGAGAAAGACCCACGTGCTCCTGTCGTCACTTCTCTAACAATACACTTATATTTTACAGACACACTCTTTTTGTTATTGAGGTCGCCACTCCCGGGACCCGTAACATTAACATGTTGTTTATATGTTTAGCGTGTATAGAAACAGTGTTGTATGAAAGTCTTTTATTAGTATCAGTGTTATGTGGTTTATTGTAAGTAAATAGTAAATCTATTTACACAAAACAGTAACTTTTTTCTGTGCTGAACTGCATACGTATATCTTATGGTCTTGCTGTAGAAAATGATGCATTCTTTTGATACATACTGTATGATATCTTTCAAAATTACAAAAGGAAGTAGAATAATATATTGTTGTTCTATAATCTCATAAAGTTGGAATAATGCCACAAAAGTAAACCTAGCCCTAAAATAATCTGGTACTGTGTTCCAAATTGAATAACTTGAACATCTAGATATTCTATGCTGTTTAGTAATGTTTAAAATGCAGTTTGTTGGTCATTGCTTTTCATTTTTTAAGACTACTCATTCTTAATAAAAAAGGAATAATTCTCAAAAGTGAGACAAATAACCAAGAGTGACATAGCGTCAGCATGATAAGATAAAACTAAGCAAAAAATGGAGAACTGCTATTATAGTAATGACTGACTGAGTAAAATTTGCCCACTATATTTACAGATATTTAAAAAACAAAATGATAGAAAACACACAGACATAACTTCTGCTGCATTATCATGACAATAATGGTGGGATACACTTCCCTTTCATAATTCCACTCTGCACTTGCAAAAAGTTCAGAATTCATACACACTCCCTCTCTAATCTCTCTCAATCTTTCATATTCTACAGTCTCTTACACTCATTGGTTTAATTAAAAAAAAGAGTTGTCTTCATTCATTCACATTAAGGCAGGTCTCTTCTCAAGTATTTCAGTGTATCTGAAAGGGAAGCCCCTTTTCACAGCTTTTGAGCATTCGTTAAAGGAGATGCACAGACTTTGATTTCACTAAATCAAGACTAGTATCAAGCCCCTTCGTCCTTTCCAGGTCAACTTCCTGCAGCCCCAAACCTGGAAAGGACAAAGAGGCTTGATACTAGTCTTGATTTAGTGAAATCAAAGTCTGTGCATGTCCACTTGAACTTGAGCCCTGCTTAGTTGTGCTCACACTGTCTCTTTCCTACTTTAATTAAACATGTTAAAGGCTGCAGAAGTTCTTTGCATGTACCTGTGACCTCTACAGTTTACATGTTGTAATATATCTGGGCTCTGATAATACCCACTCCTCAAATCCAGCACACTGAACCATTTGCTCCCTGACAAAATATGGAGTGAGCCTTCGATACGAGGGACAGTGTATTGGTCAGGTATTATGGTATAGTTCAAAGTTCAAAGTTCTATAATCAACCCTGATTAATCAATGATGCCATAGTTCTGCAATTCCATCAGGTGATTTCGCACATCCTGCAAATCTGCAGGGGGCAATCGACGAGATCGTTCATGAAAAGGCGTTGAATCAGTAAGACTTATTTCATGCCTAGTTGGAACACTCCACATCCCATTCGTGACTAGAGAATACATCATGTCACTCCATCAATTCTCCACACATCTGCCACCTGGCTTCCTCAGGCAAAGGTGAGTTCCCAAAGTCAAACACTGCAGATGTCACTGCACTGGGCAACCGACCTTCTGCTGGGGCAAGCGGAGGTACCATATCAACAGGGAAAATATGGGCAATTGGTGTACCATGTCTCAAATGCATGTCTTTGGCAGACATGTTCCTCACAGTAATAGTTACAATTTGTTTTGATGTTACTGAGACAGGCTGCACTTCAGGTCTCACTAGTACTCCACCTAAAACCCTGGTGTCATTTGGCTGGTCTATCAATACATGCTTGTCTGTGATCCACAGATAACTTGGGTTTACCCTGAATCTGAAGTGACTCCCCAGGTCCCAAAATAACCGGCTAATGTTGGGTGAACCACACAGGGCCATGCTTCTCAGTGTCATCAAATGAGCCTTGTGACCTCTGAATATTCCCATAGGCTTCAAGAACTACTGGATATATGGACAAAGTACGTAAGAAGTATTCATCCAGATTCTGTTTACAAGTCTTGAACAAACGTCTCGCTCTATGGGTGTTAGTCCCCACCAAGATAGCTATTCTTTGCTCTGGCCAAAAGTCTGGATAAACTAACGCAAGATTGTCAACAGTTTGAGGCACTCCTACAACATTTTCAGTGAATTTAAGCTTAATGGATAGTGTGACGGCCTGCATACCTGCCTGCTGTGTTGGTTTTGTTTATTTTTGTGTTTCAGTGGGGCGGGTCCGAGTGCGGATGGAGGACACCTGGGCCCGGAGTCTTTCCTCATTATAAAAGCTTCCCACCTTTCCCCTGTTGGGGGGGTGTGTGTGGGGAGTTTCTCTCTCCCGCGCGTCACCCTTTTATGTTACTTTTTGCCGGCATTTGCGTTCCATTACTATTTCGTTTGTTAAATAAATTTGTTATATTTTGATTAAATCCCTGCTTCCCTCTTTTTTTGTCATAATCTTTGAGCCGGCTTATGACAATAGATAACCATCATATGGATATTTGTGTGAACTCAAACCCCACATCTCAAGGTTTTCCACCGGCAACCTATTTTTTTTTTTTTCTTCCCGCAGAGCCTCCCCCACTCCTGACTGGGTGATTACATTCTAGTTAACCCAAACAGAAACATGTTATTGGTTAATTTAAAACATGTCAAGAATACAATCACATACAAAATTCCAGTTTTAAAGTGTGCATGAAACACATTGCAATACATTAAAACATTTTATGAACAATCATATGAAAATCAAAACAACAATATTGAGTCGGTTACATTTATATGCTCAGCATGGAATCACATAGAGAGAGACACACACTGTTACTATCACTATCAAAATTTTCTGTAGTAATAAGTGAAGCCGAGCCAGGCAAAGCCCTACAATTAGAAGAGACAAATATTTGATTCGTTTTGTCGTCATGTTGTTGTCAGTCGGCAGAGACTGTGATAATTACAGAGAGTGTGTCAAATTAAAACAACTGGCAATAGCAAATCACAGGCAGGGGGTCAGACAACATGCAAACAGAGCATCTAAGTTCAAGGCAAAAATCCAGAAACAAGAAAGAAGGTCAAAACTAGCGCTTGCTAGGATCAAAACCAGAAATAACAAACATGAATGTAAGGCTTGAGACGTCAGGTGAAAAGTCAGCACTGAACAAATACTTTGCGGTGTCAGTGCGTGTGGAACATGCTTAAGTAGTTCAAGGTGTCCATGTTTGTAGGCAGAGATGCATTGTGGGAAGTGGAGTTCAGTGCAGATTCAGGCATAGACCTGTCAGTTGTGTGGTTTATTATAAGTAAATAGTAAATCTCTTTACACAAGAGAGTGACTTTTTCCATGCTAAGCTGCAAATATCCTTTGGTATTACTGTACCAAAACAAAAGGAAGTAGAATAATGCTTTTTAATCCATCAAAATTAAGACAATCTCATGCTGCCATTTGACATACATATCATTGGTAAAATGCTATACTACATTCTGAGAAATATTTTAGAACTCAAAAAGAGCTCTATTGCATCAAGTTACCCAGAGAAAACCTTTTATTATGATAAGTTATTTTGCCTTTAGGCCATGTAGCCAGTGTTTATGAGTTGAGCTCACTGACAGCATTAGAGCTTCTAACATACTGTGTGATTATCAGAGAAATTTACAAACCCACCTTAATAACCGTTTATTCACAGAATAAAAGCATATAATTTGGTACATTCGATCAACCCTCTGGGCTATACAGTCAGCTTGCAGCCTCACAAGATAATATAACAAAACCCAATGACATACAACAACAAGAAAGGTAAGTTAGGTAAAAGCCCTTGGTTGTGTATGCATGTTTGATATGCATTTTATATGTCAGGTTAGATGTGATTTTGAGATATGTGTATGGAATCCAGCTGATCGTTCATTCTGAGTGTGTAACCACATGAGGGCCTGTATTTGAAGGTGGACATTTTTGTGTATGTGGGGTAATTAAGTGATTCACCATTAAGCTGAGTCCTCTGTCACAAAGACAAAATACATGTCTACATGTCCACACTTTTAATTGGTAATGGAATAGACAACATGTGTTAAATACACACTAACCTGCTGTAGTCTGATTAACAGCATCATTGTACTGTGAAGGTTTTGATGACTGTGAGCCATTCGCCTCAGGTTTTAGTAACACTGTACAAAGATAACAAAAACATAAACATATGCAGTTTATTTGAACATATATGCAGTATATCTTAACATCAAAATTTCTTCACAGTCCTCATAACTTTAATCATGTAGTGCAAAAGTAGAAAACATGACATGCCTCCCACTGTAATTGTGGCTGGACCCCTGAACTCTGAGTTGAAGTTTCCAATGTGTGCTATACAGTAGTACTCCATCTCTCCTTCATTAGAGACTATCACCCAGTAATTCTGTGAACTTTGGGCTTAATTTAGCATTTACATTCAATATTTATTACATATGTATGTATATATGTATATATATATATATATATATATATATATATATATATATATATATATATATGTGTGTGTGTGTGTGTGTGTGTGTGTGTGTGTGTGTGTGTGTGTGTTTGTGTGTGTGTGTGTGTGTTTGTGTGTGTGTGTATGTGTATTATTTGTGGGGAAAAAAAATAGCTTAATACATAAAAAGCTTTTTTCCTTGAATAAAAGGAATAAACTTTATATGCTTATGAGTTATAATGTGACACAGTTATATAGTCCTACCTATGAACCAAAACACACTATTATGGTGTGTCAACATATATGTAGTACACTTTCTCCAGTGACAAAAGGGTTTATAAATGTATGCTCATAGTATATGCGCATTTACCAGCATATGTCTGCCCCCTTCCCAAATGTTATCTTACCTTAATTATGTTACCCCATGCTTCACCATCCCCTCCTTATGTCCTTGCCCACCTCATATCCCAGCATCCAAAAAACCATGGGCATTAATTTGTACCCACTGAATCAAAGGAGAATCGAGATCGTTGATTTATGAGATCGAGGTATTGAACGTAAGGACGGATTACTGATCGGGCCTAATGGGCACAGGCCCAGGAGCTAAAGGACTCAGGCCCCAATGTCAGAACCTCCATGAAAAGTTGCTCTTATTACATACCCAGAGTCATAGATCCAGAAACTGAAGAAATAGCCTACACAATAACTTTGATGATGTCACAAGAAAATAAACCATCATTACACCTTCAACATGAGGTAGTGGCAGCTCAGTGGATGATTTGTCTAGAGCCCCCTAACTCAGTTATTCTCAATCTTTTTTCAGCTATGGACCCCTAGCATATTCTGACTGATCCTCATGAACCCCCTACAATATGTATACATTAATATGCAATATAATTATAATGTATATAATGTATAATAATATATAAGGAGTCTACATTACACATTTTCATAAAGCAACAAGAGTCAAATTTGATAATTTTTCAGTTCAATATTAGAATTGATATACTGCCTGCTATTCACATTGCTGTAATATTAACAATGATATTTTTGTACATTACACATTGACATTATCACATTTAACATTTCATTTTACCCATCAATGTTAAACCTGAAATTGAAGTTTTTGCAGCCTGGAGTGAATAGAAAAACGTTCACACATTTTATTGCTAACATTACACGTAATTTGATGTACACTCTGAATTTAAACATTATAAACCTTGCGCTAATAATGACATGCTGAACATTGATCGAGGACACTCCAGAATGACCAAGCAAAGTAAGTGAGAGAGTTGTAAATGCTCATGACTAAGCATAGTCTGTGGCTTTTCTGAAATTTAATGGGCCTAAAAATGTATTGAAACTACACTTACTTTGAAATATTTAACAAAAATACCACATACATATTTTCAATATTTTTAGAAACAATCCTACAGACCCCCTGTAATTTATGCCATGGACCACAAGGGGTCAGCAGACCTCTGGTTGAGAAACACTGCCCTAACTCGGACAGCATGGTCCTCCAGACCAGTATACAACTGCATTGTCACTTGACCATAGAGTTGATTTTTGCGAGGTAGAGTGGGCCATTAGAGGTGCTTTAATTTAGTTTTAATTACAGCACAACCATCCATGAGGACAGGGGGATAGTGTTCCTGTAGCTCAGTACTACCCTGTTGACATATATAGTTTGTTAGTTTGTTTGTTTGTTTGTTTGCTTATAGATTATTTTTAGTTTATTTTTAGTTTATTATTTTAGGACATATACAGCTAAGCCAAGAATGTTAGGGGTGGTTTGTAATCCAAACTATGATTTTTTATTTATTTATTTATGACATATTTAACTTATTTATTATCCTGATTAAAGGTTTTTTTTAATGAATGCATTCCTTTTTTAATGGCTGCTGCTATGGTGAGAAATAGGATTAACCAATTGGGACCATGTGTCTTCCCCGTTTCTGTCTGAAAGCTACTAGCCAGATAGCTACACTATAAGCATAGAGATATCGAAGTTAGAGCTGATGAGGTAGCCTGCAGTATGTTTAATCCAGTAGGAAAAGAAAGTAGATCAGTATTTATAAGAAAAGGCATAACGTTTCCCTATTATCGATGTTATTTTAATCATTTAATTGGAACTGTCATAAAGGTAATTTATGGCAACATAATTAATAGGCAAAGTCATTTGAAGGTAGATTGTGCCTTAAAATGATAACGCAAAAAAAAAAAAAATTATTTTGTATAGGTATTCATCACACTGAAAGCAATTCCTGTGTATGCCACTGTTCATATCCGACGTGTTTCTGAATTGTTTTAGATACAAGTGTGACTTACAAATGCAGCAGACAGGCATCGATTTTAAGCAGAGTTTCAGCACATAGATGATCATGTGCTGTACAGTGATAGTTGCACACTATGGTGAGAATTCTAGTATGAAATGTTGACTAGTACATACTGAGGCCCTCTTCAACATTTTTTTTTTCTTGAGTTTTTTTTAAATTTTTTTATTTAAACAGTTTACTGGGGCAGGGGTTCAGACTATGTTGTATGTCCTTAAATCTCTGTATTTTAAAAACTTAGTGTCTTTTAACCTCACCGTTTGGATGCTGGGAGGCCTTTTGTACATCCGTGCCCAGGGGCCCACTTTCTCATAATCCGTCCCTGATTGGACGAGAGGGCCTGGCTCTCAATCACCATTCTAATTCATCCCAAAGGTGTTTTAAAACCACTTTAATTTAATTTTAAATTTGACTTTAATTTTAAAACCAAATAAAGACTCCAATCAATGTTTCATCTACCATCCCATATCATAAATAAATTTTAATATATAAAGGATAAGTAAAGCATTGTCAATTAAACTAGAATCTGTAATCCCCACACTTATGAACATTGATCTTATCAAAGGGAGACACTCCACAGAAAACACACAAAGATTCATTAACTTAATGCAATGGTACAATAGTAATAACTTCCTAAATGTAACCGGGTGGTAATGGTCCCTTTATTTTGCTTCTTTCCTTGCACTGTGTGAAACTTATTTCCTGTTCAGATGAATGGCTCCAGCTAAGTATAAGGACAAGAAAAGCTGTTATTGCCTGAATTAACCTTGAGGTGTCAGTAAGTGGTGATGTGAGGTACAAGCAAAGAGACTATGCACGTGCGCGCACACACACTACTCGATGCTCAGTGAGAAGTGCAGGAGAGAAGCACACTCTCTGAATTGTTTTGGTGTATTTCATGTCATCCAGTGGTAAATATAATATTTCATGACAATATTTTGGATAAGTATCACTTGTGGATGTATGTTTTGATGTTTTATGTCAAACAAGTATCATATTGAGAGAATGATATCGAATGTAATATCCACAATGGTTTGATGCAACGCCATGCTGTGCAATGTTATTTTTTATTTATTTAAATTTTTTTGCTAATGTAATGATGTGTGCACTTCATGTTCAAATGTTTTATGAGTACCTTATGCAATATCTTCAACTCTCAACTCTCAACTCAAAGATTTCAACTCTCATGGAGTGAAAGTACCGTGTTGTGCAGGTGTTATTTTATGTCTTTCAAACGATGTAAGTGGGTAATATGAAAAATATACTTGTGTTTTATTTGTTTCATAAATTTAGTCCCACTGCCATATTCTTAGACATACCAGGTTGCGAACTATATGGTTTTGCATTTTCGTATTGAGCAGTCTATTCTAGTCATACTGTGAGATAAACATAGAATTGTTAGATAGGAAAAAGGAAATAAAAATGAATGATAATATTGTAGCAAGTCTGAGAAGTATGTTTTGTTCTGTCAGGTGGGATTTAAGCATGTATGTTCTGTTCATGTGTTATGTGTTCATTTGTGAATGGGGCCTTTAAGGGGTGGGTGTTCTTCTGAAGAACGAGTCTGTGCATTAGTGCGTGGGTGGAGGTTTTTTTTTGGAAAAAGAAGTCCAAGTAGTGTTTTTTTGCAGTTTGTTGTTTTCGGAGCTCAAGGATTGGTTTTCATGAGCGCTCATGTTAATAAATAAAAAAGGCAAAACCGTCAAGTGAGTCTTTTCACTTATCTTGATCTCCACAATATTATCAGTTCTGTGACTATTGTTTCAGATCTGATAGTTGTTCTTGCCAACTAAATCTAAATCCACAGTCACATAAATAAATCACCATTTATATTAGCTTCGCTAGATGCTGAGAAGGTGTTTGATATGGATTTGGCCATATTTAACTAAATGGACAGAAATACTATATAATACTAACTGTATCACCCCTTGCCTCTGTACTAACTAATGGTTACAAAGATGGCCACTATCTCCATTACTGGTTGCACTTAATATTGAACCACTGATTGCCTCAATTCAGAAATCATAGTCAGTGTCAATTCCTTGGGCCAATATATATTAATGTATATTAAATGAGGGAAATCCATATTTAAAAATGTTAACACAGGAAAGAGTCAGAAATCTGAAAAGGTAGAACAAGGGAACAACATGCTTAGCGATGCATGATAATTGATTAGCCTTTGTGATGAGACAAAGAAACATAAGAGTATAAAATGCAAACTAATCAAAATGAAAAACAAAACACATTAGGGGAACCAACCAATGTCCAGACAGGGCAGAGAAAGAACTGGAACCAAAAAGAATACATATGGCAGAACATAAACATAAGCACAATCAAGAAAAAGCAGTGCACTCCCAACTAGCTGATAGATGGTAAAATGTAAAAAAAAAAATTATTAAATAGAATCTAGATTAATGATTGGTGAAGTAATTTTCCATGGTATTTTCCCACAAGATTATACACACACAAGTGTTTTTGTTACTAGGTGGGGACACAAGGCTAGGTAATGCATGGTGGGGACCACGCTTTTTCAAGGGTCTACAAAGTAGAGAATAATAGGTGGGAGCACTGACTCACCGCAAGCCTCCCCTGATTGAGCAGGAACATACTGAATACCAGTGAGTATACAAGGGAGTACACATCAGGCCTTGGTGGAGGTTGTAATCAGACCTCATTCTACCAAAGCCTAAGTCAAGGCGGGCCATTGCGTAATGCACAACTGGTGGAGGTAATGTGTGTGCACGGGGATGTTCACAAGTATCTGCCGGTGTCCAGGGCCCTCTACATTGAGTAGAGGTGGCAGTTAGTCCTCGCCTCACCCATCCACTATTTCTTGGGACAAATTGGGCAGGGTTTCAGGAAATAGTATGAGAAATGTTTGCGGATAGGTCCTGCAGTACAAGGCACGGTGTGGAATATGCACAGCATCGGCTTTAAAGGCAGTGCTGGCACCATCCACATCACCTCCATGTCAGGGAAACACAGAGGATGGGGAGGGCTCCACCCCTCCATCCTTCACGGGGATTACCATCTGGGATTTCCCCTTGGAACAGAACCCAGATACAGCCAATCCACACAGTTAAACAAAACAGTTTTGGAGTAGGGATGGTCACAGTGGGGACTGGGTTTGCCAGGTTTATACACGCTTATACAGCATGCTAGTAGCTTAGCTTTGTTAACAGTGTATCAGAGAGACCGCCAGTGTGCTGCATGGCACATGAGCCAAGCAGTGAGAGCTGAAGTGTATGTGTGTGTGTTTGAGATGTCGAATTGAGAGCTAGAATAGCTAGAATAGTATGTCATGTCAGCACCAGACTCCATTTCCAGAACACACTGCAAGTCAAGTCAAGTGGAGTTTATTGTCATTTCAGCCATATACAAGTACACAGTGAAACGAAACAACGTTTCTCCAGGACCAAGGTGCCACATAAGACAACACAGAACAACACAGAACTACGGGGACTACATAAATTACATAAATTAAACTGCAGATGGCGGCGCGGCAGTAGCACGCAGCAGCCACTCCGGATACAAAATGGTGCTTTTTTCGTCCTTAGGCCGACTTTTAACGGCACATGGACATCGGAGCTACCGGTGTTCGCGTTTACCACCGCCAGACACTCATAAACCTCAAACACTACAATACAGCCTCTCTGCAAGATGATCTGTTGGAGAACTGCAGTCTACAAACCTGGCTGCCACTGACTACACTTCCCAACTCACACGTCCATTGTCATGTTCACAGTCACCAGACTTCTAATCATGCACACTTGTCTCACATCCACTACTATATAAAGAACTCAAAAACACTCACTCACTGCGAAGTAATACTCAGTGTATCATTGTCTGACTTACCATGCCTTTATCTCTGTTCTAGCTATTCTGGTTTTGACTTTTTTTTATCTGGTTCCATGAGTTCTGTCTTTGCCTACTTCATGTTGTTTGCTGATTGCCTGAATCTCCACCTGTTTTTGACCTTGATCTTGCTTCAAGTTTTGAATTGTTTGCCTGATCTTAATAAACCTAACTGCAAATGTCTCTGCTGCCTGACACTCAAAAGAAAAAAAAGTGCTCAAAAGAAAAAAGGAAAGAATAAACAGCCGTTTTGAGTCGTACCAGGCCTGCTTACCATTTCCTCATTTCACTCCTAACCCACAAGAGTGTGACAGGTATGTTAGCTGCTTTGTTAACAGTGTATCAGACATGATGTTTGGGGAGGGGTGGTCACAGTGGGGACCAAGTTGGAAAGGTTAATTCACAGTGTGACGTAGTGATTCTAGCTATGCACGTTACCTTAAATCACACTTCACAGAACAGTACAAAAAAAAACAAACAAAAAAATGCACTCTTACAATTGCAAAAATGTTTTTCTTTTTAATTTAACCCAAAGTGGGGCTTGTTTCTTTTTCCACTATCCCTTGCTTATTCAAAGCATGTCAAAGTACACAACAAATAAAACAGCCAAAAATAAATCATCTCATGAAATAAATTACCATATAAATCAGCATCAATATATCACAGTCGTCCTTCAAAAGAGGGAGAAGAATACACAAGTCTACCAATCATCAATAGTAAATCAATAGATATCATAACTACAGCTGTAAATATTCCGACATAGTACTTGTCAATGCATCAAGTCTCTGTAATTTCAAAGTCCATAACTGAAGCAACCCAAACATAACACATCAACTCATATTGCATTAACTTATAACACATCAACCCATGGTTCCTTCAACAGTTCAGATGACTCTTTTGAATGTTCATTTTCTTAATCAGAAGGTCCGGCCAAGACAACACGAAACTCACTCAAAGTTACAGCATCCCAATCCTGTGTAGTTCAAACACAGCTGATTAACGAGTGCTGTAGTGAACATCCGAACACTCGCCCACTGTGCAGCCAGCGAAACTCCTGTAACACCGTAATCTTCAGTCTCGTCGTTTCATTGTCAGTGGCTTTACTTCAGAGCGCTTACTGTCTAACGATTCAGCTTTCATACGGCCCAGACACCACAAGGAAAGGAGCAGCTTGCATGAATTGTAGAAATCCAAGCACTCCTCCACAGCGCAGGGAACGAACCTTTCATAACACGGTAATCTCTAGGCTTGTCATTTCTTTTTTTTTTTCACATTTTAAGCATCTACAGACTCCAGGCAGTTCAAACTTGTCCAAATTCTTACTCTTGATACAGAAAATGAAAACTCTTACACGCGGATCAGCGGACACAACTCTCACTCACGTACACACACTTGTGTCTAAATGGATTTTATCTCCTCCATTTCCTTCGGCTTACTGACTCCTCCCACTTGATGGATTCATTTTGGGCTCTGTAGTTCATTTCCGTCACAACAGCATGATAGGAGCTTTCTTCCTTTCTTCCTTATGTAGGTGGGTAGCAAGGATGGGGCTAAGTGTAGGCTAAGTCTAAATAGGCTAAGTGTAATTAGTCTTTCAAGATGGAACAGACAAGTTGCTTGATGCATTCATGATATTCTTATATTCATGACTTTTTAACAAGTATATACATAGATTTATAACTAAAACATGCTATATGTCCTAATTCCTATATATTTTTTTTCTTTAAGGCCAAATGGTATGGTCCATTCTAAAAGGAATGAGGCGTTCCTATCATGATGCTAATTTACTGTACTGTAATCTACACCAGTCTTATGCAAATATGCAGATAATCCCCACCCCATAAAAACTACACACATCTTGTACACTTTTAACCACGGGGGACATACTTCCACACAAACTTCTGTTACACACACTTTCAACCATGCACCACCCCCCCACCCCCCCAGCCCAATACTGACCCAGACCATACATTTATATTAAAAGCTCTTAGTCTAAGGTCTCACTGAATCTATATGTGTAAAGCTGATCTAAACACTGAGTAAAGGTTAATGTAGAAAGATGAATACACTCAAATTTACAGTACATGTATTATTAGATATGATTTTACTCATTTGATCCACTTGTCTTAACCATCTATTAAAATGAGCAGGCTGAGTTTTACATAAACAAGAACAGCAATCACCTGTTGGTATGCAGTGGATGAGTCCCATCAGCACTAAAAATAGGGAGAGAAACAGAAGAAATGACAGATGAAGTATACAATAAAGCTTGGGGGGCTTGCTGTTGTAAGAAAATAATCCAACAATGGGGTGGTCTGATGTGGCTCAGTGTGAAGTGGATTTACTTTTACCATTCCAAAGTTGATTATTTTCCAATAACAGCATATCCTGAAGTGTTTTATTCCTCTTATACCACAGCAATTTGCCAACAATTACAATGTTTTAAATTATTAATGAACATGTCATACTTTTTACCATTTATGTTCATGTTTAATGTTGTGTGACAATCACAAGACACAAACCACAAGTTAGTTCTTTTTGTCACTAGTGTCATAGCAACAGTCAGTCATTTCCTTTTTACAAGCATCTGTTTTCACAACTGAAGTTACAAAAAATATAGAGGCAAAAAATGTTGTCATGTTACTGTGAAACCTCAAAGGACAATTTGTCTTAATCTACATTCCTTTCCAAATCTAGTGGAATAAAGGCTTTCCCATGATGGAAAAATTACTGACCATTACAAAGCACTGACACTCGAGACTCCATAAATATTCCATAAATGTTAAATAAACGTTCCATAAATGTTAATAATCGTCTTCTTACAGAAAACATCACCATAACAACCATTATGAAATTGTCTGTTAAATTACACGATTTTGTCCACTACACAAGTCCCTGTACAAGTCACTTTATAAAGAAATGATAAAGTGTGACAACAGTAATATAAACCTGTACTTTGTCTTGAAACAAACACTACTGTCAGAGCTGCTGTTAGAGAAAATTAGTCAACACCTTCTAACCAATCAGAACTGAGAATTCACCAGCGTGGTAGTATAATATGAATTGTTAGTTATCACACTCTATTTGCTATATAAATCTCAAATAGATTTATTCAAAGCAGCATCCATTCTGTTCTGTTATTGAACACAGTGCCATGTCTCTATGAATATAAACATCTTATATTTAGAAACTGAGTCAATTGATTTCCTGTCTGCTTGGCACAGTCTCCTGCCAGACGCTAGGTTTTATAGTATATCTACAAGAGCAACATTCTCCACTTTCAAACATTAGAGTACAGAAAATATCACCAAAATATTGAATAAACTATAAAATGTAAAATCTTAAATAAATGCTGACTTCCAATAGATAACTGCAGTTAAAATCATAAACTCAGCTTTAATGTTCTGGACATATGTGAGACACCAGCATGCAATTGCAGATTTAATACAGTGACTAATTAATATTTTACTCAGAAAATAAATTGGGTGGAATTTAAACATACCACAAAAAGCAGAATTCACTGTTTACTCTAAATTCAGCATCAAATCAGAACTACAGACAAATGAAATAATCACACAGACACAGGACTCTCAGCCTGTTAATTAGAAACTTAATTCAGCACCCCTCACTGCCATGAAGACATACAGAGAACATTTACTCACAGAGCATCACATGGAGTGGACGGAGCTCCATCCTGTCCTACTGATGACTGACTGAATGAATGAGCAGTGTCTGTATTAAAGCCTCAACACTTCCTGTGTTTCTAAAGACCAATCACACTTGTGTGTGTGTGTGTGTGTGTGAGAGAGAGAGAGAGACAGAGAGAGAGAGAGAAAGAGAGAGAGGTAATGCAGGTTGAAATTCATACATTAGTTATATTATAGTTACATACGTTATTAGGATTCACTACAAGCAGCAAAAATGTTTTCACCACTCATAGTGGGCATTATGTGCATTATAGTAGTGATGTAAAAAGTTTCTCCCCACATGGCTGAATATACAATGGATATAAAAAGTCTAGACAGCCCTGTTAATATTGAATTTAAAAAAAAAAAACATAAATCATGTCATATTTATTTCAACCTTTAATATGATATAGCAACCAAGAGTGCACACTCATACAATGGAGCATGTGACTGTGCTCAGAATGAACCAATCACATTCAAACTCGTGTTTAAAAAGTAATTATTATACACCTGTCATCAATGAAGTGATTCTGATTAACCCCAAATAAAGATCAGCTGTTTATGTTGAATTTTCTTGACAGGTTCTTGGTTTCATCTGATTGCTGAAGCCATGGTCCACAAAGAGCTTACAAACCATGTATGGGATCTCATGGTTAAAAGGTCTATCAGGAGAGGGGTACAAAAGAATTTCCACAACATTAGATGTACCATGGAACACTGTGAAGGCCATCATCAACAGGTGGAGACAATGGGGCACCACAGTGACATTTGTAACAGGACATCCTTCCAAAATTGTTGAAAGAATAAGATGAAAACTTATCAGGGAGGCTACAAAGAGACCTACAGCAACATTAAAGGATCTGCAGGAATATCTGGCAAGTACTGGTCACTCCATGTATGCGACAACAATATCTTTTATTCTGCACATATCTGGGCTATAGAGTAGGATGGCTAGACAGAAGCCCTTTCTCATGAAAAAAAAAAACAAAACATCCAAGCCTGCCTAAATCACCCCAAATCATGTGGCAAAATGTGTTATGGTCAGATGAGAAAGACCAAGGTAGAAATTTTTGGACATAATTATGAAAAAAGGAAGCTTATCACCCAAAGAACACTATACCCACAGTGATGCATGGTGGTAGCAGCATCATGCTATGGGGCTGCTTCTCTTCAGCTGATACTGACGCTCTAGTCAAGATAGATGGAATCATGGATAGTTCTATTTTGGCACAAAACCTGCAGGACTCTGTTAGACAGCTGAGGATGAAAAAAAAATCACCTTCCAGTATGATATTGACTCAAAGCACAAATCCAAGTCAACAAAGTACAAGCTTCAGAAGAAGAAGCTCAGTGTTTTGGAATGGCCCACTCAGAGCCCAGATCTAAATCCTATCGAAAACCTGAGGAATAACTCGAAGAAGGCTGTGCACAGGAGATCCACTTGCAATTTGATAGATCTGGAGCATTTTTTGCACGGGAGAGTGGAATAAAATTGACAGATCAAGATGTGCTAAGTTGGTAGACTCTTACCCAAAAACACTGAGTGCTGTATTACAAGTAAAAGGTGCTTTAACCAAGTATTAGTAAAGGGATGTGCACACTTTTGCAACCAGAATATGTTTTTCTTTCCCCTTAGAACCCCCACCCCCAATAATAAAAAAAAAAAACTTTATTTGTTTTTCACTTGAATTTTGTTGGTTTCTATATCACATTAAAGTTGGGAAAAGATCTAACATGATTTATCTTGGTTTCATTTTTATCTTGGTATCATTTTTTGTATCACCTGCAGTTTTAACAGGAGTGTAAAGACTTTTTATGTCCTCTGTAGTGGGAGTCTTAAAACCATATGTTTCAAAGAGGACGTGCAGAGAGTCAGATAGAGAAAGAGAGAGCTGTTGTGGTTTCTGTATGTGGTGGTAAAAAGTCACCAATAATAGCAATGACCAGCATGTAAGCAGTTAGTGAACGTGGTGTGCTTTTTTTTTCCCTTTAGGTGTGAACAGTTCATCATTTTTACTGTTAGAGCTGTTGCACAGCTCATCCACCCTGTATTAACCATGCAATAACGCAACATTTTTTACATTCCTTCACAATGTATTTTTTTTTCCATATATATTCTTTTTCTTATGGACAAATTCTACTGACAGTCACTTTATCACCTGGACTACAGTTACTTTACTTTTGTTGCTACTTAGAATTTTATTTTTATCATATTTTATTTTTATTTACTTACTGTAATGGGTACTACAATCTGTGCATTTTCTGTGTCCTTGCATTTTTGTTGTTTATTGTACTGCTGCAACGAAACAATTTTCCTCAGGGATAAAGACAAAAAAAATAATGTGAGAAGCTGTAATGTGCAAAGCTGATGAGACAGGACACAAGTGAGTAAACTCAGCATGCTCTTTATTAAGGGCAAACCAATCATCTTCATCATATTTCCAAGCAGAGGTCAAGGTTCAGGAAGGCAATATCAAAGTAGGCAGATCCATAATCCAAATGAAAAGTGTGGATTTACACAGGAACATGGAAATATGGCTCCAGAAACAGAAACAAATGCACAGCAGCACTCACTGCAGGACACACGCTGCTGTGCACTGAGGGGGAATGTGTGACGGTTCCACAGATTCCTGTTGCTGCTGAAGGTCGCAGTGGCACTGAACCTCCAATGAGTCTCAGGATTTTTTTCTTTTTGTGTTCTAATTACTTTAAATTTTAATAGACTAGCAAATATAATATAATGGCAAATAAAATAGCACTGTACTTAAAGTTTTTATGTTATTGGGCTTCAGTTTCTGTTTAAATCTACTGTTACGACGCAGTCTAGGGTTGGGTCATACAGTGTTAGTAGCACAGGGTTGTGTTAGCTGGAGGGCAGTATGAGGTGTTGTTGGGAACACACACAAAGGACACACCAGATATATACAAAACGTGGAATATTATGCAAGATATATACAAGTGCTGTACAAGCAACAACCGGGTAGAGCTTCAGGGTGGAATAGTTAGTTAGTTAGTGTAGTTGAGATCAAAATGAAGGCCGAGTTCAAAGATGGGTGTAGTCCGAGTACTCGCCGAGTACTCATGGGTCGTAACATGTACGTAAACATTCCATACACGCTGATTGTGTGATGTGTGATTTTGACTTCTGATTCCAATTCTGATTTTGCACCGTGGCTGGTGTGATCCCATCGCAAGAGTTGAAATATTTGAAATTTACTTGGCACATGTTGACTATATTACTTTAGAGTACACTGACCATATTGCATCAGTAACAGCTGTGTATATCTGAACTCTCTCTTATAATTTGAGTGCATCATATGCTACACTTCTTATGTGGACTTAAATAGTTTGATGTTTCATTTAAACATTTTTGTTCGTATCTGTGGATATGCCTCTTCATCTTCACTGTCTTCACTTTGCCCTTGTAACCCCTCTCGGTTCGTGCTTTCTATCCTCTCAATAAAGACCACAGGAAAACAGTTTTGTTGAGCACACTCACGTTAGCGTTTACTGTGAGCTGGGGAAAATCTGGAAAAGACATGGGAAGTACCAAACAGACAATAAATACAGCTAATCCGGTCACAAAACATCCTTCTCAACAGCTCGACTGAACTGACAACTTAATCAATAAACACTTTTTGTTACATATGAGTATGACTCAATCTCTTTTTTTTCTTTTGTACACATAGAGAACACAAAACTGCATGAAAAAGTAATACATCATACCTGGAAAAGACATGGGAAGTACCAAACAGACAATAAATACTACTAATCCGGTCACAAAACTGTCGAAAAATAATACACATAAGGATAAATCAAACGAATATACAAAATGAAAAAAAAAAAAAAAACAGAGCAGACGCCATTAGCACATGGTGTGCACAACTACCTGTAAAACACATAAAACTCTGCTACACACTGCTTTACCCTCCTTAACACAATAATACAGAGTAAAGTTATCTTAAACACATTTCTAGACAAATACAACTGACTTTAGACAAAAATAAAACAATGTCTCCCGACATTTTTTTTTTTTGACCGATTGACCAGAGACATTTTCACCTACCATCCTTCTCAACAGCTCGAGTGAACTGAGGAGATGGCTGACTTCACACGTTCCCTATCGACACTACACTTGTACTGCGTTGCTAGACGCTATGGGGAAAACTCCTTTTTTCTCTGATGACTGAAGCCTTTACAATCACGCAGTGAAACTGCACGGCCATTGGTTCGTGCAGTGCAATAAAGCGTGCAGTTCAGCAGTGGAACTGCACACGCCTATGGCGAGGAAGCCCGCCAGGATGAGTCGAGCCATCTGGCTATATAAACAGGCATAGCGCCATAGGATCTCAGATCAATTCTCCTTCAGCGATGAAGATTTTCTCTCCGCTGAGCTACGAGACTAATGCGGCCTTTAAGGAACCCTTCAAGCTACGAATGCGACGGCTCAGGCCATAGGGAGGTCTGTGGCCAATCTAGTGGTCTTGGAGCGCCACTTATGTCTGAACCTGACTGAGATTAAAGAGAGATCCTTTCTGGATTCTCCGGTTTCTCCCACGGGGCTGTTTGGACCCCGACACTTCTTGCCGAAGCGCTCAAGCTCTGCGAGCACCACCAGTCGCCCCAAGCCTGTTCCAACGCAGCAGTTGGCTAGATCTGTGCCTGCGCCTGCTCAGCCTACCCAAAAGCCTGACCCTCCGCAGCGCTCCTGCTCGGCCAGACGCCACTCATTTTTGAGACGCTAAGGACCCCGGCCCAAGCTGACAGTGGATCCTGCGCCTCGGGCGTCATCCTGATATGCCAGACAGGAAGAGGAGGGGACAAAGTCTCGCCATCGCCGGACCACCCCCCAAGCTAGCTCTGTTATGTCCCCGAGCACCCCGTTCGGTTCCGGGTGCTGGTGGCAATGTGTTTGTAAATGCTGTTGTGGACACCAGGCCCGTTCTAGTAGCGCCTCCACAAGCAGCCGTTGTTCTAACAAAAATAAAACACAAACATTTTCAAAAAGAGAGCAAAATTCCTCTTCCACTTATAACGAGTGTCAAGCTCCCTCAGAACGATCCGCCACTCGAACCAATCCAACCCCTCGCCACACGGGCAGAGGCTTGGCAGGCCATCCCCGGTGTGTCAGATTGGGTTTTGGGGATTATAAAGCAGGGGTACTCACTCCAGTTCGCTCGAAGACCCCCGCGATTCAGCGGTGTGGTTCCCACCTTAGTACAGGGCAGGGACGCTCACGTTCTACGCTCCGAGGTGATGGTTCTGCTGGCGAAGGGAGCCATAGAAACGGTTCCGCCAGCACAGAGCGAGTTGGGTTTTTACAGCAGCTACTTCCTCGTCCTCAAAAAGGATGGCGGCCGTCGGCCCATCCTCGATCTCAGACGCCTGAATCGCGCGCTCATGAAGCGGCCGTTCAGGATGATTACCTTGAATCAGATTCTCTCGCAAATACCCCCAGGGGACTGGTTCTTTTCTCTGGACCTGAAAGACGCATACTTTCACATCCAGATAGCCCCCCATCACAGACGATTCTTGAGATTCGCCTTCGAGGGAGTGGCTTATCAATACACGGTCCTGCCCTTCGGACTGTCTCTGGCTCCTTGTACTTTTACGAAGTGCACAGATGCGGCTCTTTCTCCTCTGAGACAGAAAGGAATCCGCATTCTGAATTACCTCGACGACTGGCTCATTTTAGCCCAGTCAGAGGCCGAGCTAGTGTCTCACAGATCCCTCCTTCTCAGCCACTTGGAGTGCCTGGGACTCAGGATCAATTTCGCCAAGAGCTCACTGTCCCCCAGCCAATGAATTTCGTTCCTGGGGGCAGTTTTCGACTCAGTCCACATGAGGGCTGTAGTCGCACCAGAACGTGCGCTAGTCATACAGCAGCTCGCGACCTCCTTCAAAATTGGAGCTATTCGCCCCCTGAAGATGTTCCAAAGGATGCTAGGCCTCATGGCCTCCGCATCCCCAGTACTACAGCTGGGCCTGCTCCTGCATAGGTTCAACCCCAATGGTTCAAGCAGGGCATAACCATGGGCATTGTCCACAGAAGGAAGGTTGTCTCGACAGATGCTTCCAGCGTGGGTTGGGGAGCTCTGTGCGAGGGCAAACCGGCCTTCGGCTCCTGGTCGGTTGCAGAGGGTCGGTTACACATCAACTGCCTCGAGATGGCGGCAGTATGTCGAGCTCTTCAGACCTTCTTGCCGGACCTGAGGGGGCACCACGTGCTAGTCCGCTCGGACAGCATGACAGTGGTCGCCTATATAAATCGCCAAGGCGGGCTCTCCTCAAAACGCCTTTTCGAGATGGCAAAACGTCTCTTGGAGTGGGCACAGCTCAACCTGCAGTCGTTGAGGGCAGCACACGTCCCTGGCGTGCTGAACCGGGGAGCAGACATGCTATCTCGGAGCAACGTCCCCTCACGGGAGTGGATGCTCCACCCGCAGACGATTCAGAAAATCTGGGATTTGGCAGGGCAGAGGTCGATCTCTTCGCCTCAGAAGACAACTCTCACTGCACAATGTATTTTTCAAAGAGCGAGGATGCATTGGCCCACGATTGGCCCAACCTCCTCCTGTATGCTTTCCCCCCGATCGCTTTGATCCCTCAGGTAGTCAGGCGAATCAGGGACCACAAACACAGAGTCCTCCTATTTGCTCCGCTCTGGAGGAACCAGCCTTGGTTCTCGGAGCTCTCTCAGCTGCTTACGGCAGCCCCATGGCCCATTCCCCTGAGACGGGACCTCCTCTCTCAGGCGAACAGGACAATTTGGCACCCCCAACCTGAGTTATGGGCGTTGCATCTTTGGGCCCTCGACGGGAATCAGTAGATCTCCCTGAAAGTGTCCTGAACACTATTTCACAGGCTAGAGCTCCGTCTGCAAGACGCCTCTATGCCCTTAAGTGGTCAGTCTTCTCTGCCTGGTGCGCAGCCCGTGGCGAAGACGCTATTGCTTGCGACATATCGGTGATATTGTCTTTTCTACAGGAGCTGTTGGACAAGGGCCGCTCCCCGTCCACGCTCAAGGTTTACGTGGCAGCTATAGCAGCTTTCGATGCTCCTATAGCAGGACAGTCTGTGGGCCGGAACAACCTAGTTGTTCATTTCCTGAGGGGTTCCAGGAGGCTTAATGCTCCCCGGCCCCCCACCGTCCCTGCGTGGGACCTGCCCACAGTCCTGTGGGCCCTCAAGGGGTCCCCATTTGAGCCACTACAGTCTGTGAACTTAAAGATCCTATCGTTAAAAACCGCCTTGCTACTGGCGTTAGCATCGGTCAAGCGAGTAGGTGACTTGCAGGCGCTCTCGGTGAGCCCTGCCTGCCTCGAATTTGGGCCTAACGACTCCAAGGTCGTCCTAAAGCCGAGGCGGGGTTACGTTCCTAAGGTGCTCTACACCCCGTTTAGAGCACAGGTTATCTCTCTCTCGGCGCTTCATCCATCGGAGGAAGACCCAGAGTTGAACCTTGTCTGCCCTGTCAGGGCGTTGAGAATTTACATCGAGCGTTCCGCTCCATTTAGGCAGTCAGAACAGCTCTTTGTGTGCTTTGGCGGCTGCACCAAGGGGTCTCCGGTCACAAAGCAGAGAATTTCTCGATGGCTAGTTGACGCTATTGCGCTAGCATACTCCTCCCTGGGCCTCCCGAGCCCCATAGGAGTGAGAGCCCATTCCACTCGGGGCGTGGCCTCGTCGTGGGCATGGTCTAGCGGGGTGTCCATGGCAGACATTTGTGCGGCGGCCGGCTGGGTCTCGCCGTCCACATTCACCAGGTTTTATAGCCTGGATGTTCCAGCCTTGCAGGCTCGGATCCTATCTGCCTGAGAGACACACGCCGGTTAGGACAGGCGGATTCCTTGTGCGTTTTTGGCCCTTTTGGGAGTGCTGAAATGGCACAGTATTATTTCGAACAATTATCCTAAGCTGGGTTGACCTCAGCCCTTACGCCTCTCGGGGGGTGCACCCTGTTTATGCTAGTCCCTCTGAGCCTTATTCACTCAAGGCCGATTCATGGCAGTCATTCCACGTTCTTGGCACGGCGTGATTGTATTGGTTCCCCATAGCGTCTAGCGATGCAGTACGAGTGTAGTATCGAAAGGGAACGTACTCGGTTACTTACGTAACCTCGGTTCCCTGAGATACGGGAACGAGTACTGCGTTGCAGGCCGTGTCAGGACGTTGCACAACTCAGTCGCTTCAGTCGATTTGATCTGAGATCCTATGGCACTATGCCCGCTTATATAGCCAGATGGCTCCGCCCATTCTGGCGGGCCTCCTTGCCATAGGCGCGTGCAGTTCTGCTGCCGAGCCATTGGTTCGCTTTATTGCACTGCACGAACCAATGGCCGTGCAGTTTCACTGCGTGATTGTAAAGGCTTCAGTCATCGGAGAAAAGGAGTTTTCCCCATAGCGTCTAGCGACGCAGTACTCGTTCTCGTATCTCAGGGAACCGAGGTTACGTAAGTAACCGAGTACGTTTTTTATGTGGATAGCTGATCATTCTAGTGTGTGTTATGTGTAGCCTCTCGCTGTTCATTTTAGTGTGTTATGTGTAGAATCTAAAATCTACCATTTCTGGATTTGCGTGTTATTTTGGGTCGTTTTTTGTCTGAGGCTAAGAAATGCTAAGACTATACTTTCAGGGATCATTTCTATAGTTTCTAGCTAGGAAATGTGATTTGAAAGTGTTATGTCTCTCTAATCACAATGATGAGTTTTGATGCACTCTTCTGAGCATGAATCAGCTCTAGCCTAATGATTCTTTCATGGGTTTTTAATCATTGATGAATGTTCTCTACTTCTTATGAGGTATGAGTGGAAGAGTACATGGTCAGAGTGACTGGTATTTTATTAGTTCCAAAGAAAAAAGAGCATATAGTGCTTATACAAGTTTTATATTGAAAATATTAGAAATGGTTATGTAGATTTTTAGTTTAATGCTTGTAATTGTGGTCAATAACTTAAGTTTGAGAGTAATTTTTAGGTAGTGTGTTATACTGATTTGCTTGTCTTGTTATTGATGTTTGTCGATGTCATAATATACTAAGTACCACTGTGCCCATATAGTGAGGGTAAGAATTTAGTCCTACTCAGATAGTACTACTAAGTTTCTAAACTATGATGTGTTTTGCAAGTAAAAGGAGTCAGTTTCAGGGCTTTAGGCTGTTGCAGAATAGACCTGTATTTTGTGTACTTGTATAAGCCTACGTGAATGCATACCCATTTTACAGGCACAACCAGCTGGCGCACTTCCTCACCATCTCTGGGGTCTCGTAAGCACCCGAAACAGGACGCCGTGCTGCAACTTCAGTCGCTCCACTATCCAGTCCATTTCTGTTGTGGCCAGCTCATCTCATGCATCTTCTGTTTCTTGGGCCTTTCATGCACCTTAACGGCAGGCAACATCTGAGGTTCCTGAAGCTCATTCCAGCTGTGTCCACAGATTTGGATTTTCAGCCTGGACTGAGCTGCCGAGTGTGCCACCGGCTTCTTGGACCTAACTGTGCAGACAGGCCACAAACAAACGTTTTCTTCCTTTATCACTAAGAAGTCTTTCTGTATGTACTCAACTTCTGGCTCTGAAGCCACCAGGATATGGGACAGCATGTCTGCATTTTGGTTCAGTCTTCCAGGCTTATAATGCACTTCAAAGTTGAACTTGGTGAGCTAGGTCACCCAGCTTTGTTCTACCTCACCCAGATTTGCTGTCTCCAATTACCACAAGGGGTTGTGGTCTGTGATGACAGTGAAGGGAATTTTTCAGTGACTGCCCATTTGAGGCCAAGAAGGTCTAACTTAAAGCCGCTATAATTCATGTCATTTCTCTCGCACCCCTGCAAGCCTCGGCTGGCGAAGGCTATCACACATTCAACCCTTTCTTGTCTTTGGCTCAGGACCGCCCCAAGGCCCAGGTAACTCCCATCCATACTTACAATGAATGGGAGATTAAAGTCGGGATATGCATGTACAGGTGGTGCCATCAGACACTTCCTCAGCCTATCAAATGCTGCTTGGCACTCTTCAATCCACACAAAGTGTTGTGGTAGAGGCTTAATGCCACCCTTTTTTACTTTACCTGTCAGGGCATGCAAGGGCCTCGATAGCTGTGTGAAATGGGAACAAACCGTCGGTAATGAGCAATGATGGAAAGAGTAATGAAAAATCATACTCAAGTAAAAGTACTATTACGTCCCAAAAAATGTAGTGCGAGTAGAGTAAAAGTACGTGTCCTAAATACTACTCAAAGTACGAGTAAAAAGTAGCCCTTTTAAAAGTACTCAAGAGTAATGAGTAGTGAGTATTATGCTGTGAATGTTATTCCACATTATACCCTGCAAATTAAAAGTGTAGCTTACAGTGTCATTCTCTTTCTTATTTTTAACTATATATATATATATATATATATATATATATATATTTCTCCAACAGTTTTATTTTTGACAGGGTTCACACACCTTGGTTACTTCAAACTCAAGGACCTATCAAGGAGTATCCAGGTCCAATACCCAATACACATGTCAAGTGAGAGCAAGGTTACATCGTGTTACCTTGTTAAGATACATTGTTACAGTTTTCATGTGTAAAACACAACTATGCAAAAAAGCATTTTTTTGCATATATTTTTGGCCATATGACAGATCTGATATTCAATTTGTCATATTTCTGTTTTGTATAAAACTGAAGAATATTCAGCATATCCTATACTGTATTCTAAAAATTCTGATATTAACTTTTGCATGGATTTTATTGAAAGGAGCTTAAGATCATGTAACCAGAAGTTTTAAGACATATGAATATGCTTTTAAGTTTTTCTCGCCTCATGGGTTTACATTATCTTAACAAGCAAAGCAATTCAACATTACATTAAATAAAATATTTGGGCAACAGATTATCACAAATGTTTTGTTTATTGAACACAAGATACAGTCACTGAATGAACATATTTGGGTTCGGTGTAAGCACTGAAAACATATCATAGTCCTCCCTATTAGAAGAGAGTTTTTTGCACAACAAGTGTTTGAATTGCGGAGCCAAACCATGTGTACAAATGTACATGGACTCAGGCAAAATTCTTCGCAATTGCACCTCAGAAAATATTTGGCTCTCCAAGTACCACCATAATGACCAACATTAAAATACAGTAGCGTAGTAGGCCTAACTATTCAGCTACAGCTCTGCACAGTTAAAAAACGAGGCAGTTTTATTCCTAATAAGAATATTTATTGTTGTCAGCCACTTTAACATTGTAAAATACACAGTTTGAACATTAGAACTGCACTGTGTTTACACACAGGTGAATAAAAAACTTAAATAATGATTAAATTAAAATGTGTTGTACCTAAAAGTTAAATAAAAACTACTGTACTTCAATGTAAAAAAAAAAAACTCAAATAAAGATGAAATTAAAATGTATTGTGTTTTAACATTAATTTATATTTAATTTAGTGATTCCTCTGCACACCACTAGAGGGAGCCTGAGTACCACTACTGGCACTCGTACCACACTTTGAGATAGATAGATAGATAGATAGCATTTATTGTCATTGTATTTCTACAACGAGATGAATGGAATGACGGGTCACATCTTCCCCCTATAAGGAGAGAAGAGGTCCTTCAAGCAGCCATGCAAGGCGCTAACGTCCTCTCTTATCCGCGATAGAAGAACATTAACAGAACAAAGCAATAAACAAAGTCACAAACACATATGACATCATACAATGGAGCAGTTACGTGAGGGGTCTTTTTTGTTGGTTACAGTACGGGAGGGTGGGGGGGGCAAGAGATTAGAAAAAAGAAGAAAATGTGACACTGAGGCAGTCCTTGACTAGGGCAGAGTATTTACGAAAACAGTGTGTACTAGCCTAATTTGATATGGTGTGCTTTCGGGAGCTGTTGTTATCACAGCTGTGTGTCTTTGGAGTGTCCGGTGCAGATCAGAGTCAAAACAAAGCATATTCTGCGATGAAGGTCCTCTGGGAGAAAGAAAAATTAGCCGGGGAGGAAAATGCACATAATCAAGCAAATCTAAGAACTCAGGAGATCGTACAATTTAGTCGGGCACCTGGTTCTGCATGGCCCCCAACTTTATGTCCCCTTGCAGGGCCGTGAGACCCCTAGTCATCTCCTCCTGGCGCGTGACCATGATTGCGTACTGGGTCGCGTTGGATTTACACAGTTCCGAAAACATATTCGTGATGGTATCCAAGCGTCGGGGGATGTCCACGGATTGTAGATGGTACAGTTCCTCAATCCGTGTCACCTTCTGATGTAATGCCCTCACTTGGTCAGCAACGGCTCCACAATGGTGTGAGATGACAGCTGACAGCTTGGGGGATTCTTTATTGGCTGCCTGCTTTCCAATTTGTCGATAGATCAGGAACATCCCCAGGCCAATCATCAGGACACCTGCTATCAAAAATCCAAATATGTAGACATCTTCGACGTCTTCTAGGGACAGAGGTGCCAGACAGACGATGTTCCACTTGTTCCAAGAGTCCAAAGTGTATCCAGCAGCAAAAGTCCCGTCCGAACATGTCAGCTCTCCCGAACCAGCATTCCTTCGTGAAAGGATCGTATCAATTGCGTTGAGGGACCAGCTTATCAATTCCATAATTTAGGATTCGAGAAGCTTCACCAGCAGAAGGAAAAATAGAGACGAGACGGGAGAGGCACACAGACACAGCAGAGAGAGGAAAAAATGCGACCGCCTCCAGCGAGAGTCAGAGAGAGAAAGAGAGAACCACTTCTTTAAATCAATCTGTTGTATAAAGCGCTATATAAATGAACGTGGCGTGACTGGAGTGCCGATTGCAGAGCTGGTGCAAATTTATCCACATCGCCAACAACTCAACAGCCTTCGAAATCAACATTTCTATGTCAGATGCAGGCTATGGTAGGACTTACCTGCTTCCGATTTCCGCAGTGCCGTCTTGTGTGTAGATCCAGCTGCATGACTTGAAAGAGCCGCTTCTCCCATCCTATGCACTTTGAGAGATTTACAACAGGCTCTGCACCTGGCCAAGTGATGGATCTTTGGATCTCTGGCAAGCCATTCTTTGTAATCTTCTTTGGTGAGCCAAATATCGTGAAACTTGCATTTTTCAGGCATCACGTTTCAGCGGTTTCAGCCTATTTTGCAGTGTTTCACGGTGTGTCTGAAACGTTGAGGTACCATCATAGTAGTTTTGCGCGCGTGTGAACGTCATGGCAACGTACAACACAAAGTACCTCACGCGGGAAACACTTAACGAAACGCGTAAATACGTGCCACTAACGTAAATCAAGCGAGCTAGTGTGCATAGGCCATGAAGTGCTGGCGAAATAACACATTAGTGGACCGGAGGGAGTAATATGGAATTTTTTCCAGAAAACTTCTTGCACAAAATAAATTCAAGTACTTTCAACGACCTGTATCTATGTATGTTTATTTTCAAAAACTTTCCAGGGCCTTGAAATTTTTTTTTTCAGATTCACAAACTGTCAAGGACCTGTGGGAACCCTGTTCTGACTGCTAGCACTGAAAATCCAGGCATGTAATATTTGATAAAGCAACCAATAATCAGGTAACATTTATGACAACCATTCTGTAGAGGTCTTCTTGCAGGTTAATAAAAGGTTGTATTGTACATTAACAATTTAACATAAAAAGATGAGCTTGTAGCACAAATTAGAAAATTACACTGAAGTGAATAGAACATGCATTAACTGACAAGTCTCTGAACATGAACGCAGGCTTGCAGTGATTTTAGCGCAGGGGTCAACAACGAGCCTATATTTTGAATTTGTTGTTCAGTTTTACAATGAGCTGATTCTCAAAATTTGTACTGTCCAGCCTTGCTCGTTTAGGAGTAAACAGCTGCCCAGCACAACTAAAAAGGTGCTCACATGCTGCAGTGGCAGGCAAGGGTGTGTTCAGTTTGAGGCTTAGCTTTTTCACCAAAGGAAACAAGTGAAGCAGTCCCATCTCTTCTGAGGCACAAGCCAAGTATCCATCCAATTCAGATGCAGTTGGGGATGGAACAGTCTTAATGGAAGAAAAGAAGTCATCCTCGTCAGAGGCGTCATGTTGTGATTCGTTTTGCTGGGTGCCCTTAATGGCATCAAGATAATGCAGGATGTAATCCATACCTACCATACACACAAACATTAATAATAATTGTGGATAATGCTGACAGACAAACTTTGGCATGTTTACTAGTGTGTTATGGACCAACTATTGGGGTTGTCATGGATAGTTTAGAAATTAAATAAAACCGTTCACTTGCTACATAAGCCCTGCTGCATTTACTCCCCTATAACCCCTCAATACCCTTGTCTTTTCTAATACTGTTTCACAGTCTGACTGTGCTACAGTAGGCAAGTAAATAAATATAGAACCAATAGCTTAACTCCACACAAACCCATACACAGTAGTGGACAAGTTACAAGTGGGATAAGCAAAATGTACCCATGACTCCTGACAAAATATTAGGAACATCTTACCTGCTTTTATGATGTGGGCCTTGTCTGTCCATGACGTTTTGAATTTTGGAAGAAGAATTGCAGCACTGATGAGCTCCGGATCTTCCATAAACTCCCCAAAGCGCTTTTGTAGACCCTGCTGCAGAGCATGAATAAGGGGAAGACATACCTTGACTGAAGCCTCCATCTTCTCCATCTTTTTGAGCTTGGAATCAAGAAGGTAGATGGTGGGAAGCAGCCACCCCATCTGAGTGTTGGTTTCAGACTCAAGGATGTTCAAGGCCATGGATACAGGCTTCATCACAGTGCAGTATTCAGAGAGGTAGGAAACTTCAGCAGGATTTAGCCTGTTTAAAAAAAAAAAAAGTCAACATCTAAACACACAAACACATTAAGTACTCCAATTAGAACAATGTGAGATTGAGCAAACAGACTGACATTTTCATTTTGAATGCTGCACATACATTCGGAAGGGATGCTTCTCCCTGCTCCTTTAGGATCTGCATTACCCTCTCTGCAGCACTGTACACCGAATTCCATCTTGTGTGGTTGGGCTGAATGAACTGCAGCTTACATTCTTCTTGGACAATCTCTGCATTGATGGCAGACCGGCTGGTTTTATTGTATAATGCCTGGCATTTTGCAAACATTGATTGGGGAAGCTTCTTATATACCTCACTGCTGTCCTCTGCCTTGGAAGTATCCACAGTAGCCACCAAATTAAGATGACACGCACAACGCTGATGCTCGGGTAGATGATACTCCAACCCACTGTTAGTGTTTAAAATAGAACAGGTGTCCTGAACCTCAACTCCTTCTGCATCTTCCTCACTCTCCAGTGTCACTGCCTCAGCAGAGTCAGCACCAGTCAACTCTTGCTGCCTCTGTTCACCATACACCTTAAATGCTTTAATAAAATTTGATCCACTAGCAGTTGTTGTTCTGACTATTTTTCCTGAGATGTCATATTCCGAGTGGATGTCATCCAGGGTCCCTGCAAGCAAATCAAATGTATGGATCCTTTCAAGCGTCTAAAGGCAATCGAAGCAGACCTTCTTTCCAGTGTAGATTCATCGATCCAGTGTGCGGTTACACCGATGTAACTCCGTTGTCGAGCTGTCCAACAATCAGTAGTGGTACCTATATAGCTGACTTTTGCCATCTGAGGAATGATTTTTTTTTTTTTACCTTTGCGGCTGCTTCCTCGATTCTCAACTTCACAGTTGGTCTGGACATAACTGTACAGCTAGGTTGCATTGTATGGATTAGATTTTTGAATGTTGGAAGTTCAACTATGGTAAAGGGCTGAAGGCTTTCCCAGACAAACTCAACTACAAGCCTGTCAATTGTGGACTGAGTAACCTGCCTGCATGACATGGAGTAGTCTTTAATCTTCATCTGTTTCACAGCTGAATCACACCTCTGTTCTTCTGAGTTTTTTCTTTTCAAGACACATTCATTGTACTGCTTTAATTTCGATGGATGTTTTCTCTGTAAAAAGAATACACTTCAAAATTGAGTAACTCACATTTGTAACCACTGATAACTTGCTTGCATCATTTAAAAACAAACATGATTTAAATATAAAACTATAAAATATAAGTGTTACTTGCTATTCATGGACTACAATTTTAAATCCCCATGTGAGAACACATTACATTAATATATGCACCGATAATAAGCCGACGGAAAGCAGGTTAATGTGTTTATATGCTGAGCGAAACCTGTGTAAGAGGCAAAAATACAGCTGTGACGAGAGGTTAACGATAGGTGCACTTTGAACCCTGGCTAACAAGCTAAGAGTGTCCAGCAGTTTTTGTGCTATTTTTTGGTTGCCAAACGTTCAGTGCATCCCTAATTCACATTGGCTCATAAAACCTCTACATGAACACACTTTCCCAGAAAGATTGCGCATTTACGCCCCCGCACTATATTGGTTGTGACTTTTATTATACCATTTAACATATTTAAGATATGATACTTAGCAGATATTCAAAACTTACCTCAATGTGTTTTTTCAAATTAGAGGAAGAACTCTTGAATGCCGATATTTCAACTGGTCTAGGCAGGCAAAGTTGACATGACATAATGACACAATTGCCATTCTTCGCCTTCACTGCAAAAAGCTCCTTCATTGTGGCCAAGGATGCTGAAGTGCTGTATTTGAGCTGTTGCATGTTGAAGCATCCACCACACTTCCTCCCTCCTCCATGATTAAACTAAATTGGCGCCAGGTGTCTTGAAGTCTGTCTGATGCAAGTTTTCTATGTGTGATTTGATTCGACGGGAATCACGGGACTGATTATTCTCCTTAGCCAATCACCGTTGACGAAAAAATAAACATATAAAGTAGCGACGGCAGGTTGAGGGGAAAGTAGCGCAGTAAAAGTACCAATACAGCGATAAAAATGTACTCAAGTAAAAGTAAAGTTTTAAAACTACCTAATAAAGTACAATTCCTGAGAATAACTACTCAATTACAGTAACGAGAGTATTTATAATTCGTTACTTTACACCACTGAACGTCACTTATTTTCTGAAGAACAAATAAGAGTAAACTCAGTGTAATAATGTTAATTAATCAGAACATTCATTGCTAGATGTGAATGGTTATTTTTTAGATCTGAAATGATCTGAAATAACTGACGTGAGCTAATTTGCAGTTGTGTATGGTTTTCAGATAAGACTACTCAGTGAAGCAGGAAGGCGAGTGGTGGATATAAACTGGTTTAGGGAAGTGCACATCTTCAGGGTATACAGGTGAGATTATCCACAGCAGCAGGAGGCGAGTCATAATGCAGAAAGCCGAAGCAGCAGGAGGAACAGAGCAATCGTAGAACATCAACAGCAGTCAGGCAGCTTCGAGGCTGAGAGGAGCCACAGCAGTAGATGTGAGTTAATCATATCGGGCAGCCGGAGTGCATTTACAGCTCAACAGACAGAGAGAACAGATTATTAGGTAGGACAGGAGGATAAAGTGAAACTGAGAAGTTGGAATTTTGTTACTTTAAAGGTTTGTCTTAAACTGCCATCACTGCTGCCATTTATAAAAAAAAAAAGCCTCAGTAATCATAGATTAGCGTCTGCACATCTGAGCTCGGCTGTGCTGTGTGTACCTACTGGTTCTACAAGCTACTGCAAGTAAAACACAACATAACTGCAATGAATGTGGCTTTACTGTGGTACTGAGCTTCACATATGAGCAGAGAATTATCATTGTTTTTTTTTTAACATACTGTATACTCAAAGTCAGGGTAAATGTGTCTAATGTTCTAAACTTTTTATTTATTACAGTATATGGTGACAAACCTGACTGGCGTATATCTGTGAGGAGCTGCTTCATTCACAATAATATTATATTCTTTTTCTTATTTCATTATTCATTACAAGTCATCCAGACCTCCCATAGAAGTTTTAAGTTGTGCATCTTTTAGCCTTTTAGCCTGCGAGTGTGAAACGATGGCTCAGCAGTGCAAAAACATTTTAGCACCTGCTCCCTCTTTCTCACTGTTTAACTCACACTGCTGAGAAAAGCCAAAACACAACAGCCATTTTCAAGCCCAGTGATGAACAGAGTTGGAAATGTTCACTCAGTCTGTATCATAAACAATAACATAATTAGGTTTTAGCAAATCCCTGGTACTTTTGTTGGGAAAAAAATGTTCAATTCAATTTCAAGTGTTCAATTTAAATGTTCAAATTATGACAAAGTCTGTTTACTGTAGGCTTTCACATATATGTCATTACCTCATTGTTTCATGCTCTTATGTTTCAGATTAATATGCTGTTCTATATAAACGGAATAAATCCACAATGCTGGGTTTTCAGATGGATATATACACGACTTTACACAGAACATTTAACCTACAACCTCATAAAAGCCCATTTACAGTTTTTATGTTAAATGATTAAAATGTATTTTTAAATATAAAATTGCCGTAATACTCCACATTAATGGTTTATCATCTTAAATATGTGACTGTGATTTTACCGGCATGGTAATGTCATAAGTCTTCACATTGAGGGACGTCTGAATCAGTTTGTTTAGCATATATCAGTAAAGATCTGCATTCCACAGCTTGTTGTTTTAGACCAGTGGTTCTCAACCTTTTTTTTCAGTGGGCCGCACTATGTCCAAGTTCAAGTCTCACAGGCCGCATATCATTTACATATGACGTCACCAATGCAAACTAACCAGATATTAAGGTATCTAAATGCTTACAATTAGATATATTATTATTATTATTAGAGAGTATAATTCTACTTACCATTAATGGGACACCTGATGTTGTTGGGAGCAGACCAATTTGGTGAAATTCGGCTCAAAAGGAGTAACAGCACAATGAGGTTGCGACTGTAAGTTGCAGTCTGTAAGACGCGCACGGAAACGTGACTTGATGCGCATCATTGCAGAAAATGTGTGTTCGCAAATGTATGTTGATCCAAATATGGAAAGCACTTTTGAACTTAATAATCTGAGGTTTTGTCTACAGATGTTTCGCCACATTTCTGCAACTGAGGATGACTGCTGCGCGGTATGGCTGTGTCCTCTTGCCTGAACATCCATCAGTTCATCTTCGAGTGTGCGGCGGCGGGGCAAACCGAAAGTTGAAGTGAAGTGTAGCCAAGTATGGTGACCCATACTCGGAATTTGTGCTATGCATTTAACCCATCCAAGTGCACACACAGTAGTGAACACACACACACTGTGAACACACACCCGGAGCAGTGAGCAGCCTTTTTTGCTGCAGTGCCCGGGGAGCAGTTGGGGGTTCGGTGCCTTGCTCACTCGAACTCACGACCTTCAGGTTCACCTTCGGGTTACAAGTCCGAGACGCAAACCATTAGGCCACGACTGCCCCCAAAGTCCAAGTCCAAGTCCAAGTCCAAGTCCAAGTCCAAGTCGCAGCCAAGTCCAGGTTGCAGCCAAGTCCTTGATTTTTTCCGCAGGGAAAGTGAATGGCTCTCTGATGAAATGTCCTGCAGATTTTATTTGCTCAAAATCAGAAAAACGAGAGATGAATTTTTCCTGCATTTGACTGACAGTTGTAACGAATCGTTCTCTCTGTTGTATGTCCAGTACACCCTCACACGCATCATTCAGAAGTGGAAAGTGAGTTAAATCACCATCTTTCAGTTGTGCATTGTACAGTCCTAGCTTCATTTTAAAACTCTCAACACAGCCCAACAGGTGATCAACATGTTTTCCGTCACCTTGAAGTTGCAGGTTCAGCTTGTTTAGGTGAGCTGTGACGTCTGCAAGAAAAGCAACGTTTGTTTTCCACTCATTGTCTCTCAAGACTGAAAATCTTTCTCCCTCGCCGATGTCATTAAGAAAGTGAACTTTCTTGGGGAGTACAGCCAGAAAGCGATGCAAGACTTTTCCATGACTTAGCCATCTCACTTCACTGTGCAGAATGAAGTCTCTGTAGGCACTGTACAGTTCGTCCAACAACGCAATAAAATGGCGGTGCATTAGAGGTATGTTCATGTCTTTGCATGTTTCACTAAGTGCTCTATGAATGTCCTCGCCATTAAATCTTCTGTAACCTCAAAAGTCTCTAAATTCACACATCTCACCCAAATGCAAAGCTGAGCAACGTCTCCGATGTCTGTCGATTCATCCGCTGCCAAACTGAGTGCTGAAGCAGTGGCTAGCTTAGTTTTTAGTTGTTCTGTCAAATTCTCAGACATTTCAGAAATTCGACGAGTAACTGTGTCATTGCTGAGCTGTAAACTTTTTATCCTGCGAATTGTCTCGCTCTTGTTGCTCAGATCATCAAACAGACATTGTGATTCCAAAAAACAGTTCTTAACTAGCTCCCCATCACTGAATGGTTTGCCGTGTTTGGCAAGGAGCCAGGAAATTTAGAACGTTGCTAATGTTGCGGCCTGAGACACTTTTAAGCTTTCATTGTATTCTGTTCAGCAATGGCATTTTTTTTCAAGACTAGTTGTCTTGAGAGCTCTTTCCTGAGATCCAGGTGGATATTTCTTGTCAAAAGTTGCATAGGTGGTTTCGAAATGTCTTTGACATTGTAAGTTTTGCATATACCCAGTATTTTACTACAGAGCGAGCAGAAAGGCTGTCCATCTCGCTCATGGACAGCAAACTGATTCTTCCATTCTTCAAGCACTCTCCTATACCTTCACTGCTGATGCTGCGACTCTTCTTGTTTGCATGTGTTCCTTCATTAGGATTTTCCTCACATCTTTTTTCTCCTCTAATAACAAATTTGCCCATTTTGATCCTTAATTGATGACTGTTTTAAATCTGCCAGAGCGCGTGCTTGTAATTGCGTCAGTTCATAGCATGTCTGAAAACAATACATGATCACCAAAATTATTTTATATGGCATAAAAATTATTGTTCAAACTTTTATTTGTTTAATACATTTTTTAAAATATATGAATTGTAAAACTATAAGTTATTAATTAATTAATTATTTTTTAAAAACATTTTTACGTGGTCTGCATCGCAGGCTGCATTTGCATTTGTGATGGGCCGCATGCGGGCCGCGGGTTGAGAACCACTGTGTTACGAGGATGGCTTACTGTGTGGCTTGCAGTGAGTTCACTAAATTTGCCATCAAGCTTTTCATGGAATTCAGGTCAGGGCTTTGTGATGGCTACTCCAATACTTTCACTTTGTTGGCTTTAAGCCATTTTGTTACAATTTTGGAGGTATGCTTATTATCATTGTCCTGCTGGGAGACTCATTTGCAGCCATGTTTTAACTTTCTGGATGATGTCTTGGAGTGTTGCTTCAGTATTTCTAGATAATCCTCCTTCTTCATGATACCATTTATTTTCTTAAGTGCACCAGTACCTTTTCCAGCAAAATACTCCCACAACATGATGCTGCCACCCCCATGCTTTACAATTGGGATGATGTGCTTTGAATTAAAAGCCTTACAGTACATACATAGCGCTGATCATTATGGTCAAACAGTTCAATTTTTGTTTAATCAGAGAACACTTCTCCAAAAGCTACAAAATACAGTCTGGCTTTTTCTGCTGGTCTTAGAGTATGGGCTTCTCCCTTGGGCGACGGCCTTTCAGACCATGATCATGTAGGACTCTTAATGATGGCTGTAGTTTACAAAATTTGATACCTAATGTATGGAACTCTTATCAGTTCCTTTGTTGTCATGGGGTTCAGTTGAACCTTTTGGATCAAAGGTTGTTCATCCCTGGGAGTTAATTTGTGCCTCTTTCCTGAACAAAGCAGGGTCTGTTTGGCTCCAAGACTTTTACTGTATTGTACTGTTGTTTTGAAATTAATCTTAAGGAGGAACCAGACTTGTCCACATTTTTTTTTCTTAGGTTTTGGCTGAGTTGCATTTTTCCATGGTTTGTGTAAAAAGTGTAAAAAGTGTAAAAAAAGGCATTGCCTAAGAGAAGACAGGGATTCTGCGTATTGTAATATTTGTAATGGCAACGTTAGAAGCTGAAGGTTAAAATAAAACATTGAAACTTTGAAAATATTCAATTCATATTGTGTAAAATGTCCACAAAACAAAGAATAATTGACTTCCAGATCTTCATTTAAAGTGAGCATACATTTTACATTTAACCTCAATCATGTCTGATAATGAAGAGAAGAACAGAACATAAGAGCTGCTGTTGTTTTTAAAATTGTTTATTCATGCTAATTTCAGGCATCATGCTTAAAAAAATACAAACTTTAAATTCATTTTTATGTACTGCTTAAATTAATTATATAATTTGGAATATAATACTTATAAAAATACATGAGAATATAATGAAAGGAACAATACAATGAAAGGTACAAAATTCAAGCATAGATATACCATAATAAGATATTGCTGAGGATAATTATTATTCAAAGCTCTTCACACAGCATGTACACAGCCTTATATTTCTTTTGCTCCTGTAACATCCTGGTGGATATGGAAGGCAATAAACCAGAGGAAAACCAAAGAAAGTACATTATCTAACTCAAAATGATGAAATTTATTACTTTATTGATACTTGTATTTGTATACTGAAAAAATATATAATTATAAAAAATAGAAATGTACATATTATATAGGCACTAAACTCGAAAAAGATTTTAAAAGATTAAAAAAAAAAAAGGCACAATATCAGTCTATGTGCGAAAAGTCCATGAGCTGCTCCCTCAAGAACAATACAGCATTACTGACTGTTTAAAGCAGTGAAGACAAAATATCTGATTATTCCTAAACTCTAAAATCCAATGCTGGATTTTTTTTTCCCTTTTACAATCCATTAATAGGTAAATAGCATAAATGAGTAAATAAACACAAAATACATGAATAAAATAATGTACAACACAAAATACTTGAATAAAATAATGTACAACAAATTAAATGCGGAATGTTAAATGTGAAACAATAATATACTTGTTTTTTTTTTTGTAATTGAGATCAGTATTAAAATATACCAGTGAACACTTAGTAATCAACACTGCCAGCTTAGTTATACTGATGCAGTGAATGAAAACTGGCAACTAAATTTAACCTGGATAAAGCCAATTCCAGCCCATTGTGAAAGATAGAAGGTATAATTTTAAATACATTCAGCTTCCTGTTCCTTTAACATCCCTATCAGGAGTTTGTACAATGCTTAGATTTGAATTAAGCAAAAAACAAGCTTTCCAGAAACTACAGTGTCCTCCATAAAATGTATATTTACAATGTTCTTTGGCCGTTTCAACAATTCTTGATTGGAGACTTTAGACTTTCTTCATGGACCTATGCAAAAAGGACAGTTTATATCATTTAGTTATTAATGATCTAACTATTGTTGGGTGCCATTTATCAAACATTTAGTAAAGTTGTGTGTAAATATTTCTACAGGCCAAACTGAACTAAAAATTCCTGCCAATTTTAAAATGTTTCATTAACACTGTTTTTCTTTGTACTCATGTGCAGGTGTTGATACTTGACCCATTAATTACCAAGCACATTCAAGTGCAACGTTATAATCCAGCCCACCAAATACATTTTGAATCTGTGTTTAAAATTGAAATAGTCTTTTGGACTATAATTAAATTGAAAGATTTAATAATAATAATAATAATAATAATAATAATAATAATAATGGAACTAGGCTAAAAAAAAATTTAACTGTAAGTTTAGCATATTTTCCCTTCTCGTACATGGGAAAGGGGCGGAGTTAAAATTGTACTGCAACCAGCCACTAGAGGGCTTCAGAGACATTGTGGCTTCACTGTGAAACTCCTGTTATGATGTCCAGCCGTATACACAGTCGATTTGATCAATTCAACAATGGTGAATAATATCTTATATCCACTGGATTTATGGTACTTATGTCCCAGGTCTGACCTCCAGGCTATTAATCGTTGCCTATTCTCTGGGTGATTTGTATTGCTGTGCCTTCACCAGTTTGCACATTTCTAAGTCTATATAAGAGTCTTTTCCATGTTACTGTACATGTTACATGTAGTGTAAATGCAGTAAACGTATAAATATCTCTGTTTGTCTAAGTAATACTGTTGTCTGGAGAGATTGTGTAAACTCTTTGAGCTCATCTTACCTTTATCTGTGTTCTGCTTCAGTTCTGAGTAAACAGTGTCAGCTGCCTCACTGCTCTTTCCTAGTGGGCAACAGTCACTTATTTAGCATTCGCTTAAATCAAATACACCATTCTATTAACCCCTTAAACTTCATTTACTACATTTACCTCTTTTGTTATTTTATTGAATGATTCATAGCAGTTACTGAATACTATGCGTTAAGATGAATAACTGGCAAATAATCAAAGGTTTTAAGAGGTTAAATGAAATCTAAAATGGTGGTCATTTGCACTGCATAAATTGAACGAATTTAGTCCCACCTTGTTTTCTCTTTGGTTTCTTTTGGTTTTTCAGTTCAATGTCAGCATAAGTCACATCACTCGGTCCAGCGGCAGCATCTATAAAAGATTACACAGCTTTGTTATCCCATTGTTTCCCATTCTAAAAATATATTATGTTGTATAACATGATGCTGTTGTCCACAGCCAATCTTTCAAATAAAAGAAAATAAAAATCCAACTCCATCCAAGGCCAGCACTCTGTATTAGTCTTTAAGCTATCTCTCTATAAGATTTTTCCCAGAACTTTTCAGACTTGTTAATAAACTTCTGAGCAAAGCATAACCTCTGGTTTCTACTGCAGTGGATTGTATCTTTGTAATAATCTCAGTGAGGTTATGCTGGTGGTACTGGATTATTTAATAATGCTAAACTGGTTACTGTATTTTCCTTTCAAAATTATGAACTAAATGGATGATTTCAAAAAAATCTGTTTTCAGTTGATTTAGTGTGATTGTGAAACAACACACAAATTGTTTATTTTACTTTTCATTTTCAAATGTATGGAAGTATTTTCTGGACAAATTTCAAAAGTAAATTACATTTGCAATTGCATTTCCTATTTGTGGACGCATAAATTGTGACAATTCAAATGATTCCAAATTCCAAATACAAACACACCCCGTAGTATACTCCCACTCCCAACCCTGATTGACAGGTTTCTGTGCAAGGCATCGGAAATTCAAATGCAAAGGGAATTGTGATTCCATTTGAATTTTGGCAGGCTCCATGCGGGACACCGAGAAAGTGAAATAGCGGTAACGCGGTAATATGCAATTTGCATTTTCATTTGAATTGTCAAAATTTATGCATCCACAAATAGGAAATGCAATTGCAAATGTAATTTGTAATTACTTTTGAAATTTGTCCAGAAAATACTTCCATACCTGCTACTAACGCTTTGAAAACACTTTAATTTAAGGTTCATTAATAAACAATTTATTCTCAAGTAATATGTAGTTTACTGATTAGAAATGCAACATCTTAAGATCTAGTGTTAGCTCCCTTCTAGATTTTGCTGGAGAGTCTATTTTTTTCATTAACTGTTGCCAAGAACTATCTACCTTTAGTGAAGACCATTTAACCAACAGATTAACCAGCGGATGTTTTCACGGACATCTTCAACACCTCCCTGAGCAACGCCGACGTGCTTCAAGGCCACCACCATCGTCCCCGTGCCTAAGAAGTAGCCAGTGTCCTGCTTCAACGACTACCGTCCCATTGCACTTACACCCATCATCATGAACTGCTTCGAGAGGCTCGTCATGAGACACATCAAGACCCTGCTGCCCCCCTCACTGGACCCACTGCAATTCGCTTACCGTCTCAACCGTTCAACAGATGACACCATCACCACCACCCTCCATCTGGCCCTCACACACCTGGACAATAAAGACACATATGTTCGAATGCCATTCATAGACTTCAGTTCAGCATTCAACACAATCATTCCTCAGCACCTGATTGGTAAGCTGAACCTGCTGGACCTGAAGACCTCCCTCTGCAACTGGATCCTGGACTTCCTGACTGGGAGACGTCAGTCAGTCCGGATCAGGAACAGCATCTCCAACACTACCACACTGAGCACTGGTGCCCCCCAGGGCTGTGTGTTCAGTCCACTGCTGTTCACTCTGCTGACTCACGACTGTGTAGCAATGCACAGCTCGAATCACATCATCATGTTCGCCGATGACACGACCGTAGTGGGTCTCGTCAGCAAGAACGACGAGTCAGCGTACAGAGACGGAGGTGCAGCGGCTAACGGACTGGTGCAGAGCCAACAACCTGTCTCTAAACGTGGACAAAACTAAAGAGATAGTTGTTGACTTCAGAAGAGCTCAGGATGACCACTTTCTGCTGAACATCGGTGGCTCCTCCGTGGAGATCGTCAACAGCACCAAACTTCTTGGTGTTCACCTGGTGGAGAACCTCACCTGGTCCCTCAACACCAGCTCCATAACAAAGAAAGCCCAGCAGGGGCTGTACTTTCTGCAAAGGCTGAGGAAAGCACATCTCCCACCCCCCATCCTCACCATGTTCTACAGAGGGACTATTGAGAGCTTCCTGTGCAGCTGCATCACTGCCTGGTTTGGGAATTGCACTGTCTTGGATCGCAAGACCCTCCAGCGGATAGTGAGGACAGCTGAGAAGATCATCGGTCTCTCTTCCTTCTATCGCAGACATTTACACCTCACGCTGCATCCGCAAAGCCACCAGCATTGTGGATGACCCCACACACCCCTCTCACACACTCTTCACCCTCCTGCTGTCTCGCAAATGGTACCGAAGCATTCGGGCCCTCACGACCAGACTGTGCAACAGTTTCTTCCCACAAGCCATCAGACTCCTCAATACTCAGAAACTGGACTGAAAGAACACACACATACACATACACACACACAACTGTACATCCTCCATCTTCTTTGCAATTTTTTGCACATCCCCACATTACATACAAATATTTATTATACTGTACACATCTTATACTCTCTACTAGGCTGCTACTTCTTATGTTTACACCTATTTCAGCAACTTCTACTTTTTTTGCACTATTGTCACTGAATTGACTTTGTAATAGAACTGTGTACTGGTCGGCGCTGCACTGGGACTTACTGTGCCCACTGTCTATCTCAGTAGTCATTGTACTGTCTGCACATGTTTGCGCTTGTGCACTTTATGTATAAATGTATGTAGTCCCTTGTAGTTCTGTGTTGTTCTGTGTTTGTCCTATGTAGCACCTTGGTCCTGGAGGAACGTTGTTTCGTTTCACTATGTACTTACTGGCTGTATATGGTTGAAATGACAATTAACTCCACTTGACTTGGTGTAATAAACATTTAAAGCTCACAGTCCCTGCGCCGAAAAATTAGCTTCGCCATTATCTTGGCTCAGGAGAGGCTATGGGACAGTTTGCTAACACACTAGCATAGTAGATTCTACATTCAGCAGCAAGCAGGAGCTGAAAGATTCCCTTAAAACATTAAGGGCTGGTGTAATGCAACAAGTATTTATATACATGCAGAGTCATATGATAAAAAACAATTATCATCTTAAAAAAGGTTTTATTTCAATTTGGGAATAGATCACATCACCTGGCTTTATGGCGGCATCATTTAATACAGAAATTATTTTAGATGAACAACAAAGGCAATTAAAAACAAAAGATTTGACGTTAGTTTCTTGCAGTATTCTTACCCTTTTGTTTCTTCTTCCTAGTGACAACCTCTGAGTAGAGCATATTGCTGGCTTCAGCTGCAGAATCATCTAGAAGAGAATAAAATAGAGTCAATACAGAAGCTCTTGAAACGTTATGATACTAAATCTATCTCACATTTAGCTGCAAAAATTTAGACTATACCTATGGTTCTCATATTAGTATTTTCGTAGATGTTATCACCACCTTTTAAAATAGAAAAAAAATAATAAAGACTTTAGGGGAGAAGGTTAACTAATGTCAAAAACAAATGCTGATGTGATTAATGTTATTGCAGACTGACCTGCAGGCTGAAACTTCTGAGACAGAGAAAAGTAATCTCTTACTTAACAAATTATAATGTAGAAGTAGCTTTGTGTAATTTTACCCCTTTTTTATATTTTTTAAGAAAATCTGGGTATCTGAACATTTCACAGGATGCAACAAAAAAAAAGTGAGAGTGGGATATTTTTACTTTCATATTTTCATACTTCATAATTGAAAAGGGTGAGAGAGTGTGTGTGACAAAGACAACATTCATTTACGAATACGAATCCTTTTTTATGGTTTGTTCAGTAGCCTTAAATACTGGCTTACTCCCAAATAAAACCATATTACTACCATATTTATCTATAAAATGGACCACATTTCACAAAAGAAATATGCTTTTATTTTCTAAAGAGCCATTGATCCAAATCTCCATTTAATACATTTTTTCAGTGCTGATAAAAGAATGAACGCCAAAGTTCCAAAATCTCTAAATCTCCAAATCTAATAAAATGTTATTATGTGGCTTTTGTTGTCAGCTATGAACAACATTTCCCTGATTTAGGTTTTTAAAGATAGTTAGCCTTACTGGTTCACATTAATTAGAAAGATTTTTTTCTATGTTTGCATGTTTTTCTGTTTCTTATGTTCTGTAAAGCTGCTTTGAGACAATGTTCATTGTTAAAAGCGCTATACAAATAAAATTGAATTGAATTGAATTTCCAGAAAGTTTTCAGTGTTTCTCGGGGCAGAGTGATAGAGTTTATATACTGTATATAAAACAGTAGGCTATACATCATAAAATACCGCTTATATTATGTGTGGTGTAATAAACATTTAAAGCTCACAGTCCCTCCTACAAAAAATTAGCTTCACCATTATCTTGGCTCAGGAGAGGCTATGGGGCTTTAAGAAAAAACACACTTCTCCTAAGCACACTGTTTTCAAGAGACAATATGCTAACATACTAGCATAGTAGATTCTACGTTCAGCAGCAAGCAGGAGCTGAAAGATTCCCCTAAAACATTAAGGTCTGGTGTAATGCAGCACTTCGGCTCCATTACACTCTCTGCAGCAAACTCTCTGCTGTATTCAGGCTGCTTTTATTTGCTGAAGAAATTACTGTGGCAGTTGAGAAGTTCATATTGGGTAGTGGAGAATGTGGAGTTCAAAAACACACCTATAGGGTTACGTGACACTGCTAGCACAACGACCTTACAGCAGAATATGAAAATCTCCAGGCATCTGACATGCCCTCTTGTGAGTCACACCAGTAACAGCTCAGCCAATTACATGCACAAGTTTTTTTTTTTTTCATTACAAGCTGCTAAGAGTCTGAACACTGCGTCATTATTAAGTTTCAATTATTGTACGTTTATAATATTGAATGTTTTAATCAGTTGAAATGTAATCTTAAGACATATATTCAGGCAGTGTTTATTTTTGTTCTACAGAAAATGTATCGTATCGAGGCACCGCCTTTTCTAAATCGTATTGAATTTGAATTTTGTGTATCATTACACCTTTTATATACATGCAGAGTCATATGATGAAAAACAATTATCATCTTAAAAAAGTTTTTATTTCAATTTGGGAATAGATCACATCACCTGGCTTTCTGGCAGCATCATTTAATACAGAAATTATTTTAGATCAACAACAAAGGCAATTAAAAACAAAAGATTTGACATTAGTTGCATGCAGTATTCTTACCCTTTTGTTTCTTCTTCCTAGTGACAACCTCTGAGTAGAGCATATTGCTGGCTTCAGCTGCAGAATCATCTAGAAGAGATTAAAATAGAGTCAATACAGAAGCTCTTGCAATGTTATGTTACTAAATCTATCTCACATTTAGCTTCAAAAATTTAGACTATAAATTTTGTCGACAGCATCATTTAATACAGAAATTATTTTAGATCAACAACAAAGGCAATTAAAAACAAAAGATTTGACATTAGTTGCATGCAGTATTCTTACCCTTTTGTTTCTTCTTCCTAGTGACAACCTCTGAGTAGAGCATATTGCTGGCTTCAGCTGCAGAATCATCTAGAAGAGATTAAAATAGAGTCAATATAGAAGCTCTTGAAATGTTATGTTACTAAATCTATCTCTAAATCTAAAGTTAGATCTAAAGTTAGAAATCTAAAGTTCCAAAATCTCCAAATCTGATAAAATGTTATGTGGCTTTTGTTGTCAACTATGAACAACATTTCCCTGATTTAGGTTTTTAAAGAGAGTTAGACTTACTGGTTCACGTTAAATAGAAAGATTTCCAGAAAGTTTTCAGTGTTTCTCGGGGCAGAGTGATAGAGTTTATATACTGTATATAAAACAGTTGTCTTTATGTCATAAAATACCGCTTATATTATGTGTGGTGTAATAAACATTTAAAGCTTACAGTCCCTCCTACAAAAAATTAGCTTCGCCATTATCTTGGCTCAGGAGAGGCTATGGGGCTTTAAGAAAAAACACACTTCTCCTAAGCATGCTGTTTTCAAGAGACAATGTGCTAACATACTAGCATAGTAGATTCTACGTTCAGCAGCAAGCAGGAGCTGAAAAAGTCCCCTAAAACATTAAAGTCTGGTGTAATGGAGCACTTCACCTTCCTGGTAAGTTATAATCCTGAAGAGTCATATGACGAAAACAATTATCATCTAAAAAAAGTTTTTATTTCAATTTGGGAATAGATCACCTGGCTTTCTGGCAGCATCATTTAATACAGAAATTATTTTAGATGAACAACAAAGGCAATTAAAAACAAAAGATTTGACATTAGTTGCATGCAGTATTCTTACCCTTTTGTTTCTTCTTCCTAGTGACAACCTCTGAGTAGAGCATATTGCTGGCTTCAGCTGCAGAATCATCTAGAAGAGAATAAAATAGAGTCAATACAGAAGCTCTTGCAATGTTATGTTACTAAATCTATCTCACATTTAGCTGCAAAAATTTAGACTATACCTGTGGTTCTCATATTAGTATTTTCGTAGATGTTATCACCATCTTTTAAAGTAGAAAAAATAAAGACTTTAGGGGAAAAGGTTAACTAATGTCAAAAACAAATGCTGATGTGATTAATGTTATTGCAGACTGACCTGCAGGCTGATTGGTGTCCTGATTTACAGCAGAAGGAGTCTGATGTTCTACACCTTCTCAAGAGAGTAATTAAAACATTAAAACATTGACTTTACGCATGTATAAGAATTTCTGTTGAAACACGAACGTGTAAAAAAAACTTTTTTTTCACTATTTTTCCACAAAAATTACAAATATTATCTAAAATAGCAAATACACCATAGCATCTGTCTTTTAGTGGCCTGTAGACAGGCTTTTTGTGCTATGGACATGAAGAGCTTATCATCAAACCTCTTTTCTTCTTGTAGTGCAACAGAGGAATCAGTAAGATCATTAAGATGACAAACACGAAGGCCGAACTCAGTCCTATAATTACACCAGTGGATCCAGAAGCTGAAACTAGGGAAAGAAGGGAACACAAATATCCATTTAAACACTACATATTGAAATTGTATTGTTACAAATCTAATTCATGCAAGACACGGTTTCCTCACCTCTGACTGAAACCCAGCTTTTCGGTGACTCTCCTCTTTCTGGGTGTTTACAGTGGTAGAAACCTTCATCTGACTCTGATACACTACTGATGGTCATCTCTCCTGTAGTCTGGGACTGGAGGATGGAATCATTTTTATAGAAATCAGCACCAGAATCTGAGATCTTTGAGCGATTTAAACAGCGTAAAGTCAGAGGATTTCCCTCAGTTACAGGATGGACAGGACTCTCCAGGATCAAATCACCATCTGTAGGAAAGAGAAAGACGACACTGAAAACACAAAGTGTGTAAAATACAAGTATACAGTCAGGTCCATAAGTATTTATGGACAGTGACACAGTTTTTGAAATTTCAAACAATGAAACAATCTCAGCCAAAAATAATGATTTTTGATTTGATTTGAATGATTCACTTTCACTCCATTCCAAAACACTCCATTCTCTGTAATGAGCACTTTACATCAGTAAGTTGGTGGCTATAGCTATATGTGCTAAGCTAAATAAATTATCTGAACATTTGTCTGAGACAGATGTGCAGAGGGTTTATGATTAATGTTGCTGTCTGTAGCTTTACCAGTGGGTTTTCAAAATAATAAATATCTTCTTGTACATATCTGCTGGCCATATCTACAGTCAGGTCCATAAGTATTTAGACAGTGACAAAATTTTCATCATTTTGCCTCTGTACACCTCCACAATGGATTTGAAATGACGCAATCATGATGGGATTGAAGTGTAGACCTTCAGCTTTAATTCAAGGAGTTTAACAAAAATAGTGCATTAACCGTTTAGGAATTGAATTGCAAGTGTTGAACCTGCATTTGGTAGCTGTACATATCTACCTAGGCTACACAGTTCACTAGCTAGTTTTAGCTCACAAATAATGTGATCACAAACTTTTGTTTCTATTTATGAAGCTAGAGACTGCTGTGATACTGCTGTTTATTTATCTATAGCCACATCTTCCACAATCTTTTGATCATAAATATGGCAGTGTGGTCATACAGTAACCTCACATGGAACAGATCAATAGAGGTCTGTCCACAAGTTTACATAAGTTTACATAGGGATTACATAAAGTTTATCTTTGTGCCTTCGTTTTGTATTTCGTACTGCTAAGTATCTGTACACTAAAGCCCTCAGACTCTTGCCCATGTACAGAGATGGACTGTAGATTAAATATATATGTAAATGTCTGTGAATAGTAGATTTGGCAATGTCTTTTCTGACTCCAGATCTGTATATATTTTCCTCTGGGACTTGGTATGGATCATAAATTATGGTCATAATTATGACAGCTATAAGAAAGAGGTAACGTGACTGAAATAGATGAATAGGAATCACCAGTTATATGGATGGCGACTCCATATAACTTTTTGTTTAATATGCAGCATGTAGCATTTATATGACCCACAGGCTCTAACTTCCCTACATTTTTCTAGTATTCTATTTTGCTTGTGGTGGCAGTGCTTATTTTTTACATCTGACTTTTTTTTACATCTACAAGTCACTCAAAGCTCGTGGAATTTACAAATAAATGGGAGTTAAGTTATAGCCTGAATATTATGAATATTATAATTTAATCCAGTTATGGAAGATATCAAAACTTTGGAGCTAATATTGCAGTCATTCAGACCTACATGCTGTCCTGCCTACAACACAATTAACATCATAAATCTTAAAGAACACAGCAGTAGCTTAATAACTATCTATGAATGTAGTTTAATGTTAAAGCTTTCATCATTTTCTCAGGTTATGGAAATACATAGCTATGCAGTTATGTTAACCATGACAGAGTGACTCAGAGAGAAGGAAACAGAGAGCTACATGAGCTGAAGAGTCTAATGTAATTGTTCATTTAAAAGGAACTAAGACACTGTGTTAAGTGAAATTTCCAGAAGTTTTTCAGTAGCTTTCAGACATTAAAATAGGTTTTACTGCAATTCTGTTAATCACAAGATACTAAATTAATTTTTATGTGTTATTATTAAAGGTAATGTATCATTTAACTTCATTTTCAATTCCTAACATTAGATTTTTTTAAATGTTAGATATGGTTTTGTATATTAAAATACTACTGATGAGAATTGATAAAATGACTCACTGTGCACTGTGATGATAACAGAATTACTGCGTCCTCCAGATTCAGACTGACACCAGTAAACTCCAGTGTGTGATGTAGAGAGGGAGCTGATGTTACATGTAGATCCTGAAACTGATGAACAATCGAACAGTGTCTCATTGTGTGTGTATCCTCTCACTGTCCATCCAGTAGAGTCACTCTGGTCCTCACAGCTCAGTGAGAGAGAGTCAGCAGTAAAGTGTTGAGTTCTGCTGGGACTGATGATCAGAGACACTGGAGGAGATCCACCTGTTAATAATTATATTCATATTATTCTATTTCAATTTATGACAATATTATATTAACATTTATTTTTGCTTAAAAAGGTAAGAAAATTAAAGGACATAAAAAAAGATTTTGGTGTGAAGTAAGGAAGATTATAGATTAAACTATACACAGAGCATAACAGATGCTAGTGACAATAATTTACTGAGTAAAAAGGAGCTTTCTGTTTGAAGTGCTACATTGCACCAGAGCTAAGTCACAAAATTTCACATTTTTTACTCATTATTACATGCTGCACACACACACAATCCATTTTCTGTACCACTTATTCTACACAGGGTCACAGGGAGCCTGGAGCCTATCCCAGTGGACTCAGGCACAAGGCAGGGGACACGTGGCATGGCAACACATCGCAGGGCACAATCACACACCCACACACCCATTCACACACTACAGACAATTTAGAGATGCCAATCAGCCTACAGCGCATGTCTCTGGACTGGCGGAGGAAACTGGAGAACCGGAGGAAACCCCCAAAGCACAAGGAGAACAGGCAAACTCCACCCACTCGGGGCAGGGCCAGGAATCAAACCCCCAATCCCAGAGGTGTGAGCATGCTAACCACTAAGACAGTAAGCCACCATGCCCTGTATACGTACACACACACACACACACACACACACACACACACACACACACACACACACACACACACACACACACACACACACACACACACACACACACACACGCACACATGTACACACACACGTACACACACACACACTCCTGTCAGTGCAGCTCCTTTAAGGTCTGATGTGAGTTTAGGTTTTTCTGTTAGAGAAGAAACACACAGTTCAGGAGTAATGGAATCTTTACTGTACTAATCACCTCTATAGAGTGAAAACAATTTTTGCTGTCTCTGTGATCATACTGGTCTCAGCTAAACTATAATTAAGCCTACATATTTTTCTATTATTGTATTACTCTATTAGTGTAGCACAGTAAGTTAAAATAATCATGTTCACATTTATTTACTGAACAAAGATTATTTTGCAGGTATTTTGCAATAGCAGGTCCCCACATGATGTGATTCTTCTATTCATCAGTGTTGTGTAATTTATTAAATTATATAATTAAATTATATAATAACTAAATAGTGAATGTCTTTCTTCTTGATGAACTCATACTCAGATCCCTTCGGTCTTGCCGTACAAAGGTGATGCATTCTTTTGATACACATTACGCATTTAGTGGATATTATTCAAATTAACAAATAGAAGTAGAATAATTAAATATTTTTTAATCCATAAAACTGAATATAGCAAAAGTAGCTGTTCAATTCTTTTATTATTTCAGGTCATAAGTGTCTCACTTAAATCTCTCACTGTTATATCACATGTTTTATATTTGCAGAACTCTGTTCTACAATCTTAGAAGATATTTGTAAAGATTACAGTCATATCAATGTATTTTTTACATAGTTTATATACAATTCATTGTCTACAAAAAGAAATTAATGATTGAACTGAAGTGTAAAGGTCACTGTATTGCTCCTGTGAATTTGCTTTTACACATGATGATTTTTAAATCGTGTCTCAAATTCTGAACCACACTGCACACATTAGTGTCTTTCTAAAAAGCTTATTCAATCATTTAACTCTTTATTGTAAAAGCACAACGGTGAAACTTTGAAATCTTTTTCAAACACGCAAAATCATGAAAGTAGAATCAGCTTGAATATTAGGTGAAGAAGACTGTGTTTCTCATAAATGTCAACTGTTTTCTAACAATTTAAATAATAGCTGAGGAAAAATGTGTCATATTGATCAAAATAGATAATAAGTTGTAGTGACTCTTTACAAATCAAATGAACCGATTACTTCGGAAAGTGAAAATCTTAAGTAAACAGAGAAAAAGAAGCTGTAATGTGTCTCATATGATAAAATCTGGAACAAAATCTGAAACGAATCATAACTTTTACATACATATGTAAGTAATAACATACATTCACACACTCACCTGATACAGAGAGTGTAACAGGATCACTCATCTCTGAGATCTGAGAGTCACTTCTCCTCCCTCTGCAGGTGTATTTACCACCGTGATAATTTCTAACAGAGATGATGAACTCCTGTGTTGTGTGGGATGGGTAGAATGTGGAATTGTCCCTATACCAGTCGTATGTCCACTCAGTGCCTCTTCCTTCCTGTATGTCACACCTGAAAGTCACTCTCTCTCCTCTGAACACCTGTGTATCAGGCTTTATAGACACCACAGGTTTAGGACTCTCTGTAAGAAAAAAAAATCACTACCGTTTCTATAAATGAATTGATTTCCAACACTATCATTTAAAGAAGTAGTAACATTTTAAAATTGAATACAGAATTTGGGTAAACATTCAGAGTAAAGATACAGTAAGCAGTGACTGACTGAGTACTAATTGATTTTTTTTTTACAAGTGTACTTAATCAAAAATTAATACTAAGTAATAGACTGATCAGTCATAACCACCTACCTATATACATATATACACACACATATACATATATATATATATATATATATATATATATATATATATATATATATATATATATATATATATATATATATATATATATATATATACACACATATTATATATAAATATGAAGAGTTGGTTCCAAAACGTGATAAACGCCATTTTAAAAAAAAAATTGAGTTCCCGCCAAAAACAGTATTGTATCTGGTCGGTATTGAAAAGTCAATTTTTAATTTTATGCAAAATGCGATATCCTCCGTGTTATTTTGTCATGTTTTTTCCCTTTCTTTCCAAACCGCGACAAACGCCAGTCTCTCTTCTCTGCAGAATGCGATACATCCACTCAACCAATCACAGCGCACCATTCCACGCATTGTAAACAGTAATGGCGGCGCTTTGAATACACCCGGCATCCTAGTTTTCCTCATTTACTTTGTACTTTGTGATCAACAAACAAACAAAAAAATGAATAATTTTGACGGCATTGATGAACCTGTGGTGGTTTCTGTGGTGGGGAAGAAATGTAAGCCATTGAAATCTAACCATTTACGTGAGGAGATTAAGAAGATGAGGCACTCGGGAGGAGCAAAAATGCCGGCTGTTGCTTGAGCAAGCTATTCCTTTACCTATCAATAGCTCATGGTGATCTTGCTCAACAGGGCTATGGGTTGAATGAAATCTTTAAAAAAATCTTTTAGGCCTACAAGTGATATAAAATTGATACTATAATATGTGAATCTTTCTTCTTTACAGTGTTCTTAATATGACAAAGTAAGTGTTTTTATTAATGCCATTAATGTTTTATTAATGATTAATGTACTTTTGGAAGTTGAATGTAAGGGAAATGTCATTTTGGAATTTCTGGGGTCTAATGTGATATTGTTGTTCATGTTCTTGTTCATGATGAAATTTTCTTTTATTGTTGTAATTAATTTATAGCATTAACAAGATGACCCATTGAATTCATTTTGGGAGCGATGACTGATTGAACGTATTTTCAGTCCAGTGCCTGTATATAAGTTTAGTATTGACCAAGTTCAGAGGCTGTCATATGTGGATCAACTTACTTTGTTGTGTATTTTCAACAGTTTCAATGTGAAAAATAACTTTTATATTGATTCAATGGATTTATTGCATTTTGTAAAAAAAAAAAAAAAAAAAAAACGTGTCATGGATTTATTGCATTTTGGGAAAAAAATAATCAGTTTTTATAATAAATCTTTGAAAATCAAAATCTGGATTTGAATTTTTAATGTTATTATAACCTAAAGATGTGAAAGTTTGAAACAGAAAATAGTGGTTTTCATCTTGCCATTTTCTTGGTAAAGAAAACACATTTTTACTCAAATTAATCAAAATGGATTTATAGCATTTTGGAACCAAACTCTTCATATATATATATATATAAATATAAAATATATATTCATATATATATATATATATATATATATATATATATATATATATTCATATATATATATATATATATATATATACAATAATTCTGCCATACACATCCTTACTCATCACCACACATCTGTCATCAGTTCATAACTCTTCATACACACTCATTCTCTAATTTCGCTCATTCTTTCAGAGTCTAAAGCCTCCTTCAGTCACTGCTTAAGTATAAAAGTGTTGATGTTTCTGAAACAGTAACTTTATGAAGCCCCTTTTACAGCGTCTGAGCAGCTTGTTAAAAGAGTTTTACAGGTTTTGGTGATATTTTCTTCCAAAGCTAAACTAGTGTTGTGCCACTTGCTTTCCAGCTCACCTCACACCAGCCCTGCTCAGCCGTGCTCACACTGTCTCTCTCTAACTTTAATAAATGATTTAGCTGAAAGAGTTCTTTGTATGTAGCTGTGTAAATGTTGCTATATTGAAAGTCTATTACTCACCAATAACATTTACCCAGAGTGCATCACTGTAGTGTGTGTAGTAGACTGGGTTTCCTCTTCCAGCTCTGCACTTGTACTGACCTCCATCAGAGACTCTAACTGAGCTGATGGTGTAGGAGTGTGTTTCAGTCTCAGTCTGACGGCGCTGTGTGTCTTTGTTCCAGTAAAACTTCCATCCAGCAGACTGCAGCTTCAGTGTACAGTTCAGAGTCACTGAGTTTCCTGTCAGTGCAGCTCCTTTAAGGTCTGATGTGAGTTCAGGTTTAGGTTTTTCTGTTAGAAATTAAATACACTTTCAGAAAGTGAAGTAATCTTTACTACACTAATCACATCTACAGTAAAACAGTAATACTCTCTCTGTGATGATGCTAAACATATTATGACTACTTTTAAATTGTTTTAGAATTTTTAGTTAAACACATGATGAGAATGAAAATAGGGATATTAAATGTAAAGCTTCACTGTGATTGAAGTGAGGGTCAGAAAATAAGTGCTGTGTGATGATGCAGGTCTCTAATCTCTCTCTACTCCACATCAATTTATTTTTATGGGTGTATAGAGTAAAGATTATTTTGGAAAAGTGGAACACAAAATGCAAAACTACATATATAATATTTATTGGAAGACATATTGGAAATGTTTAGAAATGGTCTTGTTTTTTAACACTTTTTTTGTCTAAACATCAATAAAAGTGGGTCATGTTGCCACCTCACAGCAAACAAACAAACAAACATATAAATAACTGTACATCATTAAAATGATATGAAGACAGTACACTAAGTAGAAATCTCTGCATACTCAGTAGGAGGTCTAAGTAACATTCTGTATTTCCCAGTCTACCTTAATCACCTGCTTATTTACACATTTCATAAAAACATCATTTAATGCACATATAATCCATCAATGCCTCATTTAACCATAGTTGTGGGGTGTTTCATTCATCCATTCATCCATCCATCACATCCCTTCACTTTTCCTCTCTCTACTTATTGTATTTAAGACTGTCCCAATTAAACTGAACACTGTGCTGTTCCTAATGACCTCCCCATGTCTGACAATCTTCCCAATGATTAAATTACAAACATTTGAAATAACTTTATGTTTATTTTGTTACAGTTTATCATGTGTTTGTATGCATCTTAAATAACAATTTTAGAATCTTATTTAAAACAAAACAAAAACAACTACAATATGTGTGTAATTTTTCTACCTCAAGAAATTTTTAGGTCAACTTTTTGGGACGCTATGATGCTATGCTAACTGTATTGTCTAATTACTTGTCTGTTTTGCTTGTTGAAACTTTGCATGCTGCCTTCTTTTTCAAGAGATTTTTAATCTCAATGAGACTTTACCTGGTTAAATAAAGTTTAAATGAGAAATAAATAAAACTTCCTGTTGGATTCTGGCCACGCCCCCTTATATGACGCCGTGAATGATGAATGAAGTCATGCAATTTCTCTGAAACACTTCCACTGCAAGGCCTCAGTAACATACGTTTTTACGTTTACCCATCAAGCCAGAAAATAAATAATGCTAGGTTTAACTGTCCCAATATACCTGAATTAATCATATTATATTTACACGTCTTATAATGTTGTCAATATTGAAATTATTGTTTCAGGCAGCAGAGATGGTGACAATTACAGAGGATAATTTTATTAAAATGGCCGGTAATGATAAACAAATCCAAATCATGAGGCGAATCTCAAAAAAGTTAAACAGGCTGAAGGTCAGGCGAGGTACAAACTGGAGATCACAGAACAAGACAAAGATCAAGAGTCGACAGCAAACACGAGGGTCAAAACCAGAATTAGGAAGCAACAACAAAGGCTTAGTGCATCAGGTGAGAACACAAACTGAACAAATACTTTGCCAGTGTGCTGGTGCAGTGAGTGTGCTTATACAGTGTGTGTGCTAATAGAGTCCAGGGTGTGTGTGATCAGGAATTGGGGTGACTGTGAGGTGTGACACTGAACATGGTGCATGGGTGTTGTAGTCCCTAGTGTCCATGTTTGTAGGTGATGGTGCATTGTGGGAAATAGAGTCCGGTGCAGATTCCGGCACTGACATGACACATTGTTTGGCTTTGTGATTTTCTTATAGAGTGTACATTTTTAGTTATTTTTAACAAGCAGATCTTATTGCTGAATTCCTCCAGTCAGTGAACGTAGGGCTCTTTGGTGCAGCTGATGTGTTACAGAGACTCTGTGTTGGACTGAATTGTGTTCGAGTTCTTGTGTGTGCATGTTAAAGAAAAATGGGGGGTAAAGTGTGCTTTGCAGTTGTAAGCTTGGGTTGACACAACCTGCACCACCAACTGCACACATCAGTATCTGTTTAAAAATCTTCTTCACTCAACTAAACTTACAGATCTTTACTGTGAAGCCACAACAGTGAAACCTTGAACTCAGTTTTCAAACATGCAGAATCATGACAGTAGCATCAGCTTGACTGTTAGGTGAAGAACATGTTTCTTATACATATCAATGATTTTCTAACAATTTAAAATAAAATTAAAGGCAAAATGACGTTCCAGCAGTCAGACTGACTAATAAGTTGTAGTGATTCTTTACAAATCAATTGAATCCGTAACTTTAAACTAGGAAGTTGTAAAATCATTATAACGAGACTTTGTGTCTCATCTAATAAAATCTGGAACAAAATCTGAAACGAATCATAACTTTTACATACAGTATATAAGTAATAACATACATTCACACACTCACCTGATACAGAGAGTGTAACAGGATCACTCGTCTTTGAAATCTGAGAGTCACTTCTCCTCCCTCTGCAGGTGTATTTACCACCGTGATAATTTTCAACAGAGATGCTGAACTCCTGTGTTGTGTGGGATGGGTAGAATGTGGAATCGTCCCTATACCAGTCGTATGTCCACTCAGTGCCTCTTCCTTCCTGTATGTCACACCTGAAAGTCACAGTCTCTCCTCTGAACACCTGTGTATCAGGCTTTATAGACACCACAGGTTTAGGACTCTCTGTAAGAAAAAAAAAATCACTACTGTTTCTATATATGAATTCATTTCCAACACTATCATTTAAAGAAGTAGTAACATTTTAAAATTAAATACAGAATTTGGGTAAACATTCAGAGTGTAGATACAGTATATCTGCTCACATGTAAATGATTAAGCTCTGTCAGACAACAGTCACTACTGATGAAGTAAATGTAGATCACAATCTTAAATACAGACTCAGCCCTAAAAATAACACTAGTTCTACACACACACACACATATATTATATATATATATATATATATATATATATATATATATATATATAGTATATATATATATGGTACTGTTGAAAGTGAATATGGCAAGTTTGTTATTTTCAGTGTTTTTTCCTAATAAATATGTTTTTGTAGTTTTATATAAATGAGAATGAATATTATTGTATTCTTTTTGTAAAATGGTTATTGTATATTGTAATCAGTAATTAATGGGTTTATTTTGTTTTGTTACGCTATTGGACATGCACGGAAAAGAAAAGGAGAGATTATGGAACTGATTGGGTTTTCCCATGGCGGAGTATTCAATAAGGAACTGATTGTGTTTTCCCATGGCGGAGTATTCAATAAGGAACTGATTGTGTTTTCCCATGGCGGAGTATTCAATAAGGAACTGATTGTGTTTTCCCATGGGCGAGTATTCAATAAGGAACTGATTGGGTTTTCCCATGGCGGAGTATTCAATAAGGAACTGATTGGGTTTTCCCATGGGCGAGTATTCAGTAAGGAACTGATTGTGTTTTCCCATGGCGGAGTATTCAATAAGGAACGGATTGGGTATTCCCATGGGCGAGTATTCAATAAGGAACTGATTGGGTATTCCCATGGGGGAGTGATTCAATAAGGAACTGATTGTGTTTTCCCATGGGCGAGTATTCAATAAGGAACTGATTGGGTTTTCCCATGGGCGAGTATTCAGTAAGGAACTGATTGACAGGTCTTATGACAAATCGAAGTTTTGGATGGAAGAGAAAGGAGAGCGCTTGAAGACAGGAAAAAGAAAAAAAGAGAGAGAGAGAGGACGGTGAGCGAACGCCATGTTGGACACAGTTTAGCGTGCTTTGATAAACTTTGGTGGAGATTAACTGCGTAAGTACTGGCCCACAGAGTTTAGAGCCGTTAACCCGGCTACAGAGTGTACCGTATTCTAAACACAGCAAAATGACGTGAAGGGAAAAAAGGCAAACACTGAGTAAAGAGCAGAGCCGTGGACAATTGCCGCTCCAGACGCCATTTTCACGCTCGTTGGCTGTTAGGTCTATGGACACCTGTTGATTCACCACCGGTTGGATGCTGAGTGGACAACTGAACGGCGCGGGGGGAAGGTTCACATCGTGTCCTCGAGAGAGAAGAGCCAAAGCAGGTTTCTTCTCAAAGTTCCACCAGTGACTACATACTGGAGTACAGGACCGAGTGAGTACTTGGTTATATTTTTGTTGCCGTATTTTCCAAGGATTTACCTGTCATATGTGCACCAACGATATGAGCCCCAACGAGGTTACCAGCGCTGGTACAGTTTAAGAACTATTTCACATGAGAGTTTGGTTGAATTTGTCTTCTCAATATTTCCAAGTTAACCACTGAGGTTAAACTGTGAACATTTCCAGACATACTCATACCTGACTGGGGTTTGAACTTTTCCTCTCCATTCCTGCATTGTCCATAGGGGTTGAGAATTACTACTGAAACTTGAAGGTTGTTTTGGTGTTATAAATAAGTGGTTGTGTATTTATTTTTCAGGAGGATTTTTATAGTGGTTAAAGTATTCAGCATAATTGGGAATAGAAGAATAAACATAACTGAAGGGGGAATTGATACTTTGTTAATACAGCCCAAATAAACTAAGAGGGTTATGTTGCTAAGCTAACTGATTCCTTTATTTGTTTCTTTCCTTTTCATTGTTTATCTACTGATTGATGGTTTATTTGGTCGTTTGCCTAGATTTAAATAAATTGGGTATTTTATTACTTTTCTATGGGTAGAAAGTGTCATTTTAGCCCTATATAGGCTCTGTATTTATATTCTTTAACATCCAGCACATTTCACCATCACAAGCTGGGGACCCAGAGATTTCCTTGTAGGAAGCTATATATGTAAATGTAACACTTTGTTAGACTTCACCCACTGGTGCTTTACCAGAGGTTTCTGGGAGGGGCCAAAAAGGGGTTTTATATATATATATAACTCTGTGATGCACATCCTTAGTCATCACGACACACCTGTTATCAGTTCATAACTCCTCATACACACTCACTCTCTAATCTCTGTCATTCTTTCACATTCTACAGCCTCTTACACTCAGTGGTTCAGTATAAAAGTTCGCTCCTCGTCCTCTTCACTCATTCACGCTCGGGCAGGTCTCGACTCGAACGTGCTGATGTTGATGAAGCAGTAAATTTATGAAACCCCTTTTACTGCCTCTGAGCAGCTTGTTAAAAGAGTTTTACAGTTTTTGGTGATATTTTCTTCCAAAGCTAAACTAGTGTTGTGCCACTTGCTTTCCAGCTCACCTCACACCAGCCCTGCTCAGCCGTGCTCACACTGTCTCTCTCTAACTTTAATAAATGATTTAGCTGATAGAGTAGCTGTGTAAATGTTGCTATATTGTGACACTGCTCACATGTTATTTATATGTTCATTCTTGTGCAGAATCACTTAACAGAAAGTCTCTTACTCACCAATAATGTTTACCCAGAGTGCATCACTGTAGTGTGTGTAGTAGACTGGGTTTCCTCTTCCAGCTCTGCACTTGTACTGACCTCCATCAGAGACTGTAAATGATCTGATGGTGTAGGAGTGTGTTTCAGTCTCAGTCTCAGTGCTCTGTGTGGGTTTGATCCAGTAAAACTTCCATCCAGCAGACTGCAGCTGCAGTGTACAGTTCAGAGTCACTGAGTTTCCTGTCAGTACATCTCCTTTACGGTCTGATGTGAGTTCAGGTTTAGGTTTTTCTGTTAGAGAAGAAACACACATTTCAGGAGTAATGTAATCTTTACTGCATTAATCACCTCTACAGAGTGAAAACAATTTTGCTGTCTTTGTGATGATCCTGGTCTCAGCTAAACAATAATTAAGCCTACTTATCTTTTCCTTTTATTATATTACTTTATTAGTGTAGCATAGTAAGCTAAATAATCATGTTCACATTTATTTGCTAAAAGAGGAAACAGACCAAACATTAGAGAAATAGCAGGTGCCTACATGATGTGATTCTTCCGTAGTTTATAATTAGTAAATTACTTAAGTAAATAATACTCAAGTAAATAAGATGATTTAAACAACTGATTATCTTTCTTCTTGATGAACTCATGCTCAGATCCCTTCAGTCTTGATGTACAAAGTTGATACATTCTTGTGATACACATTACTCTTTTAGTTGATATTATTCAATATGTGATTCACACTCACAGTCAGTTTGGGTTTTTCTGTTGATATGAAATGATGAAGATATGAGAGCTGCTTTTATCTTTACAACATAACCAACAGTTCTCTTATATTTGTGCATAATAAAGCCTTTTGATTTCAAATTTATTGAAAAAAAAAAAACCTACAGTTTTATGACTTTTCCTATACAATTTATATGTAGCACGTTGTCTTTATGATGAAATTTGTACTTCGTAGCTTGACTTAATCATCTATCTCACAATTAATGATCAAATATCTTTTTCTCTGAAACAGTGTGATCAGCCTGATCATCTGCTGCAGAAAATATAATGAAAGTCAGTTATCAATTAACCTATTAAAATTAGCCTATAAGTAATTTTGCTAGAAATTATGTATTAAGACAACACCGTCAGTTGAATTTGTAGATTGTCACTATTGTGACAGATTTGAAAATCCCCTGTTTATCCTGTTTCTTATTTATAGCCTACAGGTAAACTTCCCACCACTACCTGACCTCAACATTTACACATTTACCAGGCCTGATTTTTTTGTGTTTTCTCACTAGAGTTGAGCAGATGAGCATGTCTGTGTTAAATGAGCACAGGGCTGACATTATGTGAATCAAAAAAGCCCTTAGTACATGTAGACATCACAACCTTTCATTTTCTTTTGTAAAATATGCTAGTAATGAAAAATAATTTAGTTTAAACACAGAAGTGATATAAACAAAACTTAATGTAGTTTAAAATCATATGTTTGTTATATTTTTAAATTAAATTCACTAAGGTCACTCTTTAAAAATACTGATATTGAAAATCTGGCATGTTGAACATGTGAATACTGCTCCTGACTTGAGCTTATATCATGAAAGAAAAGTCGACTTAAGTTCAAGGTTAGAATTGTGCATAACTGAGATATGCTTCTGTTTTTGGAAAATTTTGTCTTGAGCATACAATTCACATACAACTTTACCAAAATCCCAATGTTTGTAATGTCACTATTCAATTGCAATTTATCAGCTACAGGCTACCTGCAGCATCTACATATTATATGATATATAACTGATTAAAGTGGAAAGTGATTTCTCTAAACAAAGTTTTTTTTATCCAAATTTTCTTTCAAATTTTAGTCATTTCCATTTCCCTCCCACTAGTTAGTGAACACACTCAGAGGAAAACACTAACTGCCCTTTTCCACCTACATGAGCTCAGAGATGCTCAAAAGTGGCATCAGTTAAGTTTCAGTTGACATGGGATAGCGTGCTGCCATCAATCAAAGCCAGATATCAAAGTCACTGGACACGGGTAGCTGTGGCATCATCAGGTCTAAATCTCCTGATCTCCTGAGGACAGGGCGAACGCTTTACTGTTCTGCCATTCAGCCAAGATACAGAGTGACTGGGGGAGTGTAATTGTTCACTGGGTATGTAGCGTTGCTGCACTTTAGTAAAATGGACATTAATTTGTATACCCATAAGCCCCCACAGCTGCCCAGTAGTGTAATCTTCAGTGTCTTGTTTAGTTGGAATAAGTGTTTTAGTGAAAAATAGGATTATGGGCTGCCTGTGCCAGTACATGTCATACCGATGTGCTGGCTTGCTTGTGTTCACTGATATTTGTTTACCCGCCGCCGGTTTACCCCATTCTAGCGGTCCTGTGGCTAATCACCCAGCCTGTGTTTGTGCTGGAAGTGTCAGTTTATCAGTAAAAGAGAAAGTGCATTGTTTTAATTATGCTTCCAGTTCAGGCTTTTTCTTGCCAACACCATATTAATTAACATTAATAGTATGACAATATAATAACATTATTACTTAGTAAAATACAATAATTCAGTCACATTGGCAGCTTCCTTCTACATGTAATTTTACAAAACACACACATCAGTTAGCTCAGAGAGTCCTCTTAGATCCCATAGTGTAGAACTCTACACAAAACAAAAATGGCTGGCAACAGAAACAAGATAACATGTTGTTTAACATAAACAAGCTAACAGGCATCACAAAACTCAACAACATGTGATAACACAGCAGATAAGCCCAATAAGTGTCTTTAGGTGTGTATGCATGTTTGATTTGCATTTCATACAGCAGGTTAGAGATGATTTTATAATGTGGCTGTGTTAGTGTATGGAATCCAGCTAGAGGCTAATTCTGTGTTTGTGTGTGTGCGTGGGGTAATTAAATACTTCATCAGTAAACTGAAATGGTGCAGTGGCCCGTGATAGAGTCCTTTGTCACATGTGGAAAATACATGTCTACACTTTAAAATGTTAATGAAATAGACAATATGTGAGATAAAACACACTCACCTGATACAGTCAGTGTAACAGCATCACTGGTCTGTGTGTATTTTGGGTCTGATGACTTTGTTCCGTTACATGTATAATCACCTTCATCAGAGGCTTTAACATCAGAGATTGTGTATGTTTTCTTTCCTGCAGCATCACTGAGTTCTTTATTATTTCTATACCAGTGGTACTGCCAGGATCCTCCAGTCTGTATCTCACAGGAGAAAGTGACGGTTTCCCCAATGAACACACGCTCAGCTGCCTGTACTTTCACTACAGGCTTTGGTCTCGCTATACAAAGATAGCAAAAACATTTTAACCATATACAGAATCAATTAATTATATTATATATTTACATAATTATATAATTATAATACTTCCTGAAACAGTTACTAAAATAATAAAATAATTAGGTTTTCACCATCTTCCTAATTTTAAATGTGTAGTGAAAATGTAGAAAACATGACGTACTTTTCACTGTAATTGTGGCTGGATAACTGATCTCTGAGTTGTAGTTTCCCCTGCGTGCTTTACAGTAGCAATATTTTTGTCCTTCATTAGAGACTGTCACAATGAGTGTGTTGGTCACTGTAGCTACAGAGGTCAGAGGTTTTAATTGCCTATAACCTTGGTACCAGAGAAAAGTCCATCCAGTAGACAGCAGATTACAGCTCAGAGTAACTCTGTCTTCAGTGTAGACGGAGCTCTGAGGATTCACACTCACAGTCGGTTTGGGTTTTCCTGTTGATATAAAATGATGAAAAGCTGGAGTTACCTTTACAACATGAGCAGCAGTTTAATCTTTGTGCCTAATTAAGAATTTAGATACAGTGTTTATTGTAAAGGTTTCAGTGATGTGACTTTTTATTTTTACATGGTTTATATACAGTACATTGTCTACAAAAAGAAATTAATGATTGAACTGAAGTGTAAAGGTCACTGTATTGCCCCTGTGATTTTGATTTTACACATGATGATTTATAAATCATGTCTCAAATTCTGTATCACACTGCATGCATTAGTGTCTTTTTAAAAATCTTATTCAATCATTTAACTCTTTTATTTAAAAGCACAGCAGTGAAACTTTAAACGTTAAACTTTTTAACTTAAATAACAGCTGTGATTGAAGTGAGGGTCAGAAAATAACTGCTGTGTGATGATGCAGGTCTCTAATCTCTCTCTACTCTACATCAATTTATTTTTATGGGTGTATAGAGCAAAGAATATTTTGGAAAAGTGGAAAACAAAATGCAAAACTACACGTATAATCTTTACTGAAAGACATATTGGAAATGTTTAGAAATGGTTTTGTTTTTAACACTTTGTGTTTTGACTAAACATCAGTAAAAGTGGGTCGTGTTGCCACCTCACAACAAACAAACAAATAAATAAATAACTGTACATCATTAAAATGATATGAAGACAGTACACTAAGTAGAAATCTCTGCATACTCAGTAGGAGGTCTAAGTAACATTCTGTATTTCCCAGTCTACCTTAATCACCTGCTTATTTACACATTTCATAAAAACATCATTTAATGCACATATAATCCATCAGTGCCTCATTTAACCATAGTTGTGGGGTGTTTCATTCATCCATTCATGCATCCATCACATCCCTTCACTTTTCCTCTCTCCACTTATTGTATTTAAGACTGTCCCAATTAAACTGAACACTGTGCTGTTCCTAATGACCTCCCCATGTCTGACAATCTTCACAATGATTACATTATAAACATCTGGACATGATTTGAACTGATTTAATGCTTATTTTGTTATGTGTTTATATGCATCTTAAATAATAATTTTAGAACATTGTTATTTAAAAAAAAAAAACTAAATAGTGTGTGTGTGTGTGTGTTTTTCTACATTGAGAAATTTTTTAGGTCAACTTTTTGGGATGCTATGATGCTATGCTAACTCTATTGTATAATTGTATAATTGACTGTTTTGCTTGTTGAAACTTTGCATGCTGCCTTCTTGCCCAGGTCTCTCTTGAAAAAGAGATTTTTAATCTCAATAAGACTTTACCTGGTTAAATAAAGGTTAAATGAAATAATAAATAAAACTTCCTCTTTCTTTCTGATCACTCCCCCTTATATGATGTCACATAAATGACATTCACTTATCAAGCCAGAAAATAAATAATGCTAAGTTTAACTGTCCCAATATACCTGAATTTATCCTATTATATCTACAATATTATAATGTTGTCAATATTGAAAATTATTGTTTGGCTTTGTGATTTTCTTATTAGAGTGCACATTTGTAGTCATTTTTAACAAGCAGATCTTTATTGCTGAAATCTCCAGTCAGTGAAGGTAGGGCTCTGTGCTGTAGCTGATGTGTTACAGAAACTTTGTGTTCACTGTAAAAAACTTTACTGTAGATTTTACAGTAAATTACTGGCAACCTGGTTTGCTAATAGAGTACTGTGAAATTTACAGCAAATTTTACTATAAAACATATTTACAGTAAAGCACTGCAATATTATACATAGTATAAAATAACATGTAACCCCATATATTTGGTTAATGCAGGAAACAACTGAGCTGAAGAGTCTTGCTCAAGGACACAATCAATGCAGTTTGGTGGTGCTGGGATTTGAACACAACCTTCTAATCCTTGACTCGAAACCTTAACCACTGAGGTACCGCAACTAGCACCACTAGCTTGCATTGATTCAATGTAATCTTTTAGTGGAGTTAATTCAGTGGTAGAAGTAGTTGAATCAGTGCAAGTTAATTATGGTGTAGTTGTGATGACTCAGTGGTTAAAGCTTAGCGTCATGAATCAGAAGGCTGTGTGTTCAAATCCTAGCACTGCCAAGTTGTCATGGTTTGGCACGATCCTTCAGCTCAGTTTTATCCTGCATCACTCAAATGAGCAAGTGTTCTGGGTTATGTTATTTTATACAACATTATGATATTACAGTAATTCACTGTAAATATGTTTTACAGTTGTTTACTCTAAATTTTACAGTACCTTACTGCCAACACAAGTTCTGGCAAAGTGTGTTTTGCTGTTGTAAGCTTGGGTTGACACAACCTGCACCACCAACTGCACACATCAGTATCTATTTAAAAATCTTCTTCACTCAACTAAACTTACAGATCTTTACTGTGAAGCCACAACAGTGAAGCATTGAAATCTGTTTTCAAACATGCAGAATCATGACAGTAGCATCAGCTTGACTATTAGGTGAAGAACATGTTTCTTATAAATATCAATGATTTTCTAACAATTTCAAATAAAATTAAAGGGAAAATGACGTTTCAGCAGTCAGACTGAATAATAAGTTGTCATGATTCCTGTCTTGACCAGTAATCAAGTGAATTTGAGGCTTTAAGACAGAAAAGTGAGAATTAAAAGTAAACAGACAGAAGGAAGCTGTAAAGTCATTATAATGAGACTCAGTTACAGTGCAGTTCATTGAAAAAACTCTGGAACAAATCTGAAAACTTAAAGTAGCAATACATTTTACATATAATAAAAACAAAAATAACAACATATGTAATAAAAAAGTAATAACATAAACTCACACACTCACCTGATACAGATAGTGTAACAGGATCACTGATCTCTGAGCTCTGAGAGTCACTTCTCCTCCCTCTGCAGGTGTATTTACCACCGTCAGAGTCTCTAACTGAGCTGATGCTGAACTCCTGTGTTGTTCTGTCTGAGTAGAGTGTGTAATCATTCTTATTCCAGCTGTATGTCCACTCAGTGTCTCCTCCTCTCTGTATGTCACACCTGAAAGTCACTCTCTCTCCTCTGAACACCTGTGTATCAGGCTCTATAATCACCACAGGTTTAGGACTCTCTGTAAAAAAAAAAAAAAAAAAAAAGATGAAGCTCTGTCAGAGGTGCACTGAGTCATTTTAACAATCACTACTAATGAAGTAAATGTAGATGACAATTTGGAAAACTGACTCAATCCTAAAATTAATCAAGTTACTGTTCTGAAACTTTAGATCTTTTTCACTATTGATTCATGTCTGAATGACAGTGTGTTTGTTATCCTGTTTTCCTGATTATTCATCTTTAGGAACACTGAGTGTCAGCAAGCGAACAAGAAACTAAAAGTAAAAGGTGCAAAATAATGCTAGAAATAACTGAGTGAGTATAATTTGTTTACACTTTTAACAGGTATATTTAATAAAAAGAAAAAATAAGGTTAGAAGACAATAATTCTGATGTGCACATCCTTATCATTACTGGAGGAGACACTGGAGAAGACTCACCTGTTAATAATTATATTCATATTATTGTATTTCAATCTACGTCAATATTTTATTAACATTTATTTTTATTAAAAAACCAGTTATTTCTATTAGTTATATTCATTAGGTAAGAGATAAAAAAAAGATTTGTTGTGTGAATTAATGAAGATAATAGATTAAACTACACATAGAGCATTAAAGATGCTAGCAATGACAATAATTTTCTGAGTAAAAAGTAGCTTTTTGCTTGAAGTGCTGCATTGCACCAGAGCTAAATCACAAGTCAGACAGACATGACTTATCACTGCATGTCTACATACAGATACACACACACACATTTTCAATTCATAACACCTCACATTGACTCTCTATTCTGTCTCATCCTTTCTGATTCAGCAGTTTTTTACACTCAGTGGTTCAGTATAAAAGTTCAAACCTCCTCCTCTTCACTCATTCACACTCGAGCATGACAATGGGGAAAATTTATTTGTGCTGTATATGTAGCTGTGTAAATATAGCTTACTGTGTGTTACTACCCAGCTCTACTGTTAACACTCTCTGTGCAGTGCAGTCACATACTCACCAGTAACTTTTACCCAGAGTGCATCACTGTAGTGTGTGTAGTAGACTGGGTTTCCTCTTCCAGCTCTGCACTTGTACTGACCTCCATCAGAGACTCTAACTGAGCTGATGGTGTAGGAGTGTGTTTCAGTCTCAGTCTCAGTGCTCTGTGTGTCTTTGTTCCAGTAAAACTTCCATCCAGCAGACTGCAGCTGCAGTGTACAGGACAGAGTCACTGAGTTTCCTGTCAGCGCAGCTCCTTTAAGGACTGATGTGAGTTCAGGTTTAGGTTTTTCTGTTAGAGAAGAAACACACAGTTCAGGAGTAATGTAATCTTTACTGTACTAATCACCTCTATAGAGTGAAAACAATTTTGCTGTCTCTGTGATGATCCTGGTCTCAGCTAAACAATAATTAAGCCTACGTATCTTTTCCTTTTATTATATTACTTTATTAGTGTAGCATAGTAAGCTAAAATAATCATGTTCACATTTATTTGCTAAAAGAGGAAACAGACCAAACATTAGAGAAATAGCAGGTGCCTACATGATGTGATTCTTCCGTGGTTTATAATTAGTAAATTACTTAAGTAAATAATACTCAAGTAAATAAGATGATTTAAACAAATGATTATCTTTCTTCTTGATGAACTCATACTCAGATCCCTTCAGTCTTGATGTACAAAGTTGATACATTCTTGTGATACACATTACTCTTTTAGTTGATATTATTCAATATGTGATTCACACTCACAGTCAGTTTGGGTTTTTCTGTTGATATGAAATGATGAAGATATGAGAGCTGCTTTTATCTATACAACATAACCAACAGTTCTCTTATATTTGTGCATAATAAAGCCTTTTGATTTCAAATTTATTGAAAAAAAAAAAAAACCTACAGTTTTATGACTTTTCCTATACAATTTGTATGTAGCACGTTGTCTTTATGATGAAATTTGTACTTCGTAGCTTGACATAATCATCTATCTCACAATTAATGATCAAATATCTTTTTCTCTGAAACAGTGTGATCAGCCTGATCATCTGCTACAGAAAATATAATGAAAGTCAGTTATCAATTAATTAAAATTAGCCTATAAGTAATTTTGCTAGAAATTATGTATTAAGACAACACCGTCAGTTCAATTTGTAGATTGTCACTATTGTGACAGATTTGAAAATCCCCTGTTTATCCTGTTTCTTATTTATAGCCTGCAGGTAAACTTCCCACCACTACCTGACCTCAACAATTACACATTTACCAGGCCTGATTTTTTTTTCTCACCACAGAGTTGAGTAGATGAGCATGTCTGTGTTAAATGAGCACATATATGTGTTCTGAAAGTGTGTGAATCAGAAAAGCCCTTAGTACATGTAGACATCACAGCCTTTCATATTCACTAAGAAATTCACTAAGGTCACTCTTTAAAAATACTGATATTGAAAATCTGGCATGTTGAACATGTGAATACTGCTCCTGACTTGAGCTGATATCATGAAAGAAAAGTCGACTTAAGTTCAAGGTTAGAATTGTGCATAACTGAGATATGCTTCTGTTTTTGGAAAATTCTGTCCTGAGCATACAGTTCACATACAAATTTACCAGAATCCCAATGTTTGTAATGTCACTATTCAATTACAATTTATCAGCTACAGGCTACCTGCAGCATCTACATATTATATGATATATAACTGATTAAAGTGGAAAGTGATTTCTCTATATAAATTTTTTTTTACCCAAATTTTCTTTCAAATTTTAGTCATTTCCATTTCCCTCCCACTAGTTAGTGAACACACTCAGAGGAAAACACTAACTGCCCTTTTCCACCTATATGAGCTCAGAGATGCTCAAAAGTGGCATCAGTTAAGTTTCAGTTGACATGGGATAGCGTGCTGCCATCAATCAAAGCCGGATATCAAAGTCACTGGACACGGGTAGCTGTGGCATCATCAGGTCTAAATCTCCTGATCTCCTGAGGACAGGGCGAACACTTTACTGTTCTGCCATTCAGCCAAGATACAGAGTGACCGGGGGAGTGTAATTGTTCACTGGGTATGTAGCGTTGCTGCACTTTAGTAAAATGGACATTAATTTGTATACCCATAAGCCCCCACAGCTGCCCAGTAGTGTAATCTTCAGTGTCTTGTTTAGTTGGAATAAGTGTTTTAGTGAAAAATAGGATTATGGGCTGCCTGTGCCAGTACATGTCATACCGATGTGCTGGCTTGCTTGTGTTCACTGATATTTGTTTACCCGCCGCCGGTTTACCCCATTCTAGCGGTCCTGTGGCTAATCACCCAGCCTGTGTTTGTGCTGGAAGTGTCAGTTTATCAATAAAAGAGAAAGTGCATTGTTTTAATTATGCTCCCAGTTCAGGCTTTTTCTTGCCAACACCATATTAATTAACATTAATAGTATGACAATATAATAACATTATTATTTATTAAAATACAATAATTCAATCACATTGGCAGCTTCCTTCTATATGTAATTTTACAAAACACACACATCAGTTAGCTCAGAGAGTCCTCTTAGTTCTGTTACGTTCCTGGACGCAAGTTATTCTTTGTATTTATTTGCATCTATTTATTTGCATTTGCATGTATTGTATATGTTGTATTGCGTGATACAGATTGTGCGCAGTTCTCTCTCTCTCTCTCTCTCTCTCTCTCACTCACTCTCTCTCTCTCTCTCTCTCTCTCCTTCTGACAGCGCTTGATTGGGACCAGCTGCAGGAGATTGCGTTGTGAGCGGGAGCGTCTGAATGCTGGGAAGCAGAGCAGTGTGAGAGAGCTTCTGTAGTGTGCGTGTCGTGAAGCTCCACCGCGGGTGTTGTGCCGTTCCGTCCTCTGTCTCCTGCCCCAGACAACGTTTGATTGTTGAACGACGATGTTGTTGACTTGCCGTTGAAATAGTCTGTGTGAGTAGTCTTTTTTTTTTCTTTTCCAGTTGTGCCGCGGAGACTCCGTTTAGGAGTAAACTTTAAGATTAAGCTAGATTAAGCTATTTGAGTCCTCTGTAACCCGGTACTGGAGTTTTGTTTGTAAATAATTATTTGTAATTTGTAAACAATTATTCGATATTTCTGACGCAGTAGGTTGGGGATTGCCTTTTATTTTGTGAACTCCGTTTTCTCCTGGTTTTTGGCCAGCTAGGGAGTTAGGGAAGACTTCTGTATTTCTTTTGGGAGAATTTCTTTGTTAGGTAATTTAAACTTTTCTAAACCCCTGGTTAGTTTAACTTTGGTTTGTTTGGCCTGGATCCCCTTCCGAAGTTATGCGCTTCTAATCAATGATTTAAGAAATAATAAGCAAACTTTTCAGCTTGTGAACAAGCCTCTATTGTGGTCATTGTGAGCTGGGACAGGAGAGGAGGAGTGAAATTATTCTTTAATTTTATTCTTGTCACCGGCCTTACCAACCCTAGACTGTTCAGGTCGTGACAGTTCCCATAGTGTGGAACTCTACACAAAACAAAAATGGCTGACAACAGAAACAAGATAACGTTGTTTAACATAAACAAGCTAACAGGCATCACAAAACTCAACAACATGTGATAACACAGCAGATAAGCCCAATAAGTGTCTTTAGGTGTGTATGCATGTTTGATTTGCATTTCATACAGCAGGTTAGAGATGATTTTATAATGTGGCTGTGACAGTGTATGGAATCCAGCTAGAGGCTAATTCTGTGTTTGTGTGTGCGTGGGGTAATTAAATACTTCATCAGTAAACTGAAATGGTGCAGTGGCCTGTGATAGAGCCCTTTGTCACATGTGGAAAATACATGTCTACACTTTAAAATGTTAATGAAATAGACAATATGAGAGATAAAACACACTCACCTGATACAGTCAGTGTAACAGCATCACTGGTCTGTGTGTATTTTGGGTCTGATGACTTTGTTCCTTTACATGTATAATCACCTTTATCAGAGGCTTTAACATCAGAGATTGTGTATTGATTATTTCCTGCAGTATCTTTGACTTCTTTATTATCTCTATACCAGTGATACTGCCAGGATCCTCCAGTCTGTATCTCACATGAGAAAATGACGGTTTCCCCAATGAACACAGGCTCAGCTGCCTGTACTTTCACTACAGGCTTTGGTCTCACTATACAAAGATAATAAAAACTTCAGCATATACAGTACATGTAAATATCATTTAAACATATTATATAATTACACAATTCCAATAACTGCTAAAATAATTAAGAATGTTTTTCACAGACGTACTAACGTTAAATCTGTAGTGAAAAAGAGGAAAACATGATGTACCTCTCACTGTAATCGTGGCTGGATCACTGAACTCTGAGTCGTAGTTTCCCCTGCGTGCTTTACAGTAGTAATTTATTTGTCCTTCATTAGAGACAGTCACACTGAGTGTGTTGGTGTCGGTTGCCTCAGGGGACAACGGATTTGATTTCTGATCATTTTTGTACCAGAAAAACTTCCATCCAGTAGACTGCAGATTACAGCTCAGAGTAACTCTGTCTCCAGTGTAGACGGAGCTCTGAGGATTCACACTCACAGTCGGTTTGGGTTTTTCTGTTGATGAAATGATGAAGGTATCAGAGCTTCTTTTATCTTTACATCATAAGTTTTATTATTTTTGTGTCTGATTCAGCATTTAGATACAGAGTTACACAATTTTCAGTATGACTTTTTAACACAGTTTATATGCAGGACATTCTTTAAAATGAAATTGAAGATTGAACTGAAGTGTAAAAGTCACTGTATTTGTTATTGTTAGTTTGATGTTTTGTAAATAGTGTGTCAAGTCATGTATCACAACCTGCACCTATCAGTATCTGTTTAGAAATGTTATTTAATTGTTGTAAGTTTAATAATTGACTAACATGACTAAGTTTTTTTTTTAAGCGAAACTTAAAAAACTTTTTTAAAATTGTAGAACCATGACTGTAGAATCAGCTTGACTATTTGATAAATAGGAAAGTGTTTCTCGTACACAAAACTATTTCCTTCTGTTTCAAATAATAGCAGAGGGAAGATGATGTGGGACTGACTGCCTTTCTTACTTAATGCTTACTCTGTGCCACCAATCAGATTGGCTAATCAGTTGTGGTGATTCTTGACAAATCAAGTTAATTGATGGCTTTAAAATGGGAAAATAAAAATCAGAAAGAAGTTTAAAGTTGCTATAATGACACTATTTAGCTACTGATAACTTTTACATATAAACAGTAACTGTTCTCTGAGAGTCACTTCTCCTCCCTCTGCAGGTGTATTTAACACTGGCATCATTTCTAACTGAGTCAAACTCCTGTGTTGTTCTGTCTGAGTAGAGTGTGTGATCATTCTTATTCCAGCTGTGTGTCCACTCAGTGTCTCCTCCTCTCTGTATGTCACACCTGAAAGTCACTCTCTCTCCTCTGAACACCTGTGTATCAGGCTCTATAATCACCACAGGTTTAGGACTACATTTTAAAAAAATCAATACTTTTTCTATATATGAATTAATTCCCAACACCATTATTTAAATGAGTAGTAAGATTTTAAAATGGAAGACAGTATATCTGCTCACATGTAAATGATGAAGCTCTGTCAGAGGTGCACTGAGTCATTTTAACAATCACTACTAATGAAGTAAATGTAGATCACAATAATGTTAGAAATAACTGACAGTATAAAGTGATTACACTTTTAACAGGCATATTTAATAAAAAAGCAAAAAATAGTCCTAGAAAACAATAATTCTCATTCTTTCAGATTCTACAGCCTCTTACACTCAGTGGTTCAGTATAAAAGTTTGCTCCTCGTCCTCTTCACTCATTCACACTCAGGCAGGTCTCGACTCGAGCATGTTGATGTTTCTGAAGGAGTAAATTTATGACCTTTATGAAGCCCCTTTTACAGCCTCTGAGCAGCTTGTTAAAAGAGTTTTACAGGTTTTGGTGATATTTTCTTCCAAAGCTAAACTAGTGTTGTGCCACTTGCTTTCCAGCTCACCTCACACCATCCCTGCTCAGCCGTGCTCACACTGTCTCTCTTTAACTTTAATAAATGATTTAGCTGAAAGAGTTCTTTGTATGTAGCTGTGTAAATGTTGCTATATTGACACTACTCATATGTGTGTGATAATTTATCAGGTCTCTAATCTCTCTCTACTGTACAAAGTAAAGATTATTTTGGAGAAGTGGAATACAAAATGCAAAACTACACATATAATCTTTACTGAAAGTGTAACCCCGTTAAGATATAGTGTATATATGTTTTGTTAGGAATGTAGTTCATACACGCACTTGGGAACACACTCGTGCAAATGGCGCAGTTTGTGAATGGGGTTCAGTTCATGGAGGTTGGTGGGGATGAAAACTTTTGTTTCATTTGTTTTGGGATGATTTCATTGCGTTGTTTAAAAAGAGAGTGGAAAAGTACAAACCTGGTTGGGGGTTGCCTAGCAACATGCATGATTCTGATTGGTTACTTGGATAGGGGTTAATGAGCGGAAAGAACGGGAAAAGAAAAAAGGAGGGAATTTTTTTTCTCTGTGAAAAAAATAGGAATTATGAATAACTAATGAACTGTGACTGTAAGTTAAAACTTGTGGTTGTTAAAACAATAATCTAAGCGCAAGAACTTACTAGTTATGAACTGTAAAAAAGAAAGGGAGCTGCTGTTTCTACATGAAGTTTGCACACAGTGTATTACCTAGTTGACTAGCCTAGTTAGCTAGCCGAACTGCTAGCCTGTTGTTCAGCTCACAGCTACACACTATTGGCTGCCGTTCTTCTGTTTCCTCTGGGAGTCGCTAAGGAGAAGCAGATAGCGCTCTGAGCTACCGGGTAACGCTCAGGGTTCCTCTGGCACCGCTGGATAAACGCCTATGGACGAGTAACACGGAGTGATGCAGGTGCTAACTTCGGAAACATTGAGCACCTAAAAGCCCCGAAACCCGCAAATACCAGGTCCTTTTGCACTCAGTACAGACATTTGCTCTTCATAGAGTGAAGAGGCCATTTCAGTTTGGGCCACACCGAACCCCAGCCACGTTACAGGCCTAAAGGTTTTGTTTTGTTTCTGTATTTTCAATCTTTCAATTGAATCTTTCAATCATGAAGTGTTGGATGATTGGTTTAAGTTTATATGATTTGGGATTACTGTAAGAGAAAGTGAATATTTTATACTGTGGAGTTATTTTTATTTTATTTTATTCTGTTCTCATTTAGCAAGTAAACATTTTGGTTGGTGAATATTGAGTGAATTTGTTGTTTTACATACTGGCACAAGAGTAGATACCAGTAAGTAGTCCCTTTGGACACTGAAATACAGTAAGCTACAAGTAGGAGTCCAAGAGATAATATTTCTTCATCTACCATAATCTTGCTACTGACCATGCTGCTGTAACACAGGAATTTCCTTCATGGGATCAATAAAGTCTATCTATCTATCTATCTATCTGTGAAACAACAAAGTGAGTTAGGAGCCCAGAGCTGTGCTCTCACAGCAACAGGGAGTAAAAAGGGCTACAAAAGACATATTGGAAATGTTTAGAAAAGGTCTTGTTTTTAACACTTTGTGTTTTGCCTAAACATCAATAAAAGTGGGTCGTGTTGCTACCTCACAGCAAACAAACAAATGAATGAATAAATAACTCCGAGACCGGGGCTGTCCTCTCACAAGTCTTCGATGTGTGTGTGTGTGTGTCAACAGTCAAGCATTAACCAGGGAAGACCTTCCTCCCAGTCCTTACCCAGCTCAGTGCAATAAGCTCATAACAGGGATTTTAACGTTTGATGGAAGCGTCTAACGCCCCTTGGCTCTGAGCATGATAGGCTGAGGCTTGGACATGACTGATACGAAGTTGTTTTAAAACCTGACCGAACATATGAGAGGAGAAATTCGATCCTTGATCTGATTGAATGACCTTTGGGATACCAAAAATTGAAATAAACTGGGAGACTGCACGAACCACAGACCTGGTAGTTATAGTGCGCAAGGGATATGCCGCCGGATAACGGGTGCTCTGACATCACTGTTAGTAGATAGTTTCCACCAGACTTCGATCTAGGCAAAAGACCTACACAGTCAACTATAAGATGTTCAAAAGGCTGACTCACTACAGGAATAGGAAATAACGGAGCAGGTTTTAACGTTTGGTTCGGTTTACCTGTAAGTTGACATGTATGACAAGTTTTAATATAAGTGGACACGTCCTTTTTAACACAAGGCCAAAAGAAATGCCTCAACACTCTGTCATACGTTTTATTAACGCCCGAGTGACCAGATTCATTATGCGCCACCTTCAGAACTGCATCACGAAATTTTGATGGCAGCACAATCTGAAAAACAGGGTTCCCAAGGGCTTTACCTTTATGATCAACCCATTTTCTCACCAACAGCAAGTTCTGGAGAAAATATCCACTGGCACTATCCTCTATCTCAGTGTCGGGTTTAACCAGTTGAAACAACTCGGATAAAGAGGAATCCGTCTGTTGCTCCAAGACCAGCTCACTGAGAGATACAGACAAATGCAAGGAAAACTTTTCTAAAGGTATATCCGTACTAGATGGTGTAGCAGGATCCGCAACAGTTTTTATGCGCGACATAGCGCGCGTTACTGCACAAGCAGTAAAAACTTCAGGAAAATCCCGCTTGCTTTCATCCAGGTCCTGATCTAACGAAAGTTTTTGCTCCACCGCCACAGACGGCGAAATATCAGACCAAACCCGATCACCTGCTAGTTTTTTACCAAGAATAACGGCCACTCCTTCAATCGGCAATGCCGGACGCACAGCCAGTGCAGCTTCGCCCTGAAACAAATCACAGTCAAGCATCACTTTATGCAACGACACATGCAAAACATTCATCCCCATCCCCCGAACTGGCACTAAACTACCCAATTCGGACTCCCAGGAAAAGGGCAACACATCAGCCAGAATAAAGGAATCAAATGCTCCTGTGTCTCTCAAAATTTTTACAGGCACTTTTGTATCACTGCCTACTAAAGACACAAACCCTGCTCTAACAAAAGGTTGGTAAGATTCCAACACTGCGGAACAAGAGTTTCTAATTTGTACAGAAGAGCTCACATCAGACGAACGCACAGGCACTACTAAACCCGTACCTTTAACCGAAACACCTGTAACAGATTTGGGCTTAGATTTAAGCATATAACAGTCAGACTTCCAATGACCTCGTTTATGGCAATGTTGACAAAATCTATCCGAGTCACGCGAACCATTACCTCTATTTTCAGACTGGAATCCTTTACTCTGGCGCGCAAAAACGTCATCAGACACATTGGTGCTTGACTGGTACTTATATTGATTAAAAATGTGTCTGTGCGTTAACACACAATCGTCTGCAAGCATTGCTGTCTGTGCTTTTTGTTCACTAACATAAACCGCAACACGATGTAGGATCTGAAGTGAACAGGCAAGGAAAGCAAAGAAGCCATAAAGCTAGGAATCCTGCTCCCAGACTTTGCAGACTCAAGTTAAGTACCACTTGTTTACTGATTGCTGGATTTCAACTGCCCTGTGAACAATCAGCAACTGATAGGACATCCCTGACCAGAGGATGAACCCTCTTAGCCAAGAGGAACCTCTGTCAAACTTGTTGATCTAGATCGCTGGCCAAGACCAGATGGCTCACCGAACACGATGCTAAAACTCATAACTACAGAAAAGGGGGGGGGAACTCACCCAAGGACCCTCATGGAATGAGACCTTTGTTCTCCCCAGGAACACAAAGTTCACCACCCTTCACACATTCCACAGAACCCAGCTTTAACAGACTGCATAAGACTACTTTACATCTCCTATAAGGACAATGACTTTTAAGATGATGCACCATAGTTTGGAAACTTGTTGCCTCTTTTAATGTCATTCCGTATGTGTGTCTTGCTTATAGCCACCAGGTCATTATGATGCTTTTTGATCGTTTAACACGGACCATAGTGTTCGTGTGTGTATCAATAACACCAGGTATGTCATGTTTGGTATGTGTGTGATCACTATTGAATTTCCTAAGGGTTGGTATAATGTAAAGTTGAGTATGATGTATTACATGCATGTTACCAAATTCCTTAACAAAGTTCTAACTTAACCTTATGCAAAGTTTGTAAAGCACATAACTCAGAGACCAGAATGTTAATTAGTGTCAGAGGAGGAGAATACAGTTTACACCCTGCCCCGAGATCCTGCTGATTGGAGCAAACACTTTGGGGTCAGCCCAACTGGAAAGGGTTAAAACCCCCTGACACAAAGGAAACTCTGAGTCTCATTCTATCCATCCTTGAGAGAGTCCAAAAACATCTTTGGAGTCTCATCCAACACACCTCTGCAGGAGTCTCATCCACAACACCTCTGCAAGAGTCTCATCCTATCCATCTTTGAGAGAATCCAACACATCTTTGGAGTCTCATCCACTACATCTCTGCAAGAGTCTCCATCCACATCTGAAGGAAGTCTCATCAACCAAGAGCTTTAGAAGTTCATCCCGAGGAGATCAGGCTTGCTCCGAGACTCCGCATCCAGACTGGTTCTTGCAAAGCCTCCAACTCTCGCCTTCGCACCGCTGTGAACCATTCTTCAAAGTTTTGCAACCCGCCTACGAGACTCCGCTGGGTTCGCGCCTCACTCTGTTTATCTTCCTCATTGGTCTTTCGAGACGCTACATAAGGCCAACCAGACCGCCAACCAATCAACATCGCCGGAAACCCCTTCCAAACAACAACGCAACGAGGGAATCCCTGGCAACACAAACGCAAGTATAGTACCTCCAGATTCTCGCTGAACTGGTGCATTTAATACAAGTTTAAATCCCTTCTAAACGAAGCGAATGTTAATGTCAAACTCATAAGTTGATGGTTCATTCAGGTCATGGTCTGAGAAACTGCTAGTAACTTGGAATTTCATTCACTCTCTCTTCAAAGCCATTTTCACCCCTGTTTGTGTGTGTGTGTGTTTGTGTTAGATTAGTTCCTGTGTTGTTAGAATAGTAATAAAGTCTCATCTGATTTTATAAAGGCCAGTGTCTTGTGTCTCTGTGCTTCAAATTTATTGCCTTAAACTGCCGATCTTGTTACTGTGCTCTTAATATAGTGTTTCACTATATTTAGGATATTATTGCCGGTGGCCACGGAGGTAATATCCCATATACAATTAATAAATACACTCATTTCAACTTATCGCTGGACGAATAGTTGATCAGCTGTTAAAATATTAAGTTTACAAATTTCCCCTTTTGAGCTGATCTGCTATTCTCCTACATATTTTGGTGGAGAATACAACAGCTTAACCTAAACAGCTAATTTCCTTACATTTTGGTGGAGAATACAACAGCTTAACCTAAACAGCTAATTTCCTTACATATTGGTGGAGAATACATCAGCTTAATCTAATTGAGCTAAATTTTCCCTACATAATGGTGGAGAATACATCAGCTTAACCTAAATGAGCTAAATTTTCCCTACAACGACTGGGAACAGAATTTTTAAATTGTTCCAAAACAATTAAGTTGCACAATCCGTCAAAGTCACTGACCTTGGCAGCAGAACAGCAACGTGAAAAATGCATTTGTAAATCCCGCGCAAACTCAAGATGACTCTGCTTTTCGCTTTTCTTCCAGGTTCTAAATTGCTGCCTATAAAATTCTGGGACACGTTCGTAGGCTTTTAACACTACTGCCTTCACTTTTGCATAATCCTGACTATCCTCCACAGTTAAAGATGAATACACTTCCTGTGCTTTACCTGTTAATACAGTCTGAAGCATCAATGCGCGGGCCGCATCCGGCCAATTACACGCATCGGCAATACGTTCAAAAAGTACAAAAAAAGAATCTGGATCTTTTTCGCAAAGTTTCGCCACTAGCTGCAGATTTCCTACAACATCAAAACCAGAATTACCCTGTCCTAAAAAAGAAGTTGACTGTGAATACACACCTATCCCAGCTGCGGCACCTTCTCTATCCGTTTCAAGTCTATGTTCAAAATCGAACCTAGCCTGCATTGTCTCCTGTCGTATTTTCTCCACTGCTTAATCCCTATCCATTTCAGCCTTCAGTTTAAACCTTTCACGTTCAATTTGCATCATAAGTAACTCTCTTTGCTGCGCAAATGTGAAATCGACATAGTAAAGTAAAGGTAATGAAACAGACGATTTTTCTGCCAAAATTTTTCTTTCAATTAAGTTACTTCTCAAAATAGCTTTTTGTCGTTCTTTAAGCATATTACTGCTGACATCAATATCATAATGTTCAGCTATTTTAAGAAGCTGCTCTTTCGTGCAGAGATCCAATAATTCTTCCGATGGAGACGCTATAAATTCCTCTACTGTAGGCATTTTAACCGTGTGCATGAAATCTCAGCAAAAACAGTAGCAATCAAATTACTACACAAACTATACAACAAAGATAAACAAAATAAGGTGTGCCTCTCTAACTAACTACCTCAACCCCAAACTACCTACATAACCTCAACCCTAATCTTCATGCGGCTACTGATGGTGGTTCCATTATGCATAAAACCCGATGGGAAGGAAAAGCAACCAGAAACTGGCGACTCTCCTAAAACCACGGAAGTGCCCCCGAGACAACTGCTCTGTCCACTTTCACCGCAACACTACAGAAACAAACCAGGCCAAACCCAAAGGGGTAACGCCACTAAACCTAACAGAGAAGCACCTTATTAAAAAACGAGTTTAAAATACTTACTTACCTAGATTTTCACGCACATCGGTCAAAAATCACGTTCACGCAAACAATCACCGCGCAAACTTCCTTAACAACCTACATCTGCACCACGCGGTCCAATACTACGGGCAGGTGACGTCACTCCAGCGACACTTCATTCACAAATATTGTCCCGCAAACGCAAAACTTAATACGTAGCGCAAAAACGAACCAAACACAAACGGATGAGCCCCCATTTGTCATAACCCGGCTCAAAGATTATGACAAAAAAGAGGGAAGCAGGGATTTAATCAAAATATAACAAATTTATTTAACAAACGAAATAGTAATGGAACACAAATGCTGGCAAAAAGTTACATAAAAGGGTGACGCGCGGGAGAGAGAAACTCCCCACACACACACCCCCAACAGGGGAAAGGTGGGAAGCTTTTATAATGAGGAAAGACTCCGGGCCCAGGTGTCATCCATCCGCACTCGGACTGCAGCCCCACCCCACTGAAACACAAAAATAAACAAAACCAACACAGCAGGCAGGTATGCAGGCCGTCACACCACCCTGCCCTAGCTTATAGGAAAGCCACTACACTGTGTATTTTGGGTTGTTTGGGGTTCCAGCTCTATTTCTATTCCTTGCCTTCATATGCCTCCCCCCTCTTGGGAGGGTGAGCGCACACCTATATCAGCAGAAAGCTGCGAAAGTAATCATGAATTTGAATCAAATTTTAAAAAAGGGTAATCTCTCTTTTAACTATCATGTTTTCTAACTATCATGTTGTAAACAATGTTGGTTCATTAATAATGAGCATAATATTATACATGAATCAAATTCAATCTAATCTTCATCATCATCATTATTGGCCAAGTATGCTTGTATATACAAGGAATTTGATGCTGGTTTACAGTAATATCCAGTGCAAACAAAAAAGTAGACATACATGGATGTTGGACATAAGTGGACATAAAGGACATCAGACAAAAGAGCACAAACTTTTCAACTATACATAAACCTTCTCAACACCAATTCATCAACAACCTACTAGAGAAGAAAGGTTGATGTCCAAAAATGGTGAAATTGAATAGTCTCCTCATCCTAGGAATGAGACTCCAAGAATGACTGCCAACAGGATGAGGATGAAACCTCGACCAACACAAATGGCTATTACACAAGTGCAGGACATAAAGTTTCCTATTGTGAGGACACAGTACACATGTACCAACTGCAAGGTGCACATTTGCAACACACCCAGTGAAAATCTGTCCCTCACATGGTGTTTAAAAACACACCACAGGCTATTTGTTAGTACCTTGAATAGTGAAGGCTACAGCAAGGTGCAAAGCTTTCTCTTACAAAGCCCCACAGTTATGGAACAGCTTTCCAATTAGTGTTCGGGACTCAGACAGAGTCTCAGTGTTTAAATCTAGGCTGAAAACATTTGTTTAGTCAAACCTTGTCTAACCTTGTCAATAGTTTTTTCTTAGTTAAAGGAGCAGAGTGTTCATAGGCATAGAGTGTGTTGGTGAACTGTGATGTTTGGATGCTGTCAACCCCCCCTCCCCCCACTCTCACGCATTCACTCAGGTTACTTGACAGTGGAGTGGCTGGCTGCTATATGTCCCAGGGTGCCCTCATCCCTGTGTTACCTTCTGGTTCTCCCTTTTAGCATGCATGCTAAATGCACACAATGTCCATTGTCCTTAACCATTACGTGACAATAAGAATACCTGTATCTGTGTTTCACTGTCTCTCTCTCTCTCTCTCTCTCTCTCTGTCTAGCTGCACATGCTACTACTGAGATACTAGTGATCCTGACCCCTTCTGCTCTCCCGCTCTGCCTGATCCATCCTGATGCCCTACTTCTGGTTGGAGTTCTCATCACTTGGAAACCACTTGCTGATGCTGAGGATGGCCCCATATGGACAGTATTTATATTAGCAAAAAAAATTGTATTGACCTCCCCAACAGAGTATTTGGACTGATGGTATTCTTAGTCCGTGACCTAGTGAACCACTATCAGAATGTATTTATTGATAGAGACTTCAAAGCACTTCTGAGTCGCTCTTGATAAGGGCATCTGCCAACTGCCATAAATATAAATGAAAATGTACTTTTTGACTATATAGCACACAGTTATAGAAGAGCATTACTTAAAATTTTACTATCCAGTGTCACCCAGATGAGGATGTGTGGGTTTACAAGAAACGAATTAACAAAGGTTTATTGAGAAATATTATTTTAAATAAAGAAGGTAAATAGGCAAATATTAAACACATTGTGGCTGTACTGCTTGAAAATGATATGAAGTAAACATTTGTAAAGTATTTCTGCATAACTCAATATGATTGAATCTCTCTCTATCTATCTATGTATAAATATATATATATATATATATATATATGTATATATATATACATATAATTGATTAAAATGCGAAGCAAATCTTCAAATAATGTTTTTACCCAGTTTTTCTTCAGATTTGTCATTGCCAAAACTCTCCCACAAGCTCATCTCTGAAATAATGGTTTTAAATTAAATATGTCTCCATAGATAGAGTGCACAATTAAAGACAGTTTTCAAATTGCACAAAAATTATGTGCAACAACATGTAACTTGCTTTTAGAGGCAGGAGGGAAGTGCTTATACTCAGCAATCCCAAACTCATAGTCACTGCCCATGGCTAATAATAGTAATAGTAGAAGCCTCATTGCTAATGAAAAGCAACAATGTGAACCAATCTGAGAAAAATTTAAAAGTCCACTGATTGGCCCACCGAAGCTCCCTCACTACCAGCATGAGACTGAAAAGCTCCAACTCTGCATACAGTCACCTGGAAAGTAAGTAATCATGCTGATCCGAATGGTTACTCATGGATAATTAGCATAACACACTTACAACTAACATGTTTTACGCAGTAAGTGTGCTATAATGAAGTTCAAAAAAGGTCAACAGCATCACCATATTTACATTTCCATATTTAACAAACGTCAAATGAGCAAATGAACACGTCCTTCAGTTTGTGTCTTTAAGTATATTTGCCCCTCAGCATATATTTGTGCCTCATAGTTCTTATTATGGCATTGACGAGACCTGGTGATATAACTGCACACTCATAATAGTTTCATTGTCGAGCTATTGACAAATATTAGATTTTAGCCTCCCATCTAATATCATAAACAGCCGTCACTGAACAACAGCATTATAACAACTGATGAGGCCAAGAAACAGGCAAACTATATAGGCAAACTAATCAAAGTGCAACAGAGAACAGGTGAACACATTAGGGGAGCCAACCAATGACAAGACGGGGACAGAGACAGGACTGGAACCAAAACAAAAACACATGTAAGACTAAAGAAGAGAAAGTAGTGCTCTCACTGAGAGGGGGAATTCATGACAACTCAACTGGAGCTTCCTGCACAACAAACCCAACACCTGTAAAAGTGGGATTCTGTGTTCACTGCCTCGAAGCCTGAAAAACACCCAGTTATATTACAACTATTCAAATAAACCATGTTAACATGCTAGAGATGAAGCAATACAAAAGTCTAAGGTCTCACTGAAACTGTATGAATATTAAACTGAGTAAAGTTTAATGTTCTCTAAAGACATAAAGATGAAGAAACTCACCTGACACAGACAGTGTAACAGCATTACTCTTTTCTGTCCTCTGTGGGTCACCGTCAGTCCGCGTTCCCATGCAGGCAAATGTATCCCCATCTTTCACCTCAAAGGTGTATTTACTTTCCTTTATAGTAGAATCTTCAGTTTCATTCTTGTACCAGATAAAAGTCCACTTGTCTTCTCCTCCCTCTATTTCACAATTAAGGGTGACAGACTCTCCTCTGAATGCTTCTGTCCAACCAGACTGCACTCTGAGTGTTGCGTTTAGCACTCCTGTAAGAACCCAAAAATGAAAGATATATCTGATTTTCATGGTGTTTGACACATTAGAAATATTACTTTACATTACATTACACTGGTTTCAAAGTAAAAATGCATGTACCATTTGTCATTTTATTAATCTGAGCCACTTGTCTTAATCATATGTTAAATGAACAGACTTAGTTTAACATGCATATAGAAGGTAAATAAAAAAATTCCAATTAATGAAAGTGGATGAGTCCAGTCAGCACTAAAGGTAGGGAGAGAAACAGAAATGACAGGTTAATTGAGGCATAAAACACTTGGTGATGTGCTGTTATAGGAAAATAATGAACAACAGGGTGGTGTGATGTGACCCAGTGTGAAGCAGATTTACTGTTACCATCCTAAAGTAGATTATTTTCCAATTAATTTCTGTCCTAGAGTGTTTGAACAGTTGTTCACCAGTGTCTGCTTTTTTCACACTTGAAGTTACAAAAAATGTAGAGTATGAAAACATTAATATAAGCCTGTGCTTTGTCTTGCAGCCTGCACTAATGTGTCATGCAGAGCTGAAGTTGTATAAAAAGAATTCAAATCATTCTGTGCCTCTCCTTAATTAATTTCACACTCTATATGCTATAATGATCCACGGTGCTCCATCCTGTCCTACTGATGACTGACTGACTGACTGTCTGAGAAGTGTCTGTGTTAAAGCCTCGACACTTCCTCTGTTCTTAAACACCAATCACACTTCAGCGAGAGAGAGAGAGAGAGAGAGAGAGAGAGAGGATTCAGGTGGAAATTCATACTTTAAACCATTATTAGGATTCATTACACATTTTCAAGTCTCAAGTCTCAAGTCTACTTTATTTATAGAGCCCTTTCCACTACAAAGTAGACCAAAGGACAAAGGACTGTACAGCAGCACAAAAATACAAGGATACTAAAACAAAAATCAACAAAACAGAAAAATAAAAATAACCTTGAAGAAAAAATTAAAAGAATTTACATCTTCCAAAAATCAACAATTAAAAGCCATAGAAAACAAATAGGTTTCAAGCGAGATTTTTTCACCCTCAACACAATATTTTTACCACTCATAATATGCATTATGTGCATTTTAGCAATGGCATAAGAAGTAGCTCTCCACATAGTCAAATACAAAGTCTAAAAACAATAAGTGTTGAAAGAGGAAGTACAGAGGCAGAGTTCTGTTCTGTACATGAGGTGAAAAAGTCTTGGTGTTGCTGACACTAATAACAGCAACTGATCAGCATGTAAGCATCTTGGTGTGCTGTTATGTTTTTTTTTAGCCTAAGGTTTAAGCAGATCATCAGTTTTACTGTTAGAGCTGTTAGTAAAAGGCCTGAAATGAGACACATGAATTTTAAATGTTCTCTAAGGGAGCAAATATATTGTTTCATTCACACATTGTCTGATGGTCTGAATGTTGCAGTCTGTGTTTGTTATCTGTCTGTTTCTGATGAGACAGGACACAAGTGAATAAACTCAGTGTGATCTTTATTAAGTGCAAACCAATAATCTTCATTGTACTTCCAAGCAGAGGTCCTTCACTTCCAAAATAAAGGAAGGCAACATTAAAGTAAGCAGATCCATAATCCAAATAAAAAGGACAAGACAAAAAACAGATTTACACAGGAACAGGGACCTAAGACTCACTACTGCACTAATAAACTCTACAAGATTTCAAGCAAGGTGAGAATCATCAGGGTATAAAAAGACAAACAAATCATGGGCTTCAGTAGACTAGCAAGTAAAATATCCAGTTTAGGTGAACACAGCACTGTACTTAAAGCTTTTATGTTATTGGGCTTCAGTTTCTGATTAATTCTACTCACTGCCTGTGGATGGTATGGACACATTTCAAGTTATTTCCATTCTGAGCGCTCTGTGTTTAGATGCATTTTTTTTGTGGTGCAAAATAATGTGTCATAAGTTAAGATAAGATGCTGTAGAGGCTGCAGTGACATCTAACATAATGTTCATCTTTCATTATTAGCTCATCTTATTGAGTGCTGATAGTGTTTGTGCTGAAAACCATGGCACATGCCACGCAAACCAGCAGTAGTGGGAACATGCATGTGTGGCTGTTTTAATTTCAGCTTTACTGAGAATGTGAATGACAGAGCATTTCCTCGTTTCTCACAGGTTAAAGCCACACACCTTTAACCTTTAACATACAGCTTTAACAACTACAGTAGAAACCAAGCCACAATAGTATGGCATGTCTTAACTGCTATTAATGTAACGTGAAAGTCACATTTTGCTGAAGAACAAATGAGTAAACTCATCAAGTAATAATGTCAATTAATCACAATATTCATGACTAGATATGAAGGCATGGGGATTTTTTAATGTACTAAACCAGATCTGAAATGACTAATGTGAGACTACGAAGCAAAATGTCAGTCATTATTACTCCAGAAGCAGATTTAACTAAACAGGCCTAATTTCCTGTGACCTGTGTTCTTTGTGTCTGAGTCGTTTCTCCTGTTAATTAATATAGGCATCTTCCAAGTACTGAAAGGGAGACTTTCAAAGTTATCAGTAAGTCTAAGCAGGTGACAGTAATGTTGTGAGGATGGCTTACTGTGTGGCTTGCAGTGTGAGTTCACTAAATTTGCCATCAAGCTTTTCTTCCTCCATTTTATAGAAAAGAATTGTGCTTTCTTTTGATGTCAAACAGGAAGTGTATATATTTCTTGTCATGAGCCTGTGTTTAAAGGCTTAACAAAACCCCAACAAATGCCACCAGTTAGCTCACCTCATGATCATAATTAACTAATTCTCTGTGGTTCTAGGTTTAAATGATCAGGCTATAATCAGATGATGTTTCCAGGTGAATGTGCACATGAAAGTGTTTGAGGCAAACAAACAATCACATGAAACACAGAGGCGTCAAGAGACTTACTAGAGACAAGAACTCATATTACATAAACGTGAAACATATAAAGCAACAATGTCACTGCTGTCACGCCCTGAGAAACATGCTGTAATAAAATCTAATGTCTAGTGAACATATTTAATGACTAAATATACACTCAACGGCCACTATAATAGGAACATCTTCTCATTCCTGCAATTATCCAAGCCTATCATGTGGCAGCAGTGCGATGTATAAAATCATGGAGATACACGTCAACAGTTTTACAGCTGAGGCCAAAAGTTTGCATATTTCTGGGCTAAAGACATTCAAACTCAGTTTTTCACAACATCAGTTTTTCTACTCTACATCAATTTATTTTTATGGGTGTATAGAGTAAAGATTATTTTGGAAAATGCATAAGTACACATATAATCTTTACTGTAGTTTTCATTTTTTAACACTTTGTGTTTTGCCTAAACATCAATAAAAGTGGGTCGTGTTGCCATCTCACAGCAAACAAACAAAATAGATAGCTGTACATCATTAAAATGATATGAAGACAGTACACTAAGTAGAAATCTCTGCATACTCAGTAGGAGGTCTAAGTAACATTCTGTATTTCCCAGTCTACCTTAATCACCTGCTTATTTACACATTTCATAAAAACATCATTTAATGCTCATATAATCCATCAATGCCTCATTTAACCATAGTTGTGGGGTGTTTCATTCATCCATTCATGCATCCATCACATCCCTTCACTTTTCCTCTCTCCACTTATTGTATTTAAGACTGTTCCAATTAAACTGAACACTGTGCTGTTCCTAATGACCTCCCCATGTCTGAAAATCTTCACAATGATTACATTATAAACATCTGGACATGATTTGAACTAGCTTTATGCTTATTTTGTTACAGTTTATCTTATGTTTATATGCACATTAATAACAATTTTAGAAACTTATTTAAAAAAGAAACAACTATACAATATGTATTTGTCATTTTTCTACCTCAAGAATGTACCTGAATTTATCCTATTATATTTACACATCTAATAATGGTGTCAATATTGAAACTGTCAAGACTTCAAGACAATATAAATAGGCAAACTAATCGAAGTGAAACACAGAACAGATGAACACATTAGGGGACCCAACCAATCACATGACAGGGATGGTGTCAGGAGTGGAACCGAAACAAAATGCACATGGCCAAACAAACAAAAACACATGAAAAACTAAACAAGAGAAAGCAGCACTCTCATTGTGAAGTGGAATTCATGACAACTCAACTTGTTGGGGCCCTATGCATACACCATAACACGAATCTACAATAACTCCAACCAGAAAAAAAAATCAATGCCACTATAACACAAAAGAGTAACTACTTATTTATAATTTATGATATAATAGCAACTATTCAGCCAATCTCATACATTAACTGCATCTGATTACCATTTCCTAATTATTTAAAAATCCATCACATGTTCATTACAAATATGAGATTAAATATGTCCAAAATATGGGTGTTGTATGCTGCTCGGTGCGGTACAGCTAGTTTTGGAGCTACTGTTCTAATCTTTATAAAGTCTTTCCTATTGAAATATTCAGCTAATCAGTTTGTCTGTGTATGCAGTAGCTGATTAAAGTGGCTTGCATTTCATAGCTCCCAGCAAGACCCTTCTGAAATCAAGCAATGTTGGTAATGTCACTTTTTTCAGCCTGGTCACAGCCCTAATCAGGACATATTTTACTAAAACAGCATTTGTATGAGATTCTACAGGCAGCTTATTACGTGCACATTAATACGCCAGGTATTATGTGGTATTGCTAGGGGCACTGCATGGGTATTTTACAAACAGAGAAGTATGCTGCTTCAGATTTTATTTGATAGCTTTGGTTTTGAAAAGTGTATCCAAAATAATACAAATAATATAAAAAACAAGGGAAGTTAACCAGTTCATATGCATATTTATATTAAATAAATAGAATCAATTTTCTGTATAAATTGTCTAGTGTTTTCTGTGTGGTATAATTCTTATGTTCATGTAACTTCTATTAACATCCAGCCTCACAGAAAAAAAAGTTCACATTCACCTTATTTGTAGTAACTTGTCTACGATGCATATCAATATCAATAACACAAGCACGCAATGTATATCCATGTACAGTATATCCAAACTTTTACTCTGTGGTTACCCAATCTGCATTCCCTACTTGATTTGCACCACACTCTGCGCATGTGCTGTGCAAATTGGGCAGGGGACACAGCATAGGTAGCAATGATGCTACCCAATCTGTACCACACGTGTGAAAGGATTATGCAGGTGCAAAAACATCATGTTACAGGCTTGTGTGCCATGGTTATAACAATCTGAATACAAAACCAAACCCTCGAATATGAACCTATCATAGCATAAAAGGCATAATGTTAAAAAGTCTGTTATTATGAATAATGTTGAGTATGGTGGTCTTCCATTTTGCTTCCTTGAGGAATACATTTAAGATGCTTTCCGCTATATTTAGGAGCATGGCTGTGGGTGTTCCTTTCAATATTATACTGTATTTTCAATGACAGGAGTATTAGTGAGGTTGGTCAGCAAGAAGAAGAGTTTGTGACCACAGTAAAGCTGCTCACCATTTCATATTTGCCCAACATTCAGGAACTATGCTTGTTAAAAAATAACATGTAATGCACGTATCATATATCAGTAAAACAGATGTATATAATTCCTTTACTCAATCTTTAATATTAGAAATATTAGCCATATTAGATTGATACGCATCCAACCACCCTTCAGACCTCACAATTATTTTTAAATATTCAACATGTAACATTAACTGTGGTTTGTGAAATGCATTGTGACCCAAACACACATGCGTAGAACGCACACACAGATTCCGTTAACCAAATTACTCAGACACACTGCAAGGTTTACACAGCTGCTATTCTATTATTTAACAGGTTATTAAAAGGACATTAACTCACCTCATTCAATCAGATAGAAATTTCACTGGCCTCAATTGGGTTTCTCTATTCCAGCTGAGGTGTACACATAGACACCATCTATCCTGATTGACATATCAGTCATATTATTCATGAAATATTAAGCTGCACATAAACACTAATGTTGGATAATACAGTCTGACTAGCAAACTTCATCATAAAGATGGCTCTTTGCAGGCCAGGGCTTCTACACCAAACTCTGTAAATGGACCTTGGAGGCACTGTTATGTAGGTAAGGAAAACGCCTTCCTCAAACTATTGCAATAAAGTCAGAAAAAGATTATTACTTAATGTCATTGTATCATAAATTAAAAGAAATATCAACATATTGTTGCCTATATAGCATAGCTCACTGGGCTCTCCAGCAGGAAAGCCTACACCTACCTATATCTTTATGAAATGAACCCTTTGGAATTACTTGGATTTCTGCATTAATTACTCATAAAATGTGATCGGATCTTTACACAAGATCAAATCACAATAATACTCTTATTCTGTCTAATCTAATAAAACAAAGAGCTCTTAATTGAAGTCTTTGATTAGATTTCACAACCCTGGCTGAGTAAATGATCTGAACCCCCTTTTTTATTAGTAGAACTAGTAGAACAGAATGTACAAGTGTTTGTGTGTCATCAGCTTAGCTGGAATGGGTTTGTCTATTATTATGATTTGGATGAAGATCAGAGAACATGTTAAGAGTAATACGGTAATCTAGGTATATTTTAAAGGACCAGAAACTTTTTTCTGAACTGTACTTGGATGTGAGGTGGTTAAGGAGTTAAGGAGGGGAGGGTAGAGCATGGGGCATTAAGGCAACATAACATCTGGGAAGGGGGCAGACATATGCTGGTAAATGCACAAGTCCCTTTCACAGCTTCTGAATATTTGTTAAAATATAACTACGCACTCTCCTGCTGTAATGAAACATGTTGAAGGTTGCAGAAATTTTTTGCATGTACCTGCATGTGACCCTTTACTGTTAATGTGGTGCACCCCGAAATGTGTCACCACATTGGTGATTATTTGTAAGAACTTGGTCATGCTTCATCTTATTAACACTTCTCCAATGTGATGATACTCGGAATAATTATCAGGTAATTATTTTAATTAGCCCTGTATTAATAATAGGTATTTGGGCAGTGTATCGATAGGCGGAACCTTTTAGCAGTGGTGTAATCGCGTCCGGGTTGCCTATAGCGGGCCAATTTCCTGTCCCCCTTTAGATGCAATTTGGAGAAAGACCCGCATGCTCCTGTCATCACTTCTCTAACAATACACTTATATTTTACAGACACACTCTTTTTGTTATTGAGGTCGCCACACCCAGGACCCGTAACATTAACATGTTGTTTATATGTTTAGCGTGTATAGAAACAGTGTTGTATGAAAGTCTTTTATTAGTTTCAGTGTTATGTGGTTTACTATAAGTAAATAGTAAATCTATTTATACAAAACAGTAACTTTTTTCTGTGCTGAACTGCATACTGCATCTTATGGTCTTGCTGTACAAAATGGTGCATTCTTTTGATACATACTGTATGATATCTTTCAAAATTACAAAAGGAGGTAGAATAATATATTTTTGTTCTACAATCTCATAAAGTTGGAATAATGCCACAAAAGTAAACCTAGCCCTAAAATAATCTGGTACTGTGTTCCAAATTGAATAACTTGAACATCTAGATATTCTATGCTGTTTAGTAATGTTTAAAATGCAGTTTGTTGGTCATTGCTTTTCGTTTTTTAAGACTACTCATTCTTAATAAAAAATGAATAATTCTCAAAAGTGAGACAAATAACCAAGAGTGACATAGCGTCAGCATGATAAGATAAAACTAAGCAAAAAATGGAGAACTGCTATTATAATAATGACTGACTGAGTAAAATTTGCCCACTATATTTACAGATATTTAAAAAACAAAATGATAGAAAACACACAGACATAACCTATGCTCTATAATGGTGGGATACACTTCCCTTACATAATTTCACTCTGCACTTGCAAAAAGGTCAGAATTCATACACACTCCCTCTCTAATCTCTCTCAATCTTTCAAATTCTACAGTCTCTTACACTCATTGGTTTAATTAAAAAAAAGACTTCTCTTCATTCACATTCAGGCAGGTCTCTTCTCAAGTATTTCAGTGTATCTGAAAGGGAAGCCCCTTTCACAGCTTTTGAGCATTTGTTAAAGGAGATGCACAGACTTTGATTTCACTAGATCAAGACTAGTATCAAGCCCCTTTATTTTTTCCAGGTCAACTTCCTGCAGCCCCAAACCTGGAAAGGACAAAGAGGCTTGATACTAGTCTTGATTTAGTGAAATCAAAGTCTGTGCATGTCCACTTGAACTTGAGCCCTGCTTAGTTGTGCTCACACTGTCTCTTTCCTACTTTAATTAAACATGTTAAAGGCTGCAGAAGTTCTTTGCATGTACCTGTGACCTCTACAGTTTACATGTTGTAATATATCTGGGCTCTGATAATACCCACTCCTCAAATCCAGCACACTGAACCATTTGCTCCCTGACAAACTATGGAGTGCGCCTTCGATACGAGGGACAGTGTATTGGTCAGGTATTATGGTATAGTTCAAAGTTCAAAGTTCTATAATCAACGCTGATTAATCAATCAATGATGCCATAGTTCTGCAATTCCATCAGGTGATTTCGCACATCCTGCAAATCAGGGGGCAATCGACGAGATCGTTCATGAAAAGGCGTTGAATCAGTAAGACTTATTTCATGCCTAGTTGGAACACTCCACATCCCATTCGTGACTAGAGAATACATCATGTCTCTCCATCAATTCTCCGCACATCTGCAAGTCAAACACTGCAGGTGTCACTGCACTGGGCAACCGACCTTCTGCTGGGGCAAGTGGAGGTACCATATCAACAGGGAAAATATGGGCAATTGGTGTACCATGTCTCAAATACACGTCTTTGGCAGACATGTTCCTCACAGTAATAGTTACAATTTGTTTTGATGTTACTGAGACAGGCTGCACTTCAGGTCTCACTAGTACTCCACCTAAAACCCTGGTGTCATTTGGCTGGTCTATCAATTCATGCTTGTCTGTGATCCACAGATAACTTGGGTTTACCCTGAATCTGAAGTGACTCCCCAGGTCCCAAAATAACCGGCTTATGTTGCATGAACCACACAGGGCCATGCTTCTCGGTGTCATCAAATGAGCCGTGTGACCTCTGAATATTCCCATAGGCTTCAAGAACTACTGGATATGTGGACAAAGTATGTAAGAAGTTTTCATCCAGATTCTGTTAACAAGTCTTGAACAAACGTCTCGCTCTATGGGTGTTAGTCCCCACCAAGATAGCTATTCTTTGCTCTGGCCAAAAGTCTGGATAAACTAACGCAAGATTGTCAACAGTTTGAGGCACTCCTACAACATTTTCAGTGAATTTAAGCTTAATGGATAGTGTGAAGGCCTGCATACCTGCCTGCTGTGTTGGTTTTGTTTATTTTTGTGTTTCAGTGGGGCGGGGCTGCAGTCCGAGTGCGGATGGAGGACACCTGGGCCCGGAGTCTTTCCTCATTATAAAAGCTTCCCACCTTTCCCCTGTTGGGGGGGGTATGTGTGGGGAGTTTCTCTCTCCCGCGCGTCACCATTTTATGTTACTTTTTGCCGGCAAATTTATATAAATTTATATAAATATAATTTGTTATATTTTGTTTAAATCCCTGCTTCCCTCTTTTTTGTCATAATCTTTGAGCCGGCTTATGACAATAGATAACCATCATATGGATATTTGTCTGAACTCAAACCCCACATCTCAAGGTTTTCCACCGGCAACCTATTTTTTTTTTTCCTCCCGCAGAGCCTCCCCCACTCCTGATTGGGTGATTACATTCTAGTTAACCCAAACTGAAACATGTTATTGGTTAATTTAAAACATGTCAAGAATACAATCACATACAGCATTCCAGTTTTAAAGTGTGCATGAAACACACTGCAATACATTAAAACATTTTATGAGCAATCATATGAAAATAAAAACAACAATATTGAGTCGGTTACATTTATATGTTCAGCATGTATAGAATCACATAGAGAGAGCATCATTGTCCTGTGAAGATTTTGATGACTGTGAGCCATTCACCTCAGGTAACACTGTACAAAGATAACAAAAACATAAACATATGCAGTTTATCTAAACATATATGCAGTATATCTTAACATCAAAATTTCTTCACAGTGCTCATAACCTTAATCATGTAGTGCAAAAGTAGAAAACATGACATGCCTCCCAATGTAATTGTGGCTGGACCCCTGAACTCTGAGTTGAAGTTTCCTATGTGTGCTATACAGTAGTACTCCATCTCTCCTTCATTAGAGACTATCACCCAGTAATTCCGTGAACTTTGGGCTTAATTTAGCATATACATTCAATATTTAATATATATATATATATATATATATATATATATATATATATATATATAATGTGTGTGTATGTGTGTATATATATATATATATATATATATATATATATATATATATATATATATATATATATATATATATATAAATATAAATCCTGCACCATTAACTGCACGTACACTACGTGGCCAAAAGGATGTGGCCATCAGTTCTAATTTATGAGTTCAGGAATTCCAGCCACACCCATTGCTAACAGGTGCATAAAATCAAGCACATAGCCATGCAAACTCAATAGACAAACATTGGCAGTAGAATGATTCATACTGAAGAGCTCAGTGACTTTAAACGTGGCACTGTCATAAGATGCCACATTTGCTGCACGTCAGTTGGAATTTCTCAGTTGAAATTTCCCGGTTGAAATGTCAACTGTAAGTGGTATTATTGTGAAATAGAAACATCTAGGAGCAACAACAGCTCAGCTATGAAGTGGTAGACCATGCAAACTCACAGAGTGGGGCCACCTACTGTGTAGAACATAGAGCGTAGAATGTAAAAATTGCCTCTCCTCTGTTTCATCCATCACTACAGAGTTCCATACTGCCTCCAGAATCAACATCAGCACAAAAACTGTGCACCGGGAGCTTCATGAAATGGGTTTCCATGGTAGAGCAGCTGCACACAAGCCTAAGATCAGTATGCCCAGTGCCAAGCATCTGCTAGAGGTGCACTGCCACATTACTACATTACCCATGAATCTCGTCATCTCCGAACAATTAGAAAAAAATGGGAATTTGTAGGGAAAAAAATAGCTTAATACATAAAAAGCTTTTTTCCTTGAATAAAAGGAATAAAAGGAATAAACTTTATATGCTTATAAGTTATAACGTGACACAGTTCTATAGTCCTACCTATGAACCAAAACACACTATTATGGTGTGTCAACATACAGTATATGTAGTACACTTTCTCCAGTGACAAAAGGGTTTGTAAATGTATGCTCATAGTATATGCGCATTTACCAGCATATGTCTGCCCCCTTCCCAAATGTTATCTTACCTTAATTATGTTACCCCATGCTTCACCATCCCCTCCTTATGTCCTTGCCCACCTCATATTCCAGTATCCAAAAACCATGGGCATTAATTTGTGCCCACTGAATCAAAGGAGAATCGAGATCGTTGATTTATGAGATCGAGGTATTGAACGTAAGGACGGATTACTGATCGGGCCTAATGGGCACAGGCCCAGGAGCTCAAGGACTCGGGCCCCAATGTCAGAACCTCCATGAAAAGTTTCTCTTATTACGTACCCAGAGTCACAGATCCAGAAACTGAAGAAATAGCCTACACAATAACTTTGAAGATGTCACAAGAAAAGAAACCATCATTACACCTTCAACATGAGGTAGTCGTAGCTCAGTGGATGATTTGTCTAGAGCCCCCTAGTGATTCTCAACCTTTTTTCAGCCATGGACCCCAAGCATATTCTGACTGATCCTCATGAACCCCCTACATAATATGTATACATTAATATACAATATAATTATAATGTATATAATGTATAATAATATATAAGGAGTCTACATTACACATTTTCATAAAGCAACAAGAGTCAAATTTGATAATTTTTCAGTTCAATATTAGATTTGATATACTGCTTGATATTCACATTGCTGTAATATTAACAATGACATTTCTGTACATTACACATTGACATTATCACATTTAACATTTCATTTTACCCATCAATGTTAAACCTGAAATTTAAGTTTTTGCAGCCTGGAGTGAATAGAAAAACGTTCACACATTTTATTGCTAACATTACACGTAATTTGATGTACACTCTGAATTTTAACATTATAAACCTTGCGCTAATAATGACATGCTGAACATTGATCGAGGACACTCCAGAATGACCAAGCAAAGTAAGTGAGAGAGTTGTAAATGCCCATGACTAAGCATAGTCTGTGGCTGTGGCTTTTCTGAAATTTAATGGTCCTAAAAATGTATTGAAACTACACTTACTTTGAAATATTTAACAAAAATACCACATACATATTTTCAATATTTTTAGAAACAATCCCACAGACCCCCTGTAATTTATGCCATGGACCACAAGGGGTCAGCAGACCTCTGGTTGAGAAACACTGCCCTAACTCAGACAGCATGGTCCTCCAGACCAGTACACAACTGCATTGTCACTTGACCATAGAGTTGATATTGCGGGGTAGAGTGGGCCATTAGAGGTGCTGAGAGTGCTGCCTACTGAAGTCTTATGTACTGTGAAATATTATGCATACCTTTTCTCCTTTAAATATGTAGTGCTAGGCCTACACTGGAACAAATCATTTTCTTTTAATAGTTTATAGGGCCCCACCTTGTGCAAGTCAGGGTTTGTTCCCTGTAATTGCAGGTATAATATTGTTAAGCTAATTATCATCATCTTTTAAGAAAGGGAAGCTCGTGCTGAGCTATTTTGGCTCACTAGTTTGGTAGTGTGATTCAGGGATGGATTTAGCCTGTCTTGATTGAAGGTGCAGGCATCTTTTACAATTATGATTGCCATGAAATATATTTATATAATGAAGAACTTGAGGCTCCCTGCCATACACTATGTTTTACCATTTATATTTTACAGCACAACCATCCATGAGGACAGGGGGACAGTGTTCCTGTAGCTCAGTACTATCCTGTTGACATATACAGTTTGTTTGTTTGTTTGTTTGTTTATAGATTATTTTTAGTTTATTTTTAGTTTATTATTTTAGGCCATATACAGCTAGACCAAGAATGTTAGGGGTGGTTTGTAATCCAAACTATGATATTTATTTATTTATTTATTTGACATATTTAACTTATTTATTATCCTGATTAAAGGTTTTTTTTAATGAATGCATTCCTTTTTTAATGGCTGCTGCTATGGTGAGAAATAGGATTAACGAATTCAAACCATGCGTCTTCCCCGTTTCTGTCTGAAAGCTACTAGCCAGATAGCTACACTATAAGCATAGAGATATCGAAGTTAGAGCTGATGAAGTAGCCTGCAGTATGTTTAATCCAGTAGGAAAAGAAAGTAGATCAGGATTTATAAGAAAAGGCATAATGTTCCCCTATTATTGATGCTATTTTAATCATTTAATTGGAACTGTCATAAAGGTAATTTATGGCAACATTATTAATATGGCAAAGTCATTTGAAGGTAGATTGTGCCTTAAAATGATAATGCAAAAAAAAAAAAAAAAAAAAAAAAAGATTTTATTTTGTATAGGTCCTCATCACACTGAAAGCAATTCCTGTGTATGCCACTGCTCACATCCGACGTGTTTCTGAATTGTTTTAGATACAAGTGTGACTTACATCAAAAGCAGCAGACAGGCATCGATTTTAAGCAGAGTTTCAGCACATAGATGATCATGTGCTGTACAGTGATAGTTGCACACTATGGTGAGAATTCTAGTATGAAATGTTGACTAGTACATACTGAGGCCCTCTTCAACATTTTGTTTTTCTTGAGTTGTTTTTTTTTTTTTTTAAACTGTTTACTGGGGCAGGGGTTCAGACTATGTTGTATGTCCTTAAACCTCTGTATTTTAAAAACTTAGTGTCTTTTAACCTCACCGTTTGGATGCTGGGAGGCCTTTTGTACATTCGTGCCCAGGGGCCCACTTTCTCATAATCCGTCCCTGATTGGACGAGAGGGCCTGGCTCTCAATCAACATACTAATTCATCCCAAAGGTGTTTTAATACCACTTTAATTTAATTTTAAATTTGACTTTAAATTTAAAACCAAATAAAGACTCCAATCAATGTTTCATCTACCATCCCATATCATAAATAAATTTAAATATATAAAGGATAAGTAAAGCATTATCAATTAAACTAGAATCTGTAATCCCCACACTTATGAACATTGATCTCATCAAAGGGAGATACTCCACAGAAAACACACAAAGATTCATTAACTTAATGCAATGGTACAATAGTAATAACTTCCTAAATGTAACCGGGTGGTAATGGTCCCTTTATTTTGCTTCTTTCCTTGCACTGTGTGAAACTTATTTCCTGTTCAGATGAATGGCTTCAGCTAAGTATAAGGACAAGAAAAGCTGTTATTGCCTGCATTAACCTTGAGGTGTCAGTAAGTGGCGATGTGAGGTACGAGCAAAGAGACTATGCACGTGCGCACGCACACACTACTCGATGCTCAGTGAGAAGTGCAGGAGAGAAGCACACTCTCTGAATTGTTTTAGTGTATTTCATGTCATCCAGTGGTAAATATAATATTTCATGACAATATTTTGGATAAGTATCACTTGTGGATGTATGTTTTGATCTTTTATGTCAAACAAGTATCATATTGAGAGAATGATATCGAATGTAATATCCACAATGGTATGATGCAACGCCATGCAGTGCAATGTTATTTTTTATTTATTTAAATTCTTTTGCTAATGTAACGATGTGGTGCACTTCATGTTGAAATGTTTTATGAGTACCTTATGCAATATCTTCAACTCTCAACTCAAAGATTTCAACTCTCATGGAGTGAAAGTACCGTGTTGTGCAGGAGCTCATAATTTTGTGAGTGTTATTTTATGTCTTTCAAACGATGTAAGTGGGTAATATGAAAAATATACTTATGTTTTATTTGTTTCATAAATTTAGTCCTCACTGCCGTATTCTTAGACATACCAGGTTGCGAACTATATGGTTTTGCATTTTCGTATTGAGCAGTCTAATCGGAGTCATACTGTGAGATAAACATAGAATTGTTAGATAGGAAAAAGGAAATAAAAATGAATGATTATATTATCAGTTCTGTGACTATTGTTTCAGATCTGATAGTTGTTCTTGCCAACGAACTCTAAATCCACGGTCACATAAATAAATCACCATTTATATTAGCATCGCTAGATGCTGAGAAGGTGTTTGAGTGCTGCTTTCACCTCTCTTATTTGGATTTGGCCATATTTAACTAAATGGACAGCAATACTATATAATACTAACTGTATCACGCCTTGCCTCTGTACTAACTAATGGTTATAAAGATGACCACTATCTCCATTACTGGTTGCACTTAATATTGAACCACTGATTGCCTCAATCCAAAAATCATAGTCAGTGTCAATTCCTTGGTTCAATATACAGTATATTAATGTAAATTAAATGAGGGAAATCCATATTTAAAAATGTTAACACAGGAAAGAGTCAGAAATCTGAAAGCTAGAAGAAGGGAACAACATGCTTAGTGATGCATGATAATCGATTAGCCTTTGTGATGAGACAAAGAAACATAAGAGTATAAAATGCAAACTAATCAAAATGAAAAACAAAACACATTAGGGGAACCAACCAGTGTCCAGACAAGGCAGAGAAAGAACTGGAACCAAAAAGAATACATATGGCAGAACATAAACATAAGCACAATCAAGAAAAAGCAGTGCTCTCCCAACTAGCTGATAGTTGGTAAAATGTAAAAAAATAAAATAAAAAAATTTTTAAAGAATCAGGACTAATGATTGGTGAAGTGTGATGAGATTATATACACACAAGTGTTTTGTTACTAGGTGGGGACACAAGGCTAGGTAATACCTGGGTAACACCCTTTTTCAAGGGTCTATAAAGTAGAGAATAATACAGGCTCTATTAGCCCCTCCCCCATTAGCCCCTGGCCTATTATTTCAAAAAGTGAAAATTAGTGATGGAAGACAGACCTTACATTATACTTCCTGGTGGAGACGTGGGATCTGTCAGGTCAAACGACTTGGTGGGAACAATGGTGTCACACATTTGCATGTGCAAATATAACTTCACTCTGTGTGATTGGAAGGTTACCTGTGGGGACCTCTGAGGCAGCAGGGGCATGGTTGAGTGTCAGCTGTCTGTCATTTCTAGCCTTCCTCCCTGATGTCTCCCCTTGTCCCCTCTCTGTCCACATAGGCAGAACCATCTGTGCCCGCCAGGACAGTGGCAAAGCATGGGCAGGTTTGTTGGCATTCTGGGAAGTCCTAACATTTCCAGGATCAGTGTTCCTTTGGAGGTGGGAGCACTGACTCACCGCAAGCCTCCCCTGATTGAGCAGGAACATACTGAATACCAGTGAGTATACAAGGGAGTACACAACAGGCCTTGGTGGAGGTTGTAACCAGACCTCATTCTACCAAAGCCTAATTCAAGGCGGGGCATTGCGTAATGCACAACTGGTGAAGGTAATGTGTGTGCACAGGGATGTTCACAAGTATCCGCCGGTGTCCAGGGCCCTCTACACTGAGTAGACGTGGCAGTTAGTCCTCGCCTCACCCATCCACTATTTCTTGGGACAAATTGGGCAGGGTTTCAGGAAATAGTATGAGAAATGTTTGCAGATAGGTCCTGCAGTACAAGGCACGGTGTGGAATATGCACAGCATCGGCTGGGAAGGCAGTGCTGGCGCCATCCACATCACCTCCATGTCAGGGAAACACAGAGGATGGGGAGGGCTCCACCCCTCCATCCTTCACGGGGATTACCATCTGGGATTTCCCCTTGGAACAGAACCCAGATACAGCCAATCCACACAGTTAAACAAAACAGTTTTGGAGTAGGGATGGTCACAGTGGGGACTGGCTTTGCCAGGTTTATACACGCTTATACAGCACGCTAGTAGCTTAGCTTTGTTAGTAGTGTATCAGAGTGTGCTGCGTGGCATGTGAGCCAAGCAGTGAGAGCTGAAGTGTATGTGTGTGTGTTTGAGATGTCGAATTGAGAGCTAGAATAGCTAGAATAGTATGTCATGTCAGCACCAGACTCCATTTCCAGAACACACTGCAGTCTACAAACCTGGCTGCCACTGACTACACTTCCCAACTCACACGTCCATTGTCATGTTCACGGTCACCAGACTTCTAATTATGCACACTTGTCTCACACCCACTACTATATAAAGAACTCAAAAACACTCACTCACTGCGAAGTAATACTCAGCGTATCATTGTCTGACTTACCATGCCTTTATTTCTGTTCTAGCTATTCTGGTTTTGACTTTTTTTAATCTGGTTCCATGAGTTCTGTCTTTGCCTCCTTTATGTTGTTTGCTGATTGCCTGAATCTCCACCTGTTTTTGACCTTGATCTTGTGTCCTATATGTCCTAATTCCTATATTTTTTTTTCTTTAAGGCCAAATGGTATGGTCCATTCTAAAAAGGAATGAGGCGTTCCTATCATGATGCTAATTTACTGTACTCTAATCTACACCAGTCTTATGCAAATATGCAGATAATCCCCACCCCATAAAAACTACACACATCTTGTACACTTTTGACCACAGGGGGCATACTTCCCCACAAACCTCTGTTACAGACACTTTCAACCATGCACCCCCCCCCCCTCCCCCCAGCCCAATACTGACCCAGCCCAATACTGATCCAGACCATGCATTTATATTAAAAGCTCTTAGTCTAAGGTCTCACTGAATCTATATGTGTAAAGCTGATCTAAAAACTGAGTAAAGTTTAATGTTCTTAAGGCAGAAAGATGAATAAACTCAAATTTACAGTACATGTATTATTAGATATGATTTTACTAATTTGAGCCACTTGTCTTAATCATCTATTAAAATGAGCAGGCTGAGTTTTACATATACAAGAACAAGAATCACCTGTTGGTATGCAGTGGATGAGTCCCGTCAGCACTAAAAGTAGGGAGAGAAACAGAAGAAATGACAGATGAAGTAAAATAATCCAACAAAGGGGTGGTCTGATGTGGCTCATTGTGAAGTGGATTTACTTTTACCATTCCAAAGTTGATTATTTTCCAATAACAGCATATCCTGAAGTGTTTTATTCCTCTTATACCACAACAATTTGCCAACAATTACAATGTTTTAAATTATTAATGAACATGTCATACTTTTTACCATTTATGTTCATGTTTAATGTTGTGTGACAATCACAAGACACAAACCACAAGTTAGCTCTTGTTGTCACTATCGTTGTAGCAACTAAAAACAGTCATTTCCTTTTCACCAGCATCCGTTTTCACACTTAAAGTTACAAAAAATATAGAGACAAAAAATGTTGTCATGTTACTGAGAAACCTCAAAGGACAGTTTGTCTTAATCTACATTCCTTTCCAAATCTAGTGGAATAAAGGCTTTCCCATGATGGAAAAATTACTCACCATTACAAAGCACTGACACTCGAGACTCCATAAATATTCCATAAATGTTAAATAAATGTTCCATAAATGTTAATAATCATCTTCTTACAGAAAAAATCACCATATCAACCATTATGAAATTGTCTGTTAAATAACACGATTTTGTCCACTACACAAGTCCCTGTACAAGTCACTTTATAAAGAAATGATAAAGTGTGACAGCAGTAATATAAACCTGTACTTTGCCTTGCAACAAACACTATTGTCAGAGCTGCTGTTAGAGAATATTAATCAAAACCTTCTAACCAATCAGAACTGAGAATTCAACAGCGTGGTAGTATAAAATGAATTGTTAGTTATCACACTCTATTTGCTATATAAATCTCAAATAGATTTATTCAAAGCAGCATCCATTCTGTTCTGTTATTGAACACAGTGCCATGTCTCTATGAATATAAACATCTTATATTTAGAAACTGAGTCAATTGATTTCCTGTCTGCTTGGCACAGTCTCCTGCCAGACGCTAGGTTTTATAGTATATCTACAAGAGCAACATTCTACACTTTACAAACATTAGAGTACAGAAAATATCACCAAACAAATATTGAATAAACTATAAAATGTAAAATCTTAAATAAATACTGACTTCCAATAGATAACTGCAGTTAAAATCATGAACTCAGCTTTAATGTTCTGGACATATGTGAGACACCAGCATGCAATTGCAGATTTAATACAGTGACTATTTAATATTTTACTCAGAAAATAAATTGGGTGGAATTTAAACATACCACAAAAAGCAGAATTCACTGTTTACTCTAAATTCAGCATCAAATCAGAACTACAGACAAATGAAATAATCACACAGACACAGGACTCTCAGCCTGTTAATTAGAAACTTAATTCAGCACCCCTCACTGCCATGAAGACATACAGAGAACATTTACTCACAGAGCATCACATGGAGTGGACGGAGCTCCATCCTGTCCTACTGATGACTCACTGAATGAGCAGTGTCTGTGTTAAAGCCTCGACACTTCCTGTGTTTCTAAAGACCAATCACACTTGTGTGTGTGAGAGAGAGAGAGAGAGAGAGAGAGAGAAAGAGAGAGAGGTAATGCAGGTTGAAATTCATACATTACTTATATTATAGTTACATATGTTATTAGGATTCACTACAAGCAGCAAAAATGTTTTCACCACTCATAGTGTGCATTATGTGCATTATAGTAGTGATGTAAAAAGTTTCTCCCCACATGGCTGAATATACAATGGATATAAAAAGTCTACACACTCCTGTTAAAATTGAAGTAAAAAAAAAAAACAACATAAATCATGTCATATTTTTTTCAACCTTTAATATGATATAGCAACCAAGAGTGCACACTCATACAATGGGGCATGTGACTGTGCTCAGAATGAACCAATCACATTCAAACACATGTTGAAAAGTAATTATTATACACCTGTCATCAATGAAGTGATTCTGATTAACCCCAAATAAAGATCAGCTGTTTATGGTGAATTTTCTTAACAGGTTCTTGGTTTCATCTGATTGCTGAAGCCATGGTCCACAAAGAGCTTACAAACCATGTATGGGATTTCATGGTTAAAAGGTCTATGAGGAGAGGGGTACAAAAGAATTTCCAAAACATTAGATGTACCATGGAACACTGTGAAGGCCATCATCAACAGGTGGAGACAATGGGGCACCACAGTGACATTTGTAACAGGACGTCCTTCCAAAATTGTTGAAAGAACAAGATGAAAACTTATCAGGGAGGCTACAAAGAGACCTACAGCAACATTAAAGGAGCTGCAGGAATATCTGGCAAGTACTGGTCACTCCATGTATGCGACAACAATTTCTTTTATTCTACACATATCTGGGCTATAGAGTAGGATGGCTAGACAGAAGCCCTTTCTCATGAAAAAAAAAAAAATCCAAGCCTGCCTAAATCACCCCAAATCATGTGGCAAAATGTGTTATGGTCAGATGAGAAAGACCAAGGTAGAAATTTTTAGGCATAATTATAAAAAAAGGAAGCTTATCACCCAAAGAACACTATACCCACAGTGAAGCATGGTGGTAGCAGCATCATGCTATGGGGCTGCTTCTCTTCAGCTGGTACTGACGCTCTAGTCAAGATAGATGGAATCATGGATAGTTCTATTTTGGCACAAAACCTGCAGGACTCTGTTAGACAGCTGAGGATGAAAAAAAAATCACCTTCCAGTATGATATTGACTCAAAACACAAATCCAAGTCAACAAAGTACAAGCTTCAGAAGAAGAAGCTCAGTGTTTTGGAATGGCCCACTCAGAGCCCAGATCTAAATCCTATCGAAAACCTGAGGAATAACTCGAAGAGGGCTGTGCACAGGAGATCCGCTTGCAATTTGATAGATCTGCAGCATTTTTTGCACGGGAGAGTGGAATAAAATTGACAGATCAAGATGTGCTAAGTTGGTGGACTCTTACCCAAAAACACTGAGTGCTGTATTACAAGTAAAAGGTGCTTTAACCAAGTATTAGTAAAGGGATGTGCACATTTTTGCAACCAAAATATGTTTTTCTTTCCCCTCAGAACCCCCACCCCAATTAAAAAAACAAACAAACAAGAAACCTTTGTTTTTCACTTGAATTTTGTTGGTTTCTATATCACATTAAAGTTGGGAAAAGATCTAACATGATTTATCTTGGTTTCATTTTTTATATCACAAAAACCTGCAATTTTAACAAGAGTGTAAAAAGTCTTTATGTCCTCTGTAGTGGGAGTCTTAAAACCATATGTTTCAAAGAGGAAGTGCAGAGAGGCAGATAGAGAAAGAGAGAGCTGTTGTGGTTTCTGTATGTGGTGGTAAAAGGTCTCAATGTTGCTGACATCAATAATAGCAATGACCAGTATGTAAGCAGTCAGTGAACGTGGTGTGCTTTTTTTTTTCCCTTTAGGTGTGAACAGTTCATCATTTTTACTGTTAGAGCTGTTGCACAGCTCATCCACCCTGTATTAACCATGCAATAACGCAACATTTTTTACGTTCCTTCACAATGTATTTTTTTTTCATATATATTCTTTTTCTTATGGACAAATTCTACTGACAGTCACTTTATTATCACCTGGACTACAGTTACTTTACTTTTGTTGCTACTTAGCATTTTATTTTTTATCATATTTTATTTTTATTTACTTACTGTAATGGGTACTACAATCTGTGCATTTTCTGTGTCCTTGTATTTTTGTTGTTTATTGTACTGCTGCAACGAAACAATTTTCCTCAGGGATAAAGACAAAAATAATAATGTGAGAAGCTGTAATGTGCAAAGCTGATGAGACAGGACACAAGTGAGTAAACTCAGCATGCTCTTTATTAAGGGCAAACCAATCATCTTCATCATATTTCCAAGCAGAGGTCAAAGTTCAGGAAGGCAATATCAAAGTAGGCAAATGATATATAATCCAAATGAAAAGTGTGGATTTACACAGGAACATGGAAATATGGCTCCAGAAACAGAAACAAATGCACAGCAGCACTCACTGCAGGACACACGCTGCTGTGCACTGAGGGGGAATGTGTGACGGTTCCACAGATTCCTGTTGCTGCTGAAGGTCACAGGGGCACTGATTTTTTTCTTTTTGTGTCCAAATTACTTTAAATTTTACTAGACAAGCAAATATAATATAATGGCAAATAAAATAGCACTGTACTTAAAGTTTTTATGCTATTGGGCTTCAGTTTCTGTTTAAATCTACTGTTACGACGCAGTCTAGGGTTGGGTCATACAGCGTTAGTAGCACAGGGTTGTGTTAGCTGGAGGGCAGTATGAGGTGCTGTTGGGAACACACACACAGGACACACCAGATATATACAAAACGTGGAATATTATGCAAGATATATACAAGTGCTGTACAAGCAACAACCGGGTGGAGCTTCAGGGTGGAATAGTTAGTTAGTTAGTGTAGTTGAGATCAAAATGAAGGCCGAGTTCAAAGATGGGTGTAGTCCGAGTACTCGATGAGTACTCATGGGTCGTAACATGTACGTAAACATGCCATACACACTGATTGTGTGATGTGTGATTTTGACTTCTGATTCCAATTCTGATTTTGCACCGTGGCTGGTGTGATCCCATCGCAAGATGGTCTCGAGTTGAAATATTTGAAATTTACTTGGCACATGTTGACTATATTACTTTATAGTACACTGACCATATTGCATCAGTAACAGCTGTGTATATCTGAACTCTCTCTTATAATTTGAGTGCATCATATGCTACACTTCTTATGTGGACTTAAATAGTTTGATGTTTCATTTAAACATTTTTGTTCGTATCTGTGGATATGCCTCTTCATCTTCACTGTCTTCACTTTGCCCTTGTAACCCCTCTCGGTTCGTGCTTTCTATCCTCTCAATAAAGACCACAGGAAAACAGTTTTGTTGAGCACACTCACGTTAGCGTTTACTGTGAGCTGGGGAAAATCTGGAAAAGACATGGGAAGTACCAAACAGACAATAAATACTGCTAATCCGGTAACAAAACATCCTTCTCAACAGCTCGACTAAACTGACAACTTAATCAATAAACATTTTTTGTTAGATATGAGTATGACTCAATCTCTTTTTTTTTCTTTTGTACACATAGAGAACACAAAACTGCATGAAAAAGTAATACATCATACCTGGAAAAGACATGGGAAGTACCAAACAGACAATAAATACTACTAATCCGGTCACAAAACTGTCGAAAAATAATACACATAAGGATAAATCAAACGAATATACAAAATGAAAAAAAAAAACAGAGCAGACGCCATTAGCACATGGTGTGCACAACTACCTGTAAAACACATAAAACTCTGCTACACACCGCTTTACCCTCCTTAACACAATAATACAGAGTAAAGTTATCTTAAACACATTTCTAGACAAATACAACTGACTTTAGACAAAAATAAAACAATGTCTCCTGACATTTTTTTTTTTTTTGACCGATTGACCAGAGACATTTTCACCTACCATCCTTCTCAACAGCTCGAGTAAACTGAGGCTGACTTCACACGTTCCCTATCGACACTACACTCGTACTGCGTTGCTAGACGCTATGGGGAAAACTCCTTTTTCTCCGATGACTGAAGCCTTTACAATCACGCAGTGAAACTGTACAGCCATTGGTTCGTGCAGTGCAATAAAGCGAACCAATGGCTCAGCAGCGGAACTGCACACGCCTATGGCGAGGAAGCCCGCCAGGATGAGTGGAGCCATCTGGCTATATAAACGGGCATAGCGCCATAGGATCTCAGATCAATTCTCCTTCAGCAACGAAGACTTTCACTCCGCTGAGCTATGAGACTAATGCGGCCTTTAAGGAACTGCGCAGTGCGACGGATCTGGCCCTTCGAGCTATGAAGGCGATGGCTCAGGCCATAAGGAGGTCTATGGCCAATCTAGTGGTCTTGGAGCGCCACTTATGTCTGAACCTGACTGAGATTAAAGAGGCAGACAAGGTTCCCTTTCTGGATTCTCCGGTTTCTCCCACGGGGCTGTTTGGACCCGCTGTCGAAGGGTTTGCACAATGCTTTACTGCCGCACAGAAGTCGTCCCAGGCATCGCGACACTTCTCCCCGAAGCGCTCAAGCTCTGCGAGCGCCACCAGTCGCCCCAAGCCTGTTCCAACGCAGCAGTTGGCTAGATCTGTGCCTGCGCCTGCTCAGCCTACCCAAAAGCCTGACCCTCCGCAGCGCTCCTGCTCGGCCAGACGCCACTCATTTTTGAGACGCCAAGGACCCCGGCCCAAGCTGACGGTGGATCCTGCGCCTCGGGCGTCATCCTGACCTGCCAGACAGGAAGAGGAGGGGACAAAGTCTCGCCATCGGCGGACCACCCCCCCAAACGATCTCTGTTATGCCCCCAAGCACCCCGTTCTGTTCTGGGTGCCGGTGGCAGTGTGTTTGTAAATGCTGTTGTGGACATTGGGCCCGTTCTGAAAGTGCCCACACAAGCAGCCACTGTTGTAACAACAAAAATAAAACACAAACATTTTCAGACAGAGAGCAAAATTCCTCTTCCACTTATAACGAGTGACAGGTTCCCTCATGGCGATCTGCCACTCGAACCAATCCAACCCCTTGCCACACAGGCAGAGGCCTGGCAGGCCATCCCCGGAGTGTCAGATTGGATTTTGGGGATTATAAAGCGAGGTTACTCACTCCAGTTTGCTCAAAGACCCCCGCGATTCAGCAGTGTGGTTCCCACCTTAGTGCAGGGCAAGGATGCTCATGTCCTACGCTCCGAGGTGATGGCCCTACTGGCGAAGGGTGCTGTAGAAACGGTTCCACCAGCACAGAGCGAGTCAGGATTTTACAGCCGCTACTTCCTCGTCCCCAAAAAGGGTGGCGGCCTTCGGCCCATCCTCGATCTCAGACACCTGAACCGCGCGCTCATGAAGCGAACGCATACTTTCACATCCAGGTAGCCCCCCAGCACAGACGATTCTTGAGATTCGCCTTCGAGGGAGTAGCTTATCAATACACGGTCCTGCCCTTCGGACTGTCCCTGGCTCCTCGCACATTTACGAAGTGCATAGATGCGGCTCTTTCTCCTCTGAGACAGAAGAGAATCCGCATTCTGAATTACCTCGACGACTGGCTCATCTTAGTCCCACAGATCCCTCCTCCTCAGCCACTTGGAGTGCCTAGGACTCAGGGTCAATTTCGCCAAGAGCTCACTGTCCCCCAGCCAACGACCTTCGTTCCTGGGGGCAGTTTTCGACTCAGTCCACACGAGGGCTGCAGTCGCACCAGAACGTGCGCTAGTCATACAGCAGCTCGCGGCCTCCTTCAAAATTGGAGCCCTTCGTCCTCTAAAGATGTTTCAAAGGATGCTGAGCCGAGGCATGGTTACGTTCCTAATGTGCTCTAAACCCCGTTTAGTGCACAAGTTATCTCTCTCTTGGCGCTTCATCCATCGGAGGAAGACCCAGAGTTGAACCTTCTCTGCCCTGTCAGGGCGCTGAGAATTTACATCGAGCGTTCCGCTCCATTTAGGCAGTCGGAACAACTCTTTGTGTGCTTTGGCGGCCGCACCAGGGGTCTCTGGTCACAAAGCAGAGAATTTCTCGATGGCTAGTTGACGCTATTGCGCTAGCATACTCCTCCCTGGGCCCCAGAGCCCCATAGGAGTGAGAGCCGATCCCACTCGGGGCGTGGCCTCGTCTTGGGCATGGTCTAGCGGGGTGTCCATGGCAGGCATTTGTGCAGCGGCCAGCTGGGCCTCGCTGTCCACGTTCGCCAGGTTCTATAGCCTGGACGTTCCAGTCTTGCAGGCTCAGATTCTTTCTGCATGAAGGGCACGCGCGTGTTATGACAGGCGTATTCCTTGTGCATTCTTGGCCCTTCTAAAAAGTGCTGAGTCGACACAGGATTATTTTGGAACGGTTATCTTGTCTTTGGTGAGTTCAGCCCCCCTGCCTCCTGCGGGGTTCACCCTTTTTTACTGGTCCCTCTGGACTTTATTGCTCAAGGCCGGTTTATGCCTATCGTTCCATTCTCATGGCACGGCGTGATTGTGTTGGTTCCCCATAGCGTCTAGCGACGCAGTACGAGTGTAGTATCGAAAGGGAACGTACTCGGTTACTAGCGTAACCTCGGTTCCCTGAGATACGGGAACGAGTACTGTGTTGCAGGCCGTGCCATGACATTACACAACTCAGAGTCATCGCTTCAGATCTTTGACCTGAGATCCAATGGCGCTACGCCCGTTTATATAGCCAGATGGCTCCGCCCATCCTGGCGGGCTTCCTCGCCATAGGTGCGTGCAGTTCCGCTGCCGAGCCATTGGTTCGCTTTATTGCACTGCATGAACCAATGGCCGTGCAGTTTCACTGCGTGATTGTAAAGGCTTCAGTCATCGGAGAAAAAGGAGTTTTCTCCATAGCGTCTAGCGACGCGGTACTCGTTTCCGTATCTCAGGGAACCGAGGTTATGTTAGTAACCCAGTACGTTTATCGATTGGCTGTTGTTTATAAAAAACACGTTTTCACACTAAAATAATTAGTTTGAGCGATTATTAAAAAAATCGTTTGAGCGATTATTATAGTAATGTATGTGTGATTTTTTTTCTCCTTTCCCACAAAAAATATTTTCCTCATTTGATTGGGTGGACCAGCCATCAATCTGAGTGGGCCAATGCCACCCTGGCCCTTATGTAACCTCGCCACTGGTACAGATCCTCTGAACATTCAGGTTCCAGTGCCATGTTTACAATAGCTGGTGTATCCTTATTATAATGTTTTATGTAATACTTTGTTTAGTGAATTTGTGTAATATGTAAACCAGTTGCAGAAAATGAAAACAGCTCCACACTACCCTGCCTAGCCATTTTAGTCCTCATTATTGTCTATACCTGATCAGTACAGACACACTGAGGACTGTGTATCTATAACATTTAGGCCTGAGCACACAGTCCTTGTTATGTCTATGCCTGATCAGTACAGACACACCGAGGACTGTGTGTCTATAACATTTAGTCCTGAAAACCCATTTTCTCAGCCACCTGTCACACCTGGGACGATTCTAGAACAGTTGACTGCATGTCTCTAGGCCTTTCCAGTGTGAAGGTACAGCCTCCCGATTACAAAGGTCAAAAAAGGTCACAGTCCTATATGTGAAGGCCTCAGGCTTAGCGTGGACTGAAAGATAGAGCCAATGTTTTGAAAATTGGGTTCTGGGTGATTTGTGGGATACCCAACCAGAATCTGTATCTAGATCTCACATTTAATGCTAGCAGCATAGTGCAATCAGGTATGGCATTCCACTGATGTGTTGACTGGTAGATGGGCCAATTTCCTTGAAAACCAGGTTCTAGAGATTTTGTTGGATGCCAAAGAATCTATCCCTGGATTTGATATGCGATGCTGGCAACATAGTGTAATCAGCCATGGCACCCATGAAACACCAGGCCTCATTCACCAACCAAATTTCTTCTTAAAACCTACTTATGCAGTTTTCACCAATATTCTGACATTCACCAATATTTTCTTACTCGGTTTTTGTTTTTAGGTAAGAACAGAATCTACACACACTCGAGCACATTTGAGCACTGACATGTTTGCGCAAAATAATTTTATTGCATTTTCTTCAATTTTACAGTTGTATAATATTATAGAATTTAAATTACAATAATATTTTTGTCATTTATAATATTTTTAACATATTTAATATGTATTTTCAAGCCCCTTGATAGACTGGCGACTTGTCCACGGTGTACCTCACCTCTTGGCTGAAGTCAGCTGGGATTGACTCCAGGTCCCTGCGACTCTCAATGGATAAGCGGTATAGAAACAGGATTGATGGATGGATAATTATTTTCATTGTTTTACAAAGCATTATAGTCTTTTAAAATAAATAAACACTACACTAACACTTCAATTCAAATCAATATGTGTGCCCTTCTCTGGATACAGTAATCACTGAACAAGTAATAGCATCCCATGCATTTTTTTTGTGTCATTTTATATCCACTACTGACGTCACTAAATATGACGGCTCATTTGCTGTTCAATTCCTGCAGCTGTACCACCATTTCAGAACTACTGAAGTTTTTCTTACATTTTCTTACATTTCTAGCCTGGTACTCCACCGTCTTTAGATTTTCGTTGGGGCATTCTTGATATCTCTCTCAACTTTTCTTGTGATTTCTGTGTGTGCACATGGCCCTGCAGTCCCATGCCCTTACATGGGGCTTGGCAGGGCATTTCCATATGCTAATTACGCACAACAGGCACACACTTTCTATTTACAAAGACAACTGGATTCATCATTATAAGAACACAGCTGCAAACAAATGTGCAGTTTTAGAACACGTCATGAATCTGACGTAGACTTTTCTTAGGACCTTTCTTAAGAACAAATTTAAGAAAAAACTTAGGAAGGTATTGGTGAATGAGCAAATGCACACAAATGGCCGTTACAGCAAACATGGCTCTTTGCAACTCAAACAAGACATTTGCAACTCAAACAAGGCATTTATCCTGCAGGACTTTATACTGTCTACTAACATGGACTTTTTGTTTTAACTGAGACCTGGCTAAAGCCAGGAGAGAACATCTTTTCATTTTTATGGCGATGATACCCAGGTGTATTCGTCTGTGAAACGCAATGATCTCAGTAGGCTACGTGATCTTACCAATTGCCTTACTGCAATTAAGGCCTGGATGTCTGCAAATCTCCTCATGTTAAATGAAGACAAGACCTAAATCCTGGTTTTTGGGCCTGATAAGCCCCCTGGTTTTTAGCGTTACACCCTCATGTAGAAACCTTGGAGTAATCTTTGATCCCTGTTTGAACTTTTCTGTTCGCATTAGTAAACTTGTTCAAGCATGCTTTTTCCGTCTAAGAAACATTGCCAAGTTTAGATGCATTTTGTCTTTTAGAGGTGCTGAATTAATTCTTAACACTTTTGTGTCCTCCCATCTTGATCATTGTAATGCACTTTATAGCTGTAGCACGCCTTCAGCTTGTTCAAAATGCAGCTTCTCGTCTCCTAACAAAAACAAGACGTAGGGAGCATATTACTCCAGTTCTCGCTGCTCTTCATTGGCTACCCGTGAAATGCAGAACTAACTTTAAAATATTATTACTAACAAATAAAGCTCTACATGGGAAAGCTCCAGGATACATCTTAGAGTTGCTGTTTCTCTATTGTGTGAGCAAGCAGATTAGGTCATCATATCAGCATCTATTAGTCATACCAAGGACTAAACTGAAGCTAAAAGGGGACTGTGCCTTTGCTGTACATGCCCCTGCACTATGGAGTGTTCTTCCTTTGGACATTAGACTGTCAGAATCTGTAGAAATGTTTAAGTCATCTTAAAACCCTCTTTTATTCAAGAGTGTTTTATGATAAATGATTTTTATCATAAATTTTATGATTGCTTGTTGTTGGTTTTATTGTTAATTTGTTGTTATTATTTTTATTTAACTCTTTTTATGTATTTTGTGATTTTCACTCAAACTTTTATGGTGATAATTTGTATGTTTTTGATATTACCTTCCTTGACTTTGGTCTTATTTTTATATTTTTCTATATATTTTTTTACTCTTATTTATGTATTATTTTGATCCAAAAAAAAAAAAAAAAAAAAGAACTTGATTTCTGAAGCTCTTTTATTGTTGATTTGTTTATGGGAGACATAAATATGGTTTGTGGTTTTTCTTTTAAGCTTTGTGGATAATGTTTTTTTTTAAAGCCATACAGAAAAAGTGCATTTCATTAATGTTCTGTGAGTGAGTTCAAATCCACAAGTGTGGTATTAAGTGAACATGTTCATGTAAAAATGAATTAATCATGTGTGGGAAATAAAACCAGATGCCTCACATGTGTGAAGTTTATTTGTGAAAATAAATAATATGGGAGGGAAAAATTACAGGTAAAAATAAAGGTATCATGTTAAAAATGTTACATGTGAAAATAAATGAATTATATGACAAAATTATAAGGAAAAAAATCACATGAAAATAAAAACATGCACTACATGTGAAACAGAACATGTGAAATCTCTAAAAACCACATGTGTAAACTTCATGAGTCATGATTATTCATATGTGAAGTTCATGTGATGCTTCTGGTGTAAAGGAACCGATATAATAAAAGTGGAATTACTTTGCTTTAAAAGAAAATGTGTGTGTGCGTGCGTGTGCGTGCACACACAGCTTCTTGACTCCACAATGGGCCTTATTTATCAAGCTAGATATGAATGGATTTATGTGTAAATTGTTCATGCGAGCATTTAGACAAGAAATTTGGTATTCGTGAAAATTCAGAAAAACTTTTGTATCCTACTCATGCTAGTGAGCGTGTGGAAAAATTTATGTGTAAGAAGATTAACTAATGTAAACATCTTTTACTTTTAAAGCATTTAGCAGACTCCCATATCCAGAGCAACTTATAGAAGTGCTTTGGAGTCTCTATGAAAAGCACGCCCTCATGCTAGTACACTAGGTCAGGGACTAAGAGTACCATCAGGAAAAATGAGTGAAAACCAATAGTTGTATATTATTAGCATTAATTAAGAATATTAAAAAAAAAAAACTATAATCAGTTATAATTTATCCCTTAGTTCCAGGGAATTTATAATGCTACAGCATACAAAGACTATACAATTATGTGCTGCCGATGTTGTGGCAGCAGTTTGAGGAAGGGCCACATGTGGGTGTGATGGTCAGGTGTCCAGATACTTTTAGCCATATAGTGTACATTGAGATGTAATTTTACACTTATGAGTTTCATTGCATGCTTTATTAATAAAATATCAATAATAAATTAAAATGCACATAACTTGACTGATTGCCAAGAGAAAAACAACAGACTAATTATTAGGTTTATTATTATTAAACTTGACTAATTGGCGAGAGAAAAACAACTGAAAAGTCTGCTGACCTTTGAGATTTGTAACAGTGGGCACTTTGTAGGTTTAAATGAAAAATGTAAGGTGTACAATTATGTTTTTTCTCCTGGAAATGTAGTTGAGTAAAAGTACAAGTACTTACTTTCAGTAATGATGATCCGAAGTACAAATACTTTAAAATAATACTTAAGCGTAGTAAGTATAGTTTTTGTTTTTAAGATAGTTTATGCGGATAGCTGATCATTCTAGTGTGTGTTATGTGTAGCCTCTCGCTGTTCATTTTAGTGTGTTATATGTAGAATCTACAATCTACCATCTTCTGGATTTGTGTGTTATTTTGGGTCATGTTTTGTCTGAGGCTAAGAAATGCTAAGATGCTATACGTTCAGGGATCATTTCTATAGTTTCTAGCTAGGAAATGTGATTTGAAAGTGTTATGTCTCTCTAATCACAATGATGAGTTTTGATGCACTCTTCTGAGCATGAATCAGCTCTAGCCTAATGATTCTTTCATGGGCTTTAATCACTGATGAATGTTCTCTACTTCTTATGAGGTATGAGTGGAAGAGTACATGGTCAGAGTGACTGGTATTTTATTAGTTCCAAAGAAAAAAAGAGTATGTAGTGCTTATAGAAGTTTTATATTGAAAATATTAGAAATGGTTATGTAGATTTTCAGTTTAATGCTTATAATTGTGGTCAATAACTTAAGCTTGAGTGTAATTTTTAAAGGTACCACTGTGCCCATATAGTGAGGGTAAGAATTTAGTCCTACTCAGATAGTACTACTCAGTTTCTAAACTATGATGTGTTTTGCAAGTAAAAGGAGTGAGTTTCAGGGAGTTTCCCATTTTACAGGCACAACCAGCTGTCGCACTTCCTCACCATGTCTGGGGTCTCGTAAGCACCGAAACAGGACGCCGTGCTGCAACTTCAGTCGCTCCACTATCCAGTCCATTTCTGTTGTGGCCAGCTCATCTCATGCATCTTCTGTTTCTTGGGCCTTTCATGCACCTTAACGGCAGTCAACACCGGCCCGATGTCAAGATCTTGCATCTGAGGTTCCTGAAGCTCATTCCAGCTGTGTCCACAGATTTGGATTTTCAGCCTGGACTGAGCTGCCGAGTGTGCCACCGGCTTCTTGGACCTAACTGTGCAGACAGGCCACAAACAAACGTTTTCTTCCTTTATCACTAAGAAGTCTTTCTGTATGTACTCAACTTCTGGCTCTGAAGCCACCAGGATATGGGACAGCATGTCTGCATTTTGGTTCAGTCTTCCAGGCTTATAATGCACCTCAAAGTTGAACTTGGTGAGCTAGGCCACCCAGCTTTGTTCTACCGCACCCAGATTTGCTGTCTCCAAGTACCACAAGGGGTTGTGGTCTGTGATGACAGTGAACGGAATTTTTCAGTGACTGCCCATTTGAGGCCAAGAAGTCTAACTTAAAGCCGCTATAATTCTCGTCATTTCTCTCGCACTCCCGCAAGCCTCGGCTGGCGAAGGCTATCACACATTCAACCCTTTCTTGTCTTTGGCTCAGGACCACCCCAAGGCCCAGGTAACTCCCACCTATACTTACAATGAATGAGAGATTAAAGTCGGGATATGTGTGTACAGGTGGTGCCATCAGACACTTCCTCAGCCTATCAAATGCTGCTTGGCACTCTTCAAACCACACAAAGTGTTGTGGTAGAGGCTTAACACTGCCCTTTTTTACTTTACCTGTCAGGGCATGCAAGGGCCTCGATAGCTGTGTGAAATGGGAACAAACCGTCGGTAATAAGCAATGGTGGAAAGAGTAATGAAAAATCATACTCAAGTAAAAGTACTATTACGTCCCAAAAAATGTAGTGCGAGTAGAGTAAAAGTACGTGTCCTAAATACTACTCAAAGTACGAGTTAAAAGTACTCAAGAGTAATGAGTAGTGAGTATTATGCTGTGAAAGTTATTCCACATTATACCCTGCAAATTAACAGTGTAGCTTACAGTGTCATTCTCTCTTATTTTTAACTAATTAATATATATATATAAATTTCTCCAACAGTTTTATTTTTGACAGGGTTCACACACCTTGGTTACTTCAAACTCAAGGACCTTTCAAGGACTATCCAGGTCCAATACCCAATACACATGTCAAGTGAGAGCAAGGTTACATCGTGTTACCTTGTTAAGATACATTGTTACAGTTTTCATGTGTCAAACAACTATGCAAAAACTATGCATTTTTTTTGCATTTATTTTTGGCCATATGACAGATCTGATATTCTATTTGTCGTATTGCATAAAACTGAAGAATATTCGGTATATCCTATATTGTATTCTAAAAATTCTGCATGGATTTGCATGGATTTTATTGAAAGGAGCTTAGGATCATGTAACCAGAAGTTTTAAGACATATGAATATGCTTTTAAGTTTTTCTTGCCTCATGGGTTTACATTATCTTAACAAGCAAAGCAATTCAACATTATATTAAATAAAATATTTAGGCAACAGATTATCACAAATGTTTTGTTTATTGAACACAAGATACAGTCATTGACTGAACATATTTGGGTTTGGTGTAAGCACTGAAAACATCATAGTCCTCCCTATTAGAAGAGAGTTTTTTGCACAGCAAGTGTTAGAAATGCGGAGCCAAACCATGCGTGCAAATGTACATGGACTTTGTTGCTCCACAGGCAAAAGTCTTCGCAATTGCACCTCAGAAAATATTTGGATCTCCAAGTACCACCATAATGACCAACATTAAAATACAGTAGCGTAGTAGGCCTAACTATTCAGCTACAGCTCTGCACAGTTAAAAAACAGTTTTATTCCTAATAAGAATATTTATTGTTGTCAGCCACTTTAACATTGTAAATACACAGTTTGAACATTATAACTGCACTGTGTTTACACACAGGTGAATAAAAAACTTAAATGATTAAATTAAAATGTGTTGTACCTAAAAGTTAAATAAAAACTGTACTGTACTTAAATGTAAAAAAAATAAAAAATACTCAAAGATGAAATTAAAATGTATTGTGTTTTAACATTAATTTATATTTAATTTAGTGATTCCTCTGCACACCACTAGAGGGAGCCTGAGTACCACTACTGGCACTCGTACCACACTTTGAGAACCACTTCTTTAAATCAATCTGTTGTATAAAGCGCTATATAAATGAACGTGGCGTGACTGGAGTGCCGATTGCAGAGCTGGTGCAAATTTATCCACATCGCCAAACAACTCAACAGCCTTCGAAATCAACATTTCTATGTCAGATGCAGGCTATGGTAGGACTTACCTGCTTCCGATTTCCGCAGTGCCGTCTTGTGTGTAGATCCAGCTGCATGACTTGAAAGAGCCGCTTCTCCCATCCTATGCACTTTGAGAGATTTACAACAGGCTCTGCACCTGGCCAATTGATGGATCTTTGGATCTCTGGCAAGCCATTCTTTGTAATCTTCTTCTGTATCTATGTACGTTTATTTTCAAAAACTTTCCAGGGCCTTGACTTTTTTTTCAGATTCACAAACTTTCAAGGACCTGTGGGAACCCTGTTCTGACTGCTAGCACTGAAAATCCAGGCATGTAATATTTGATAAAGCAACCAATAATCAGGTAACATTTATGACAAGCATTCTGTAGAGGTCTTCTTGCAGGTTAATAAAAGGTTGCAAAGCATTGTACATTAACAATTTAACATAAAAAGATGAGCCTGTAGCACAAATTAGAAAATTACACTGAAATGAATAGAACATGCATTAACTGACAAGTCTCTGAACATGAACGCAGGCTTGCAGCGATTTTAGCGCAGGGGTCAACAACGAGCCTATATTCTGAATTTGTTGTTCAGTTTTACAATGAACTGATTCTCAAAATTTAAGTAAACAGCTGCCCAGCACAACTAAAAAGGCGCTCACATGCTGCAGAGGCAGGCAAGGGTGTGTTCAGTTTGAGGCTTAGCTTTTTCACCAAAGGAAACGAGTGAAGCAGTCCCATCTCTTCTGAGGCACAAGCCAAGTATCCATCCAATTCAGATGCAGTTGGGGATGGAACAGTCTTAATGGAAGAAAAGAAGTCATCCTCGTCAGAGGCATCGTGTTGTGATTCGTTTTGCTGGGTGCCCTTAATGGCATCAAGATAATGCAGGATGTAATCCATACCTACCATACACACAAACATTAATAATAATTGTGGATAATGCTGACAGACAAACTTTGGCATGTTTACTAGTGTGTTATGGACCAACTATTGGGGTTGTCATGGATAGTTTAGAAATTAAATAAAACCGTTCACTTGCTACATAAGCCCTGCTGCATTTACTCCCCTATAACCCCTCAATACCCTTGTCTTTTCTAACACTGTTTCACAGTCTGACTGTGCTACAGTAGGCAAGTAAATAAATATTGAACCAATAGCTTAACTCCACACAAACCCATACACAGTAGTGGACCAGTTACAAGTGGGATAAGCAAAATGTACCCATGACTCCTGACAAAATATTAGGAACATCTTATCTGCTTTTATGATGTGGGCCTTGTCTGTCCATGACGTTTTGAATTTTGGAAGAAGAATTGCAGCACTGATGAGCTCCGGATCTTCCATAAACTCCCCAAAGCGCTTTTGTAGACCCTGCTGCAGAGCACGAATAAGGGGAAGACATACCTTGACTGAAGCCTCCATCTTCTCCATCTTTCTGAGCTTGGACTCAAGAAGGTAGATGGTGGGAAGCAGCCACCCCATCTGAGTGTTGGTTTCAGACTGAAGGATGTTCAAGGCCATGGATACAGGCTTCATCACAGTGCAGTACTCAGAGAGGTAAGAAACTTCAGCAGGATTTAGCTTGTTTAAAAAAAAAAAAAAAAAGTCAACATCTAAACACACAAACACCTTAAGTACTCCAATTAGAACAATGTGAGATTGAGCAAACAGACTGACATTTTCATTTTGAATGCTGCACATACATTCGGAAGGGATGCTTCTCCCTGCTCCTTTAGGATCCGCATGACCCTCTCTGCAGCACTGTACACCGAATTCCATCTTGTGTGGTTGGGCTGAATGAACTGCAGCTTACATTCTTCTTGGACGATCTCTGCATTGATGGCAGACCGGCTGGTTTTATTGTATAATGCCTGGCATTTTGCAAACGTTGAACGGGGAAGCTTCTTATATACCTCACTGCTGTCCTCTGCCTTGGAAGCATCCACAGTAGCCACCAAATTAAGATGATGACACGTGCAACGCTGATGCTCAGGTAGATGATACTCCAACCCACTGTTAGTGTTTAAAATAGAACAGGTGTCCTGAACCTCAACTCCTTCTGCATCTTCCTCACTCTCCAGTGTCACTGCCTCAGCAGAGTCAGCACCAGTCAACTCTTGCTGACTCTGTTCACCATACACCTTAAATGCTTTAATAAAATTTGATCCACTAGCAGTTGTTGTTCTGACTATTTTTCCTGAGATGCCATATTCCGAGTGGATGTCATCCAGGGTCCCTGCAAGCAAATCAAATGTATGTGATCCTTTCAAGCGTCTAAAGGCAATCGAAGCAGACCTTCTTTCCAGTGTAGATTCAGTGTGCGGTTACACCGATGTAACTCCGTTGTCGAGCTGTCCAACAATCAGTAGTGGTACCTATATAGCTGACTTTTGCCATCTCAGCAATGATGTTTTTTTTTACCTTTGCAGCTGCTTCCTCGATTCTCAACTTCACAGTTGGTCTGGACATAACTGTACAGCTAGGTTGCATTGTATGGATTAGATTTTTGAATGTTGGAAGTTCAACTATGGTAAAGGGCTGAAGGCTTTCCCAGACAAACTCAACTACAAGCCTGTCAATTGTGGACTGAGTAACCTGCCTGCATGACATGGAGTAGTCTTTAATCTTCATCTGTTTCACAGCTGAATCACACCTCTGTTCTTCTGAGTTTTTTCTTTTCAAGACACATTCATTGTACTGCTTTAATTTCGATGGATGTTTTCTCTGTAAAAAGAATACACTTCAAAATTGAGTAACTCACATTTGTAACCACTGATAACTTGCTTGCATCATTTAAAAAAAACAAACAAACATGATTTAAATATAAAACTATAAAATATAAATGTTACTTGCAATTCATGGATGCACTACAATTTTAAATCACCATGTGAGAACACATTACATTAATATATGCACCGATAATAAGCCGACAGAAAGCAGGTTAATGTGTTTATATGCTGAGCGAAACCTGTGTAAGAGGCAAAAATACAGCTGTGACGAGAGGTTAACGATAGGTGCACTTTGAACCCTGGCTAACAAGCTAAGAGTGTCCAGCAGTTTTTGTGCTATTTTTTGGTTGCCAAACGTTCAGTGCATCCCTAATTCACATTGGCTCATAAAACCTCTACATGAACACACTTTCCCAGAAAGATTGCGCATTTACGCCCCTGCACTATATTGGTTGTGACTTTTATTATACCACTTAACATATTTAAGATATGATACTTAGCAGATATTCAAAACTTACCTCAATGTGTTTTTTCAAATTAGAGGAAGAACTCTTGAATGCCGATATTTCAACAGGTCTAGGCAGGCAAAGCTGACACGACATAATGACACAATTGCCCTTCTTCGCCTTCACTGCAAAAAGCTGCTTCAGGTGTGGCCAAGGATGCTGAAGTGCTGTATTTGAGCTGTTGCATGTTGAAGCATCCACCACACTTCCTCCGTCCTCCATGATTAAACTAAATTGGCGCCAGGTGTCTTGAAGTCTGTCTGATGCAAGTTTTCTATGCACGATTTGATTCGACGGGAATCACGGGACTGATTATTCTCCTTAGCCAATCACCGTTGACGAAAAAAATAAACATATAAAGTAGCGACGGCAGGTTGAGGGAAAGTAGCGCAGTAAAAGTACCGATACAGCGCTAAAAATGTACTCAAGTAAAAGTACACTGTTTTAAAACTACTTAATAAAGTACAATTCCTGAGAATAACTACTCAATTACAGTAATGAGAGTATTTATAATTCGTTACTTTACACCACTGATGCCGACTCACATAAAATACTTTGTTTTGAAATAGATAAAATAAATCACAATTCCACCTTACATTTGAATAGTTTTAGACCAAATTTCGTATCATCTTTAGTGCTTATCGGAACAGCATTTTCTTTCATAATTTGTAATTCTTCCTCACTTCGGGTGAAAAAGGGCTCGGCAGCCATTTTGCCGAGTCGCTCCAGGTGATTATCGATAAATAGTCTGAATTTCTCGACCAATCAGAGCGCGCGATTTTCTATAATCACCTGCGTATTTATACTAAAGCTCAGTAGAAGAATGAAGAGTGCTAGGCGAGCTGTTGAGGAACCTCCAGGCATCTCACACTGTAGGACCATCTACCTCAGTCAGCCAGCATGCCCACTGATGTTTGATTCATTTTGTGTAGACCAAGCACTGCTACCGTTTGTTACAGTATGTATTTTATTTTTAATGTTCCATTCACAGATGTTGACTATGCCCTAGAAGGCACATCTCAAAGTATGACAAGAATAAAATTTTTTTAACTACCAAACCATTTTTAAAGATATATTAATGTTAATCAACATCAACAACTAATTTTAAATTAAAATGAGTACCATTAGCGATCATTGTTTTAATAATTTTCTTTATGATCTCCCTTTCTAGATGGAGTTTATATATCTTCAGACTCTATAGGATGCTCTGAAGCTATTGAAAATGCAATGTAGACTGCTATGGAGATGTAGATTTATAATATTCTGTAAATGGCATAACAGTTGAAATCAAGATTAAATATTAATTAACCTTAGTGTTAGAATTGACATGGACAAGTTTTTTTTCCCCCTCTTTTCTGCAATTAACAAAAACACTGGTCAATTAAAAAAAAAAAAAAAAAGGACAAAGACCCCAGCAGAAGGGAAGAGCATGAACAACCTGGTAAAACATAAAACACATACATGTTCCCACTACTGCTAGTTTCTGTGGCAAACACTGTCAGTGAGATGAGCTAATAACGAAAGACGACCTTAGAGAAAGATCTAATAACATTAGTTGTCATTGTGGCCTCTACAGTATCATATATTAACTTATGACACATTACTTTGCGCCATAAAAATGCATCTAAACACAAGAGAACTCAGAATGGAAATCATTTGAAATGTGTCCATACCATCCACAGGCAGTAAGTATCCTGCAGTAAGCAGTATCCTGCTGTATGCCTTGGTTGTGTGTCTTCTGTGTGTGTGTCAATCTGTGCAGGTATGCCAATCCGGAATCCCGTCCGGCCCACCTTGCCCTGTTGCTCCATGCCTGGATTTTGTGGCTGCCGCCTACAATGATGTCATCCAGAGGCGACAGTACTTAAAGCTCTGCTTGGCTCAGTTCAAGGGGGCTCGGCTTACTTCTTTGATGCTTTGCTCTTTTGTGTGTGTTGCCAAGCCGATTTGTATGACATGTGTTTTGACTTTGCTTGATTGTTGTTGGACTCTGAACTTGGGTTGCCCCTTGGTACTTTTGCTGTTTGTAAATAGCTGCTAGCTGCTGTATATTTGTAAATATTCTTTCTTTGCTAGTTTTCACTGGTAGTAGGGGTGCAACCGCCATTTATTTTGGTAGTGGGTTTTATCTATGTTTTGCTTAGGGAGTTTAGGGAAGTTTTGCTATATTTTGTTTTGGTGTTTCTTTGTAGGTCAGATAGTTCCCTAAAACAGTGTCTTTTGTTTATTATTTTGGCCTTATTTTGATTCTGGGTGTAACCAGGTAAAAAAAAAAAAGAAAAAAGAAACTAAGTGTGAATGGTGTCAAAATGCTCATTTTGGTTATAAAATGTTTTTTCTAGTTAAAAAATAATCTTATGTTCATTGTTCATTTGTGTAATGCATCTTGGAAAAAAGGGGAGACACCTACAGGCAAGAAGGGTGTAGAACGTGTGAAGTCAGCCATCTCCTCAGTTCACTCGAGCTGTTGAGAAGGATGGTAGGTGAAAATGTCTCTGGTCAATCGGTCAAAAAAAAATGGCGGGAGATATTGTTTTATTTTTGTCTAAAGTCAGTTGTATTTGTCTAGAAATGTGTTTAAGATAACTTTACTCTGTATTATTGTGTTAAGGAGGGTAAAGCGGTGTGTAGCAGAGTTTTATGTGTTTTACAGGTGGTTGTGCACACCATGTGCTAATGGCGTCTGCTCTGTTTTTTTTTCATTTTGTATATTCGTTTGATTTATCCTTATGTGTATTATTTTTTGACAGTTTTGTGACCGGATTAGCAGTATTTATTGTCTGTTTGGTACTTCCCATGTCTTTTCCAGATTTTCCCCAGCTCACAGTAAACGCTAACGTGAGTGTGCTCAACAGAACTGTTTTCCTGTGGTCTTTATTGAGAGGATAGAAAGCACGAACCGAGAGGGGTTACAAGGGCAAAGTGAAGACAGTGAAGATGAAGAGGCATATCCACAGATACGAACAAAAATGTTTAAATGAAACATCAAACTATTTAAGTCCACATAAGAAGTGTAGCATATGATGCACTCAGATTATAAGAGAGAGTTCAGATATACACAGCTGTTACTGATGCAATATGGTCAGTGTACTATAAAGTAATATAGTGCCAAGTAAATTTCAAATATTTCAACTCGAGACCATCTTGCTATGGGATCACACCAGCCACGATGCAAAATCAGAATTGGAATCAGAAGTCAAAATCACACATCACACAATCAGTGTGTGTGGCATGTTTACGTACATGTTACGACTAGGGCTGAAACAACTAATCGATAACATCGATAATTATCGATAATGAAAATCGTTGTCAACGAATCTCATTATTGATTACTTGGCCTGCGCACTTCATGACACGTTTGATCATAGCGTTTCGGCAAAAACAGACGCTCTTCAGAAGAATGGCGGAGAGTACAGGTGCAGCAACAGTGGAAAAAAGTGAGCGACCCAAGTCCTCTAAGGCATGGGAGCACTTTCCATTAAATTCTGTGAGGAAAGTTGTAACTTGCAAACTTTGCAAAGCGGAGCTCCTGTGGCACGGTAGGACGACAGTGATGCACGAGCACCTGAAACGGAAGCATGTGGGACTCACAGATGACGGCGAAACATCAGGGCGGTGAGTTTAATTCACATTTGTTATTATCTGCTGTATCTGTATGCTTACAGTTTTATGCTGCTTTTGCATGCTTACAGTGTCCGTAGTTAATATAGCGGAAGCGATCTAGTTGTAAAGAGCGCCGCGTTAGCTAATAAAAACAGCTGTTCATGTTAGTTCACAGTGCATTAACTAATGTTAACAAATACAAGTTATTATTTAATAATGTATTGGTAACTGTTGAAATTAACATTAACAAATATTAATACATGCTGTAGAAGTAGAGTTCATTATTATGTCATGTTAACTAATGTAATTAACCTTATTTAAAGTGTTACCAAAAAATCTAATATAAAACATAAATGATATACAAGTAGTTTAATAATCAGTGCTTTATTATTCATACACTATTCTTTATATTACATATATTTTACATACATACATGTATACACGTGTGTGTGTGTGTGTATGTGTGTGTGTGTGTGTATATATATATATATATATATATATAAAATATACACACACACACACACACACACACACACATATATATAACCTTTATAAATATATATACATTTTTTTTTTCATTTCAGAAAGAAACAGTGCACCATGAGTGAGTTTGTTCAGAGAAAAAAATCAGCCATGCACTCCACAAGAAGCAGCTGTTGTAACTGATGCCATCCTCAAAACGCCGGTCACTGACATACGGCCACTGTCAGAAGTTGAAGACCAAGGTTTTAAAAGCATGATCAGCGTACTCAATCCAGGATACACACTAATTTCAAGAACACATTTTACTAAACTGATGAAGAGAAAGTACCAGGAGACATTCCAGAAGGTAAAAGATGACATCAACAATAGTGAGAACAGAATTGCTTTAACTGCAGATATATGGACAAGTGTAGCCACTGAAGCCTACCTTGGCATTACATGCCATTACATAGGGGATGAGTGGAAGATGATGTCTGTCTGCCTCACTACCATGCCGCTCAAAGACAGACATACAGCAACAAACATCGCAGAATGGTTGGAGGATGTAGTGACGAAGTTTGAAATTCCCACAGAGAAAATCATTGCCATTGTACATGACAATGGTGCCAATATTGTGGCTGCAGCAAACATACTGGAGAAGAAGTTTGGATGGATCAGTACCCGCTGCACTGGCCACACACTGCAGCTGGTGATCACTGCTGCATTAAAGATGGAATAGTATGTACTACGTGATTAGTCGACTGATTGAGCAAAGGTGGCCAGTCACTGCAACTCTCTCTGACCCATCCATCACACAAAGAGGCAAATCTTGACTTAAAACCTGACCAGTGGAGTCTGCTTGAAGAGCTTTCCACTGCTCTTAAGCCTTTTGAATGTGCCACTGTGTTTATGAGTGGACAAGAATATATCACAATCTCTTCAGTGCCTGCACTTGTGAAAGGGCTGTTGAGGTCCACTGAGGGTGCAGCCTTTGATTCAGCTCCACTGAAGTCCTTCCAGGCCATTGCAAAAGAGCAGCTTCAAACTAGATGGAAGGACATTATTTTTGAGCAAGTACCAAACACAGTAATTCTCTCCTCTGCCCTGGATCCAAGGTTCCGAAGGATGAAATTTCTAACACCAGAACAAATGATAAATGTGCAGGCAAAACTGCAAACAGAGGCGCTTGCTGTAAGAAGGGAGACGGTGCAGCAGAAATCATCCACTTCGACTGTGACTGCAGCTGATGAACCCTCAACATCTGGCTCTTACCTTGACTCACTCCTGGAGTCTGGAGGCAGCAGTGAGGAAGAGAATAAAGAGGAGCAAGCTGAAGAGAACATCACCAGCCAAGTCAGAAATGAGATCCAGGCTTATTTTTCTGAGAGGCCAATTGCCAAGGAGGAAAATCCTTTGGACTGGTGGAGAGTTAATTATGCAAAATATCCCACCTTGGCAAAGCTTGCAAAATCCTACCTATGCATCCCAGGCACCTGAACTCCACCTGAGCGCCTCTTCTCTGCTGCAGGCAACATAGCTTGCAAAAAGAGAGCCAGCCTCAGCCAGGAGCATGTGGACATGTTGACTTTTTTGCATTTCAATTCAAAGTTTATGGAAGATTGACTGTTTAAACAAACAGTGATGGTCTAGCACTTTGTAGTTCTATCTCTTTGAGAAAAACAGTTTGTGGTTTGGTTTTGTTCATTTATAGAAAAAAAAGTTCTGCTGCTAAAATAACTGGACAAAGTGTTATGATAATGTGAAGTTTTACTTTGAAATTTACATTTGTAACACCCAGTGTGTTCATTTAATTTAAAATAAACAAAAAAGATATTTTAAAAATTGTGGGTTTTTAAAAATCTGATTAATCGATTAATCGAAAAATTAATCGTCCAATTAATCGATTATGAAAATAATCATTAGTTGCAGCCCTAGGTCCGACCCATGAGTACTCGGCGAGTACTCGGACTACACCCATCTTTGAACTCGGCCTTCATTTTGATCTCAACTACACTAACTAACTATTCCACCCTGAAGCTCCACCCGGTTGTTGCTTGTACAGCACTTGTATATATCTTGCATAATATTCCACGTTTTGTATATATCTGGTGTGTCCCGTGTGTGTGTTCCCAACAGCACCTCATACTGCCCTCCAGCTAACACAACCCTGTGCTACTAACGCTGTATGACCCAACCCTAGACTGCGTCATAACAGTAGATTTAAACAGAAACTGAAGCCCAATAACATAAAAACTTTAAGTACAGTGCTATTTTATTTGCTAGTCTATTAAAATTTAAAGTAATTGGGACACAAAAAGAAAAAAAAATCCTGAGAATCAGTGGAGGTTCAGTGCCCCTGTGACCTTCAGCAGCAACAGGAATCTGTGGAACCGTCACACATTCCCCCTCAGTGCACAGCAGCGTGTGTCCTGCAGTGAGTGCTGCTGTGCATTTGTTTCTGTTTCTGGAGCCATATTTCCATGTTCCTGTGTAAATCCACACTTTTCATTTGGATTATGGACCTGCCTACTTTGATATTGACTTCCTGAACTTTCACCTCTGCTTGGAAATATGATGATGATGATTGGTTTGCCCTTAATAAAGAGCATGCTGAGTTTACTCACTTGTGTCCTGTCTCATCAGCTTTGCACATTACAGCTTCTCACATTATTTTTTTTTGTCTTTATCCCTGAGGAAAATTGTTTTGTTGCAGCAGTACAATAAACAACAAAAATGCAAGGACACAGAAAATGCACAGATTGTAGTACCCATTACAGTAAGTAAATAAAAATAAAATATGATAAAAATGAAATGCTAAGTAGCAACAAAAGTAAAGTAACTGTAGTCCAGGTGATTAATAAAGTGACTGTAAGTAGAATTTGTCCATAAGAAAAAGAATATATATGAAAAAAAATACATTGTGAAGGAATGTAAAAAATGTTGCATTATTGCATGGTTAATACAGGGTGGATGAGCTGTGCAACAGCTCTAACAGTAAAAATGATGAACTGTTCACACCTAAAGGGAAAAAAAAGCACACCACATTCACTGACTGCTTACATGCTGGTCATTGCTATTATTGGTGACTTTTTACCACCACATACAGAAACCACAACAGCTCTCTCTGTCTGACTCTCTGCACTTCCTCTTTGAAACATATGGTTTTAAGACTCCCACTACAGAGGACATAAAAAGTCTTTACAGTCCTGTTAAAATTGCAGGTTTTTGTGATACAAAAAATGAAACCAAGATAAATCATGTTAGATCTTTTCCCAACTTTAATGTGATATAGAAACCAACAAAATTCAAGTGAAAAACAAGTAAAGTTTTTTGTTTTTTTTTTTTTATTGGGGGTGGGGGTTCTAACGGGAAAGAAAAACATATTTTGGTTGCAAAAATGTGCACATTCCTTTACTAATACTTGGTTAAAGCACCTTTTACTTGTAATACAGCACTCAGTGTTTTTGGGTAAGAGTTTACCAACTTAGCACATCTTGATCTGTCAATTGTATTCCACTCTCCTGTGCAAAAAATGCTCCAGATCTATCAAATTGCAAGTCAATCTCCTGTGCACAGCCCTCTTCAAGTTATTCCTCAGGTTTTCGATAGGATTTAGATCTGGGCTCTGAGTGGGCCATTCCAAAACACTGAGCTTCTTCTTCTGAAGCTATTTCTTTGTTGACATGGATTTGTGCTTTGAGTCAATATCATACTGGAAGGTGATTTTTTTTTTCATCCTCAGCTGTCTAACAGAGTCCTGCAGGTTTTGTGCCAAAATAGAACTATCCATGATTCCATCTATCTTGACTAGAGCGTCAGTACCAGCTGAAGAGAAGCAGCCCCATAGCATGATGCTGCTACCACCATGCTTCACTGTGGGTATAGTGTTCTTTGGGTGATAAGCTTCCTTTTTTTATAATTATGCCTAAAAATTTCTACCTTGGTCTTTCTCATCTGACCATAACACATTTTGCCACATGATTTGGGGTGATTTAGGCAGGCTTGGATGTTTTTTTTTTTTTTCATGAGAAAGGGCTTCTGTCTAGCCATCCTACTCTATAGCCCAGATATGTGTAGAATAAAAGAAATTGTTGTCGCATACATGGAGTGACCAGTACTTGCCAGATATTCCTGCAGCTCCTTTAATGTTGCTTTAGGTCTCTTTGTAGCCTCCCTGATAGGTTTTCATCTTGTTCTTTCAACAATTTTGGAAGGACGTCCTGTTACAAATGTCACTGTGGTGCCCCATTGTCTCCACCTGTTGATGATGGCCTTCACAGTGTTCCATGGTACATCTAATGTTTTGGAAATTCTTTTGTACCCCTCTCCTCATAGACCTTTTAACCATGAGACCCCATACATGGTTTGTAAGCTCTTTGTGGACCATGGCTTCAGCAATCGGATGAAACCAAGAACCTGTTAAGAAAATTCACCATAAACAGATGATCTTTATTTGGGGTTAATCAGAATCACTTCATTGATGACATGTGTATAATAATTACTTTTCAACATGAGTTTGAATGTGATTGGTTCATTCTGAGCACAGTCACATGCCCCTTTGTATGAGTGTGCACTCTTGGTTGCTATATCATATTAAAGGTTGAAAAAAATATGACATGATTTATGTTATTGTTTTTTTTACTTCAATTTTAACAGGAGTGTGTAGACTTTTTTATATCCATTGTATATTCAGCCATGTGGGGAGACTTTTTAAACCACTACTATAATGCACATAATGCACACTATGAGTGGTGAAAACATTTTTGCTGCTTGTAGTGAATCCTAATAACATATGTAACTATAATATAACTAATGTATGAATTTCAACCTGCATTACCTCTCTCTCTCTCTCTCTCTGTCTGTCTCTCTCTCTGTCTCTCTCTCACACACACACACACACACACACACACAAGTGTGATTAGTCTTTAGAAACACAGGAAGTGTTGAGGCTTTAATACAGACACTGCTCATTCAGTCAGTCATCAGTAGGACAGGATGGAGCTCCGTCCACTCCATGTGATGCTCTGTGAGTAAATGTTCTCTGTATGTCTTCATGGCAGTGAGGGGTGCTGAATTAAGTTTCTAATTAACAGGCTGAGAGTCCTGTGTCTGTGTGATTATTTCGTTTGTCTGTAGTTCTGTTTCGATGCTGAATTTAGAATGAGCAGTGAATTCTGCTTTTTGTGGTATGTTTAAATTCCACCCAATTTATTTTCTGAGTAAAATATTAAATCTGCAATTGCATGCTGGTGTCTCACATATGTGCAGAACATTAAAGCTGAGTTCATGATTTTAACTGCAGTTATCTATTGGAAGTCAGTATTTATTTAAGATTTTACATTTTATAGTTTATTCAATATTTGTTTGGTGATATTTTCTGTACTCTAATGTTTGTAAAGTGTAGAATGTTGCTCTTGTAGATATACTATAAAACCTAGCGTCTGGCAGGAGACTGTGCCAAGCAGACAGGAAATCAATTGACTCAGTTTCTAAATATAAGATGTTTATATTCATAGAGACATGGCACTGTGTTCAATAACAGAACAGAATGGATGCTGCTTTGAATAAATCTATTTGAGATTTATATAGCATATAGAGTGTGATAACAACTAACAATTCATATTATACTACCACGCTGGTGAATTCTCAGTTCTGATTGGTTAGAAGGTGTTGATTAATTTTCTCTAACAGCAGCTCTGACAATAGTGTTTGTTGCAAGACAACAAATTTCAACCTGTTTATTTCAACAGGTTTATATTACTGTTGTCACGCTTTATCATTTCTTTATAAAGTGACTTGTACAGGGACTTGTGTAGTGGACAAAATCATGTTATTTAACAGACAATTTCATAATGGTTGATATGGTGATGTTTTCTGTAAGAAGACGATTATTAACATTTATGGAACGTTTATTTAACATTTATGGAATATTTATGGAGTCTCGAGTGTCAGTGCTTTGTAATGGTCAGTAATTTTTCCATCATGAGAAAGCCTTTATTCCACTAGATTTGGAAAGGAATGTAGATTAAGACAAACTGTCCTTTGAGGTTTCTCAGTAACATGACAACATTTTTTGCCTCTATATTTTTTGTAACTTTAAGTGTGAAAACAGATGCTGGTGAAAAGGAAATGACTGACTGTTGCTATAACACTAGTGACAACAAGAGCTAACTTGTGGTTTGTGTCTTGTGATTGTCACACAACATTAAACATGAACATAAATGGTAAAAAGTATTACATGTTCATTAATAATTTAAAACATTGTAATTGTTGGCAAATTGCTGTGGTATAAGAGGAATAAAACACTTCAGGATATGCTGTTATTGGAAAATAATCAACTTTGGAATGGTAAAAGTAAATCCACTTCACAATGAGCCACATCAGACCACCCCATTGTTGGATTATTATACTTCATCTGTCATTTCTTCTGTTTCTCTCCCTACTTTTAGTGCTGACGGGACTCATCCACTGCATACCAACAGGTGATTCTTGTTCTTGTATATGTAAAACTCAGCCTGCTCATTTTAACAGATGATTAAGACAAGTGGCTCAAATTAGTAAAATCATATCTAATAATACATGTACTGTAAATTTGAGTTTATTCATCTTTCTGCCTTAAGAACATTAAACTTTACTCAGTGTTTAGATCAGCTTTACACATATAGATTCAGTGAGACCTTAGACTAAGAGCTTTTAATATAAATGCATGGTCTGGATCAGTATTGGGCTTGGGGGTGGGGGATGGGTGCATGGTTGAAAGTGTAACAGAGGTTTCTGTGGAAGTATGCCCCCTGTGGTCAAAAGTGTACAAGATGTGTGTAGTTTTTATGGGGTGGGGATTATCTGCATATTTGCATAAGACTGGTGTAGATTACAGTACAGTAAATTAGCATCATGATAGGAACACCTCATTCCTTTTTAGAATGGACCATACCATTTGGCCTTAAAGAAAAAAAAAATATATAGGAATTAGGACATATAGCATGTTTTAGTTATAAATCTATGTATATACTTGTTAAAAAGTCATGAATATAAGAATATCATGAATACATCAAGCAACTTGTCTGTTCCATCTTGAAAGACTAATTAGACTTAGCCTATTTAGAAGATGGTATGCCCCATCCTTGCTACCCACCTACATAATGAAGAAAGAAAGAAAGCTCCTAGCATGCTGTGAATTAACCTTTTCAACTTGGTCCTCACTGTGACCACCCCTCCCCAAACATCATGTCTGATACACTGTTAACAAAGCAGCTAACATACTTGTCACACTCTTGTGGGTTATGAGTGAAATGAGGAAATGGTAAGCAGGCCTGGTACGACTCAAAAAGGCTGTTTATTCTTTCTTTTTTTCTTTTGAGCACTTTTTTTTTTCTTTTGAGTGTCAGGCAGCAGAGACATTTGCAGTTAGGTTTATTAAGATCAGGCAAACAGTTCAAAACTTGAAGCAAGATCAAGGTCAAAAACAGGTGGAGATTCAGGCAATCAGCAAACAACATAAAGTAGGCAAAGACAGAACTCATGGAACCAGATTAAAAAAGTCAAAACCAGAATAGCTATAACAGAGATAAAGGCATGGTAAGTCAGACAATGATACATTGAGTATTACTTCGCAGTGAGTGAGTGTTTTTGAGGTCTTTATATAGTGGTGAGTGTGAGACAAGTGTGCATGATTAGAAGTCTGGTGACTGTGAACATGACAATGGACGTGTGAGTTGGGAAGTGTAGTCGGTGGCAGCCAGGTTTGTAGACTGCAGTGTGTTCTGGAAATGGAGTCTGGTGCTGACATGACATACTATTCTAGCTATTCTAGCTCTCAATTTGACATCTCAAACACACACACATACACTTCAGCTCTCACTGCTTGGCTCACGTGCCACGCAGCACACTGGCGGTCTCTCTGATACACTGTTAACAAAACTAAGTTACTAGCATGCTGTATAAGTGTGTATAAACCTGGCAAACCCAGTCCCCACTATGACCATCCCTACCCCAAAACTGTTTTGTTTAACTGTGTGGATTGGCTATATCTGGGTTCTGTTCCAAGGGGAAATCCCAGAGGGTAATCCCCGTGAAGGATGGAGGGGTGGAGCCCTCCCCACCCTCTGTGTTTCCCTGACATGGAGGTGATGTGGATGGTACCAGCACTGCCTTCCCAGCTGATGCTGTGTATAGTTCACACCATGCCTTGTACTGCAAACATTTCTCATACTATTTCCTGAAACCCTGGCCAATTTGTCCCAAGAAACAGTGGATGGGTGAGGCGAGGACTAACTGCCACCTCTACTCAATGTAGAGGGCCCTGGACACCAGCAGCTACTTGTGAACATCCCCGTGCACACACATTACCTTCACCAGTTGTGCATTACCCAATGCCCCGCCTTGAATTAGGCTTTGGTAGAATGAGTTTTGGTTACAACCTCCACCAAGGCCTGACGTGTACTCCCTTGTATACTCACTGGTATTCAGTATGTTCCTGCTCAATCAAGGGAGGCTTGCGTTGAGTCAGTGCTCCCACCTCTATAAAGGAACACTGATCCTGGAAATGCTAGGACTTTCCAGAATCCCAACAAACCTGCCCATGCTTTGCCACTGTCCTGGCGGGCACAGATGGTTCTGCCTATGTGGACAGAGAGGGGGCAAGGGGAGACATCAGGGAGGAAGGCGAGAAATGAGAGACAGCCGACACTCGACCATGCCCCTGCTGCCTCAGAGGTCCCCACAGGTAACCTTCCAATCACACAGAGTGAAGTTCCCTTTCGATACTAAACTCGTACTGCGTCGCTAGACGCTATGGGGAAAAACTCCTTTTTCTCCGATGACTGAAGCCTTTACAATCACGCAGTGAAACTGCATGGCCATTGGTTCGTGCAGTGCAATAAAGCGAACCAATGGCTCGGCAGCGGAACTGCACGCGCCTATGGCAGAGAGGCCCGCCAGAATGGGCGGAGCCATCTGGCTATATAAGCGGGCATAGTGCCATAGGATCTCAGATCAATTCAACTGAAGCGCTGAAGATTTCTCTCCGCTGGTTAGGAGACTTTAGCCTGCGCTCGCCGTCGACACGCCTCGCAGCGGACAGAGCTACTCGCCTGTGCCGTCCCGTTGTCTGCCGAGCGTCAACCGCCGTCAGCGTCCGGCGCAGATACCGGCTCGTTCCCTGCCGCCATCCGGTGAGTTTGAAGCGCGTTTTCGAAACCAAAACCGAAACCTAAGCGCTAACAGAGCAAAGCGTTAAGAGCATTTCCGCTAAAAGAGCAAGCGTTAAAAGAGCATTTTTTCTTCTAAAAGAGCAAGCGGCATTGAGATAATGCCGCGCCGTCGCTGCGGTTCGTGCAGAGTCTCTCTGCACGCTGATGACGGCCATTCAGAGTGTGTTTCCTGCCTGGGTAAGCCCCATGCGGAAGCCGCTCTGACAGAGATCGAATGTTCACATTGTGTGAACATGAGTCTCTCTTCTCTGCACGCTCGGATCGCTTTTTTTCCGAAAGCGATTCCGCCTCTCGCAGAAAAAACAGCGGGGCAGAGAGGCTCAGCGCCCGGCCGCGAGCGAGCCCATGCAGAGATGATTCTCCCGTCCTTTTCGAGTGCCCGGCCCAGCGTCCCTCGGGCGACGCGAGTGACAAGGTTTCTTTCGGCGAGATCGAGGACGAGCTGCTAGATGACAGCATGTCTTTAGCGGCGTCAGACGCGGAGAATATTTCGGGCTCTCCTCTCGACCCTGTTCTTCCGCTGTCAGCGTCACCAAGATGGGGATGCACGCCGAGCTTTTCCGCATTCTCTCTATAGCAGTGGAAGAGCTGGGATTGGAGTGGTCTGTGCCAGAGGAGCCCACTCGGAGCCGCCTTAAAGAATGGTTCCTGCCAGTGCGCCATCAGGCCCCCCGTCAGCGAGCCGCGCCTTTTTTCCCAGAGGTCCACGATGAGCTCACCAAATCGTGGCGCACTCCCTACTCAGCTCGCCTTCGCACGTCAGTTTCGTCCGCGTTCTCCACGGTCGACGGCGCAGACAAAAGGGGCTACGAGAGGCTACCTCCATTGGACGAATCAGTGGCCGCACATCTCTGCCCGCCCACTGCTATTGGATGGAGAACGAAGGTCGCGCACCCCTCAAAGCCGTGTAGAACCACGTCTGCCCTTGCTGGACGAGCGTATTCCTCCGCTGGGCAGGCGGCTTCAGCTCTGCACTCTATGGCCGTGCTTCAGGTTTTTCAGGCCAAACCACACAGGCGACCCAGGCCCGCACCAGCGCAGCAGCCTGCTAAGCCTGCATCTGCGCCGGTTCAGCCTGCCCAAAAGCCTGAGCCTCCGCAGCGCTCCTGCTCGGCCAGACGCCACTCGTTTCTGAGACGTCAGGGACCCCAGCCCAAGCTGACGTTGGATCCTGCGCCTCGGGCGCCGTCCTGATTTGTCAGACAGGAAGAGGAGGGGGCAAGGTCTTGCTGTCGCCGGACCACCCCCCAAACTAGCTCTGTTATGTCCCCGAGCACCCTGTTCGGTTCCGGGTGCCGGTGGCTATGTGTTTGTAAATGCTGTTGTGGATACTGGGTCCATTCTAGTAGCGCCTCCACAAACAGCTGTTGTTCTAACAAAAATAAAACACAAACATTTTCAAAAAGAGAGCAAAATTCCTCTTCCACTTATAACGAGTGTCAGGCTCCCTCCCTCCCCCGCGATTCAGCGGTGTGGTTCCCACCTTAGTACAGGGCAAGGACGCTCATGTTCTACGCTCCGAGGTGATGGTTCTACTGGCGAAGGGCGCCGTAGAAAAGGTTCCGCCAGCACAGAGCGAGTCGGGTTTTTACAGCCGCTACTTCCTCGTCCCCAAAAAGGATGGCGGCCGTCGGCCCATCCTCGATCTCAGATGCCTGAATCACGCGCTCATGAAGCGGCCGTTCAGGATGATTACCTTGAATCAGATCCTCTCGCAGATACTCCCAGGGGACTGGTTCTTTTCTCTGGACCTGAAAGACGCATACTTTCACATCCAGATAGCCCCCCATCACAGACGATTCTTGAGATTCGCCTTCGAGGGAGTGGCTTATCAATACACAGTCCTGCCCTTCGGACTGTCTCTGGCTCCTCGTACTTTTACGAAGTGCATAGATGCGGCTCTTTCTCCTCTGAGACAGAAAGGAATCCGCATTCTGAATTACCTCAACGACTGGCTCATTTTAGCCCAGTCAGAGGCCGAGATAGTGTCTCACAGATCTCTCCTCCTCAGCCACTTGGAGTGCCTAGGACTCAGGATCAATTTCGCCAAGAGCTCACTGTCTCCCAGCCAACGGATTTCGTTCCTGGGGCAGTTTTCGACTCAGCCCACATGAGGGCTGTAGTCTCACCAGAACGTGCAATAGTCAGCAGCTCACGGCCTCCTTCAAAATTGGAGCTCTTCGCTCCCTGAAGATGTTCCAAAGGATGCTAGGCCTCATGGCCACCGCATCGCCAGTACTACGGCTGGGCCTGCTCCGCATGAGACCTCTTCAGTACTGGTTGAAACCACAAGTGCCACCCAGCGCGTGGCGTCACGGTTACCTTCGCATCAGGGTGACCCAGGCCTGCATAGTGGCCCTGGCCCCTTGGAAGGAACCCCATTGGTTCAAGCAGGGCATAACCATGGGCATTGTCCACAGAAGGAAGGTTGTCTCGACAGATGCTTCCAACGTGGGTTGGGGAGCTCTGTGTGAGGGCAAACCGGCCTTCGGCTCCTGGTCGGTTACAGAGGGTCGGTCACACATCAACTGCCTCGAGATGGCGGCAGTATGTCGAGCTCTTCAGACCTTCTTGCCGGACCTGAAGGGGCACCACATGTTAGTCCGCTCGGACAGCATGACGGTGGTCGGCTATATAAATTGCCAAGGCGGGCTCTCCTCGAAACGACTTTTCGAGATGGCAAAACGTCTCTTGGAGTGGGTACAGCTCAACCTGCAGTCGTTGAGGGCGGCACACGTCCCTGGCGTGCTGAACCGGGGAGCAGACATGCTATCTCGGAGCAACGTCCCCTCAGGGGAGTGGATGCTCCACCCGCAGACGATTCAGAAAATCTGGGAGGTCTTTGGCAGGGCAGAGGTCGATCTCTTCGCCTCAAAAGACAACTCTCACTGCCCAATGTATTTTTCAAAGAACGAGGATGCGTTGGCTCACAATTGGCCCAACCTCCTCCTGTATGCTTTCCCCCTGATCGCTTTGATCCCTCAGGTAGTCAGGCGAATCAGGGACCACAAACACAGAGTCCTCCTAGTGGCTTCGCTCTGTAGGAACCAGCCTTGGTTCTCGGAGCTCTCTCAGCTGCTTACGGCAGCCCCATGGCCCATTCCCCTGAGACGGGACCTCCTCTCTCAGGCGAACAGGACAATTTGGCACCCCCAACCCGAGTTATGGGCGTTGCATCTTTGGGCCCTCGACGGGAATCAGTAGATCTCCCTGAAAGTGTCCTGAACACTATTTCACAGGCTAGAGCCCCATCTACAAGACGCTTCTATGCCCTTAAGTGGTCAGTCTTCTCTGCCTGGTGCGCAGCCCGTGGCGAAGACGCTATTGCTTGCGACATATCGTGATATTGTCTTTTATACAAGAGCTGTTGGACAAGGGCCGCTCCCCGTCCACACTCAAGGTTTTCGTGGCAGCTATAGCAGCTTTCCATGCTCCTATAGCAGGACTAGTTGTTCATTTTCTGAGGGGTTCCAGGAGGCTTAATCCGCCCCGGCCCCCCACCGTCCCTGCGTGGGACCTGCCCACAGTCCTGAGGGCCCTCAAGGGGTCTCCGTTTGAGCCACTACAGTCTGTGAACTTAAGGTTCCTATCGTTAAAAACCGCCTTGCTACTGGCGCTAGAGTTGAACCTTCTCTGCCCCGTCAGGGCGTTGAGAATTTACATCGAGCGTTCCGCTCCATTTAGGCAGTCGGAACAGCTCTTTGTGTGCTTTGGCGGCTGCACCAAAGGGTCTCCGGTCACAAAGCAGAGAATTTCTCGATGGCTAGTTGACGCTATTGCACTAGCATACTCCTCCCTGGGCCTCCCGAGCCCCATAGGAGTGAGAGCCCATTCCACTCGGGGCGTGGCCTCGTCGTGGGCATGGTCTAGCGGTGTGTCCATGGCAGACATTTGTGCGGCGGCCAGCTGGGTCTCGCTGTCCACATTCACCAGGTTTTATAGCCTGGATGTTCCAGCCTTGCAGGCTCGGATCCTATCTGCCTGAGAGACACGCCGGTTATGACAGGCGTATTCCTTGTGCATTTTTGGCCCTTTTGGGAGTGCTGAAACGGCACAGTATTATTTCGAAACGATTATCCTAAGCTGGGTTCACCTCGGTGAGCTCAGCCCTTACGTCTCTCGCGGGTTGCACCCTGCTTATGTTGGTCCCTCTGAGCCTTAATCGCTCAAGGCCGGTTCATGCCAGTCATTCCACGTTCTTGGCACGGCGTGATTGTATTGGTTCCCCATAGCGTCTAGCGACGCAGTACGAGTGTAGTATCGAAAGGGAACGTACTCGGTTACTTACGTAACCTCGGTTCCCTGAGATACAGGAACAAGTACTGCGTTGCATGCCGTGCCAGGACGTTGCACAACTCAAGGTCGTCGCTTCAGTCGAATTGATCTGAGATCCTATGGCACTATGCCCGCTTATATAGCCAGATGGCTCCACCCATTCTGGCGGGCCTCTCTGCCATAGCCGCGTGCAGTTCCGCTGCCGAGCCATTGGTTCGCTTTATTGCACTGCACGAACCAATGGCCATGCAGTTTCACTGCGTGATTGTAAAGGCTTCAGTCATCGGAGAAAAAGGAGTTTTTCCCCATAGCGTCTAGCGACGCGGTACTCGTTCCCGTATCTCAGGGAACCGAGGTTACGTAAGTAACCGAGTACGTTATATTTGCACATGCAAATGTGTGACACCATTGTTCCCACCAAGTCGTTTGACCTGAAAAAGGGTGTTACGTATGTATTACCTAGCCTTGTGTCCCCACCTAGTAACAAAAACACTTGTGTGTGTATAATCTTGTGGGAAAATAACATGGAAAATCACTTCACCAATCATTAATCCAGATTCTTTTGAATTTTTTTTTTTTTTTTTTTTTTTTTTTTTTTTTTTACATTTTACCAACTATCAGCTAGTTGGGAGAGCATTGCTTTTTCTTGATTGTGCTTATGTTTATGTTCTGCCACATGTATTCTTTTTGGTCCCAGTTCTTTCTCTGCCCTGTCTGGACACTGGTTGGTTCTCCTAATGTGTTTTGTTTTTCATTTTGATTAGTTTGCATTTTATACTCTTATGTTTCTTTGTCTCATCACAAAGGCTAATCGATTATCATGCATCGCTAAGCATGTTGTTCCCTTGCTTTCAGCTTTCAGATTTCTGACTCTTTCCTGTGTTAACATTTTTAAATATGGATTTCCCTCATTTAATATACATTAATATACTGTATATTGAACCAAGGAATTGACACTGACTATGATTTTTGGATTGAGGCAATCAGTGGTTCAATATTAAGTGCAACCAGTAATGGAGATAGTGGTCATCTTTGTAACCATTAGTTAGTACAGAGGCAAGGGGTGATACAGTTAGTATTATATAGTATTTCTGTCCATTTAGTTAAATATGGTCCAAATCCAAATAAGAGAGGTGAAAGGAGCACTCAAACACCTTCTCAGCATCTAGCGATGGTTTTAGATTTAGTTGGCAAGAACAACTTTCAGATCTGAAACAATAGTCACAGAACTGATAATATAATCATTCATTTTTATTTCCTTTTTCCTATCTAACAATTCTATGTTTATTTCACAGTATGACTCCGAATAGACTGCTCAATACGAAAATGCAAAACCATAGGGTTCGCAACCTGGTATGTCTAAGAATACGGCAGTGAGGACTAAATTTATGAAACAAATAAAACATAAGTACATTTTTCATATTACCCACTTACATCGTTTGAAAGAAATAAAATAACACTCACAAAATTATGAGCTCCTGCACAACATGGTACTTTCACTCCATCAGAGTTAAAATCTTTGAGTTGAGAGTTGAGAGTTGAAGATCATATAAGGTACTCATAAAACATTTCAACATGAAGTGCACCACATCGTTACATTAGCAAAAGAATTTAAATAAATAAAAAATAACATTGCACTGCATGGTGTTGCATCATACCATTGTGGATATTACATGCGATATCATTCTCTCAATATGATACTTGCTTGACATAAAACATCAAAACATACATCCACAAGTGATACTTATCCAAAATATTGTCATGAAATATTATATTTACCACTGGATGACATGAAATACACCAAAAAAATTCAGAGTGCGCTCCTCTCCTGCACTTCTCACTGAGCATCGAGTAGTGTGTGTGCACACGTGCATAGTCTCTTTGCTCATACCTCACATCGCCACTTACTGACACCTCAAGGTTAATTCAGGCAATAACAGCTTTTCTTGTCCTTATACTTCGCTGGAGCCATTCATCTGAACAGGAAATAAGTTTCACACAGTGCAAGGAAAGAAGCAAAATAAAGGGACCGTTACCACCCTGTTACATTTAGGAAGTTATTACTATTGTACCATTGCATTAAGTTAATGAATCTTTGTGTGTTTTCTGTGGAGTGTCTCCCTTTGATGAGATCAATGTTCATAAGTGTGGGGATTACAGATTCTAGTTTAATTGACAGTGCTTTACTTATCCTTTATATATTTAAATTTATTTATGATATGGGATGGTAGTTGAAACATTGATTGGAGTCTTTATTTGGTTTTAAAATTAAAGTCAAATTTAAAATTAAATTAAAGTGGTTTTAAAACACCTTTGGGATGAATTAGAATGTTGATTGAGAGCCAGGCCCTCTCATCCAATCAGGGACGGATTATGAGTAAAGGCCTCCCAGCGTCCAAACAGTGAGGTTAAAAGACACTAAGTTTTTAAAATACATAGGTTTAAGGACATACAACATAGTCTGAACCCCTGCCCCAGTAAACAGTTTAAAAAAAAAAAAATGTTGAAGAGGGCCTCAGTATGTACTAGTAAACATTTCATACTAGAATTCTCACCATAGTGTGCAACTATCACTGTACAGCACATGATCATCTATGTGCTGAAACTCTGCTTAAAATCGATGCCTGTCTGCTGCTTTTGATGTAAGTCACACTTGTATCTAAAACAATTCAGAAACACATCGGATGTGAACAGTGGCATACACAGGAATTGCTTTCAGTGTGATGAGGACCTATACAAAATAAAATCTTTTTTTTTTGCGTTATTTTAAGGCACAATCTACCTTCAAATGACTTTGCCATATTAATAATGTTGCCATAAATTACCTTTATGACAGTTCCAATTAAATGATTAAAATGACATCAATAATAGGGAAACGTTATGCCTTTTCTTATAAATCCTGATCTACTTTCTTTTCCTACTGGATTAAACATACTGCAGGCTACTTCATCAGCTCTAACTTCGATATCTCTATGCTTATAGTGTAGCTATCTGGCTAGTAGCTTTCAGACAGAAACGGGGAAGACGCATGGTCCCAATTGGTTAATCCTATTTCTCACCATAGCAGCAGCCATTAAAAAAGGAATGCATTCATTAAAAAAAAAACCTTTAATCAGGATAATAAATGAGTTAAACATGTCATAAATAAATAAATAAATATCATAGCTTTGGATTACAAACCACCCCTAACATCATTGGCTTAGCTGTATATGGCCTAAAATAGTAAACTAAAAATAAACTAAAAGTAATCTATAAACAAACAAACAAACAAATTGTATATGTCAAAGGATAGTACTGAGCTACAAGAACACTATCCTCCTGTCCTCATGGATGTTTGTGCTGTAATTAAAACTAAATTAAAGTTTAAATAAAACATAGTGTATGGAAGGGAGCCTCAAGTTCTTCATTATATAAATATATTTCATGCCAATCATAATTGTAAAAGATGCCTGCACCCTCAATCAAGACAGGCTAAATCCATCCCTGAATCCCACTACCAAACTAGTGAGCCAAAATAGCTCAGCACGAGCTTCCCTTTCTTAAAAGATGATGATAATTAGCTTAACAATATTATACCTGCAATTACAGGGAGCAAACCCTGACTTGCACAAGGTGGGGCCCTATAAACTATTAAAAGAAAATTATTTGTTCCAGTGTAGGCCTAGCACTACATATTTAAAGGAGAAAAGGTATGCATAATATTTCACAGTACATAAGACTTCAATAGGCAGCACTCTCAGCACCTCTAATGGCCCACTCTACCCCGCAATATCAACTCTATGGTCAAGTGACAATGCAGTTGTATACTGGTCTGGAGGACCATGCTGTCTGAGTTAGGGCAGTGTTTCTCAACCAGAGGTCTGCTGACCCCTTGTGGTCCATGGCATAAATTACAGGGGGTCTGTGGGATTGTTTCTAAAAATATTGAAAATATGTATGTGGTATTTTTGTTAAATATTTCAAAGTAAGTGTAGTTTCAATACATTTTTAGGCCCATTAAATTTCAGAAAAGCCACAGCCACAGACTATGCTTAGTCGTGAACAGTTTCAACTCTCTCACTTACTTTGCTTGGTCATTCTGGAGTGTCCTCAATCAATGTACAGCATGTCATTATTAGCGCAAGGTTTATAATGTTAAAATTCAGAGTGTACATCAAATTACATGTAATGTTAGCAATAAAATGTGTGAACGTTTTTCTATTCACCTCAGGCTGCAAAAACTTAAATTTCAGGTTTAACATTAATGGGTAAAATGAAATGTTAAATGTGATAATTGTCAATGTGTAATGTACAAAAATGTCATTGTTAATATTACAGCAGTGTGAATAGCAGGCAGTATATCAAATCTAATATTGAACTGAAAAATTATCAAATTTGACTCTTGTTGCTTTATGAAAATGTGTAATGTAGACTCCTTATATATTATTATACATTATATACATTATAATTATATTGTATATTAATGTATACATATTATGTAGGGGGTCCATGAGGATCAGTCAGAATATGCTAGGGGTCCACGGCTGAAAAAAGATTGAGAATCACTGAGTTAGGGGGTCTAGACAAATCATCCACAAAGCTACGACTACCTCATGTTGAAGGTGTAATGATGGTTTCTTTTCTTGTGACATCTTCAAAGTTATTGTGTAGGCTGTTTCTTCAGTTTTTCAGAGAGATTTCTGGATCTATGATCTTTTCATGGAGGTTCTGACATTAGGGCCTGAGTCCTTGAGCTCCTGGGCCTGTGCCCAGTAGGCCCGATCAGTAATCCATCCTTACGTTCAATACCTTGATCTCATAAATCATCGATCTCGATTCTCCTTTGATTCAGTGGACACAAATTAATGCCCATGGTTTTTTTGGATTGTAACTGTACTGGGATATGAGGTGGGCAAGGACATAAGGAGGGGATGGTGAAGCATGGGTTAACATAATTAAGGTAAGATAACATTTGGGAAGGGGGCAGACATATGCTGGTAAATGTGGTAAATGTGCATATACTATGAGCATACACTTATAAACCCTTTTGTCACTGGAGAAAGTGTACTACATATATGTTGACACACCATAATAGTGTGTTTTGGTTCACAGTTAGGACTATAGAACTGTGTGACGTTATAACTTATAAGCATATAAAGTTTATTCCTTTTATTCAAGGAAAAAAGCTTTTTATGTATTAAGACATTTTTTTTACCACAATTTCCCATTTTTTATTGTTTGGAGGTGACGAGATTCATGGTTAATGTAGAAACGTGGCAGTGCAGTATTCTGATGGCTCCACACACCCTCTCCAAAATTTTCGGCACCTCTGTGCTTTCCGGTTTTCAAACATGCTTCTGAATATACCCGGATTTCTGATTGGCTGGGAGAAGATAATCACTAAATTACACAGAATGTGGCCCCCGCTGAATATGATTAAAAATGAGGTAAAAGTATTTATTACATATCAACGTTATCCAAAAAGCATAGTGGATATGTGGGTGTGTTCAATTATTTTGGTACCGAACGTGTAAGAGCACCTTCAGAGCAGTGGACTGAAAGTTTGATACATGAATATACATCTTGCTTGTGACAGGATGTTAATATTTGTTTTGGTGTTACACGTACGATAAATGTGAACTTTTTTCTACGAGACTGGGTGTTAATACAGAAATTTGCTATCGCCTCAATAGGGCTGTAAACACATGTGTGGTGCACATCTAGTAGCCAAATGCAACCTAAGGTTAAAATAATGGACAGGGAACTAAATCAAAACTAGACAGATAGAATATAAAATGCTTCATATACATAAACTACAATACACCCAATATAAGCTAAACACTGAAAGATAAATAGGCTTTATGTTTAAGGACAATGGATTAAAAAATGGATTAATGTCATAATAAGTAATGATATATGGGATCAGTAGTTCCACCTTTTATTTATTTCTTTTTAACTCAGGAGAAAGATTAAGGACATTAATCATCTTGAAGCTGTCTGGTTTGGTTCACATGGAGAATTTGTCAAAATATAAGCATGTCTCATTTACGCACAGTTCTGACCTTGAACTTAAGTCCATTTTTCTTGGATAACTGTGTAAGCCATGACATTAACACAGCAAATGTTATTGTTTATTGATACTGATACTGATCATTTCTATTATCAGTATTGTTAATAAAGTGAACAAAAATGGAAGAAAATCATGACGATACTGAATCAACATTTCAGAGTTCATTTTTTGTCTAATAATAGCATATTTTATGAAAACGGAGGTTGGTCTTAAATGTGGATGAAAGGCGTGATGTCTACTACTGAGGGCTTATTTCACACACTCTCAGAACACATCTTTGTGCTCATTTAATAGAAACACACTCATCTACTCAACTTTAGTTAGAAAACCCAGAAAAGGTCTTGTAAATATATAGTTTCAGAATGAGAATTTTATCAATAGGCTATAAATGAGAATCAGGAAAAAAACAGTGGGGATATGAAATCTGCCAGGATAATAAGAAACTACAAATGCATCAGGTTTAAAAGGTTTGTTAAAGTTTTAATGCTTTTAATGGGTTTGTATTTCTACTACTGCAGCATGCCATCTCCTTGCATTTTAAATACAATATGCTGAGTGAAAACAATGTTGAAATAAGAACAGTGAAGAATAAATACTATCTATCTATCTATGTATACATCTATATATATATATATATATATATATATATATATATATATATATATGTGTGTATACACACACACACCGATCAGCCATGACATCTCGTTACAGTGGCACCGGTCAGAGGTTGGGATATATTAGGGAGCAAGTGAAGTCATTTCTCAAAGTGATGTGTTGAAAGCAGGAAAAATGGGCAAGCGTAAGGATCTGAGCGACTTTGACAAGGCCATATTGTGATGGCTAGACAACTGGGTCAGAGCATCTCCAAAACGGCAAGTCTTGTGGGATGTTCCCTGTATGCAGTGGTTAGTACCTACTAGAAGTGGTCCAAGGAAGGACAGCCTGTGAACCGGCAACAGGGTCATGGGCACCCAAGGCTCACTGATGTGGGTAGGGAGCAAAGGCTAGTCCGTCTGGTCTGAACCCACAGAAGAGCTACTGTAGCACAAATTGCTGAAAAAGTTAATGTTGGCTATGATAGAAAGGTGCCAAAACACACAGTGCATTGTATGGGTCTGCAGACCGGTCAGAGTGTCCATGCATAGCCACAGACCAGTCACCACCCTGTCATCAGTGCCCACCCTGTCCACTGCCAAACGCACCTACAATGGGCATGTGAGCATCAGAACTGACCCATGGAGCAATGGAAGAAGGTGGCCTGGTTTGATGAATCACGTTTTCATTTACGCCATGTGGACGTTTGGGTGCGTGCTTGTCACTTACCTGGGGAAAGCATGGCACCAGGATTAAATATTGGGAAGAAGGCAAGCCGAGACAGTGTGATGCTCTGGGCAATGCTTTGCTGGGAAACTTTGGGTCCTGGCATTCATGTGGATGTTAGTTTGACATGTACCACCTTCCCAAACATTGTTGCAGACCAAGTACACCCCTTCATGGCAATGGTATTCGCTAATGGCAATGGCTTCTTTCAGCAGGATAATGCGTCCTGCCACACTGCAAAAATTGTTCAGGAATGGTTTGAGGAACATGACAAATAGTTCAAGGTGTTGACTTGTTCTCCAAATTCCCTAGATCTCAAGGAAGACAAGGAGGCCAGGCTTCCAATCAACAATTAATCAGTGGGGTTGAAGTGTTCAGTGGGGTTGAGGTCAGGACTCGGTGCAGGACACTGGAGATCCTCCACACCAAGCTCATCAAACCATGTCCTTATGGACCTGACTTTGTGCACTAGGGCAGATGTCATGCTGGAACATGAAAGGGCCTTCCTCAGACTATTGCCACAAATTTGGAAGAATACAATTGTCTAAATGTCTTTGTATGCTGTAGCATTAACTTTACCCTTCACTAGAATTAAGGGGCCCAAACCCTGAAAACAGCCCCAGATCATTATCCTTCCTCCACCAAACTTTACTGTTGGCACTATACATTCTGGTAAGTAGCATTCTCCTGGGGTCTACCAAACACAAATTCATCCATCACACTTCCATATAGTGAAGAGTGATTCATCACCCCAGAGGACACATTTTCACTGCTTCAGAGTCTAGTGGCGGCATGCTTTACACCACTCTAGCAGATGCATGGCACTGGGCATACTGATCTTAGGCTTGTGTGCAGCTGCTTGACCATGGAAACCCATTTCATGAAGCTCCCGATGCACAGTTTTTGTGCTGATGTTGATTCCGGAGGCAGTATGGAACTCTGTAGTGATGGATGAAACAGAGGATAGGCAATTTTTACGTTCTACACTCTATGTTCTACACAGTAGGTGGCCCCATTCTGTGAGTTTGCATGGTCTACCACTTCATAGCTGAGCTGTTGTTGCTCCTAGATGTTTCTGTTTCACAATAATATCACTTACATTTGACATTTCAACTGGGAAATTTCAACTGAGAAATTCCAACTGACTTGTAGCAAAGGTGGCATCTTATGACAGTGCCACGTTTAAAGTCACTGAGCTCTTCAATATGAACCATTCTACTACCAATGTTTGTCTATTGCGTTTGCATGGCTATGTACTTGATTTTATGCACCTGTTAGCAATGGGTGTGTCCAGACCCCTAAATCAGTTGCTTAAAGGTTATCCATCACAAAAATGTCAGGGAAAGGAGAACTGCAAAACTCCAATTATGACTAAGTATTTCAAGCCCTCACATCCATGTGGGTCTCGACGGGATGAACGTTGTGAGTTGGCTTTTCAGGAGCTAAAATGCCATTTGACACAAGGAGGTGTTAGCTTTTGGTGATCCTAACTTACTTTACATATTACATGTTGACGCAAGTATGAATGGCCTGGCTTGTGTGCTATACCAACCACATCCTGAGGGATTGCGCCCAGTGGCATTCTTTAGCAGAAGTCTCTCCCCCTCTGAAAAGAATTACCCAGCGGACAAGCTGGCATTAAAATGGGCCATAGTTGACAAGCTACGTGATTATCTTTAGTGACTTTTGAGGTCAGATCGGACAAAAATCCCCTGACCTACCTCCTGAAGTCGGCTAAGCTAGATGCTACTGGTCACAGATGGCTGGTAGCTTTGTCTACTTACTAGTTCAGTTTGAAGTATCGGCAGGGGAGGAAAAACATTGATGCAGATGCTTTGTCTAGGCGACCTCATTCCCTGTCGGAACTGGAAGAAAACTGGCAGGAAATTCCAATTTCTGGGGTTTGTCAATCTGCTGAGGCAAAGGGGAAATAGAAGAGCGACAATATTCTAGGCATAGATGACATAGATGAACAGCAGAGTGGTGACTTACCTGATGTCAAAACGGGGTGTTGCCAATCTACATTTCTGGTCACAGGGTAGTTACCTGACTTGAGGCCTGGTGAAATAAATGCCGCTCAGAAAAAAGGATCCTTGCCTTAGATTGGTATAGATAGTGGTTAGGCAGAAATGTCCTGCTAGCAGTGTTCAGTCTGATCACCCTGATGTGAAACTTCTAAAGAAAGAATGAGAGAGATTGTCAGTTAGTCAAAGCCTATTGTATAGGGAGGTTACTAGACCCGGCATAAGTGAAAGACAGCAACTCTTGCTTCCTACTGAGTTTTGTGATTCTGTGTTGACATGTCTTAATGATGGTAATGGTCGTTTATGGTTTGAGAAAACCCTATGCGCTCATGCGTGACAGGTTTTTCTGGCCTAGGATGAAAGCCGAAGTGGAGGCTTACTGTAAAAGCTGTGACTGCCGCATCCTGAGGAAGACTTTGCTTCAGAGTCACATTTACACAGTTCTGTTCCTCTGGACCTAGTCTGTATTGATTTCCAGTCAATTGAGCCGGACACCTGAAATGTATGCAATGTGTTGGTAATTACCAATCATTTTACTTGGTATGCCCAAGCCTTTCCATACAAAGACCAGAAAGCTTTATCTATTGCAAGAACCTTGTGGGAGAAGTATTTTGTTCGCTATGGTCTGCTGAATCGAATCCATTCTGATCAAGGCCGGTACTTTGAGAGCCAGTAGATTAAGGAGATGCTGACCATGTTGGGGGTACAGAAATCCCGAACTTCTCCATACCATCCACAAGGAGACCCACAACTGGAGAGGTTTAACTGAACACTTCTTGATATACATATGGGCCCCAACGGAAATCCAAGCGCTTGGTTCAGACCCCGCGTGCCTCGCTCTCGCCATGCAGAGGGGATTCTCCCGTCTTCTTTGAGCGCCCAGACCTGCATCCCTCGGCTGATGCGAGCGACATGGTTTCTTTGGCGCAATAGAGGAAGAACCGCTAGATGACAGCATGTATTTAGCAGCGTCAGATGCGGAGGATATTTAGAGCTCTTCCTTCGACCCCGCCCCTTTGCCGACTATGGATTCCAGCGTCACCAAGACGAGTATGGACGCCGAGCTCTTCCACATTCTCTCTAAAGCGGTGGAAGAGCTGGGTTTAGAGTGGTCCACGCCGGAGGAGCCCATTTGGAGCCGTCTGGATGAATGGTTCCTGCCGGGTTGCTGTCAGGCTCCTCATCAGCGAGCTGCGCCTTTTTTTCCAGAGGTCCATGACGAGCTCACTAAGTCATGGCGCGCTCCTTATTCAGCTTGCCTTCGCACGTCCGTTTCATCCGCGTTCTCCACGGTCGACGGCGTGGACGAAAAGGGCTATGAGGGCCCGCCCACTGCCATCGGATGGAGAGCGAAGGTCGTGCACCCCTAAAAACCTTGCAGAACAACGTCTGCGCTTGCTGGAGGAGCTTACTCTTCCTCTGGGCAGGCAGCCTCAGCTCTGCACTCAATGGCCGTGCTCCAGGTTTTTCAGGCAAAACTCCTCCAAGTTATGGACGAGTCGGAGCCCGATCCTGCGGCCTTCAAGGAGCTGCACAGTGCGACGGACCTGGCCCTTCAAGCTACGAAGGTGACAGCTGAGGCCATCAGGAGGTCAATGGCCAATTTAGTGGTGTTGGACCACCACTTGTGGCTAAACCTGACGGAGATCAAAGAGACGGACAAAGTTCCTTTCCTCGATTCTCCAGTTTGTCTCACGGGGCTGTTCGGACCCGCCGTCGAAGGGTTTGCAGAGCGCTTTACTGCCGCGCAGAAGTCATCTCAGTTACTGCGACACTTCTTACCGAAGCGTTCAAGCTCTGCGAGTGCCACCAGTCGCCCCTAAACCCGCCCCAACGCAGCACCCGGCTAGATCTGTGCCTCCTCAGCCTACTCAACAGCCTGAGCTTCCGCAGCACTCCCGCTCGGCCAGACGCCACTCATTTTTGAGACGCCAAGGACCCCGGCCCAAGTTGACGCTGGATCCTGCGCCTCGGGCGCCATCCTGATTTACTGGACAGGAAGAGGAGGGGGCAAAGTCTCACCGTCGCCGGACCACCCCCTAAACGATCTCTGTTATGCCCCCAAGCACCCCGTTCTGTTCCGGGTGCCGGCGGCGATGTGTTTGTAAATGCTGTTGTGGATATTGGACCCGTTCTGAAAGCGCCCACACAAGCAGCCACTGTTATAGCAAAAACAATAAAACACAAACATTTTCAGACAGAGAGCATACTTCCTCTTCCACTTACAACGAGTGTCAGATCTCCTCATGGCGATCTGCCACTCGAACCAATCCAACCCCTCGCCACATGGGCAGAAGCCTGGCAGGCCATCCCCAGAGCGTCAGATTGGGTTTTGGGGATTATAAAGCGAGGTTATTCACTCCAGTTCGCTCGAAGACCCCCGCAATTCAGCAGTGTGGTTCCCACCTTAGTGCAGAGCAAGGACGCTCATGTCCTACGCTCCGAGGTGATGGCCCTACTGGTGAAGAGTGCCGTAGAAACGGTCCTGCCAGAGCAGAGTGAGTCAAGATTCTACAGTCGCTACTTCATCGTCCCCGAAAAGGGTGGCGGACTTCGGCCCATCCTCGATCTCAGACACCTGAACCACGCGCTCATGAAGCGGCCGTTCAGGATGACTACATTGAATCAGATCCTCTCGCAAATACGCCGAGGGGACTGGTTCTTTTCCCTGGATCTGAAAGACGTATACTTTCACACCCAGATAGCCCCCCAACACAGACAATTCTTGAGATTCGCCTTCGAGAGAGTGGCTTATCAATACATGGTCCTGCCCTTTGGGCTGTCCCTGGCTCCTCGTACTTTTACGAAGTGCATAGATGCGGCTCTCTCCCCTCTGAGAGAGAAAGGAATCCGCATTCTGAATTACCTCGACGACTGGCTCATCTTAGCCCAGTCAGAGGCCGAGCTAGTGTCTCACAGATCCCTCCTCCTCAGCCACTTGAAGTGCCTAGGACTCAGGGTCAACTTTGCCAAGAGCTCGCTGTCCCCCAGCCAACGAACTTCGTTCCTGGGTGCAGTTTTCGACTCAGCCCGCATGAGGGCAGCAGTCGCTCCAGAACGTACTCTAGCTATTCACCAGCTCGCGGCTTCCTTCAAAATTGGAGCCATACGCCCTCTCAAAACGTTTCAAAGGATGCTAGGCCTTATGACCTCGACATCTCCAGTGGGCCTGTTGGGCCTGCTTCGTATGAGACCCCTCCAGTACTGGCTGAAACCACAAGTGCCGCCCAGCGCGTGGCGTCACGGTTGCCTTCGTATCAGGGTGACCCAGGCCTGCGTTGCGGCTCCGGCCCCCTGGAAGGACCCCCAATGGTTCAAACAGGGTGTAACTATGGGCATCATTCACAGGAGGAAGGTTGTCTCGACGGACGCTTCCAACACGGGTTGGGGAGCTCTGTGTGAGGGCAAACTGGCCTTCAGCTCATGGTCGGTCACGGAAGGTTGGCTACACATCAACTGCCTCGAGATGACAGCAGTATGTCGAGCTCTTCAGATCTTCTTGCCAGACCTGAAGGGGCACCACGTGCTAGTCCGCTTGGACAGCATGACAGTGGTCGCCTATATAAATCGCCAAGGCGGGCTCTTCTCGAAGCGCCTTTTCGAGATGGTAAAGCGCCTCTTGGAGTGGGCACATCTCAATCTGCGGTTGTTGAGGGCAGCACATGTCCCTGGCGTGCTGAACCAGGGAGCAGACATGCTATCTCGGAGCAACGTCCCCTCAGAGGAGTGGATGCTCCACCCACAGACGGTTCAGAAAATCTGGGAGGTCTTTGGCAGGGCAGAGGTCGACTCTCATTGCCCAATATATTTTTCAAAGAGCGAGGATGTGTTGGCCCACGATTAGCCCAATATTCTCCTGTATGCTTTCCCCCCGATCGCTCTTATCCCTCAGGTAATCAGACAAATCAAGGACCACAAAGACAGAGTCCTCCTAGTGGCCCCACTCTGGAGAAACCAACTTTGGTTCTCAGAGCTATCTCAGCTGATTATAGCGGCCCTGTGGCCCATTCCCCTGAGGCAGGACCTTCTCTCTCAGGCGAACAGGACAATTTGGCACCCCCAACCCGAGTTGTGGGCATTACATCTTTGGGCTCTCGACAGGAATCAGTAGATCTCCCTAAAAGTGTCCAAAATACTATATCATAGGCTAGAGCCCCGTCCACGAGACGCTTCTATGCCCTTAAATGGTCGGTCTTCTCTGCCTGGTGCACAACCCGCGGCGAAGATTCTATTTCCTGCGACATATCAGTGATATTGTTCTTTCTACAAGAGCTGTTGGACAAGGGTCGCTCCCCTTCCACGCTAAAGGTCTATGTGGCAGCTATAGCAGCTTCTCATGTTCCTATAGCAGGACAGTCTGTGGGTCGGAACAACCTATTTGTTCGTTTCCTGAGGGGTTCCAGGAGGCTTAATCCGCCCCGGCCCCCTACCGTCCCCGTGTGGGATCTGCCCACAGTACTGAGGGCCCTCAAGGGGTCCACTTTCGAGCCACTACAGTCTGTAGACCTAAAAACCTCATCATTAAAGACCGATGTTACTGGCGTTAACATCGGTCAAACGAGTAGGTGACTTACAGGCTCTCTCGGTGAGTCCTGCCTCGAGTTTGGGCCTAACGACTCCAAGGTCGTTCTGAAGCCGAGACATTGTTATGTTCCTAAGGTACTCTACACCCCATTTAGAGGACAGGTTATCACTCTCTCGGCGCTTCCTCCATCAGAGGAAGACCCGGAGTTGAGCCTTCTCTGCCCTGTCAGGGCACTGCGAATTTACATAGAGCGTTCCGCTCCATTCAGGCAGTCGGAACAACTCTTTGTGTGCTTTGGCGGCCGCATCAAAGGGTCTCCGGTCACAAAGCAGAGAATTTCTCGATGGCTAGTTGACGCTATTGCGCTGGCATACTCCTCCCTGGGCCTGCATAGCCCCATAGCAGTTAGAGCCCACTCCATTTGGGGCGTAGCCTCGTCTTGGGCATGGTCTAGCGTGGTGTCCATGGCAGACATTTGTGTGGCGGCTGGCTGGGCCTCGCCGTCCACGTTCACCAGGTTTTATAGCCTGGACATTCCGGCCTTACAGGCTCGGATCGTTTCTGCCTAGGGGCACACGCCTGTTTATGACAGGCGTATTCCTAGTGCGTTCTTGGCCCTTTCTAAAACGTGCTGAGACGACACAGGATTATTTTGGAATGGTTATCTTAGGCTAGGCTGTCCTCGGTGAGTTCAGCCCTCCTGCCTCCATCGGGTTTCACCCTTCTTAAACTGGTCCCTCTGGGCCTTATTGCTCAAGGCCGGTTCATGCCAATCGTTCGACGTTCATGGCACGGCGTGATTGTATTGGTTCCCCATAGCATCTAACGACACAGTACGAATGTAGCATCGAAAGGGAACATACTCGGTTACTAACGTAACCTCGGTTCCCTGAGATACGGGAACGAGTGCTGAGTTGCAGGCTGTGCCATAACGTTGCACAACTCAGTGTCGTCGCTTCAGTCGATTTGACCTGAGATCCTATGGCGCTATGCCCGCTTATATAGCCAGATCGTGGCGGGCTTCCTTGCCATAGGCGCGTTCAGTTCCGCTGCTGAGCCATTGGTTCGCTTTGTTGCACTGCACGAACCAATGGCCGCGCAGTTTTCACTGTGTGATTGTAAAGGCTTCAGTCATTGGAGAAAAAGGAGTTTTCCCCATAGTGTCTAGCAACGCAGTACTCGTTTCTGTATCTCAGGGAACCAAGGTTTCGTTAGTAACCGAGTACGTTTTTTTCATCTACCTTTTATGTAACTAGTGTGTGTGGTAGTTGAGTTGTCATGAATTCCACTTCACAATGAGAGTGCTGCTTTCTCTTGGTTAGTTTTTCATGTGTTTTTGTTTGTTTTGCCATGTGCATTTGTTTCGGTTCGACTCCTGACGCCATCCCTGTCATGTCATTGGTTGGTTCCCCTAATGTGTTCATCTGTTCTATGTTTCACTTCGATTAGTTTGCCTATTTATATTGTCTTGAAGTCTTGATAATTTCAATATTGCCACCATTATTAGAGGTGCAACTTTACACATGTGCCTGTTTAACTTTTTTTGAGATTTGCCTCATGATTTGGATTTGTTGATCATTACCAGCCATTTTAATAAAAATCGTCCTCTGTAATTGTCACCGTCTCTGCTGCCTGAAACAATAATTTCAATATTGACAACAATATAAGATGCATAAATATATTAGGATAAATTCAGTTATATTGGGACAGTTAAACCTAGCATTACTTATTTTCTGGCTTGATAAGTGAACGTAAAAACATATCTTTGCACCTTGCAGTGGAAGTGTTTGATGGAAATTACATGACTTCATTCATGTGACATCATATCAGGGGGCGTGGTCAGAATTCAACAGGAAGTTTTATTTATTATTACATTTAACCTTTATTTAACCAGGTAAAGTCTCGCATGCATGCAAAGTTTCAACAAGCAAAACAGTCATGCAATTATACAATACAGTGAGCATAGCATCATAGCATCCCAAAAAGTTGACCTAAAAATTTCTTGAAGTAGAAAAATGACACACATATTGTACAGTTGTTTCTTTTTTAAATAAGATTCTAAAACTGTTATTTATGATGCATATAAACATGTGATAAACTGTAACAAAATAAGCATAAAGCTAGTTCAAATCATGTCCAGATGTTTATAATTTAATCATTGTGAAGATTTTCAGACATGGGGAGGTCATTAGGAACAGCACAGTGTTCAGTTTAATTGGAACAGTCTTAAATACAATAAGTGGAGAGAGGAAAAGTGAAGGGATGTGATGGATGCATGAATGGATGAATGAAACACCCCACAACTATGGTTAAATGAGGCATTGATGGATTATATGTGCTTTAAATGATGTTTTTATGAAATGTGTGAATAAGCAGGTGATTAAGGTAGACTGGGAAATACAGAATGTTACTTAGACCTCCTACTGAGTATGCAGAGATTTCTACTTAGTGTACTGTCTTCATATCATTTTAATGATGTACATTTATTTGTTTATTTGTTTGTTGTGAGGTGGCAACACGACCCACTTTTACTGATGTTTAGTCAAAACACAAAGTGTTAAAAAACAAGACCATTTCTAAACATTTCCAATATGTCTTCCAGTAAAGATTATATGTGTACTTTTGCATTTTGTATTCCACTTTTCCAAAATAATCTTTACTCTATACACCCATAAAAATAAACTGATGTAGAGAGTGATTAAAGATCTGATAAATTATCACACACATATGAGTAGTGTCAATATAGCAACATTTACACAGCTACATACAAAGAACTCTTTCAGCTAAATCATTTATTAAAGTTAAAGAGAGACAGTGTGAGCACGGCTGAGCAGGGCTGGTGTGAGGTGAGCTGGAAAGCAAGTGGTACAACACTAGTTTAGCTTTGGAAGAAAATATCACCAAAATCTTAATCATTTACATGTGAGCAGATATACTGTATCTACACTCTGAATGGTTACCTAAATTCTGTATTCAATTTTAATATGTTACTACTTCTTTAAATGATAGTGTCCGAAATAAATTCATACATAGAAACAGTAGTGATTTTTTTTCTTACAGAGAGTCCTAAACCTGTGGTGTCTATAACGCCTGATACACAGATGTTCAGAGGAGAGACTGTGACTTTCAGGTTTGACATACAAGAAGGAAGAGACACTAAGTGGACACATGGCTGGTATAGGGATTACACATCCTACCCATCCCACACAACACAGAAGTTCAGCATCAGCTCTGCTGAAAATGATCAACATGGTAAATACACCTGCACAGGGAGGAAGAGAAGTGACTCTCAGATCTCAGAGACGAGTGATCCTGTTACACTCTCTGTATCAGGTGAGTGTGTGAATGTATGTTATTGCTTACGTTATGTATGTTAAATTTATCACTAGTTTCAGATTTTGTTCCAGATTTTATCATATGAGACACAAAGTCCCATTATAAAGATTTTACAGCTTCTTTTTTGTCTGTTTACTTTTGACTTTCAATTTCCTAGTTTAAAGTTACCGATTCAATTGATTTGTAAAGAATCACTACAACTTATTAGTCAGTCTGACTGCTGGAATGTCATTTTGCCTTTAATTTTATTTTAAGATTGTTAGAAAATCATTGATATGTATAAGAAACATGTTCTTCACCTAATAGTCAAGCTGATGCTACTGTCATGATTCTACATGTTTGAAAACCGAGTTCAATGCTTCACTGTTGTGGCTTCACAATAAAAATCTGTAAGTTTAGTTGCGTGAAGAAGATTTTTAAAGAGATACTGATGTGTGCAGTTGGTGGTGCAGGTTGTGTCAACCCAAGCTTACAACAGCAAAACACACTTTACCCCATTTTTCTTTAACATGCACACACAAGAACTAGAACACACCTCAGTCCAACACAGAGTCTCTGTAACACATCAGCTGCACCAAAGAGCCCTACGTTCACTGACTGGAGGAATTCAGCAATAAAGATCTACTTGTTAAAAATAACTAAAAATGTACACTCTAGTAAGAAAATCACAAAGCCAAACAATGTGTCATGTCAGTGCCGGAATCTGCACCGGACTCTATTTCCCACAATGCACCATCACCTACAAACATGGACACGGGACTACAACACCCATGCACCATGTTCAGTGTCACGTTCACAGTCACCCAATTCCTGATCACACACACCTGGACCCTGTTAGCACACACACTGTATAAGCACACACACTGTATAAGCACACTCACTGCACCAGCACACTGCAAAGTATTTGTTCAGTTTGTGTTCTCACCTGATGCACTAAGCCTTTGTTTGTTGCTTCCTAATTCTGGTTTTGACCCTCGTCTTTGCCTTTGACTCTTGAACTTTGTGTTGTTCTGTGATCTCCAGTTTGTACCTCGCCTGACCTTCAGCCTGTTTAACTTTTTTGAGATTCGCCTCATGATTTGGATTTGTTTTTCATTACCAGCCTCTGTAATTGTCACCGTCTCTGCTGCCTGACACAATAATTTCAATAGTGACAACGTTATAAGATGCATAAATATAATAAGATAAATTCAGGTATATTGGGACAGTTAAACCTAGCATTATTTATTTTCTGGCTTGATAAGTGAACGTAAAAACGTATCTTACTGAGGCCCTGCAGTGGAAATGTTTGATAGAAATTACATAACTTCATTCATGTGACATCATATCAGGGGGCGTGGTCAGAATTCAACAGGAAGTTTTATTTATTATTTCATTTAACCTTTATTTAACCAGGTAAAGTCTCATTAAGATTAAAAATCTCTTGAAAAAGAAGGCAGCATGCAAAGTTTCAACAAGCAAAACAGTCATGCAATTATACAATACAGTGAGCATAGCATCATAGCATCCCAAAAAGTTGACCTAAAAATTTCTTGTATATATTTTTAAAAATAATATTCTAAAACTGTTATTTAAGATGCATATAAACATGTGACAAACTGTAACAAAATAAGCATAAAATGAGTTCAAATCATGTCCAGATGTTTATAATGTAATCATTGTGAAGATTTCCAGACATGGGGAGGTCATTAGGAACAGCACAGTGTTCAGTTTAATTGGGACAGTCTTAAATACAATAAGTGGAGAGAGGAAAAGTGAAGGGATGTGATGGATGCATGAATGGATGAATGAAACACCCCACAACTATGGTTAAATGAGGCATTGATGGATTATATGTGCATTAAATCATGTTTTTATGAAATGTGTAAATAAGCAGGTGATTAAGGTAGACTGGGAAATACAGAATGTTACTTAGACCTCCTACTGAGTATGCAGAGATTTCTACTTAGTGTACTGTCTTCATATCATTTTAATGATGTACAGTTATTTATTTATTTATTTATTTATTTATATGTTTGTTTGCTGTGAGGTGGCAACACGACCCACTTTTATTGATGTTTAGGCAAAACACAAAGTGTTAAAAAACAAGACCATTTCTAAACATTTCCAATATGTCTTTCAGTAAAGATTATATGTGTAGTTTTGCATTTTGTCTTCCACTTTTCCAAAATATTCTTTACTCTATACACTCATAAAAATAAATTGATGTAGAGTAGAGAGAGATTAGAGACCTGTTAAATTATCACACACATATGAGTAGTGTCAATATAGCAATATTTACACAGCTACATACAGAGAACTCTTTCAGCTAAATCATTTATTAAAGTTAGAGAGAGACAGTGTGAGCACGGCTGAGCAGGGCTGGTGTGAGGTGAGCTGGAAAGCAAGTGGCACAACACTAGTTTAGCTTTGGAAGAAAATATCACCAAAATCTGTACAACTCTTTTAACAAGCTGCTCAGAGGCTGTAAAAGGGGCTTCATAAAGGTCAAAAAGTTACTCCTTCAGAAACATCAACATGCTCGAGTCGAGACCTGCCTGAGTGTGAATGAGTGAAGAGGTTCAGTTTTATACTGAACCACTGAGTGTAAGAGGCTGTAGAATCTGAAAGAATGAGAATTATTGTTTTCTAGCACTATTTTTTTGCTTTTTTATTAAGTATACCTGTTAAAAGTGTAATCACTTTTTACTGTCAGTTATTTCTAACATTATTGTGATCTACATTTACTTCATTAGTAGTGATTGTTAAAATGACTCAGTGCACCTCTGACAGAGCTTCATCATTTACATGTGAGCAGATATACTGTCTTCCATTTTAAAATCTTACTACTCATTTAAATAATGGTGTTGGGAATTAATTCATATATAGAAAAAGTATTGATTTTTTTTTTTTAATTGTAGTCCTAAACCTGTGGTGATTATAGAGCCTGATACACAGGTGTTCAGAGGAGAGAGAGTGACTTTCAGGTGTGACATACAGAGAGGAGGAGACACTGAGTGGACACACAGCTGGAATAAGAATGATCACACACTCTACTCAGACAGAACAACACAGGAGTTTGACTCAGTTAGAAATGATGCCAGTGTTAAATACACCTGCAGAGGGAGGAGAAGTGACTCTCAGAGCTCAGAGAACAGTTACTACTTATATGTAAAAGTTATCAGTAGTTTTAGGTTTCATGTTTTTTCCCAGATTTTTTCAGCTACATAGTGTCATTATAGCAACTTTAAATTTCTTTTTGATTTTTATTTTCCTATTTTAAAGCCATCAATTAACTTGATTTGTCAAGAATCACCACAACTGATTAGCCAATCTGATTGGTGGCACAGAGTAAGCATTAAGTAAGAAAGGCAGTCAGTCCCACATCATCTTCCCTCTGCTATTATTTGAAACGGAAGGAAATAAATTCGTGTACGAGAAACACTTTCCTATTTATCTAATAGTCAAGCTGATTCTACTGTCATGGTTCTACAAGTTTAAAAAAGCTTTTTTCACTGCTGAGGATTCACAGTAAAGTGTTCAAGTTTAATAATTGACTAACATTTCTAAACAGATACTGATAGGTGCAGGTTGTGATATATGACTTGACACACTATTTACAAAACATCAAACTAACAATAACAAATACAGTGACTTTTACACTTCAGTTCAATCGTTCAATTTCATTTTATAGAATGTTCTGCATATAAGCTGTGTTGAAGAGTCATATTGAAAATTGTTTAACACTGTATCTAAATGCTGAATCAGACACAAAAATAATAAAACTTATGATGTAAAGATAAAAGAAGCTCTGATACCTTCATCATTTCATATCAACAGAAAAACCCAAACCGACTGTGAGTGTGAATCCTCAGAGCTCCGTCTACACTGGAGACAGCATTACTCTGAGCTGTAAGTCTGTGAAAAAAAAATTATTGGAATTGTGTAATTATATAATAGATTTAAATGATGTTTACATGTACTGTATGTGCTGAAGTTTTTATTATCTTTGAATAGCGAGACCAAAGCCTGTAGTGAAAGTACAGGCAGCTGAGCGTGTGTTCATTGGGGAAACTGTCACTTTCTCATGTGAGATACAGACTGAAGGATCCTGGCAGTATCGCTGGTATAGGGATAATAATGAACTCAGAGATGCTGCAGGAAAGAAAACATACACAATCTCTAATGTTAAAGCCTCTGATAAAGGTGATTATACCTGTAGAGGAACAAAGTCATCAGACCCAAATTACACACAGACCAGTGATGCTGTTACACTGACTGTATCAGGTGAGTGTGTTTTATGTCTATTATGTTAATATTGTCTATTGCATTAAAACTAAAAAGTGTAGAGATGTGTTCTGTATAGAACTGCTTTAAACATTGAATAATATCAAATAAAAGAGTAATGTGTATCACAAGAATGTATCAACTTTGTACATCAAGACTGAAGGGATCTGAGTATGAGTTCATCAAGAAGAAAGATAATCACTTGTTTAAATCATCTTATTTACTTCTTAAGTAATTTACTAATTATAAACCACAGAAGAATCACATCATGTAGGCACCTGCTATTTCCTAATGTTTGGTCTGTTTCCTTTTTTAGCAAATAAATGTGAACATGATTATTTAGCTTACTATGCTACACTAATAAAGTAATATAATAAAAGGAAAAGATGTGTAGGCTTAATTATTGTTTAACCGAGACCAGGATCATCACAGAGACAGCAAAAATGTTTTCACTCTGTAGAGGTGATTAGTACAGTAAATATTACATTACTCCTGAACTGTGTGTTTCGTCTCTAACAGAAAAACCTAAACCTGAACTCACATCAGACCTTAAAGGAGCTGCACTGACAGGAAACCCAGTGATTCTGTCCTGTACACTGAAGCTGCAGTCTGCTGGATGGAAGTTTTACTGGATCAAACCCACACAGAGCACTGAGAGTGAGACTGAAACACACTCCTACTTCATCAGATCAGTTACAGTCTCTGATGGAGGTCAGTACAAGTGCAGAGCTGGAAGAGGAAACCCAGTCTACTACACACACTACAGTGATGCACTCTGGGTAAATGTTACTGGTGAGTATGTGACTGCACTGCACAGAAAGTGTTAACAGTAGAGCTGGGTAGGAACACACAGTTACTAACACTAACCCTAAGCTATATTTACACTTCTTTATATATAGAAGAAATAAATTTTCCCCACTATCATGCTCGAGTGTGAATGAGTGAAAAGGAGGAGGTTTGAACTTTTATACTGAACCATTGAGTGTAAAAAACTGCTGAATCAGAAAGGATGAGAGAGATTAGAGAGTCGTTGTGAGGTGTTATGAATTGATAATGTGTGTGTGTGTATCTGTGTGTGTAGACATGCAGTGATGAGTAATGTCTGTCTGACTTTTTGTGATTTAGCTCCGGTGCAGTGCAGCACTTCAAACGAAAAGCTACTTTTTACTCAGAAAATTATTGTCATTGCTAGCATCTTTAATGCTCTATGTGTATTTTAATCTATTATCTTCATTACTTCACACCACAAAACTTTTTTTTATCTCTTAACTAATAAATAACTAGTTTTTTAATCAAAATAAATGTTAATAAAATATTGACATAGATTGATATATACTAATATGACTAAAATTGTTAACAGGTGAGTCTTCTCCAGTGTCTCCTCCAGTAATGATAAGGATGTGCACATCAGAATTATTTTTTTTTCTAACCTTATTTATTTTTTTTTTATTAAATATATCTGTTAAGTGTAAACAAATTATATTCACTCAGTTATTTCTAGCATTATTTTGCACCTTTTACTTTTAGTTTCTTGTTCCCTTGCTGACACTCAGTCTTCCTAAAGATGAATAGTCAGGGAAACAGGATAAAAAACACACTGTCATTCAGACAGGAATCAATAGTGGAAAAGATCTAAAGTTTCAGAACAGTAACTTGATTAATTTTAGGATTGAGTCAGTTTTCCGAATTGTCATCTACATTTACTTCATTAGTAGTGATTGTTAAAATGACTCAGTGCACCTCTGACAGAGCTTCATCTTTTTTTTTTTTTTTTTTTTTTTTTTTTTACAGAGAGTCCTAAACCTGTGGTGATTATAGAGCCTGATACACAGGTGTTCAGAGGAGAGAGAGTGACTTTCAGGTGTGACATACAGAGAGGAGGAGACACTGAGTGGACATACAGCTGGAATAAGAATGATCACACACTCTACTCAGACAGAACAACACAGGAGTTCATCATCAGCTCAGTTACAGACTCTGACGGTGGTAAATACACCTGCAGAGGGAGGAGAAGTGACTCTCAGAGCTCAGAGATCAGTGATCCTGTTACACTCTCTGTATCAGGTGAGTGTGTGAGTTTATGTTATTACTTTTTTATTACATATGTTATTATTTTGGTTTTTATTATATGTAAAATGTATTGCTACTTTAAGTTTTCAGATTTGTTCCAGAGTTTTTTCAATGAACTGCACTGTAACTGAGTCTCATTATAATGACTTTACAGCTTCTTTCTGTCTGCTTACTTTTAATTCTCACTTTTCTGTCTTAAACCCTCAAATTCACTTGATTACTGGTCAAGACAGGAATCATCACAACTTATTATTCAGTCTGACTGCTGGAACATCATTTTGCCATTAATTTTAGTATAAATTACTAGAAAATCATTGATATGTATAAGAATCATGTTCTTCACCTAATAGTCAAGCTGATGCTACTGTAATGATTCTGCATGTTTGAAAAACGATTTCAATGCTTCACTGTTGTGGCTTCACAGTAAAGATCTGTAAGTTTAATTAAGTGAAGAAGATTTTTTAAATAGATACTGATGTGTGCAGTTGGTGGTGCAGGTTGTGTCAACCCAAGCTTACAACAGCAAAACACACTTTACCAGAACTTGTGTTGGCAGTAAGGTACTGTAAAATTTAGAGTAAACAACTGTAAAACATATTTACAGTGAATTACTGTAATATCATAATGTTGTATAAAATAATATAACCCAGAACACTTGCTCATTTGAGTGATGCAGGATAAAACTGAGCTGAAGGATCGTGCCAAACCATGACAACTTGGCAGTGCTAGGATTTGAACATATAACCTTCTGATTCATGACGCTAAGCTTTAACCACTGAGTCATCACAACTACACCATAATTAACTTGCACTGATTCAACTACTTCTACCACTGAATTAACTCCACTAAAAGATTACATTGAATCAATGCAAGCTAGTGGTGCTAGTTGCGGTACCTCAGTGGTTAAGGTTTCGAGTCAAGGATTAGAAGGTTGTGTTCAAATCCCAGCACCACCAAACTGCATTGATTGTGTCCTTGAGCGAGACTCTTCAGCTCAGTTGTTTCTTGCATTAACCAAATATATGGGGTTACGTGTTATTTTATACTATGTATAATATTACAGTGCTTTACTGTAAATATGTTTTATAGTAAAATTTGCTGAAAGTTTCACAGTACTCTGTTGGCAACCCAGATTGCCAGTAAATTACTGTAAAATCTACAGTAAAGTTTTTTACAGTGAAAACAAAGTTTCTGTAACACATCAGCCACAGCACAGAGCCCTACCTTCACTGACTGGAGATTTCAGCAATAAAGATCTGCTTGTTAAAAATGACTACAAATGTGCACTCTAATAAGAAAATCACAAAGCCAAACAATAATTTTCAATGTTGACAATATAATATTGTAAATATAATAGGATAAATTCAGGTATATTGGGACAGTTAAACTTAGCATTATTTATTTTCTGGCTTGATAAGTGAATGTCATTTATGTGACATCATATAAGGGGGTGTGATCAGAAAGAATGAGGTAGTTTTATTTATTATTTCATTTAACCTTTATTTAACCAGGTAAAGTCTCATTAAGATTTAAAAATCTCTTTTTCAAGAGATACCTGGGCAAGAAGGCAGCATGCAAAGTTTCAACAAGCAAAACAGTCAAGCAATTATACAACAGAGTTAGCATAGCATCATAGCATCCCAAAAAGTTGACCTAAAAAATTTCGCAATGTAGAAAAATGACACACACACACACACACACACACTATAGTTTTTTTTAAATAATAATGTTCTAAAATTATTATTTAAGACGCATATAAACACATGATAAACTGTAACAAAATAAGCATAAAATGAGTTCAAATCATGTCCAGATGTTTATAATGTAATCATTGTGAAGATTTTCAGACATGGGGAGGTCATTAGGAACAGCACAGTGTTCAGTTTAATTGGGTCTTAAATACAATAAGTGGAGAGAGGAAAAGTGAAGGGATGTGATGGATGCATGAATGGATGAATGAAACACCCCACAACTATGGTTAAATGAGGCATTGATGGATTATATGTGCATTAAATCATGTTTTTATGAAATGTGTAAATAAGCAGGTGATTAAGGTAGACTGGGAAATACAGAATGTTACTTAGACCTCCTACTGAGTATGCAGAGATTTCTACTTAGTGTACTGTCTTCATATCATTTTAATGATGTACAGTTATTTATTTGTTTGGCAACACGACCCACTTTTATTGATGTTTAGTCAAAACACAAAGTGTTAAAAAACAAGACCAATTCTAAACATTTCCAATATGTCTTTCAGTAAAGATTATATGTGTAGTTTTGCATTTTGTCTTCCACTTTTCCAAAATATTCTTTGCTCTATACACTCATAAAAATAAATTGATGTAGAGTAGAGAGAGATTAGAGACCTGCATCATCACACAGCAGTTATATTTTGACCCTCACTTCGATCACAGCTGTTATTTAAGTTAAAAAGTTTAAAGTTTCACTGCTGTGCTTTTACAATAAAGAGTTAAATGATTGAATAAGATTTTTAAAAAGACACTAATGCATGCAGTGTGATACAGAATTTGAGACACGATTTATAAATCATCATGTGGAAAAGCAAAATCACAGGAGCAATACAGTGACCTTTACACTTCAGTTCAATCGTTAATTTCTTTTTGTAGACAATATACTGTATACAAACCATGTAAAAATAAAAAGTCACATCACTGAAACCTTTACAATAAACACTGTATCTAAATGCTTAGTTAGGCACAAAGATTAAACTACTGCTCATGTTGTAAAGGTAACTCCAGCTTTTCATCATTTTATATCAACAGGAAAACCCAAACCGACTGTGAGTGTGAATCCTCAGAGCTCCGTCTACACTGGAGACAGAGTTACTCTGAGCTGTAATCTGCTGTCTGTTGGATGGACTTTTCTCTGGTACGATAATCAGCAGTCAAAATATCTGACACCTGTAGATGCACACAGTAACACACTCGATGTAACAGTCTCTAATGAAGGACAAATAAATTACTACTGTAAAGCACGCAGGGGAAACTACGACTCAGAGATCAGTTATCCAGCCACGATTACAGTGAGAGGTACGTCATGTTTTCTACATTTTCACTACACGTTTAAAATTAGGAAGATGGTGAAAACCTAATTATTTTATTATTTTCGTAACTGTTTCAGGAAGTATTATAATTATGTAATTATGTAAATATCTAATATGTTAAATTTATCCTGTATATAGTTAAAACGTTTTTGCTCTCTTTCTATAGCGAGACCAAAGTCTGTAGTGAAAGTACAGGCAGCTGAGCGTGTGTTCATTGGGGAAACCGTCACTTTCTCATGTGAGATACAGACTGGAGGATACTGGCAGTACCACTGGTATAGAGATAATAAAGAACTCAGTGATGCTGCAGGAAAGAAAATGTACACAATCCCTCATGTTAAAGCCTCTGAAAAAGGTGATTATACCTGTAAAGGAACAAAGTCATCAGACCCAAAATACACACAGACCAGTGATGCTGTTACACTGACTGTATCAGGTGAGTGTGTTTTATCTCACATATTGTCTATTTCATTAACAGTGAGAAGTGTAGAGGTGTATTTTGTATAAAACTGCTTTAAACCTGTCTTTTATACTTAATAATGTGGGTTTGTAAATTTGTCTGATGAACACAGTATGTTAGAAACTCTAATCCTGCCAAGAAACTCACCTCATAAACACTGGCTACATGAGCTAAAGGCACGGTTATTATCTTACTGTAATCAAACTTAATTTTGAACTTAACCAGAAAGTGCAAGATGCAGGAATGAAGTGTTTGTATGTGTGATGAATAAAAGTGATCTGCAGGTAAACTGATGTGATCTTCTAAGATTGTAGAACAGAGTTCTGCCAATATAAACATGTGATATAACAGTGAGAGATTACACTTATGACTTGAAATAATAAAAGAATAGAACAGCTACTTTTGCTATATTCAGCTTTATGGATTTGAAAAAAGAAATCATTATTCTACTTCTAATTGTTAATTTGAATAATATCCACTGAATGCGTAATGTGTATCAAAATGTGCATGGTCTCTGTACAGCAAGACCAAAGAGATCTGAGTATCATCAAGATGAATTTATCAAGATGACTATTTTGTCATTATATCATTTATTTATAATAAATCACACAACGCTAAATATGTTGAATAAAAGAATCACATCATGTGGGGACCTGCTACTGGTCTAATCTTTGTTCAGTTTCTCTTTCAGCAAATAAATCTGAACATGATTATTTTAACTTACTGTGCTACACTAATAAAGTAATACAATAATAGAAAAATATGTAGGCCTAGTTATTGTTTAGCTGAGACCAGGATCATCACAGAGACAGCAAAAATGTTTTTCACTCTGTAGAGGTGATTAGTACAGTAAAGATTACATTACTCCTGAACTGTGTGTTTCTTCTCTAACAGAAAAACCTAAACCTGAACTCACATCAGACCTTAAAGGAGCTGCACTGACAGGAAACCCAGTGATTCTGTCCTGTACACTGAAGCTGCAGTCTGCTGGATGGAAGTTTTACTGGATCAAAGACACACAGAGCACTGAGAGTGAGACTGAAACACACTCCTACTTCATCAGATCAGTTAGAGTCTCTGATAGAGGTCAGTACAAGTGCAGAGCTGGAAGAGGAAACCCAGTCTACTACACACACTACAGTGATGCACTCTGGGTAAACGTTACTGGTGAGTATGTGCCTGCACTGCACAGAACATGTTAACAGTAGAGCTGGGTAGGAACACACAGTTACTAACACTAACCCTAAGCTATATTTACACTTCTTTATATATAGAAGAAATAAATTTTCCCCAGTATCATACTCGAGTGTGAATGAGTGAAGAGGAGGAAGTTTGAACTTTTATACTGAACCACTGAGTGTAAAAAACTGCAGAATCGGAAAGAATGAGAGAGTTATTGTGAGGTGTTGTGAATTGTGTGTGTGTGGGTGTGTGTTTGTTGGGGGGGGGGGTTTAGTGGTTAGCATGCTTGCCTCGCACCTCTGGGATTAGGGGTTTGAATCCTGGCCCTGCCCCGAGTGTGTGGAGTTTGTCTGATCTTCCTTGTGCATTGGGGGTTTCCTCCAGTACTCCAATTTCCTCCGCCAGTCCAAAGACATGTGCTGTAGGCTGATTGGCATCTCTAAATTGTCTGTAGTGTGTGAATGGGTGTGTGAGTGTGTGATTGTGCCCTGATTGTGGTACAGAAAATGGATTGTGTGTGTGCGTGCAGCATGTAATAATGAGTAAAAAAATGTGAAATTTTGTGACTTAGCTCTGGTGCAATGTAGCACTTCAAACAGAAAGCTCCTTTTTACTCAGTAAATTATTGTCACTAGCATCTTTTATGCTCTATGTATAGTTTAATCTATAATCTTCCTTACTTCACACTGCAAATCTTTTTTTATATCATTTAATTTTCTTACTTTCTTAAGCAAAATACATTATAATATTGACATACATATTAGAATAATATGAGTATAATTATTAACAGGTGAAGCTCCTCCAGTGTCTCTGATCATCAGTCCCAGCAGAACTCAACACTTTACTGCTGACTCTCTCTCACTGAGCTGTGAGGACCAGAGTGACTCTACTGGATGGACAGTGAGAGGATACACACACAGTGAGACATTGTTCGATTGTTCATCAGTTTCAGGATCTACATGTAACATCAGCTCCCTCTCTACATCACACACTGGAGTTTACTGGTGTCAGTCTGAATCTGGAGGACGCAGTAATTCTGTCAACATCACAGTGCACAGTGAGTCATTTTATCAATTCTCATCAGTAGTATTTTAATATATAAAACATATCTAACATTTAAAAAAATTATTCTAAAGTTTTGTAAAGAAGTTAATTGATAACTTACTTGCAGTAATAACAGATGAATACTTATTTATTATATTGTGATTAACAGAATTGCAGTAAAACCTATTTTAATGTCTGAAAGCTACTGAAAAACTTCTGGAAACTTTACTTAACACAGTGCCTTAGTTCCTTTTAAATGAACAATTACATTAGACTCTTCAGCTCATGTAGCTCTCTGTTTCCTTCTCTCTGAGTCACTCTGTCATGGTTAACATAACTGCATAGCTATGTATTTCCATAACCTGAGAAAATGATGAAAGCTTTAACATTAAACTACATTCATAGATAGTTATTAAGCTGCTGCTGTGTTCTTTAAGATTTATGATGTTAATTGTGTTGTAGGCAGGACAGCATGTAGGTCTGAATGACTGCAATATTAGCTCGAAACTTCTGATATCTTCCATAACTGGATTTAATATTTTTTCAATTATTTTTAAAAATAATTTAAATTATAATATTCATAATATTCAGTCTGTAACTTAACTCCCATTTATTTGTAAATTCCACGAGCTTTGAGTGATTTGTAATTGTAAAAAAAAAAAAAGTCAAATGAAAAAATTGCCACCACAAGCAAAATAGAATACTAGAAAAATGTAGGGAAGTTAGAGCCTGTGGGTCATATAAATGCTACATTGCATATTAAACAAAAAGTTATATGGAGTTGCCATCCATATAACTTGTGATTCCTATTCATCTATTTCAGTCACGTTATCTCTTTCTTATAGCTGTCATAATTATGACCATAATTTATGATCCATACCAAGTCCCAGGGGAAAATATATAGAGATCTGGAGTCAGAAGAGACATTGCCAAATCTACAATTCACATACATTTACGTATTTATTTAATCTACAGTCCATCTCTGTACATGGGCAAGAGTCTGAGGGCTTTAGTGTACAGAAACCTAGCAGTACAAAGTACAAAATGAAGGCACAAAGATTATAAACTTTATGTAATCCCTATGTAAACTTATGTAAACTTGTGGACAGACCTCTACTGATCTGTTCCATGTGAGGTTACTGTATGACCACACTGCCATATTTATTATCAAAAGATTGTGGAAGATGTGGCTATAAATAAACAGCAGTATCACAGCAGTCTCTAGCTTCATAAATAGAAACAAAAGTTTGTGGTCACATTATTTGTGAGCTAAAACTAGCTAGTGAACTGTGTAGCCTAGGTAGATATGTACAGCTACCAAATGCAAATTCAACACTTGGAATCAACTTCAGACCTTTTATCTCCTTAATTTGTCATGAAATAAGGAGGAAACAGGCCACACCTGCTCATGAAACTGCATATCAGTCAACTGTCCAATTACTTTTGAGCCTGTGAAAATGGAGGAACTAATAAAAAATGGCTGTAACTCCTAAACAGTTAATGCAATATTTTTGTTAAACCCCTTGAATCCATTGTGGAGGTGTACAGAGGCAAAATGATGAAAATTGTGTCACTGTCTAAATACTTATGGACCTGACTGTAGATATGGACAGCAGATATGTACAAGAAGATATTTATTATTTTGAAAACCCACTGGTAAATCTACAGACAGCAACATTAAACATCAAACCTCTGCACATCTGTCTCAGACAAATGTTCAGATAATTTATTTAGCTTAGCACATATAGCTATAGCCACCAACTTACTGATGTAAAGTGCTCATTACAGAGAATGGAGTGTTTTGGAATGGAGTAAAATCAAATCATTCAAATTGAATCAAAATCATTATTTTTGACTGAGATTTTCAGAGTCACATTTTCCACAATCTTTTGGTCACAAATATGGCAGTGTGGTCATACAGTAATGTCATATGGAAGAGATCAAGAGGTCTGTCCATAAGTATTTGGACAGTGACACTGGAATTACAGCCATTTTTTACATAGTTCCTCCATTTTCACAGGCTCAAAAGTAATTGGACAAATTAACAATCATAAATTTTAGGAATATGTCTAATACTTGGAAGCAAATCCTTTGCAGTCAATGACTGCCTGAAGTCTGGATCCCACGGATATCACTAAATGCTGACTTTCCTCCCTTGAGATGCTTTGCCAGGCCACAATTTCAAAAATTGGACCTGACTGTATACTTGTATTTTACACACTTTGTGTTTTCAGTGTCGTCTTTCTCTTTCCTGCAGATGGAGATTTGATCCTGGAGAGTCCTGTCCATCCTGTAACTGAGGGAAATCCTCTGACTTTACACTGTTTAATTCGGTCAAAGATCTTAGATTCTGGTGCTGATTTCTATAAAAATTATTCCATCCTCCAGTCCCAGACTAAAGGAGAGATGACCATCCACACTGTCTCAAAGTCAGATGAAGGTTTCTACCACTGTAAACACCCAGAGAGAGGAGAGTCACCGAAAAGCTGGGTTTCAGTCAGAGGTGAGAAATAATTCTTATATTCATTTAAAGAAAACTTTTGCTGTGTTGGAGTCAGTTTTCCATTCTTAAAGCATTTAAAAAATATTTATTATGACTTATTTCTCCTTTACACCTTTTAAGCTACATGAATGCTAGTCACAAGATATTTACTACTCATTGTAATTTATGGTGTAGAAATCTCATTAAACCTCCTTGAAATGACACGACTTTTACACCATTTTCAGTAAAATAAGCACAAGTTATGTTGTATTTGGAGTACTGTAGACCAGAGAAACATGCTGAGTGATTATCAAAGGCTGGCAGGCTAGACTCTGTGTCGATGTTTAGCCAAGATACTTGCATTTCAAGCATTAACACTTTATTTATTAAAGCTCACTTCAGACACTCTACAGTCAACAAACCATCTATAGGCTGTGACTAACCTGCCAGGTGACTGTCATCAACCAGCCTATCAACTCATGCTAGACAATACAGCACTGTCCAAAAGGAAGCCTGATTTTTATACACATTTTGTCTTAGATGTTTATTTTATGTCTTCTACATTATCAGTAGGAAAGAGCAAATATATCTGTCCTCATGTTCAGATTCATATTTTGACATGAAACTTAAATGTATGACCACTAAATTAATGCTTTATATATGATTAATTGTAATTTATTATTATTTTAATTATATTATTATCCATAGTATTTACCCCTTCATTTCTAGCACATGGAGAAGCTCCATCATCGGTGCTGAAGCTCCTCAGCAGTGTCGTAGCGGCCTCTCCGTATGTGCTGGTGACCATCATTCTGGCAGTGAAATGTTCCAGAGCTCGAAGTAAGAACTCACAGTGTTCTTCATTAGCTATAAAATTAAACCCTAACATTTAATAAGAGGCTAATTTGAAGTGCTCATGATTGTGTATTTTACAGATGACCCTGATGAGGACAACAGACCGTACAGAGTGATAGAAGCTGAAGCGTCTGTCTGACTGTCAGGTTTTTACATTATTTTTATAAACTAGCTTTTAAATAACAACATCTCTCAGTGCTACAGAGAACACATTCGTGTATGTGCTCTGTCAGTAAGTACAGTTTTAGTGATGAGTGGCTGTGACGCTGTTTCTGTGATTTTGGATGAAAGCTTTAACTTCTAATGATGCGTTAGGTTTTATATAGAGTGATTTCTATTCCTGATATATTTGTATTTGTATTACTTGTATGCATTTATTTTCACTATTTAAGCTTTGCTTTGTATTATTGTTGTTTTTTTAGCTATATGTCTTGTAATTTGTTTAAATTCCATATTAATGTTTATATTGTAGCCAGCATTTACTCAGGGATGAATATGCAGTATGGTTTGATGCAGTGTGATATTTGTAATTAAATAGAGTAAGGCTTATTTTGTAATATTTTATGGAAAGATGAGTTTTGTTGTTTAAAACAATGTTGTAATGAGACTGAAGTGTGCTTGTTGGATACATTTTAATAAAAACAATGAAGTCTGTAAGAAAAAAAAAAGGTTTTCAGTTTTTACTAAATACCCCATTGGATCATTTATTGCCTAGTTGTCTTTCATAACCCATTCAAAAAGGTTGACAGAGCAGATTTGTTTGAAAATGTTGAGGAGAATGGAGTGTCTGCGTCCTGCAAGACTACAAACCACGCCTATTACAAGGAACGCCCACTACAAGGAACGCCTACTAGCAAATCACACTACACAACATTCCCACGCCCTCTACACAACATTCCCACGCCCTCTCCCCCCTAACCCTAACCCTATGTTTTACGTATTTGTGGTGGGTGTAACTTGTAATAGTGGGTGTGCCTTGTAAGGGGTGTGGTTTGTAATCTTGCATACGGATACACTTGCTATTGAGAGCTACAGGAAGCACGTGACTGCGTGGCGGCGAGAGCAAAGAGAGTCGCAACTCTTTATTTCAGTGGCGCTGGTTTGCCAGAGAGAGCGAGCGGAGTTGGGATTCTTCCTTCATGACTGGCAAATTAAATGTCATTGTCCATCTGCAGGTATGAGTAATTCCTTTTTATGCTGTTTCATTCATCCTTTTTTAGTGGAATATTTTGTTTTGTATATTTTCAGTCGTTTTGTTTCTTTTGTACTTGTTTAGACTGGATGACGTTTGCACTCCCAGCAGATGTGTTTGCTCTCTGTACTGGTTTGGATCGGATGAACCCATTTAGATGTTAGTGGAGTTGTGTTTAAATGGTAATTGCGTTTATTTTAGACAGACTGGGCACGTATTGTGTAGCGGGGGCTTCCTCGTCATCATGGTTACGGGGGAATTCCTGCGTCCAGAGATGCTGCTGCTTTGCTTCGTTGACTTTGGTTTTGAGTTGTCCTGCAGGTTCCAGTCATCTCTCCATCTTTCTCACAGACTGGGGGATTTGGGTTGTTGATGTTATTGTGTTGGTTTGTCGATTGTGTTTTGTTATGTTATTTTGATTGCATTGTTTTATGTGTATTTTAGTTTAGATATTTTTGTTTATTATTTGTTTAGAAACCATCATATGAACGGAAATGATCTGGATGCAGTCTGGTTTGGTTACGCCTGTTGTCTCTGATTGTTGGCATTGTGTACCATCGCTGAACATCCTGCATGACTTGAATTTCTTTTCTGTCTGTTGAAGGAGCTCAGCGCCTAAAGCCGGGGTTGGATCTTCTGGTGGCAGTTTTTCCATTCACTTGTTGGATCTTATTCACTTGTGCTGTATGCTGTGCTCTCAGTATCGTGTGTGTGTGTGTGTGCTATTGGGGTGACTCCTTGATTGGTGGGCTGATTGTGTCCATCCTTAACCTCCTCCCTGTGAGTAAGCCTCGGCTCCTCCATTAGGAAGTTCAATGATCGTTTCTGATCTTCAGATGGATATCGTATATCATATTTACACTTAGTGTGTGACTATCAGTGACCTGTCTTCATGGTCTGTTTCATGGATTATTTTTTTATTGTGGGTTGTAAATTAATATTTGTATTTTTGTATATCTACGTCTCCTGCCTTTCACTAGTGAAACGATCCTGTGTTGTTCTTTTTGTGATCCTGTTTAGATTTAGTAAATATTCTGAGTAAATTTCCCAGGGTGGTGTAGTCATTGCTTTCTATTTAGCACTTGAGCTATTCTCTTTGCCCCTGATGCCACACAGTGAAAAACCCCATCTCTTTACACCTGTTACTGTGTCTTATCTCATGAACATATTTGGCATGGGTTTGTACAGTTTCACCAAATTAGGAAACATCCAGGACAACCTTCCCAAATTGCAGATTGTTTACTGACTGCTGAAGAATCAACACAGGAAACATCCGTTCCTTCTTGAAGTCTTTGTAAATGTAACAAGATCCAAGCTCTTGTCTCTCTATTTCTTTTTTTTCCCTCTTCAGGTATAGCTCATGAGCCACCCATATTCATGTCACTTGTTTCTCCTTTTTCCTTAATAAGGTATTGTAAGAATGATTGATTGTGTGTCGGCTCATTAGCGGAAAACTGCTAACAGTTCAAAGCAAACAAATAGCAGGTCACTGATTGTTTGCTACAGCTGACTACATTAAGTCATTACAAGCAATAGACTGTATATAAGCAACACACAATTACAAAAATATATGAGAACAACAGTCCAGGAAGTGAATCTAGGCAACAATAGTTTTCCTCCCCACTATAAAACTAAACAAACTGTACATGGATTGTGCAGAAAAGGATGACATAACCATCAGGACAGTCTATGTGAAGCAGGGAAAGCTCACAATCTGCACATCTGAAGCAGGGACCTGATGATGTACAGCCTCAGTTGTATCAGTAGTTGAAGACAGTGACTTTGACCATTCTTGGCCAGAATCCACAAGTCACAGTTCCTTTCATAGTGCATGCTCTTTATGTAAAGTCTGAACAGATATCCACCAAAAACACACCCCATCTGCTCCTACCCAACAGAAAGTAGTCTACAGTCTAAAAGAACACGCTGTGGAATGCAAATCTTTACTGATATATGCTAAACAAACTGATTCAGACGTCCCTCAATGTGAAGACTTATGACATTACCATGCCGGTAAAATCACAGTCACATATTTAAGATGATAAACCATTAATGTGGAGTATTACAGCAATTTTATATTTAAAAATACATTTTAATCATTTAACATAAAAACTGTAAATGGGCTTTTATGAGGTTGTAGGTTAAATGTTCTGTGTAAAGTCGTGTATATATCCATCTGAAAACCCAGCATTGTGGATTTATTCCGTTTATATAGAACAGCATATTAATCTGAAACATAAGAGCATGAAACAATGAGGTAATGACGTATATGTGAAAGCCTACAGTAAACAGACTTTGTCATAATTTGAACATTAAATTAAACACTTGAAATTGAATTGAACATTTTTTTCCCAACAAAAGTACCAGGGATTTGCTAAAACCTAATTACGTTAGTGTTTATGATACAGACTGAGTGAACATTTCCAACTCTGTTCATCACTGGGCTTGAAAATGGCTGTTGTGTTTTGGCTTTTCTCAGCAGTGTGAGTTAAACAGTGAGAAAGAGGGAGCAGGTGCTAAAATGTTTTTGCACTGCTGAGACATCGTTTCACACTCTCAAGCTAAAAGGCTAAAAGATGCACTACTTAAAACTTCTATGGGAGGTCCAGATGACTTGTAATGAATAATGAAATAAGAAAAAGAGAATATAATATTATTGTGAATGAAGCAGCTCCACACAGATATACACCAGTCAAGTTTGTCACCATATACTGTAATAAATAAAAAGTTTAGAACATTAGACACATTTACCCTGACTTTGAGTATACAGTATGTTAAACAAAAACATAATGCTAACTCTCTGCTCATATGTGAAGCTCAGTACCACAGTAAAGCCACATTCATTGCAGTTATGTTGTGTTTTACTTGCAGTAGCTTGTAGAACCAGTAGGTACACACAGCACAGCCGAGCTCAGATGTGCAGACGCTAATCTATGATTACTGAGGCTTTTTTTTTTTCAGCAGCAGTGATGGCAGTTTAAGACAAACCTTTAAAGTAACAAAATTCCAACTTCTCAGTTTCACTTCATGCTCCTGTCCTACCTAATAATCTGTTCTCTCTATGGAGAGCTGTAAATGCACTCCGGCTGCCCGATATGATTAACTCACATCTACTGCTGTGGCTCCTCTCAGCCTCGAAGCTGCCTGACTGCTGTTGATGTTCTACGATTGCTCTGTTCCTCCTGCTGCTTCGGCTTTCTGCATTATGACTCGCCTCCTGCTGCTGTGGATAATCTCACCTGTATACCCTGAAGGTGTGCACTTCCCCAAACCAGTTTATATCCACCGCTCACCTTCCTGCTTCACTGAGTAGTCTTATCTGAAAACCATACACAACTGCAAATTAGCTCACGTCAGTTATTTCAGATCATTTCAGATCTAAAAAATAACCATTCACATCTAGCAATGAATGTTCTGATTAATTAACATTATTACACTGAGTTTCCTCTTATTTGTTCTTCAGAAAATAAGTGACGTTCAGTGGTGTAAAGTAACGAATTACAAATACTCTCGTTACTGTAACTGAGTAGTTATTCTCAGGAATTGTACTTTATTAGGTAGTTTTAAAACAGGGTACTTTTACTTGAGTACATTTTTAGCGCTGTATCGGTACTTTTACTGCGCTACTTTCCCTCAACCTGCCGTCGCTACTTTATATGTTTATTTTTTCGTCAACGGTGATTGGCTAAGGAGAATAATCAGTCCCGTGATTCCCGTCGAATCAAATCACACATAGAAAACTTGCATCAGACAGACTTCAAGACACCTGGCGCCAATTTAGTTTAATCATGGAGGAGGGAGGAAGTGTGGTGGATGCTTCAACATGCAACAGCTCAAATACAGCACTTCAGCATCCTTGGCCACAATGAAGCAGCTTTTTGCAGTGAAGGCGAAGAAGGACAATTGTGTCATTATGTCGTGTCAGCTTTGCCTGCCTAGACCTGTTGAAATATCGGCATTCAAGAGTTCTTCCTCTAATTTGAAAAAACACATCGAGGTAAGTTTTGAATATCTGCTAAGTATCATACCTTAAATATGTTAAATGTTATAATAAAAGTCACAACCAATATAGTGCAGGGGCGTAAATGCGCAATCTTTCTGGGAAAGTGTGTTCATGTAGAGGTTTTATGAGCCAGCGTGAATTAGGGATGCACTGAACGTTTGGCAACCAAAAAATAGCACAAAAACTGCTGGACACTCTTAGCTTGTTAGCCAGGGTTCAAAGTGCACCTATCGTTAACCTCTCGTCACAGCTGTATTTTTGCCTCTTACACAGGTTTCGCTCAGCATATAAACACATTAACCTGCTTTCTGTCGGCTTATTATCGGTGCATATATTAATGTAATGTGTTCTCACATGGGGATTTAAAATTGTAGTCCATGAATAGCAAGTAACATTTATATTTTATAGTTTTATATTTAAATCATGTTTGTTTGTTAAATGATGCAAGCAAAAGTTATCAGTGGTTACAAATGTGAGTTACTCAATTTTGAAGTGTATTCTTTTTACAGAGAAAACATCCATTGAAATTAAAGCAGTACAATGAATGTGTCTTGAAAAGAAAAAACTCAGAAGAACAGAGGTGTGATTCAGCTGTGAAACAGATGAAGATTAAAGACTACTCCATGTCATGCAGGCAGGTTACTCAGTCCACAATTGACAGGCTTGTAGTTGAGTTTGTCTGGGAAAGCCTTCAGCTCTTCACCATAGTTGAACTTCCAACATTCAAAAATCTAATCCATACAATGCAACCTAGCTGTACAGTTATGTCCAGACCAACTGTGAAGTTGAGAATCGAGGAAGCAGCCGCAAAGGTAAAAAAAAACATTGCTGAGATGGCAAAAGTCAGCTATATAGATACCACTACTGATTGTTGGACAGCTCGACAACGGAGTTACATCGGTGTAACCGCACACTGAATCTACACTGGAAAGAAGGTCTGCTTCGATTGCCTTTAGACGCTTGAAAGGATCCATACATTTGATTTGCTTGCAGGGTGTTATGTGGCTAGGCGATAAGATGTTCAAAAGTGTCGCGCCGGCCCTGCTTGTCCGGGAGGACAATATATATGGTATGAAAGGAGCCAAGTGCGGAGACGGATCAAAAGACTCCGCCTAAAATGCGGCCGCCTAAAGCGGGACACGAACCGGAGAGTTTGTGAACCCCAAGCTGTAACTGAGCTAATTCTATTGTATGGGATTTGTGAGTGTTGCAGTGCTTGTGAAACTGGATCGGGAAGCTCAGATCCAACGGCTGAACTCAAAAGCGCTGCAGTGCGGCGGAAAAACAACTCAAAACTGGCCCTCCTTCTGGCCGAACTTAAAGGCACCAAATGAGACAAAAATCTCTAACTTAAGATGGCTGAATCTTTATCTGGGAGTGAGGACTCTCAGTCTGTCCTCCTCTTTAGTTTTGTGCCTACTTCCTCTTTAATCCTGAGCTCCCTTTTCTTTCTTTCCCTCAATAATTTCTCTCCCTTTCCTTTTCTTTCTAAACCTAAATATTTTATTTTATTTCTTTTCTTCTCTTCTTTTTTTACATATCAAAATCACCGATCAGAGTAGCGTGGCGCTGCTCTGTTACCTGGCACAGATCTATATCCGCACGCGGAGTGAGGCAATCAGAGGGCTTATAAAGAGGCGCGGCCAGGTGCTGCACGTTTACACTGATTACCTTCTTGAGATCACCTCGTTATAAAAGCCCGTGCAGGTGGCCGTGGATCTGCCTGAGAAGGCACCTGCCGCGTTACACAGGGATCCTGGATGACATCCACTCGGAATATGGCATCTCAGGAAAAATAGTCAGAACAACAACAACTGATAGTGGATCAAATTTAATTAAAGCATTTAAGGTGTATGGTGAACAGAGTCAGCAAGAGTTGACTGGTGCTGACTCTGCTGAGGCAGTGACACTGGAGAGTGAGGAAGATGCAGAAGGAGTTGAGGTTCAGGACACCTGTTCTATTTTAAACACTAACAGTGGGTTGGAGTATCATCTACCCGAGCATCAGCGTTGCGCGTGTCATCATCTTAATTTGGTGGCTACTGTGGATGCTTCCAAGGCAGAGGACAGCAGTGAGGTATATAAGAAGCTTCCCCGTTCAACGTTTGCAAAATGCCAGGCATTATACAATAAAACCAGCCGGTCTGCCATCAATGCTGAGATTGTCCAAGAAGAATGTAAGCTGCAGTTCATTCAGCCCAACCACACAAGATGGAATTCGGTGTACAGTGCTGCAGAGAGGGTAATGCGGATCCTAAAGGAGCAGGGAGAAGCATCCCTTCAGAATGTATGTGCAGCATTCAAAATGAAAATGTCAGTCTGTTTGCTCAATCTCACATTGTTCTAATTGGAGTACTTAAGGTGTTTGTTTCTTGCTTCTCTGAATACTGCACTGTGATGAAGCCTGTATCCATGGCCTTGAACATCCTTGAGTCTGAAACCAACACTCAGATGGGGTGGCTGCTTCCCACCATCTACCTTCTTGAATCCAAGTTCAGAAAGATGGAGAAGATGGAGGCTTCAGTCAAGGTATGTCTTCCCCTTATTCGTGCTCTGCAGCAGGCTCTACAAAAGCGCTTTGGGGAGTTTATGGAAGATCCGGAGCTCGTCAGTGCTGCAATTCTTCTTCCAAAATTCAAAACGTCATGGACAGACAAGGCCCACATCATAAAAGCAGGTAAGATGTTCCTAATATTTTGTCAGGAGTCATGGGTACATTTTGCTTATCCCACTTGTAACTGGTCCACTACTGTGTATGGGTTTGTGTGGAGTTAAGCTATTGGTTCAATATTTATTTACTGGCCTACTGTAGCACAGTCAGACTGTGAAACAGTGTTAGAAAAGACAAGGGTATTGAGGGGTTATAGGGGAGTAAATGCAGCAGGGCTTATGTAGCAAGTGAACGGTTTTATTTAATTTCTAAACTATCCATGAAAACCCCAATAGTTGGTCCATAACACACTAGTAAACATGCCATAGTTTGTCTATCAGCATTATCCACAATTATTATTAATGTTTGTGTGTATGGTAGGTATGGATTACATCCTGCATTATCTTGATGCCATTAAGGGCACCCAGCAAAACGAATCACAACGTGATGCCTCTGACGAGGATGACTTCTTTTCTTCCATTAAGACTGTTCCATCCCCAACTGCATCTGAATTGGATGGATACTTGGCTTGTGCCTCAGAAGAGATGGGACTGCTTCACTTGTTTCCTTTGGTGAAAAAGCTAAGCCTCAAACTGAACACACCCTTGCCTGCCTCTGCAGCATGTGAGTGCCTTTTTAGTTGTGCTGGGCAGCTGTTTACTCCTAAACGAGCAAGGCTGGACAGTACAAATTTTGAGAATCAGCTCATTGTAAAACTGAACAACAAATTCAGAATATAGGCTCGTTGTTGACCCCTGCACTAAAATCGCTGCAAGCCTGCGTTCATGTTCAGAGACTTGTCAGTTAATGCATGCTCTATTCACTTCAGTGTAATTTTCTAATTTGTGCTACAGGCTCATCTTTTTATGTTAAATTGTTAATGTACAATGCTTTGCAACCTTTTATTAACCTGCAAGAAGACCTCTACAGAATGCTTGTCATAAATGTTACCTGATTATTGTGATTATTATTATGTGTTACAAATATTACATGCCTGGATTTTCAGTGCTAGCAGTCAGAACAGGGTTCCCACAGGTCCTTGAAAGTTTGTGAATCTGAAAAAAAAAATTTCAAGGCCCTGGAAAGTTTTTGAAAATAAACATACATAGATACAGAAGAAGATTACAAAGAATGGCTTGCCAGAGATCCAAAGGACCATCACTTGGCCAGGTGCAGAGCCTGTTGTAAATCTCTCAAAGTGCATAGGATGGGAGAAGCGGCTCTTTCAAGTCATGCAGCTGGATCTACACACAAGACGGCACTGCGGAAATCGGAAGCAGGTAAGTCCTACCATAGCCTGCATCTGACATAGAAATGTTGATTTCGAAGGCTGTTGAGTTGTTGGCGATGTGGATAAATTTGCACCAGCTCTGCAATCGGCACTCCAGTCACGCCACGTTCATTTATATAGCGCTTTATACAACAGATTGATTTAAAGAAGTGGTTCTCAAAGTGTGGTACGAGTGCCAGTAGTGGTACTCAGGCGCCCTCTAGTGGTGTGCAGAGGAATCACTAAATTAAATATAAATGAATGTTAAAACACAATACATTTTAATTTCATCTTTATTTGAGTATATATATATATATATATATATATATATATATATATATATATATATATATATATATATACATATATATATATATATATATATATATACATATATTTATATTTATACATTTAAGTATAGTACAGTTTTTATTTAACTTTTAGGTACAACACATTTTAATTTAATCATTATTTAAGATTTTATTCACCTGTGTGTAAGCACAGTGCGGTTATAATGTTCAAACTGTGTATTTACAATGTTAAAGTGGCTGACAACAATAAATATTCTTATTAGGAATAAAACTGCCTCGTTTTTTTAACTGTGCAGAGCTGTAGCTGAATAGTTATCCCTACTACACTACTGTATTTTAATGTTGGTCATTATGGTGGTACTTAGAGATCCAAATAGTTTCTGAGGTGGTACTTGGTATAAAAAGTTTGAGAACCACTGATTTAAAGCAAGCAGCTTTACAGTATTAAATATGAAAAAACAGTGTCTGTCACTTTCAGTTAGAATTACAACTTGATTTTCTGTTATTAAGCAGCTCTCCAGTGTGGAGCTAGCTAATGATAAAATCTTTTTATTAGTGAATGCAAAAATAAATAAATCATTACATTAAAGTGATAGTCTGGTTTGCACAGATTAAAGCTTAATCTTGCTCAGGACTGTTTTGATTATTATAGCATTATAATGTTTTTTTAAGGGAGCTAATGTTGTGATTAAATAATTTATCCAAGAATAAAATGTCTCACTTACCTTTATTTTGGTCCATATCCATATGTGTGACAAAAGGAGATGTGATGTCTGTCTGTCATCTCATTTTGTGTGCCAAATATATATATTTTTTTATATTGTAAAAAAAATAATAGTAATTGTACAATGGTAATATCATTGTTTGACATTTACAAAAGCTGGAGTGATTACCTAATTTATTAGTTAGAATATGTGTAACTCCATATATTTATCCAATTGTAAAAACTGAGTAATAGAACAAAGCCTACTGATTAATTGGTGAAATACAATTAGTCGATTAGTCAATTGTTGTAATAATCGTTAGATTAATCGATTATCAAAATAATCATTTGTTGCAGCCCTATCAGTGGTATCAGTAGGCTTACCAAGATATTGTATGTCACCCATTGTAAATCAAATATTGTGTTAACATATGTAGGCTATAAGCTAATTGGTTTATGATGCATATATAAATACATAGATATACCTGACTATTTACCACCACAGGAAATAGTTGTATCAGCTGTTAAATGGGTCTGGATGGAGTGTTTTTAAAGGTGGTATTTAAGTCCTTGTGCCCAAGCTGTGTTATATTTAGATGTCATACAGCAGTTGTTCTTATAATAAGTCAGTGTTATTTCTTACAATATGTCTATTTCTTACAGCACCCACTTTAGTCAACTTTGTGGAAAGGTTGGTGACATCAACTCCTACACCATGTAGACCTGCAACGGCTACCACCATTGCCACATCCTCCAAACAGTCAATAATCACAGAGAGGACACATTAAAAGCTCAGGTCCTGTGGTGTTTGAACATGATGGAGTCTCACTACTCTTTCAATTCCAGTGAAGGGACAGGTAAATGAAATGATTTGAACTTTCACCTATGACATCATTTTGAGATTCCAAGGTTAAGTGCAGCAAAGTACCAAATGCCAAAGTTTGATTTAATGCTGTCACAGATTTGTATGCAAAGATTTGTATTTGTATGATTTTATGTGCTTCAAAATGATTTCACAGTCAAAGGAGGTGCCGAAATCTGACTTTGTGGTGGCTGTACTTTGTGAAATGTGTTTGATTTCAATCTCTTTCTTTTTTCTTTACTTGTAGGTGTGCTATTTTCTGCAATTTTTTCCGACAGTGCAGTTGCGAAGACTTTTGCCTGTGGAGCAACAAAGTCCACGTACATTTGCACGCATGGTTTGGCTCCGCATTTCAAACACTTGTTGTGCAAAAAACTCTCTTCTAATAGGGAGGACTATGATGTTTTCAGTGCTTACACCAAACCCAAATATGTTCAGTCAATGACTGTATCTTGTGTTCAATAAACAAAACATTTGTGATAATCTGTTGCCCAAATATTTTATTTAATGTAATGTTGAATTGTTTTGCTTGTTAAGATAATGTAAACCCATGAGGCGAGAAAAACTTAAAAGCATATTCATATGTCTTAAAACTTCTGGTTACATGATCCTAAGCTCCTTTCAATAAAATCCATGCAAAAGTTAATATCAGAATTTTTAGAATACAATATAGGATATACCGAACATTCTTCAGTTTTATGCAAAACAGAAATACGACAAATAGAATATCAGATCTCTGTCATATGGCCAAAAATAAATGCAAAAAAATGTTTTTTTGCATAGTTGTTTGACACATGAAAACTGTAACAATGTATCTTAACAAGGTAACACGATGTAACCTTGCTCTCACTTGAAATGTGTATTGGGTATTGGACCTGGATAGTCCTTGAAAGGTCCTTGAATTTGAAGTTAACCAAGGTGTGGGAACCCTGGTGTTAGTCTCAATTCATACAGAATTGTGCTGCTCTACTTTCCATGGTAACAAAATAAGGATTTTCTAATCTCAGGATCTACCTGATAATTATCTTCTGTAGGAAGAATAATTGTGAAGTAAAAGTTTGTTGTTCTGTTGTAGTGGAATATACCATAGCGCTATTCAGGGCACTCCCCACACTCTTTCCTTCTCCGACTGCACCACCTAAGAAGCTGGGACATGCCAGTGAGGCATTGCTTCATGTCCTTCAGGTGAGAGTTTGTTCACATTTTGTCACATCCAACTCTTTTTGTTTGGTAGTATGCAATGGCTTTTATATGTTTGATTTTCTGTTGTACCCTGAAGAAAATGTTCATATTTTTTATCTTTTATTTCAGCAAACAGAAGATCCCACAATCTACCTTCAGACGAGATCTCTCTCCAGCCCTGTTTTGCTGTTTGATGGTTCCAACTGTCTTATCGCTATTGGAACCACTCCCGTCACCACATTTGCCAAGGAAGACTTCAGTGAAGGCCTGCTGTATCTGATGGCTTACTACTACACCCTTCATCTTACATACTCTAAGTGTGTGGCAACCCTCTGGCAAACATCTGGAGGAGTTGGAGGGACTGATGTTCTGTGTTCAAGGAATTTAAGAAAAAAGTAAATGTTTATGATGTGTGTTTTTTTTTCTTGTTTTTTTGTTTTTTTTGGGGGGGGGGGGGGGGACTTTGTTCTTTATACGAAGTACTTAATGGCTTTTTACTAAGTTGTTCTGTAGTTTTCTTTCAGTTTCTCATGTTGAATATCTTTCAGTGTTCAGTAATGTCAAAAACATTCAATGTTTTGTTGCAATAAGTTGAAGTATTTTTGAGAAGCAGCAAGTAATGATTGTTTTTGCATCATAACTACTGTATGTTACAAGAGTCTTCATTTGAATAAATAATTGTTGACGATATGTATGCGTGATCTTGATTTTAATAGTCTTGTTTTAAATTTAAATGCTTTGTCTCACTTTAAGTCAGAATATATAATGATGACAATTCTTAAATTAAGAGGAATTATCTTGTTTAGTAGCTCTGGTTTTAAGATATTTTCGCACAAGTTAAGATAAGCAAACTTTAAAAATTAATTAAAAAGCTAGTTTTAAGTTAAGTAGACTAAATGCACAGCTTGGAATAAGTGTTTTAATGCTTATTTTAAGACATTTTGTTCTTTTCTAAAGGCTAGATATGTTTTCTTATTTCAAGAAATCTTACCAAGTGTAATTATCTTACTGCACTGGCAGATAATTTGACTTGTTTCTAGTCTGTATCTTCTTAAATCATGCATTTGTTTCTTATATTTACACGGTTATTTTTTGCAGTGTGAAAACAGTGTTTAATGACTATTTAAGGTTTTACTCATAAAATAAATTGGGTCGAATGTAAAAAAACACCACAAAATAGCAGAATGCACTGTTCATGCTAAATTTAGTATCAACCCTTAGCTACAGACTAATGAAATAATCATACAGAACGTGATGACAGGACTCTCAGCCTGATAATTCAAAACTTACTTCACCACCAACCACTGTAATGAAGACACACAGAGAACATTTACTCACAGAGTGGACGGATCTCCGTCCTGTCCTACTGATGACTAACCGACTGACTGTGAAGTGTCTGTGTTAAAGCCTCGACACTTCCTGTGTTCTTAAACACCAATCACACTTCAGTGAGAGAGAGAGAGAGAGAGAGGATTCACACATTTTCACCCTGAACACAATATTTTTACCACTCATAATGTGCATTATGTGCAGTTTAGCAATGGTGTAGAAAAAGTATCTCTCCAAATATCTCTCCAAATACAAAGTCTAAAAACAATAAGTGTTGAAAGAGGAAGTACAGAGGCAGAGAGAGATGTTCTGTTCTGTATATGAGGCGAAAAAGTCTTGGTGTTGCTGACACTAATAACAGCAACTGATCAGCATGTAAGCAGTCAGGAAAATCTTGGTGTGCTGTTATGTTTTTTTTTAGCCTAAGGTTTAAGCAGATCATCAGTTTTACTGTTAGAGCTGTTAGTAAAAGGCCCGAAATGAGACACATGAATTTTAAACTTTTTCTAAGGGAGCAAATATATTGTTTCATTCACACATGGTCTGATGGTCTGAATGTTGCTGTCTGTGTTTGTTATGTCTGTTTCTGATGAGACAGGACACAAGTGAATAAACTCAGTGTGATCTTTATTAAGTGCAAACCAATAAACTTCATCATAATTACAAGCAGAGGTCCTTTACTTCCAAAGTAAAGGAAGGCAACATTAAAGTAAGCAGATCCATAATCCAAAAAACAGATTTACACAGGAACATGGGATTAAGACTCACTACTGCACTAATAAACTCAACAAGATTTCAAGCAAGGTGAGAATCATCAGGGTATAAAAAGACAAACAAATCATGGGCTAAATCATATCACCGAACCTCCACTGAGTCTCAGGACTCTTCCTCTGATTTGTGTCTTGATAACTGTTAACAATTTTCAGTAGACTCACAAGTAAAATATCCAGTTTAGGTGAACACAGCACTGTACTTAAAGCTTTTATGTTATTAGGCTTCAGTTTCTGATTAATTCTACTCACTGCCTGTGGATGGTATGGACACATTTCAAGCTATTTCCATTCTGAGCTCTCTGTGTTTAGATTTTTTGTGGCGCAAAATAATGTGTCGTAAGTTAAGATACGATGCTGTAGAGGCTGCAATGACATCTAACATTATGTTCATCTTTCATTATTAGCTCATCTCATTGAGTGCTGATAGTGTTTGTGCTGAAAACCATGGCACATGCCACAGAAACCAGCAGTAGTGGGAACATGCATGTGTGGCGAGGGTGCCGTACAGGTTTTAACACACAAGCCCAAGTTCATCTACTTGTAGAAAATTCGACTACGCCACCTGGGGGATTTTCACCCAGGAAATAGAAATAAACCCCAAAGTTTATTATTAGGTCACACAGGTTCACTTCTCTTATAAAAGGGTAGGCAAGAAACGTAGGTATCGTATAAAAATACAAAGTTTATTCACAATGAATTCAACAAGGTAGAAAAATACTTAAAATAGCCTCAATGGTAACATGCCACTCCTGGCAGCTCTCTCTCTCCAATAGCAGTTCAATAAACAAAAATACACTATCCCACGGGGCTGAGGTTACACACAGGAGTGATCAGCAGCAATAATTATCCAAAAGCACACTTCCACACACCCCACCGTGCACTCAGATCACACACCCAAACACTTCAAAAAGTGTCCAACGGCAAACGTTGAAGCAGCACCACCACCAAAGATCCTTCACCCATGGGACCCCAGCTCCTGAAAGAAAATCAAAAACAAAATAGATAATTCTTATAAACAGAAGTAAATGAAAATCAAATGGAGTCACAGTTCCATCAAAAAACAATAATAATGGGTACAAAAAAAATAACCACAATACAGCACAAACAACATACAAAAATTCAAAAAAAAGGAAGAAAAAGAAAACCCAAAGAAGAAACTCAGCTCAACTACGAGGAAGACAGGACTCATAGGGAGCGACCGCGTAGTCTGTACGCCAGCTCCGATAATCAAACGGACGATCCTCCACCCTGAGATAAAAATAAATAAATAAAATAAACTAGAAATCAAAAGAAACCAGACAGCAGCAGCAATCCCCTTTTATTAGTTGCGAAGTAACAGCACTCTTGCATCGTGGCAGCAGAAAAACGACAGAGCTGCAACACTAATCACCCAAAACGAAAGGGAGAATCCTGCAGCAAATACGAATAACAAAACACAAAACACTGTTACTAATAATCACCCACTAAAATTGATTTTAGTGGGTGAGATCACATGACCCAAGTACTGCACTTCACGTTTAAAGAAGGCACACTTGGACAACTTGGCCTTCAAACCTTCCCTGAGTAACCGGCTTAAGACTACCTCCATCCGAGCTAGATGTTGGTCAACAGAAGAGGAAAACAACAATGTCATCCAGGTACAAGAGAAGAGACTGGCACTGTTGGTCCCCAAACAACCGTTCCATTAATCGTTGGAAGGTATTAAAAAACCCAAACGGCATCCCGTTCCATTCAAAGAGACCGAACGGAGTACAAAAAGCAGTCTTCAGTCTATCTGCCTCGCTAACAGGGACCTGATTGTACCCGCTGGCAAGAAATGGTAGAAAACCACCGTGCCCCTGCCAGCGAGTCCAGTATCTCCTCAATACGGGGTAGAGGGAAGGCATCCTTCCTGGTCTTAGAATTTAAATGACGGTAGTCTACACACATGCGTAGGCTACCGTCCTTCTTTTTGACCAGGACGATGGGTGACGCGTAAGGGCTGCAGCTCTCTCTAATTACCTGGGCCTCAAGCAGTTGGTTAATGTGTGCCTTCACTACCTCATACTCAGAAGGAGGAATGCGCCTATACCGCTGCCGCACAGGGACCTCATCTAGCAAGGGGATGTCATGGGAAATGAGACTAGTGCATCCCAAATCCGCATCGTGTATAGAAAACACAGGCGAATACTTATCCAGTAGCGCCCTCACCTTACCTTGTTCTTCCAATGACAACACAGACAAATCAATCGCCCTGATCTGTTCTTGTACAGACAGGGAAGCCTCCATAACTTGTGTACTCACCCTAGCCGAAACCACCTGAACTTCAGTGACCTCTGGGGGTAAGCTAACCACATAAACATGGTTGACAGTGCCTACGACCGTGCTAGCATACATCACTACATCTATGGTGCCCACATTAACCACAGGCACATAGGCTGTACCACGGTCCACCTGTACTAGAGAAGGAGATGCCAACAAACCTGCTGGAAGACCAGAATCTAGTGGCTCAAACAGTACTGTACCACTCAAGTACTGTGCAGAGCACGTTATGGCAACCAATTTCATGGTGCCCCCATTATGTGACACGCCCGGCGTCCGCGCACTTTGACTTGACCCCCCCGATCCGAGACTGGCTGGACTTCAATGTGATGGCAATGTTGTAAGGCCTGGAAAACAGGAATAGGGGCCTGTGACTCAACAGGTAAATCAAACAGACTCGTGCCATGCTGGCCAAAGAGCTCAAGAAACAGCTCTCCGTAATGGTGGACACCATAGAACCAGTGTCCACCAGGCAAGGTACATTGACCCCACCCATACACACGTCAAGTTGCGGACACGTTGACATCAAACGAGACATAAAATCTGCATCAATTAGAACACCCGAGCCTGTTTTGTTCCCCAACCAAGCCATGGCCCTGCAGCTTGGCGGGAACTAGTTTTCCGACGGTTGCCTGGACTGTGACTGCACACCCCTTGTTAAAGCTGAATCTGCACGCGCTGATGGAAAACGAGAAGGTCTCCGCTCCCCATCACAATCCCTGGCAAAATGACCAGGCTGCTGACACCTTCTGCAAATAATCTGACTAGGCCGGGATGATTGCAAACGTGGCTGAGGATTTTGAATTTGAGCCACACTGAGTCAATTGATTCAATTGTTGTTGCTGCTTTTTCAGCATTTCTCGCAATTCGCTCAATTCAGAAGTCGCTGAGATACTACTACTCCCTGTGTGCTGATGTCCCTGTACCCCATACTGAATACCATAAGCAGAAGGAACGGATTGGCTTCGACCGGGCCCCCCCCCCCCCCCCCAGGCATTCCCTTGCGCTCCCAGCGCATAGCTTCGCTGCAAACGTTCAACAACATAGCAGTGGGTTGGCGACAGACTAACTGTTTCAATTCACATCGAAGAGCACCATCACTAACATGTTCAACAAATTGATCTCACAGTAAAATATCCGCATTAGGCATACCATGGGGTGATTGACATTTCACTTTTTCCAGGAGATTCAACAGGGCCAGGGAGAACTCCAACAAGGTCTCCCCATCCTGTTGTTTCCGGGAAAAGAAAGACTCTTGAAGAGCTACATACGAACTCGTGCAACCATACAATTCACGCAATGCCTGAATAATTTTGTTTGGATCCTCCCTCTCGTCTTTTGCCCGATATTGAATTTCCTCCCTCGCCTCTCACTCCAAATGATCAAACAAAAAAAATGCCTGATCAATAGTCGAGAGATAGTGAAGCTGCATGCAGGCCTGAGCCTCTTCTACCCACTCATCAATCGTAACACTAGACCTACCATTAAATTTTGGGCACTTTCCTACGCATGTGTGTAGACCACTCCTGGCAGCTCTCTCTCTCCAATAGCAGTTCAATAAACAAAAATACACTATCCCACGGGGCTGAGGTTACACACAGGAGTGATCAGCAGCAATAATTATCCAAAAGCACACTTCCACACACCCCAACCGTGCACTCAGATCACACACCCAAACACTTCAAAAAGTGTCCAACGGCAAACGTTGAAGCAGCACCACCACCAAAGATCCTTCACCCATGGGACCCCAGCTCCTGAAAGAAAATCAAAAACAAAATAGATAATTCTTATAAACAGAAGTAAATGAAAATCAAATGGAGTCACAGTTCCATCAAAAAACAATAATAATGGGTACAAAAAAAATAACCACAGTACAGCACAAACAACATACAAAAATTCAAAAAAAAGGGAGAAAAAGAAAACCCAAAGAAGAAACTCAGCTCAACTACACGGAAGACAGGACTCATAGGGAGCGACCGCGTAGTCTGTACGCCAGCTCCGATAATCAAACGGACGATCCTCCACCCCGAGATAAAAATAAATAAAATAAACTAGAAATCAAAAGAAACCAGACAGCAGCAGCAATCCCCTTTTATTAGTTGCGAGGTAACAGCGTTCTTGCAGCGCGGCAGCAGAAAAACGACAGAGCTGCAACAATAATCACCCAAAACGAAAGGGAGAATCCTGCAGCAAATACGAATAACAAAACACAAAACAGTGTTACTAATAATCACCCACTAAAATTCCCCACTCGTAGCCACATGCAAGACATTTACCAACGAGGACAAATGTGCTTTATGATCCGTTCACAGGCCAGGATACACAGCCTTCATATAACCCACTGCTAAACTGAAATACAGGGAACTGCACATTACTCAAACCAGCCGCCAAATTGTCAAGCCCCAAGCGAAGCTAGATCTGTTTGCTACAAAACAGCTTTAACTCACATACCTGAAAGGAGGGCAGTCATCAACTCTACTACTGAAGCAACAGAAGGAGACACGCACACAGATGAAACGACAAGCTAGGATGCAACAAACGAATCGTTAATGCCCCACGAACAGTAATTAAAAGGTTAGCGAGAGGCTACATGCTAAGAGCACATACCTGAAACCACCTTCAATAAACAGAAAGGGGAGGATCCGGACGTGACGCATAATAGGCTTCTTCCTTCTTCTTCTTTGAGGTTTAACGGCAGCTTGCATCCAAGAGAGTTGCATTACCGCCATCTTCTGGATCATTCTCCTGCGATGTTACTCCAGTTTATTTCCTTCAGCTTGTTTTCCGCGATCATGTTTTCCGCGATCATATTCTCCTCATCAAACCCGTACTAATTAAGAAATTACATATACTTTTCCTGCCTTTTCTAATCACACCACTTTGCAGAATATCTTTTATACCTGCCCCTGCCAACCCATCTCTTCTTAATTCTTCCATCATATTTCTCCTCTGTTCTTCATATCTTCTGCAACTTAAAAGTATATGTTCTATGGTTTCTAATGTCTGACAATACTCACAAAAACCTGTAGGATGCTTCCCTATAATGTGTAATGTACTATTTAACTTACTATGTCCTATTCTTAATCTTGTCATCACTATTTCTTCTCTCCTAGCCCCTCCCCAGTTCCTCACTGCCAACTTTATTTTGAATGGCATACAAATGTCTTCCTTTAGCTTCCCTGTCCCACTGACATTGCCATTTCCCCATGGCTTCTTTCCAAACTATACTTTTCCCTTCAGATTTTGACATCTTTATATTTACTTCAATATTCTGTTTTTTAATTGCTTGTTTAGCTAATTTATCCACTCTCTCATTGCCCAGAATGCCTATATGAGCTGGGGTCCAGATCAGTTGAATCTCATTGCATTTTTCCTTTACTCTTGTATATGTTGCCAATATTGCATATAACAGGTCCTGATGGCTATTGGACATACCTGTCCTGAGGCTGTACAGCGCTGACAATGAAACACTTCCAATTAAAACTTTACTTATTTTGCCCTCCTTTCTAATCCATTCTAATGCCATCATGATAGCATATAACTCAACTGTATACACATTCAGATCATTCGTGGTTCGTTTGCTTTCCTCACCTCTTTGATTAACTATAAAAATTGCTGATCCAGTCCTTCCTGTTTCAGGATCTTTCGACCCAGCTGTATAAATCTGAATATAATCTCTGTATTTATCATTCACATATCTGGAGAATTCAGTTACAAGGTCTGCACTATTGTTTATTGTTTTGATTTGATGTAATTCAGAATCAACTTCCATGGTTTCAATCTTCCATACTAGAAAGTTTGGCCATACAACAGTTGGGCAGAACTCTTTTCCGCTCACTCCCAAATCTCTAGCTGCCTCATCTCCCATCCATACAAAACTAAACTTATGCGCCCTTTTCTTTTCCCAGCTAGCTTGCAACATTCTCTTAGTAGAATGACCCTCTCTATGTCCCTTTAGATTAATCCAATAATTTACCAGCAATTGTTTACGCCGAATGTCCAGTGACATTTCTCCCGCTTCCACTTGTAGTGCACATACTGGCGATGTTTTTACTGCTCCTGAACATAGTCTCAATGCTTCGCATAATAGGCTGCAACCAACCAGCTCTAAAATAGGAAGCACTCGTCGCTGATTGGTGATCACAAATGTCAATCACCACCACTTACCTCATTCATACTGTCACACGTGTGGCTGTTTTAATTTCGGCTTTACTAAGAATGTGAATGACAGAGCATTTCCTCGTTTCTTACTGGTTAAAGCCACACAACTTTAACCTTTAACACACAGCTTTAACAACTACAGTAGAAACCAAGCCACAATAGTATGGCATGTCTTAACTGCTATTAATGTAAAATGAAAGTCACATTTTGATGAGGAACAAATGAGTAAACTCATCAAGTAATAATGTCAATTAATCACAATATTCATTACTAGATATGAAGGCATGGGGATTTTTTAATGTACTAAACCAGATCTGAAATGACTGACGTGAGACTACGAAGCAAAATGTCAGTCAGTATTACTCCAGAAGCAGATTTAACTAAACAGGCCTAATTTCCTGTGATCTGTGTTCTTTGTGTCTGAGTCGTTTCTCCTGTTAATTAATATAGGCATCTTCCAAGTACTGAAAGGGAGACTTTCAAAGTTATCAGTAAGTCTAAGCAGGTGACAGTAATGTTATTAGGATGGCTTACTGTGTGGCTTGCAGTGTGAGTTCACTAAATTTGCCATCAAGCTTTTCATGGAATTCAGGTCAGGGCTTTGTGATGGCTACTCCAATACTTTCACTTTGTTGGCTTTAAGCCATTTTGTTACAATTTTGGAGGTATGCTTATTATCATTGTCCTGCTGGGAGACTCATTTGCAGCCATGTTTTAACTTTCTGGATGATGTTTTGGAGTGTTGCTTCAGTATTTCTAGATAATCCTCCTTCTTCATGATACCATTTATTTTCTTAAGTGCACCAGTACCTTTTCCAGCAAAATACTCCCACAACATGATGCTGCCACCCCCATGCTTTACAATTGGGATGATGTCCTTTGAATTAAAAGCCTTACAGTACATACATAGCGCTGATCATTATGGTCAAACAGTTCAATTTTTGTTTAATCAGAGAACACTTCTCCAAAAGCTACAAAATACAGTCTGGCTTTTTCTGCTGGTCTTAGAGTATGGGCTTCTCCCTTGGGCGACAGCCTTTCAGACCATGATCATGTAGGACTCTTAATGATGGCTGTAGTTTACAAAATTTGATACCTAATGTATGGAACTCTTATCAGTTCCTTTGTTGTCATGGGGTTCAGTTGAACCTTTTAGACCAAAGGTTGTTCATCCCTGGGAGTTAATTTGTGCCTCTTTCCTGAACAAAGCAGGGTCTGTTTGGCTCCAAGACTTTTACTGTATTGTACTGTTGTTTTGAAATTAATCTTAAGGAGGAACCAGACTTGTCCACATTTTTTTTTCTTAGGTTTTGGCTGAGTTGCATTTTTCCATGGTTTGTGTAAAAAGTGTAAAAAGTGTAAAAAGGCATTGCCTAAGAGAAGACAGGGATTCTGCGTATTGTAATATTTGTAATGGCAACGTTAGAAGCTGAAGGTTAAAATAAAACATTGAAACTTTGAAAATATTCAATTCATATTGTGTAAAATGTCCACAAAAGAAAGAATAATTGACTTCCAGACCTTCATTTAAAGTGAGCATACATGTTACATACAGTCAATCAGCACTGATTTAACCTCAATCATGTCTGATAATGAAGAGAAGAACAGAACATAAGAGCTGCTGTTGTTTTTAAAATTGTTTATTCATGCTAATTTCAGGCATCATGCTTAAAAAAATACAAACTTTAAATTCATTTTTATGTACTGCTTAAATTAATTATATAATTTGGAATATAATACTTATAAAAATACATGAGAATATAATGAAAGGAACAATACAATGAAAGGTACAAAATTCAAGCATAAAAATACCATAATAAGATATTGCTGAGGATAATTATTATTCAAAGCTCTTCACACAGCATGTACACAGCCTTATATTTCTTTTGCTCCTGTAACATCCTGGTGGATATGGAAGGCAATAAACCAGAGGAAAACCAAAGAAAGTACATTATCTAACTCAAAATGATGAAATTTATTACTTTACTGATACTTGTATTTATATACTGAAAAATATATAATTATAAAAAATAGAAATGTACATATTATATAGGCACTAAACTCGAAAAGATTTTAAAAGATTAAAAAAAAAAAAAAGACACAATATCAGTCTGTGTGCCAAAGGTCCATGAGCTGCTCCCTCAAGAACAATACAGCATTACTGACTGTTTAAAGCAGTGAAGACAAAATATCTGATTATTCCTAAACTCTAAAATCCAATGCTGGATTTTTTTTCCCTTTTACAATCCATTAATAGGTAAATAGCATAAATGAGTAAATAAACACAAAATACATGAATAAAATAATGTACAACACAAAATACATGAACAAAATAATGTACAACAAATTAAATGCGGAATGTTAAATGTGAAACAATAATATACTTGTTTTTTTTTTTGTAATTGAGATCAGTATTAAAATATACGAGTGAACACTTAGTAATCAACACTGCCAGCTTAGTTATACTGATCCAGTGAATGAAAACTGGCAACTAAATTTAACCTGGATAAAGCCAATTCCAGCCCATTGTGAAAGATAGAAGGTATAATTTTAAATGCATTCAGCTTCCTGTTCCTTTAACATCCCTATCAGGAGTTTGTACAATGCTTAGATTTGAATTAAGCAAAAAACAAGCTTTCCAGAAACTACAGTGTCCTCCCTAAAATATATATTTACCATGTTCTTTGGCTGTTTCAGCAATTCTTGATTGGAGACTTTAGACTTTCTTCATGGACCTATGCAAAAAGGACAGTTTATATCATTTAGTTATTAATGATCTAACTATTGTTGGGTGCCATTTATCAAACATTTAGTAAAGTTGTGTGTAAATATTTCTACAGGCCAAACTGAACTAAAAATTCCTGCCAATTTTAAAATGTTTCATTAACACTGTTTTTCTTTGTACTCATGTACAGCTGTTGATACATGACCCATTAATTACCAAGCACATTCAAGTGCAACGTTATAATCCAGCCCACCAAATACATTTTGAATCTGTGTTTAAAATTGAAATAGTCTTTTGGACTATAATTAAATTGAAAGCTTTAATAATAATAATAATAATAATAATAATAATAATAATAATAATAATAATAATGGAACTAGGCTAAAAAAAACTTTACTGTAAGTTTAGCATATTTTCCCTTCTCGTACATGAGAATGGGGCGGAGTTAAAATTGTACTGCAACCAGCCACTAGAGGGCTTCAGAGACATTGTGGCTTCACTTTGAAACTCCTGTTATGATGTCCAGCCGTATACTGTACACAGTCGATTTGATCAATTCAAAAACGGTGAATAATACTGTATCTTATATCCACTGGATTTATGGTACTTATGTCCCAGTTCTGACCTCCAGGCTATTAATCGTTGCCTATTCTCTGGGTGATTTGTATTGCTGTGCTTTCACCGGTTTGCACATTTCTAAGTCTCTATAAGAGCCTTTTCCATGTTACTGAATGTAGTGTAAATGCAGTAAACATATAAATATCTCTGTTTGTCTAAGCAATACTGCTGTGTGGAGAGATTGTGTAAACTCTTTGAGCTCATCTTACCTTTATCTGTGTTCTGCTTCAGATCTGAGTAAACAGTGTCAGCTGCCTCACTGCTCTTTCCTAGTGGGCAACAGTCACTTATTTAGCATTCGCTTAAATCAAATACACCATTCTATTAACCCCTTAAACTTCCATAACTACAGTACTTTTACCTCTTTTGTTATTTTATTGTAGTTACTGAATGATTCATAGCAGTTATTGAATACTATGCTTTAAGATGAATAACTGGCAAATAATCAAAGGTTTTAAGAGGTTAAATGAAATCTAAAATGGTGGCCATTTGCACTGCATAAATTGAAAGAATTTAGTCCCACCTTGTTTTCTCTTTGGTTTCTTTTGGTTTTTCAGTTCAATGTCAGCATAAGTCACATCACTCGGTCCAGTGGCAGCATCTATAAAAGATTATAGACACAGCTTTGTTATCCCATTGTTTCCCATTCTAAAAATATATTATGCTGTATAACATGATGCTGTTGTCCACAGCCAATCTTTCAAATAAAATACAATAAAAATCCAACTCCACTAGCTGCCATACAGGCCCTCTCCATGGCACTACCTCTGTGATTCACTAAGGCCAGCACTCTGTCTTAGTCTTTAAGCTATCTCTCTATAAGATGTTACTGTATTTTCCTTTCAAAATTATGAACTAAATGGATTATTTCAACAAAATCTGTTTCCAGTTGATTTAGTGTGATTGTGAAACAACACACTAATTGTTTATTCTACTTTTCATTTCAAATGTATGGAAGTATTTTCTGGACAAATTTTTCAAAAGTAAATTACATTTGCAATTGCATTTCCTATTTGTGGACGCACAAATTGTGACAATTCAAATGATTCCAAATTCCAAATACAAACACGCCCCGTAGTATACTTCCACTCCCAACCCTGATTGACAGGTTTCTGTGCAAGGCATCGGAAATGCAGATGCAAAGGGAATTGTGATTCCATTTGAATTTTGGCAGGCTCCATGCGGGACACCGAGAAAGTGAAATAGCGGTAACGCGGTAATATGCAATTTGCATTTTCATTTGAATTGTCACAATTTATGCGTCCACAAATAGGAAATGCAATTACAAATGTAATTTGCAATTACTTTTGAAATTTGTCCAGAAAATACTTCCATACCTGCTACTAACGCTTTGAAAACACTTTAACTTAAGGTTCATTAATAAACAATTTGTTCTCAAGTAATATATAGTTTACTGATTAGAAATGCAAAATTCTAAGATCTAGTGTTAGCTCCCTTCTAGATTTTGCTAGAGAGTCGAGTTTTTTCATTAACTGTGGCCAAGAACTATCTACCTTTAGTGAAGACCATTTAACCAACAGATTAACCAACGGATGTTTTCACGGACATCTTCAACATCTCCCTGAGCAACGCCGACGTGCTTCAAGGCCACCACCATCGTCCCCGTGCCTAAGAAGTAGCCAGTGTCCTGCTTCAACCACTACCGTCCCGTTACACCCATCATCATGAACTGCTTCGAGAGGCTCGTCATGAGGCGCATCAAGACCCTGCTGCCCCCCTTACTGGACCCACTGCAATTCGCTTACAACAACCTGCCTCTGAATGTGGACAAAACTAAAGAGATGGTTGTTGACTTCAGAAGAGCTCAGGATGACCACTTTCTGCTGAACATCGGCGGCTCCGTGGAGATCGTCAACAGCACCAAATTTCTTGGTGTTCACCTGGCGGAGAACCTCACCTGGTCCCTCAACACCAGCTCCATAACAATGAAAGCCCAGCAGCGCTTGTACTTTCTGCGAAGGCTGAGGAAAGCACATCTCCCACCCCCCATCCTCACCATGTTCTACAGAGGGACTATTGAGAGCTTCCTGTGCAGCTGCATCACTGCCTGGTTTGGGAATTGCACCGTCTCGGATCGCAAGACCCTTCAGCGGCTAGTGAGGACAGCTGAGAAGATCATCGGGGTCTCTCTTCCTTCTATCGCAGACATTTACACCTCACGCTGCATCCGCAAAGCCACCAGCATTGTGGATGACCCCACACACCCCTCTTACACACTCTTCACCCTCCTGCTGTCTCGCAAATGGTACCGAAGCATTCGGGCCCTCACAACCAGACTGTGCAACAGTTTCTTCCCGCAAGCCATCAGACTCCTCAATACTCAGAAACTGGACTGAAAGAACACATACACACACATACACACACACAACTGTACATCCTCCATCTTCTTTGCAATTTTTTGCACATCCCCACATTACATACAAATATTTATTATACTGTACATATCTTATACTCTCTACTAGGCTGCTACTTCTTATGTTTACACCTATTTCAGCAACTTCTACTTTTTTGCACTATTGTCACTGAATTGACTTTGTAATAGAACTGTGTACTGGTCGGCGCTGCACTGGGACTTACTGTGCCCATTGTCTATCTCAGTAGTCATTGTACTGTCTGCACATGTTTGCGCTTGTGCACTTTATGTATAAATGTATGTAGTCCCTTGTAGTTCTGTGTTGTTCTGTGTTTGTCCTATGTAGCACCTTGGTCCTGGAGGAACATTGTTTCGTTTCACTATGTACTAACTGGCTGTATATGGTTAAAATGACAATAAACTCCACTTCACTTGACTTGGTGTAATAAACATTTAAAGCTCACAGTCCCTCCACCTATGCTATGAGGCTTTTAAAAAAAAAAACATACTTCTCCTAAGCACACTGTTTTCAAGAGACGATGTGCTAACATACTAGCATAGTAGATTCTATGTTCAGCAGCAAGCAGGAGCTGAAAGATTCCCCTAAAACATTAAGGTCTGGTGTAATGGAGCACTTCACCTTCCTGGTAAGTTATAATCCTGAAGGTCAGCGAGTTGTCGACCAAAAGGTTACAGTGTATAATACACCAGCACTAATACCACAAACATGCACACACCTGCGAGCATGCAGCAAACTCTCTGCTGTATTCAGGCTGCTTTTATTTGCTGAAGAAATTACTGTGGCAATTGAGAAGATCATATTGGGTAGTGGAGAATGCGGAGTTCAAAAGCACACCTATAGGGTTACGTGACACTGCTAGCACAACTACCTGACAGCAGAATATGAAAATCTCCAGGCATCTGACATGCCCTCTTGTGAGTCACACCAGTAACAGCTCAGCCAATTACATGCACAAGTTTTTTTTCTCATTACAAGCTGCTAAGAGTCTGAACACTGTGTCATTATTAAGTTTCAATTATTGTACGTTTATAATATTGAATGTTTTAATCAGTTGAAATGTAATCTTAAGACATATATTCAGGCAGTGTTTATTTTTGTTCTACTGAAAATGTATTGTATCGAGGCACCGCCTTTTCTAAATCGTATTGAATTGAATTTGAATTTTGTGTATCATTACACCTTTTTTTATACATGCAGAGTCATATGATGAAAAACAATTATCATCTAAAAAAAGTTTTTATTTCAATTTGGGAATAGATCACATCACCTGGCTTTCTGGCGGCATCATTTAATACAGAAATTATTTTAGATGAACAACAAAGGCAATTAAAAACAAAAGATTTGACATTAGTTGCATGCAGTATTCTTACCCTTTTGTTTCTTGTTTCTAGTGACAACCTCTGAGTAGAGCATATTGCTGGCTTCAGCTGCAGAATCATCTAGAAGAGAATAAAATAGAGTCAATACAGAAGCTCTTGCAATGTTATGATACTAAATCTATCTCACATTTAGCTGCAAAAATTTAGACTATACCTGTGGTTCTGATATCAGTATTTTCATAGATGTTATCACCATCTTTTAAAATAGAAAAAATAAAGACTTTAGGGGAAAAGGTTAACTAATGTCAAAAACAAATGCTGATGTGGTTATTGTTATTGCAGACTGACCTGCAGGCTGATTGGTGTCCTGATTTACAGCAGAAGGAGTCTGATATTCTACACCTTCTCAACAGAGTAAAGCAGTGATACACATTAAAACATTGCCTTTACGCATGTATAAGAATTTCTGGTGAAACATGAACATGTACAAACTTTTTTTTTCACTATTTTTCCACAAAAATTGCAAATTACAAATTATATGAAATAGCAAATACACCATAGGATCTGTCTTTTAGTGGCCTGTAGACAGCCTTTTTGTGCTATGGACATGAAGAGCTTATCATCAAACCTCTTTTCTTCTTGTAGTGCAACAGCAGAATCAGTAAGATCAATAAGATGACAAACACGAAGGCCGAACTCAGTCCTATAATTACACCAGTGGATCCAGAAGCTGAAACTAGGGAAAGAAGGGAACACAAATATCCATTTAAACACTACATATTGAAATCGTATTGTTACAAATCTAATTCATGCAAGACATGGTTTCCTCACCTCTGACTGAAACCCAGCTTTTCGGTGACTCTCCTCTCTCTGGGTGTTTACAGTGGTAGAAACCTTCATCTGACTTTGAGACAGTGTGGATGGTCATCTCTCCTTTAGTCTGGGACTGGAGGATGGAATCATTTTTATAGAAATCAGCACCAGAATCTAAAATCTTTGAGCGAATTAAACAGCGTAAAGTCAGAGGATTTCCCTCAGTTACAGGATGGACAGGACTCTCCAGGATCACATCACCATCTGTAGGAAAGAGAAAGACGACACTGAAAACACAAAGTGTGTAAAATGCGAGTATACAGTCAGGTCCATAAGTATTTGGACTGTGACACAGTTTTTGAAATTTCAAACAATGAAACAATCTCAGCCAAAAATAATGATTTTTGATTTGATTTGAATGATTCACTTTCACTCCATTCCAAAACACTCCATTCTCTGTAATGAGCACTTTACATCAGTAAGTTGGTGGCTATAGCTATATGTGCTAAGCTAAATAAATTATCTGAACATTTGTCTGAGACAGATGTGCAGAGGGTTTATGATTAATGTTGCTGTCTGTAGCTTTACCAGTGGGTTTTCAAAATAATAAATATCTTCTTGTACATATCTGCTGGCCATATCTACAGTCAGGTCCATAAGTATTTAGACAGTGACACAATTTTCATCATTTTGCCTCTGTACACCTCCACAATGGATTTGAAATGACGCAATCATGATGGGATTGAAGTGTAGACCTTCAGCTTTAATTCAAGGAGTTTAACAAAAATAGTGCATTAACCGTTTAGGAATTGAATTGCAAGTGTTGAATTTGCATTGGGTAACTGTACATATCTACCTAGGCTACACAGTTCACTGGCTAGTTTTAGCTCACAAATAATGTGATCACAAACTTTTGTTTCTATTTATGAAGCTAGAGACTGCTGTGATACTGCTGTTTATTTATCTACAGCCACATCTTCCACAATCTTTTGATCATAAATATGGCAGTGTGGTCATACAGTAACCTCACATGGAACAGATCAATAGAGGTCTGTCCACAAGTTTACATAAGTTTACACAGAGATTACATAAAGTTTATCTTTGTGCCTTCGTTTTGTATTTCGTACTGCTAAGTATCTGTACACTAAAGCCCTCAGACTCTTGCCCATGTACAGAGATGGACTGTAGATTAAATATATATGTAAATGTATGTGAATTGTAGATTTGGCAATGTCTTTTCTGACTCCAGATCTGTATATATTTTCCTCTGGGACTTGGTATGGATCATAAATTATGGTCATAATTATGACAGCTATAAGAAAGAGGTAACGTGACTGAAATAGATGAATAGGAATCACCAGTTATATGGATGGTGACTCCATATAACGTTTTGTTTAATATGCAGCATGTAGCATTTATATGACCCACAGGCTCTAACTTCCCTACATTTTTCTAGTATTCTATTTTGCTTGTGGTGGCAGTGCTTATTTTTTACATCTGACTTTTTTTTACATCTACAAGTCACTCAAAGCTCGTGGAATTTACAAATAAATGGGAGTTAAGTTATAGCCTGAATATTATGAATATTATAATTTAAATTATTTTAAAAAATAATTTAAAAAATATTAAATCCAGTTATGGAAGATATCAAAACTTTGGAGCTAATATTGCAGTCATTCAGACCTACATGCTGTCCTGCCTACAACACAATTAACATCATAAATCTTAAAGAACACAGCAGCAGCTTAATAACTATATATGAATGTAGTTTAATGTTAAAGCTTTCATCATTTTCTCAGGTTATGGAAATACATAGCTATGCAGTTATGTTAACCATGACAGAGTGACTCAGAGAGAAGGAAACAGAGAGCTACATGAGCTGATGTAAGAGTCTAATGTAATTGTTCATTTAAAAGGAACTAAGGCACTGTGTTAAGTAACATTTCTAGAAGTTTTTCAGTAGCTTTCAGACATTAAAACAGGTTTTACTGCAATTCTGTTAATCACAAGATACTAAATTAATTTTCATGTTTTATTATTAAAAGTAAGGTATCACTTAACTTCATTTTCAATTCCTAACATTAGATTTTTTTTTTAAATGTTAGATATGTTTTTGTATATTAAAATACTACTGATGAGAATTGATAAAATGACTCACTGTGCACTGTGATGTTGACAGAATTACTGCGTCCTCCAGATTCAGACTGACACCAGTAAACTCCAGTGTGTGATGTAGAGAGGGAGCTGATGTTACATGTAGATCCTGAAACTGATGAACAATCGAACAGTGTCTCACTGTGTGTGTATCCTCTCACTGTCCATCCAGTAGAGTCACTCTGGTCCTCACAGCTCAGTGAGAGAGAGTCAGCAGTAAAGTGTTGAGTTCTGCTGGGACTGATGATCAGAGACACTGGAGGAGATCCACCTGTTAATAATTATATTCATATTATTCTATTTCAATTTATGTCAATATTATATTAACATTTATTTTGCTTAAAAAGTTAAGAAAAATAAGGATATAAAAAAGATTTGCAGTGTGAAGTAAGGAAGATTATAGATTAAACTATACACAGAGCATGAAAGATGCTAGTGACAATAATTTACTGAGTAAAAAGGAGCTTTCTGTTTGAAGTGCTGCATTGCACCAGAGCTAAGTCACAAAAACTCAGACATACATTTTTTACTCATTATTACATGCTGCACGCACACACACACAATCCATTTTCTGTACCATTTATCCTACACAGGGTCGCAGGGAGCCTGGAGCCTATCCCAGTGGACTCGGGGCACAAGGCAGGGGACACATGGCATGGTAACACATCGCAGGGCACAATCACACACTCACACACAAAATTCACAGCACCTCACAATAACTCTCTCATTCTTTCTGATTCTGCAGTTTTTTTTAAAACTCAGTGGTTCAGTATAAAAGTTCAAACCTCCTCTTCACTCATTCACACTCGAGCATGATACTGCCGAAAATTTATTTGTGCTGTATATGTAGCTGTGTAAATATAGCTTACTGTGTGTTACTACCCAGCTCTACTGTTAACACTTTCTGTGCAGTGCAGTCACATACTCACCAGTAACATTTACCCAGAGTGCATCACTGTAGTGTGTGTAGTAGACTGGGTTTCCTCTTCCAGCTCTGCACTTGTACTGACCTCCATCAGAGACTCTAACTGATCTGATGAAGTAGGAGTGTGTTTCAGTCTCAGTCTCAGTGCTCTGTGTGTCTTTGATCCAGTAAAACTTCCATCCAGCAGACTGCAGCTTCAGTGTACAGGACAGAGTCACTGAGTTTCCTGTCAGTGCAGCTCCTTTAAGGTCTGATGTGAGTTCAGGTTTAGGTTTTTCTGTTAGAGAAGAAACTCACAGTTCAGGAGTAATGTAATCTTTACTGTACTAATCACCTCTACAGAGTGAAAAACATTTTGCTGTCTCTGTGATGATCCTGGTTTCAGCTAAATAATAACTAGGTCTACATATTTTTCTATTATTGTATTACTCTATTAGTGTAGCACAGTAAGTTAAAATAATCATGTTCACATTTATTTGCTGAAAGAGAAACTAAGAAACTGAGAATTAGACCAATAGCAGGTCCCTACATGGTGTGATTCATTTATTCATCAGCGTTGTGTGATTTATTATAACTAAATGATATAATAACAAAATAGTGAATGTCTTTCTTCTTGATGAACACATACTCAGATCTCTTCGGTCTTGCTGTACAAAGATGATGCACATTTTTATACACATTACGCATTTAGTGGATATTATTCAAATTAACACTTAGAAGTAGAATAATGATTTCTTTTTTCAAGTTCATAAAGCTGAATATAACAAAAGTAGCTGTTCAATTCTTTTATTATTTCAGGTCATAAGTGTCTCACTTAAATCTCTCACTGTTATATCACATGTTTTATATTTGCAGAACTCTGTTCTACAATCTTAGAAGATCACTTCAGTTTACCTGCAGATCACTTTTACTCATCACACATATAAACACTTCATTCCTGCATCTTGTACTTTCTGATTAAGCTCAATGTAAAGTTTCATTACAGTAAGATAATAACTGTGCCTTTAGCTCATGTGGCCAGTGTTTATGAGGTGAGCTTATTGCCAGGATTAGAGATTCTAACATTTGTTCATCAGACAAATTTACAATTCCACATTATGTGAGTATAAAAAACTGTTTAAAACAGTTCTGTACAAAATATACCTCTACACCTTTCACTGTTAATGAAATAGACAATTTGTGAGATAAAACACACTCACCTGATACAGTCAGTGTAACAGCATCACTGGTCTGTGTGTATTTTGGGTCTGATGACTGCGTTCCTTTACATGTATAATCACCTTTATCAGAGGCTTTAACATTAGAGATTGTGTATGTTTTCTTTCCTGCAGCATCACTGAGTTCTTTATTATTTCTATACCAGTGATACTGCCAGGATCCTCTAGTCTGTATCTCACATGAGAAAGTGACGGTTTCCCCAATGAACACACGCTCAGCTGGCTTTACTTTCACTACAGACTTTGGTCTCGCTATACAAAGATAGCAAAAACATTTTAACTATATACAGAACAAATTTAACATATTAGATATTTACATAATTACATAATTATAATACTTCCTGAAACAGTTACTAAAATAATAAAATAATTAGGTTTTCACCGTCTTCCTAATTTTAAACATGTAGTGAAAATGTAGAAAACATGACGTACCTCTCACTGTAATTGTGGCTGGATAACTGATCTCTGAGTTGTAGTTTCCCCTGCGTGCTTTACAGTAGTAATATTTTTGTCCTTCATTAGAGACTGTCACAATGAATGTGTTGGTCACTGTAGCTACAGAGGTCAGAGGTTTTAATTGCTGATAATCTTGGTACCAGAGAAAAGTCCATCCAGTAGACTGCAGATTACAGCTCAGAGTAACTCTGTCTCCAGTGTAGACGGAGCTCTGAGGATTCACACTCACAGTCGGTTTGGGTTTTCCTGTTGATATAAAATGATGAAAAGCTGGAGTTACCTTTACAACATGAGCAGTAGTTTAATCTTTGTGCCTAATTAAGCATTTAGATACAGTGTTTACTGTAAAGGTTTCAGTGATGTGACTTTTTATTTTTACATGGTTTATATACAGTATATTGTCTACAAAAAGAAATTAATGATTGAACTGAAGTGTAAAGGTCACTGTATTGCTCCTGTGATTTTGCTTTTCCACATGATGATTTATAAATCATGTCTCAAATTCTGTATCACACTGCATGCATTAGTGTCTTTTTAAAAATCTTATTCAATCATTTAACTCTTTATTGTAAAAGCACAGCAGTGAAACTTTGAAATCTTTTTCAAAATGTAGACTCGTGACAGTAGAATCAGCGTGACTATTAGGTGAAGAAGAATGTGTTTCTCATAAATGTAAATTATTTCCTAACAGTTTAAATAACAGCTGAGGGAAAATGTGTCATATCGTTCAGAATAGCTAATAAGTTGTAGTGATTCTTTAAAAAACAAATAAAATGGTTACTTTAAATTAAGAAAGAAAATCAAAAGTACACAGAGAAAAAGAAGCTGTAAAATCATTATAATGAGACTTTGTGTCTCATATGATAAAATCTGGAACAAAATCTGAAACTAGTGATAACTTTAACATACATACGTAAGTAATAACATACATTCACACACTCACCTGATACAGAGAGTGTAACAGGATCACTCGTCTCTGAGATCTGAGAGTCACTTCTCCTTCCTCTGCAGGTGTATTTACCACCGTGATCATTTCTAACAGAGATGCTGAACTCCTGTGTTGTGTGGTATGGGTAGAATGTGTAATCGCCCCTATACCAGTCGTATGTCCACTTAGTGTCTCCTCCTCTCTGTATGTCACACCTGAAAGTCACTCTCTCTCCTCTGAACACCTGTGTATCAGGCTTTATAGTCACCACAGGTTTAGGACTCTCTGTAAGAAAAAAAAAAATTACTACTGTTTCTATATATTAATTAATTTCCAACATTATCATTTAAAGAAGTAGTAACATTTTAAAATTGAATACAGAATTTGGGTAAACATTCAGAGTATAGATACAGTATATCTGCTCACATGTAAATGATTAAGCTCCCAACAATCACTACTGATGAAGTAAATGTAGATCACAATCTTAAATACAGACTCAGCCCTAAAAATAATCAGGTCACTCTTCTACACTAGTTCTAGACAGGTTATATATACATAAAACTCTGCGATACACATCCTTAGTCATCACCACACACCTGTTATCAGTTCATAACTCCTCATACACACTCACTCTCTAATCTCTCTCATTCTTTCAGATTCTACAGCCTCTTACACTCAGTGGTTCAGTATAAAAGTTTGCTCCTCGTCCTCTTCACTCATTCACACTCAGGCAGGTCTCGACTCGAGCATGTTGATGTTTCTGAAGCAGCAACTTTATGAAGCCCCTTTTACAGCCTCTGAGCAGCTTGTTAAAATACTTTTACAGATTTTGGTGATATTTTCTTTGTCATACAGAGTTCCTTGTATGTAGCTGTGTAAATATTGCTATATTGTGACACTGCTGACATGTTGTTTATATGTTCATTGTTGTGCAAAATCACTTCAACAGAAAGTCTCTTACTCACCAATAACATTTACCCAGAGTGCATCACTGTAGTCTGTGTAGTAGACTGGGTTTCCTCTTCCAGCTCTGCACTTGTACTGACCTCTATCAGAGACTGTAACTGATCTGATGGTGTAGGAGTGTGTTTCAGTCTCAGTCTCAGTGCTCTGTCTGGGTTTGTTCCAGTAAAACTTCCATCCAGCAGACTGCAGCTTCAGTGTACAGGACAGAGTCACTGAGTTTCCTGTCAGTGCAGCTCCTTTAAGGTCTGATGTGAGTTTAGGTTTAGGTTTAGGTTTTTCTGTTAGAAATTAAATACACTTTCAGAATGTTAAATAATCTTTACTACACTAATCACATCTACAGTAAAACAGTAATACTCTCTCTGTGATGATGCTAAACAACTTATGACTACTTTTAAATTGTTTTAGAATTTTTAGTTAAACACATGATGAGAATGAAAATAGGGATATTAAATGTAAAGCTTCACTGTGATTGAAGTGAGGGTCAGAAAATAACTGCTGTGTGATGATGCAGGTCTCTAATCTCTTTCTACTCCACATCAATTTATATTTTTGGGTGTATAGAGTAGAGATTATTTTGGAAAATGCAAAACTACACATATAATCTTTACTGGAAGACATATTGGAAATGTTTAGAAATGGCCTTGTTTTTTAACACTTTTTTTTGTTTAAACATCAATAAAAGTGGGTCGTGTTGCCACCTCACAGCAAACAAACAAATAAATAAATAACTGTACATCATTAAAATGATATGAAGACAGTACACTAAGTAGAAATCTCTGCATACTCAGTAGGAGGTCTAAGTAACATTCTGTATTTCCCAGTCTACCTTAATCACCTGCTTATTTACACATTTCATAAAAACATCATTTAATGCACATATAATCCATCAGTGCCTCATTTAACCATAGTTGTGGGGTGTTTCATTCATCCATTCATGCATCCATCACATCCCTTCACTTTTCCTCTCTCCACTTATTGTATTTAAGACTGTCCCAATTAAACTGAACACTGTGCTGTTCCTAATGACCTCCCCATGTCTGACAGTCTTCACAATGATTACATTATAAACATCTGGACATGATTTGAACTGATTTTGTGCTTATTTTGTTACAGTTCATCATGTGTTTGTATGCATCTTAAATAACAATTTTAGAATCTTATTTAAAAAGAAACAACTGTACAATATATGTGTCATTTTTCTACCTCAAGAACTTTTTAAGTTAACTTTTTGGGATGCTATGATGCTATGCTAACTGTATTGTATAATTACTTGGCCGTTTTGCTTGTTGAAACTTTGCATGCTGCCTTCTTTTTCAAGAGATTTTTAATCTCAATGAGACTTTACCTGGTTAAATAAAGGTTAAATGTAATAATAAATCAAACTTCCTGTTGGATTCTGACCACGCCCCCTTATATGATGTCACATGAATGAAGTCATGTAATTTCTATCAAACACTTCCACTGCAAGGCCTCAGTAACATACGTTTTTACATTCACTTATCAAGCCAGAAAATAAATAATGCTAGGTTTAACTGTCCCAATATTTGTTTTTTGTTTACTACTTTATTAATCCCACACGGGGCAATTGCGTAAGGCATAGGCAGCATATCCCAAACTTCAGTTCAAATATACATAAAAACACACACACACACAAAAAAGACATTTTTACACAAATTACAACAGTACAACATGCTTCATAGTAAATCCAACCACAAGTAAGATCTAAAAAATAGTGCAGGACAAATTAAGAACCATTAATACTTATCAATACTCATTACTACAATTCAGGTTACAAATACGAAAAGCTTCTGGCACAAAAGTAGACTTATATCAATTGGTCATACACTTAATACTTCTAAGCCGCCTTCCAGAAGGCATTACCTCAAAATGCTTGTGCAATGGATGCGTGTAATCATTCATGATACGCCGAGCTTTCCTTATCACTTGTTGCTCATAAAATTCATTTAGGCTCCGCAGTGGCATACCAATAATTTTTGAACAAGTCTTAACTATGGTCTGGAGGTGATTCTTATTCTTTAGAGAAAGTGATGAAAACCAACATAAAAATGAAAAACTCAAAACGCTCTCAATAAAAGTATTATAAAATACACTCAGTAAAGGTTTTTGTACACAGAAAGAATTCAATTTCCTTAAAGCAAACATTCTTTGGTGAACCTTCTTAATAATAACCTCTGTGTTCTGCTGAAACTTTAAAGTCGTATCAAAAACAGTTCCAAGATATTTGTACTCCTCTCTTCTATCAACCTCTTTACCCTGAATAAGAGCTGCACCCTTGGAGCATTTTTTCTAAAATCAATCAACATCTCCTTTGTTTTTGTTATATTTAATCTTAACTTTACGTCATTGCACCATGTAGTAAACTTAAGAAGTGCAAGACTATCATCATCCTTTGAGCTTGATAACATGGATAGGAAAACTGTATCATCTGCATATTTAACAACATAACAATTATCCTCATAACTTTTACACTCATTTGTATAGAGGATAAAAAGAATTGATGACAATACACACCCCTGTGGAGTCCCGATAGACATACTAAGTGTATCTGACAAAACTCCACTCATCCTAACCCTTTGCTGTCTACTAATTTAAAAATCCAAGATCCATAAAACCAGCCCATGATTAACATTAAACTCATTCACAGGTTTCTTAACTAAGATAATTGGATTCATTGTATTAAATGCTGAGGAAAAGTCAGCAAATAATAGTCTGGCAAATGAGCCCCCATTTTCCAAATGTTGATGTAAAGTGTTCAGAAGAAAGAAACCTCTTTTAGTGCGATAAGCAAACTGTAAGGGGTCTAATTTCTCATCGCAAACTTTCATAAGCTGTAACTTAACTTCCCTTTCCAGAGCTTTCATAACTAATGAGGTTAAGGCAATAGGCTGATAATCATTAAAAGAACGTGACTTCTCTCGCTTCGGGATGGGTTCTACAATAGAGGCTTTCCATAACCGAGGAACTATGGCTTGATCCAGTGAGGCTTGAAACCATGTGTGAAACACCCCACTGAGCTGCTCTGCACAGTGGTTAAGGGTTCTGCCACATATACCATCAGGTCCGGGAGTTTCATTAAAAGGTGTAGACTTCAGCTGTTTAATTATATTAGGGAGACACAGTTTCACAGGGGCAGAGGGACTCAATGTCTGTTTAAACTCTTCAAGTGCAGCACTTAAATCATGTTTTTCCAAACGCGGGAAGAACAAGTTCAAGTCATTGGCTAAGGAGTTCATATCATTTTTATCCGTTATACCTGGCCCCTTCTTGAATGTATTTATGTCCGCCATATTTTTGATACCTTGCCAGACAGCCCTAATATCACCTTGAACAAACTTTTCTTCTATTTTATTTCTATAATTTAATTTAGCACGTCTAATCACTCTTTTAAACTCCTTATTAATATTTTTTTTCTCCTCATTAGTCCCTAATAGAAATACCCTTTTTTTCATATTAAGAATATTTTTAAGCTCTTTGGTTACCCATGACTTGTTGTTCGGAAATACTGTCAAGCTTTTTGTAGGAATAATAGAATCAACACAAAAATTAATATAACTGGAAACCACCAAGACCTGATCATTCAAATCAGGGCTATCATTTAAAAACGAGTCCCAATCAGTACTCTCAAAGCAACTGTGCAGTTCTTTTATGCTAGAGACAGTCCAGTTCTTTATTATCTTTTCCTCTCTTTCCTCACGCTTTACCACTGGCGTGTAGGTCGAAGCTAAAAGTATTGTATTATGGTCAGCCGTTCCAATCAGCGGCATCGATTTATAGGCATCTTTGATCGGGCCATAACACTTGTCCAAAGTCCTATTCGCCCGAGTTGCACATGTTTCAGTCATCACTATCATGTGTGCATTCCTGTACTCATGTAGAAAGGCCACATTCCCTTGTATTTCATCCATCTTATGACGAAGAGAATGGACATTACTCTGTATAATATTAGGCAGTGGGGTAAATCTCTGATTCACTGTCAGCCTCCGTTTGACTCCTCCGCGCTTACCCCGTTTCCTTTTGGTCCTTGTTAACGGCCCGGTGTTGTAATTTTGCACTGTATCCACATTTGTGTAGGAACCTGGCCGTAGTTCTACAGGGATATCCCACGAAGGGTCCACCGAACCAGCAGCCGAGCGTAGACTCAGGATAAATTCCCTGGAGAGCATTAATGTATTGACTCGGCTTAAGCCGGGCACACACTTAAAATGTCTGCTCGACTTTAGTGGCATAAAACCGAGCACCACTTCTCCCAGAAAGATGAGTAGCAACAGGAGTCGTCGAAGATTGAACATTTTCTGTGTTTACGCACTCCTGATCTTGGCGAATTTAAAATATGCTAAACGACTTATGCTAAAAAAAAGTAGCTAACACTAGACAAATGAACAAAAACACATTAAAAACTTAGCACGTGGGACGCCACACATATACCTGAATTTATCCTATTATATTTACACGTCTTATAATGTTGTCAATATCGAAATTATTGTTTCAGGCAGCAGAGATGGTGACAATTACAGACGAGGATTTTTATTAAAATGGCTGGTAATGATAAACAAATCCAAATCATGAGGCAAATCTCAAAAAAAGTTAAACAGGCTGAAGGTCAGGCGAGGTACAAACTGGAGATCACAGAACAAGACAAAGATCAAGAGTTGACAGCAAACACGAGAGTCAAAACCAGAATTAGGAAGCAACAAACAAAGGCTTAGTGCATCAGGTGAGAACACAAACTGAACAAATACTTTGCAGTGTGCTGGTGCAGTGAGTGTGCTTATACAGTGTGTGTGCTAATAGAGTCCAGGTGTGTGTGATCAGGAATTGGGGGACTGTGAGTGTGACACTGAACATGGTGCATGGGTGTTGTAGTCCCTAGTGTCCATGTTTGTAGGTGATGGTGCATTGTGGGAAATAGAGTCCGGTGCAGATTCCGGCATTGCCATGACACATTGTTTGGCTTTGTGATTTTCTTACTAGAGTGTACATTTTTAGTTATTTTTAACAAGTAGATCTTTATTGCTGAATTCCTCCAGTCAGTGAACGTAGGGCTCTTTGGTGCAGCTGATGTGTTACAGAGACTCTGTGTTGGACTGAGATGTGTTCTAGTTCTTGTGTGTGCATGTTAAAGAAAAATGGGGTAAAGTGTGTTTTGCTGTTGTAAGCTTGGGTTGACACAACCTGCACCACCAACTGCACACATCAGTGTCTATTTAAAAATCTTCTTCACGCAACTAAACTTACAGATCTTTACTGTGAAGCCACAACAGTGAAACCTTGAACTTGGTTTTCAAACATGCAGAATCATGACAGTAGCATCAGCTTGACTATTAGGTGAAGAACATGTTTCTTATACATATCAATGATTTTCTAACAATTTAAAATAAAATTAAAGGCAAAATGACGTTCCAGCAGTCAGACTGACTAATAAGTTGTAGTGATTCTTTACAAATCAATAGAATCGGTAACTTTAAACTAGGAAATTGCAAATCAAAAGTAAACAGACAAAAAGGAGCTGTAAAACCATTATAATGAGACTTTGTGTCTCATATAATAAAATCTGGAACAAAATCTGAAACGAATCATAACTTTTACATTTATAAGTAATAACATACATTCACTCACCTGATACAGAGAGTGTAACAGGATCACTCGTCTTTGAGATCTGAGAGTCACTTCTCCTCCCTCTGCAGGTGTATTTACCACCGTGATAATTTTCAACAGAGCTGATGCTGAACTCCTGTGTTGTTCTGTCTGAGTAGAGTGTGTGATCATTCTTATTCCAGCTGTATGTCCACTCAGTGTCTCCTCCTCTCTGTATGTCACACCTGAAAGTCACTCTCTCTCCTCTGAACACCTGTGTATCAGGCTCTATAATCACCACAGGTTTAGGATTCTCTGTTAAGAAAAAAAAAACAAAAAAAAACTATTTTTTAATTAATTCCCATCACCATTATTAAAACGATTAGTCAGATTTTAAAATGTAAGACAGTGTATCTGCTCACGTGTAAATGATGAAGCTCTGTCAGAGGTGCACTGAGTCATTTTAACAATCACTACTAATGAAGTAAATGTAGATCACAATTTGGAAAACTGACTCAGTCCTAAAATTAATCAAGTTACTGTTCTGAAAATTTAGATCTTTTTCACTATTGATAAATGTAAAAGACACACAGTAATGCTAGAAATAACTGACTGAGTATAATTTGATTACATTTGTAATGGGTATACTTAATAAATGAAAGAAAAAATAGTGCTAGGAAACAATAGCTTCTCCTCATATATCTCTAATCTGTCTCATTCTTTCAGACACATACACACCCATATACACGCACACATACACATGCACACACATGCACACACACAGATTCTACAGCCTCTTACACTCAGTGGTTCAGTATAAAAGTTTGACCCTCGTTCTCTTCACTCATTCACACTCAGGCAGGTCTCGACTCAAGCATGTTGATGTTTCTGAAGCAGTAACTTTATGAAGCCCCTTTTACAGCCTCTGAGCAGCTTGTAAAAATACTTTTACAGGTTTTGTTATACAGAGTTCTCTGTATGTAGCTGTGTAAATATTGCTATATTGTGACACTGCTCACATGTTGTTTATATGTTCAGTGTTGTGCAGAATCACTTAACAGAAAGGTTCTTACTCACCAATAACATTTACCCACAGTGCATCACTGTAGTCTGTGTAGTGGACTGGGTTTCCTTTTCCAGCTCTGCACCAGTACTGACCGCTATCAGAGACTGTAACTGATCTGATGGTGTAGGAGTGTGTTGCAGTCTCAGTCTGACGGCGCTGTGTGTCTTTGTTCCAGTAAAACTTCCATCCAGCAGACTGCAGCTTCAGTGTACAGGACAGAGTCACTGAGTTTCCTGTCAGTGCAGCTCCTTTAAGGTCTGATGTGAGTTCAGGTTTAGGTTTTTCTGTTAGAAATTAAATACACTTTCAGAATGTGAAGTAGTCTTTACTACACTAATCACATCTACAGTAAAACAGTAATACTCTCTCTGTGATGATGCTAAACAACTTATGACTACTTTTAAATTGTTTTAGAATTTTTAGTTAAACACATGATGAGAATGAAAATAGGGATATTAAATGTAAAGCTTCACTGTGATTGAAGTGAGGGTCAGAAAATAACTGCTGTGTGATGATGCAGGTCTCTAATCTCTCTCTACTCTACATCAGTTTATTTTTATGTGCATTTATAGTAAAGATTATTTTGGAAAAGTGGAACACAAAATGCAAAACTACACATATAATCTTTACTGAAAGACATATTGGAAATTGTTTTTTAACACTTTTTTTGTCTAAACATCAATAAAAGTGGGTCGTGTTGCCATCTCACAGCAAACAAACAAATAAATAAATAACTGTACATCATTAAAATGATATGAAGACAGTACACTAAGTAGAAATCTCTGCATACTCAGTAGGAGGTCTAAGTAACATTCTGTATTTCCCAGTCTACCTTAATCACCTGCTTATTTACACATTTCATAAAAACATCATTTAATGCACATATAATCCATCAATGCCTCATTTAACCATAGTTGTGGGGTGTTTCATTCATCCATTCATGCATCCATCACATCCCTTCACTTTTCCTCTCTCCACTTATTGTATTTAAGACTGTCCCAATTAAACTGAACACTGTGCTGTTCCTAATGACCTCCCCATGTCTGACAGTCTTCACAATGATTACATTATAAACATCTGGACATGATCTGATTTTATGCTTATTTTGTTACAGTTTATCATATGTTTATATGCAATATAAATAACAATTTTAGAATCTTATTTAAAAAGAAACAACTGTATAATGTGTGTGTCATTTTTCTACCTCAAGAACTTTTTAAGTTAACTTTTTGGGATGCTATGATGCTATGCTAACTGTATTGTATAATTACTTGACTGTTTTGCTTGTTGAAATTTTGCATGCTGCCTTCTTTTTCAAGAGATTTTTAATCTTAATGAGACTTTACCTGGTTAAATAAAGGTTAAATGTAATAATAAATAAAACTTCCTGTTGAATTCTGACCACGCCCCCTCACATGATGTCACATGAATGAAGTCATGTAATTTCTATCAAACACTTCCACTGCAAGGCCTCAGTAACATATGTTTTTACATTCACTTATCAAGCCAGAAAATAAATAGATAAAATAAAATAAATGCTAGGTTTAACCATCCCAATATTTGTTTTTTGTTTACTACTTTTTTAATCCCACACGGGGCAATTTCATAAGGCATAGGCAGCACATCCCAAACTTCAGTTCAAATATACATAAACACACACACACACACACACACACACAAAAAAGACATTTTTACACAAATTACAACAGTACAACATGCTTCATAGTAAATCCAACCACAAGTAAGATCTAAAAATAGTGCAGGACAAATTAAGAACCATTAATACTCATCAATACTCATTACTACAATTCAGGTTACAAATACGAAAAGCTTCTGGCACAAAAGTAGACTTATATCAATTGGTCATACACTTAATACTTCTAAGCCGCCTTCCAGAAGGCATTACCTCAAAATGCTTGTGCAATGGATGCGTGTCATCATTCATGATACACCGAGCTTTCCTTATCACTTGTTGCTCATAAAATTCATTTAGGCTCCGCAGTGGCATACCAATAATTTTTGAACAAGTCTTAACTATGGTCTGGAGGTGATTCTTATTCTTTAGAGAAAGTGATGAAAACCAACATAAAAATGAAAAACTCAAAATGCTCTCAATAAAAGTATTATAAAATACACTCAGTAAAGGTTTTTGTACACAGAGAGAATTCAATTTCCTTAAAGCAAACATTCTTTGACAAACCTTGTTAATAATAACCTCTGTGTTCTGCTGAAACTTTAAAGTCGTATCAAAAACAGTTCCAAGATATTTGTACTCCTCTACTCTATCAACCTCTTTACCCTGAATAAGAGCTGCACCCTTGGAGCATTTTTTCTAAAATCAATCAACATCTCCTTTGTTTTTGTTATATTTAATCTCAACTCATTGCACCATGTAGTAAACTTAAGAAGTGCGAGACTATCATCATCCTTTGAGCTTGATAACAAGGATAGGAAAACTGTATCATCTGCATATTTAACAACATAACAATTATCCTCATAACTTTTACACTCATTTGTATAGAGGATAAAAAGAATTGACGACAATACACACCCCTGTGGAGTCCCGATAGACATACTAAGTGTATCTGACAAAACTCCATTCATCCTAACCCTTTGCTGTCTACTAATTTAAAAATCCAAGATCCATAAAACCAGCCCATGATTAACATTAAACTCATTCACAAGTTTCTTAACTAAGATAATTGGATTCATTGTATTAAATGCTGAGGAAAAGTCAGCAAATAATAGTCTGGCAAATGAGCCCCCATTTTCCAAATGTTGATGTAAAGTGTTCAGAAGAAAGAAACCTCTTTTAGTGCGATAAGCAAACTGTAAGGGGTCTAATTTCTCATCGCAAACTTTCATAAGCTGTAACTTAACTTCCCTTTCCAGAGCTTTCATAACTAATGAGGTTAAGGCAATAGGCTGATAATCATTAAAAGAACGTGACTTCTCTCGCTTCGGGATGGGTTCTACAATAGAGGCTTTCCATAACCGAGGAACTATGGCTTGATCCAGTGAGGCTTGAAACCATGTGTGAAACACCCCACTGAGCTGCTCTGCACACATATACCATCAGGTCCGGGAGCTTCATTAAAAGGTGTAGACTTCAGCTGTTTAATTATATTAGGGAGACACAGTTTCACAGAGGCAGAGGGACTCAATGTCTGTTTAAACTCTTCAAGTGCAGCACTTAAATCATGTTTTTCAAAACGTGGAAAGAACAAGTTCAAGTCATTGGCTAGGGAGTTCATATCATTTTTATCCGTTATACCTGGCCCCTTCTTGGATGTATTTATGTCCGCCATATTTTTGATACCTTGCCAGACAGCCTTCATATCACCTTGAACAAACTTTTCTTCTATTTTATTTCTATAATTTAATTTAGCACGTCTAATCGCTCTTTTAAACTCCTTATTAATATTTTTTTTCTCCTCATTAGTCCCTAATAGAAATACCCTTTTTTTCATATTAAGAATATTTTTAAGCTCTTTGGTTACCCATGGCTTGTTGTTCAGAAATACTGTCAAGCTTTTTGTAGGAATAATAGAATCAACACAAAAATTAATATAACTGGAAACCACCAAAACCTGATCATTCAAATCAGGGCTATCATTTAAAAACGAGTCCCAATCAGTACTCTCAAAGCAACTGTGCAGTTCTTTTATGCTAGAGACAGTCCAGTTCTTTATTATCTTTTCCTCTCTTTCCTCACGCTTTACCACTGGCGTGTAGGTCGAAGCTAAAAGTATTGTATTATGGTCAGCCGTTCCAATCGGCGGCATCGATTTATAGGCATCTTTGATCGGGCCATAACACTTGTCCAAAGTCCTATTCGCCCGAGTTGCACATGTTTCAGTCATCACTATCATGTGTGCATTCCTGTACTCATGTAGAAAGGCCACATTCCCTTGTATTTCATCCATCTTATGACGAAGAGAATGGACATTACTCTGTATAATATTAGGCAGTGGGGTAAATCTTTGATTCACTGTCAGCCTCCGTTTGACTCCTCCGCGCTTACCCCGTTTCCTTTTGGTCCTTGTTAACGGCCCGGTGTTGTAATTTTGCACTGTATCCACATTTGTGTAGGAACCTGGCCGTAGTTCTACAGGGATATCCCACGAAGGGTCCACCGAACCAGCAGCCGAGCGTAGACTCAGGATAAATTCCCTGGAGAGCATTAATGTATTGACTCGGCTTAAGCCGGGCACACACTTAAAATGTCTGCTCGACTTTAGTCGCATAAAACTGCGCGCCGCTTCTCCCAGAAAGATGAGTAGCAACAGGAGTCGTCGAAGATTGAACATTTTCTGTGTTTACGCACTCCTGATCTTGGCGAATTTAAAATATGCTAAACGACTTATGCTAAAAAAAAAGTAGCTAACACTAGACAAACGAACAAAAACACATTAAAAACTTAGCATGTGGGATGCCACACATATACCTGATTTTATCCTATTATATTTACACGTCTTATAATGTTGTCAATATTGAAATTATTGTTTCAGGCAGCAGAGATGTTGAAAATTACAGAGGATGATTTTTATTAAAATGGCTGGTAATGATAAACAAATCCAAATCATGAGGCAAATCTCAAAAAAAGTTAAACAGGCTGAAGGTCAGGCGAGGTACAAAATGGAGATCACAGAACAAGACAAAGTTTAAGAGTCGACAGCAAACACGAGGGTCAAAACCAGAATTAGGAAGCAACAAACAAAAGCTTAGTGCATCAGGTGAGAACACAAACTGAACAAATACTTTGCAGTGTGCTGGTGCAGTGAGTGTGCTTATACAGTGTGTGTGCTAATAGAGTCCAGGTGTGTGTGATCAGGAATTGGGTGACTGTGAGTGTGACACTGAACATGGTGCATGGGTGTTGTAGTCCCTAGTGTCCATGTTTGTAGGTGATGGTGCATTGTGGGAAATAGAGTCCGGTGCAGATTCCGGCATTGCCATGACACATTGTTTGGCTTTGTGATTTTCTTATAGAGTGTACATTTTTAGTTATTTTTAACAAGTAGATCTTTATTGCTGAATTCCTCCAGTCAGTGAACGTAGGGCTCTTTGGTGCAGCTGATGTGTTACAGAGACTCTGTGTTGGACTGAGATGTGTTCTAGTTCTTGTGTGTGCATGTTAAAGAAAAATGGGGTAAAGTGTGTTTTGCAGTTGTAAGCTTGGGTTGACACAACCTGCACCACCAACTGCACACATCAGTATCTGTTTAAAAATCTTCTTCACTCAACTAAACTTACAGATCTTTACTGTGAAGCCACAACAGTGAAACCTTGAACTTGGTTTTCAAACATGCAGAATCATGACAGTAGCATCAGCTTGACTGTTAGGTGAAGAACATTTTTCTTATACATATCAATGATTTTCTAACAATTTAAAATAAAATTAAAGGCAAAATGACGTTCCAGCAGTCAGACTGAATAATAAGTTGTAGTGATTCTTTACAAATCAATTGAATCGGTAACTTTAAACTAGGAAATTGCAAATCAAAAGTAAACAGACAAAAAGGAGCTGTAAAACCATTATAATGAGACTTTGTGTCTCATATGATAAAATCTGGAACAAAATCTGAAACGAATCATAACTTTTACATTTATAAGTAATAACATACATTCACTCACCTGATACAGAGAGTGTAACAGGATCACTCGTCTTTGAGATCTGAGAGTCACTTCTCCTCCCTCTGCAGGTGTATTTACCACCGTGATAATTTTCAACAGAGCTGATGCTGAACTGCTGTGTTGTTCTGTCTGAGTAGAGTGTGTGATCATTCTTATTCCAGCTGTATGTCCACTCAGTGTCTCCTCCTCTCTGTATGTCACACCTGAAAGTCACAGTCTCTCCTCTGAACACCTGTGTATCAGGCTTTATAATCACCACAGGTTTAGGATTCGCTGTTAAAAAAAAAAAAATCACTATTTTTTTTGTATGAATTAATTCCCAACACCATTATTTAAATGAGTAGTAAGATTTTAAAATGGAAGACAGTATATCTGCTCACGTGTAAATGATGAAGCTCTGTCAGAGGTGCACTGAGTCATTTTAACAATCACTACTAATGAAGTAAATGTAGATCACAATTTGGAAAACTGACTCAGTCCTAAAATTAATCAAGTTACTGTTCTGAAAATTTAGATCTTTTTCACTATTGATAAATGTAAAAGACACACAGTAATGCTAGAAATAACTGACTGAGTATAATTTGATTACATTTGTAATGGGTATACTTAATAAATGAAAGAAAAAATAGTGCTAGGAAACAATAGCTTCTCCTCATATATCTCTAATCTGTCTCATTCTTTCAGACACATACACACCACTATACACACACACACACACACACACGCACACACAGATTCTACAGCCTCTTACACTCAGTATTTCAGTATAAACGTTCGCTCCTCGTCCTCTTCACTTATTCACACTCAGACAGGTCTCGACTCGAGCATGTTGATGTTTCTGAAGCAGTAACTTTATGAAGCCCCTTTTACAGCCTCTGAGCAGCTTGTTAAAAGAGTTTTACAGATTTTGGTGATATTTCCTTTGTTATACAGAGTTCTCTGTATGTCACTGTGTAAATATGGCTGTACTGTGACACTGCTAACATGTTGTTTATATGTTCAGTGTTGTGCAAAATCACTTAACAGGAAGTCTCTTACTCACCAATAACGTTTACCCAGAGTGCATCACTGTAGTGCGTGTAGTGGACTGGGTTTCCTTTTCCAGCTCTGCACCAGTACTGACCTCCATCAGAGACTCTAACTGAGCTGATGGTGTAGGAGGGTGTTGCAGTTTCAGTCTCAGTGCTCTGTGTGTCTTTGATCCAGTAAAACTTCCATCCAGCAGACTGCAGCTTCAGTGTACAGTTCAGAGTCACTGAGTTTCCTGTCAGTGCAGCTCCTTTAAGGTCTGATGTGAGTTTAGGTTTAGGTTTTTCTGTCAGAAATTAAATACAATTTCAGAATGTTAAATAATCTTTACTACACTAATCACTTCTACAGTAAAACAGTAATACTCTCTCTGTGATGATGCTAAACAACTTATGACTACTTTTAAATTGTTTTAGAATTTTTAGTTAAACACATGATGAGGATGAAAATAGGGATATTAAATGTAAAGCTTCACTGTGATTGAAGTGAGGGTCAGAAAATAAGTGCTGTGTGATGATGCAGGTCTCTAATCTCTCTCTACTCCACATCAGTTTATTTTTATGGGTGTATAGAGTAAAGATTATTTTGGAAAAGTGGAACACAAAATGCAAAACTACACATATAATCTTTATTGGAAGACATATTGGAAATGTTTAGAAATGATCTTGTTTTTTAACACTTTTTTTTGTCTAATCATCAATAAAAGTGGGTCGTGTTGCCACCTCACAGCAAACAAACAAATAAATAAATAACTGTACATTATTAAAATGATATGAAGACAGTACATAAAAGTAGAAATCTCTGCATACTCAGGAGGAGGTCTAAGTAACATTCTGTATTTCCCAGTCTACCTTAATCACCTGCTTATTTACACATTTCATAAAAACATCATTTAATGCTCATATAATCCATCAATGCCTCATTTAACCATAGTTGTGGGGTGTTTCATTCATCCATTCATGCATCCATCACATCCCTTCACTTTTCCTCTCTCCACTTATTGTATTTAAGACTGTCCCAATTAAACTGAACACTGTGCTGTTCCTAATGACCTCCCCATGTCTGACAGTCTTCACAATGATTAAATCTGGACATGATTTGAACCGATTTTATGCTTATTTTGTTATGGTTTATCATATGTTTATATGCATCATAAATAACAATTTTAGAATCTTATTTAAAAATAAACAACTGTATAATATGTGTGTCATTTTTCTACCTCAAGAACTTTTTAAGTTAACTTTTTGGGATGCTATGATGCTATGCTAACTGTATTGTATAATTACTTGGCCGTTTTGCTTGTTGAAACTTTGCATGCTGCCTTCTTTTTCAAGAGATTTTTCATCTTAATGAGACTTTACCTGGTTAAATAAAGGTTAAATGTAATAATAAATAAAACTTCCTGTTGAATTCTGACCACGCCCCCTTACATGATGTCACATGAATGGAGTCATGTAATTTCTATCAAACACTTCCACTGCAAGGCCTCAGTAACATACGTTTTTACATTCACTTATCAAGCCAGAAAATAAATAATGCTAGGTTTAACTGTCCCAATATTTGTTTTTTGTTTACTACTCTATTAATCCCACACGGGGCAATTGCGTAAGGCATAGGCAGCACATCCCAAACTTCAGTTCAAATATACATAAAAACACACACACAAAAAAGACATTTTTACACAAATTACAACAGTACAACATGCTTCATAGTAAATCCAACCACAAGTAAGATCTAAAAAATAGTGCAGGACAAATTAAGAACCATTAATACTCATCAATACGCATTACTACACATAAACCCATAATCAGAAAATGGAATTTCAATAACACCCTTTTGTCAGATAAGAAAATAGTAGAGGAAATTAAAAAACAAATCAGATTTTTTCTTGAAATGAATGATAGACCTGAAACCACAAAATCCACACTTTGGGAGACATTCAGAGCTTACATGAGAGGCCAAATTATTCTACTGAGTTGCCTTAAGAATAAACAGCGAAGGGAAAAAGAATCAAGATTAACCCAAGAAATTTTGGAGACTGATAGATTATATGCCATCTCTCCTACGCCAGATCTCTACAACAAAAAACTCTCTCTTCAAACTGAGCTAAATTTACTTTATACAATGGACACCACAAAATTATTGACACAACTAAAACATAAGTATTATGAATATGGGGAAAAAACGGGTAGATTGCTGGCGCAACAAATTAAAGAAGATGCTGCATCACGATTAATTACAGAAATACGAACGGAAACTGGACATATCACTACAGACCCAAGTGTAATTAACAATACTTTTAAACAATTTTATTGTAAACTCTACTCATCAGATTCCAAACGTGACACAAATTTTATAGACACTTTTTTTGAGAATATTAATATACCCACTATTAATCTAGAGAACAAAAAAGTGTTAGAGCAGCCTGTTTCAATTGAAGAAATAAAACAAGCGATTAATAGTATGCAAAGTTCAAAGTGCCCTGGCCCTGATGGGTACAGTGCAGAATTTTATAAGGCGTTTAATGAACAGCTCGCACCACTTCTATTAACAGTCTTTAATGAATCTTTAACAGTCGGATATCTCCCACCCTCTTTATACGATGCAAGTATCTCCTTAATACACAAAACAGGCAAAGACCCGAAAGAGCCAGGATCTTTAGATCTATAAGTCTTTTGAATGTCGATAACAAAATATTAGCCAAGATTTTAGCCAGGCGTTTGGAAACAGTTCTACCAACAGTTGTGTCCCCAGATCAAACTGGATTTGTTAAGGATAGGCAACTATTTTTTAATATTAGACGGCTTTTTAATATAATCTCTACCCGCAGACCCAATAGTCGGATGTCGGAGGTGGTGCTCTCATTAGACGCTGAGAAGGCCTTTGACAGGGTCGAGTGGGATTTTCTCTTCTCGGCCCTGTCAAAGTTTGGATTTGGCCCCAATTATATATCGATGATCAAATTGCTTTACGCTAGACCCAAAGCATCGGTGCAGACAAATAACATCAGCTCCAGTCCTTTCTCTCTTCATCGTTCAACAAGGCAGGGGTGCCCCTTGTCACCTCTCTTATTCGCTCTAGCTATAGAACCTCTCGCCATATCGTTACGCTCTGCAGTAGGTTATAGAGGAATTTTAAGAGGAGATGTAGAGCACAAAGTACGCAGATGATCTGCTTTTATACATCTCAGACCCTCTAATCTCAATACCAACAATCATAACCATATTGTCAGAATTTGGTAAGGTGTCTGGGTACAAAATTAATATATCTAAAAGTATACTATTTCCAGTTGGTTTTAAAAACGGAGAAAATTCACAGACACTATCTACTTTTCCCTTCAGCATCTCAAATGGTTTCCGATACCTTGGGATAAATATTACACGGGAGATCTCCGGTCTTTTTAAACAGAATTTTTTAAATCTTTATCAAAAAACTGATCAACAATTAAAAAGATTATGCACTCTCCCCTTCTCACTGGCTGGTCGCATAAGTATAATCAGAATGAATGTTCTACTCAAATATCTATTTCTTTTTCAATGTATTCCAATTATATTACCCAAAAATAAAAAATAAAAAGATTCTCTCATTTCATCATTCATCTGGAATAAAAAAACTCCAAGAATAAGAAAGGCATTTTTACAAAGACCTAAATCCACAGGGGGTATGGTATTGCCAAGCTTTCGGTTGTATTACTGGTCTTGTAACATTCGATGTGTCTTTTTGGGATGGTATGCACCAACCTGACTGGGAACGGATGGAAAGTCGAGTCTTTTATCCAAACACTTTAAAATCACTTTTATTCTATACTTTTATTAAATATTCATATTAAGAATATTTTTAAGCTCTTTGGTTACCCATGGCTTGTTGTTTGGAAATACTGTCAAGCTTTTTGTAGGAATAATAGAATCAACACAAAAATTAATATAACTGGAAACCACCAAAACCTGATCATTCAAATCAGGGCTATCATTTAAAAACGAGTCCCAATCAGTACTCTCAAAGCAACTTTGCAGTTCTTTTATGCTAGAGACAGTCCAGTTCTTTATTATCTTTTCCTCTCTTTCCTCACGCTTTACCACTGGCGTGTAGGTCGAAGCTAAAAGTATTGTGTTATGGTCAGCCGTTCCAATCTGCGGCATCGATTTATAGGCATCTTTGATCGGGCCATAACACTTGTCCAAAGTCCTATTCGCCCGAGTTGCACATGTAACATATTGAAAATATCCTTTTAAAACATTGTCCATGTAACACTGATTAAAATCACCTAAGATGAATTTAGGAGAATCAGGAGCAGTGGCGTCCAATTTATGCAGAGTTTTCATCACCACATCTATGGCTGAGCCCAGTTTAGCATGAGGATGAATGTACACAACAAGAAAGTATAATTGAGGAAACTCACGTGGTAAATAAATTAGTCGGGTAGAGAGAACAAGCATTTTGATGTCCATAGAGCATATTTTGTCCTGCACAATCACGTTATTGCACCAACTCTCCCTAGTGTACACACACACTCCACCTCCATGCCTTTTCCCAGTAGCATCTTTATCTCTATCCAAACAAACCGGTCTGGAAAAGCCACTTATCCTCAGGCAATCATCATCCACAGAATCATCCAACCATGTTTCAGTCATCACTATCATGTGTGCATTCCTGTACTCATGTAGAAAGGCCACATTCCCTTGTATTTCATCCATCTTATGACGAAGAGAATGGACATTACTCAGTATAATATTAGGCAGTGGGGTAAATCTCTGATTCACTGTCAGCCTCCGTTTGACTCCTCCGCGCTTACCCCGTTTCCTTTTGGTCCTTGTTAACAGCCCGGCGTTGTAATTTTTCACCGTATCCACATTTGTGTAGGAACCTGGCCGTAGTTCTACAGGGATATCCCACGAAGGGTCCACCGAACCAGCAGCCGAGCGTAGACTCAGGATAAATTCCCTGGAGAGCATTAATGTATTGACTCGGCTTAAGCCGGGCACACACTTAAAATGTGTGCTCGACATTAGTGGTATAAAACTGCGCACCGCTTCTCCCAGAAAGATGAGTAGCAACAGGAGTCGTCGAAGATTGAACATTTTCTGTGTTTACGCACTCCTGATCTTAGCGAATTTAAAATATGCTAAACGACTTATGCTAAAAAAAAGTAGCTAACACTAGACAAACGAACAAAAACACATTAAAAACTTAGCACGTGGGACGCCACACATATACCTGAATTTATCCTATTATATTTACACGTCTTATAATGTTGTCATTATTGAAATTATTGTTTCAGGCAGGAGAGATGGTAACAATTACAGACGATGATTTTTATTAAAATAGCTGGTAATGATAAACAAATCCAAATCATGAGGCAAATCTCAAAAAAAGTTAAACAGGCTGAAGGTCAGGCGAGGTACAAACTGGAGATCACAGAACAAGACAAAGTTCAAGAGTCGACAACAAACACGAGGGTCAAAACCAGAATTAGGAAGCAACAGACAAAGGCTTAGTGCATCAGGTGAGAACACAAACTGAACAAATACTTTGCAGTGTGCTGGTGCAGTGAGTGTGCTTATACAGTGTGTGTGCTAACAGGGTCCAGGTGTGTGTGATCAGGAATTGGGTGACTGTGAGTGTGACACTGAACATGGTGCATGGGTGTTGTAGTCCCTAGTGTCCATGTTTGTAGGTGATGGTGCATTGTGGGAAATAGAGTCCGGTGCAGATTCCGGCATTGCCATGACACATTGTTTGGCTTTGTGATTTTCTTATAGAGTGTACATTTTTAGTTATTTTTAACAAGTAGATCTTTATTGCTGAATTCCTCCAGTCAGTGAACGTAGGGCTCTTTGGTGCAGCTGATGTGTTACAGAGACTCTGTGTTGGACTGAGGTGTGTTCGAGTTCTTGTGTGTGCATGTTAAAGAAAAATGGGGTAAAGTGTGTTTTGCTGTTGTAAGCTTGGGTTGACACAACCTGCACCACCAACTGCACACATCAGTATCTGTTTAAAAATCTTCTTCACGCAACTAAACTTACAGATCTTTACTGTGAAGCCACAACAGTGAAACCTTGAACTCGGTTTTCAAACATGCAGAATCATCACAGTAGCTTCAGCTTGACTGTTAGGTGAAGAACATGTTTCTTATACATATCAATGATTTTCTAACAATTTAAAATAAAATTAAAGGCAAAATGACGTTCCAGCAGTCAGACTGAATAATAAGTTGTAGTGATTCTTTACAAATCAATAGAATCGGTAACTTTAAACTAGGAAATTGCAAATCAAAAGTAAACAGACAAAAAGGAGATGTAAAATCATTATAATGAGGCTTTGTGTCTCATATGATAAAATCTGGAACAAAATCTGAAACGAATCATAACTTTTACATTTATAAGTAATAACATACGTTCACTCACCTGATACAGAGAGTGGAACAGGATCACTCGTCTTTGAGATCTGAGAGTCACTTCTCCTCCCTCTGCAGGTGTATTTACCACCGTGATCATTTTCAACAGAGCTGATGCTGAACTCCTGTGTTGTTCTGTATGGGTAGAGTGTGTGATCATTCTTATTCCAGCTGTATGTCCACTCAGTGTCTCCTCCTCTCTGTATGTCACACCTGAAAGTCACAGTCTCTCCTCTGAACACCTGTGTATCAGGCTCTATAATCACCACAGGTTTAGGATTCTCTGTTAAAAAAAAAAAATCACTATTTTTTTTGTATGAATTAATTTCCAACACCATTATTTAAATGAGTAGTAAGATTTTAAAATGGAAGACAGTATATCTGCTCACATGTAAAAGATGAAGCTCTGTCAGAGGTGCACTGAGTCATTTTAACAATCACTACTAATGAAGTAAATGTAGATCACAATTTGGAAAACTGACTCAGTCCTAAAATTAATCAAGTTACTGTTCTGAAAATTTAGATCTTTTTCACTATTGATGAATGTAACAGATACACAGTAATGCTAGAAATAACTGACTGAGTATAACTTGATTACATTTGTAATGGGTATACTTAATAAATGAAAGAAAAAAATAGTGCTAGGAAACAATAGCTTCTCCTCATATATCTCTAATCTGTCTCATTCTTTCAGACACATACACACCCATACACACACACACACACACACACACACACAGACAGATTCTACAGCCTCTTACACTCAGTATTTCAGTATAAACGTTCGCTCCTCGTCCTCTTCACTCATTCACACTCAGGCAGGTCTCGACTCGAGCATGTTGATGTTTCTGAATCAGAAACTTTATTAAGCCCCTTTTACAGCCTCTGAGCAGCTTGTTAAAAGAGTTTTACAGATTTTGGTGATATTTCCTTTGTTATACAGAGTTCTCAGTATGTAGCTGTGTAAATCTTGCTATATTGTGACACTGCTGACATGTTGTTTATATGTTCATTGTTGTGCAAAATCACTTAACAGGAAGTCTCTTACTCACCAATAACGTTTACCCAGAGTGCATCACTGTAGTGTGTGTAGTGGACTGGGTTTCCTTTTCCAGCTCTGCACTTGTACTGACCTCCATCAGAGACTCTTACTGAGCTGATGGTGTAGGAGTGTGTTGCAGTTTCAGTCTGACGGCTCTGTGTGTCTTTGATCCAGTAAAACTTCCATCCAGCAGACTGCAGCTTCAGTGTACAGTTCAGAGTCACTGAGTTTCCTGTCAGTGCAGCTCCTTTAAGGTCTGATGTGAGTTCAGGTTTAGGTTTTTCTGTCAGAAATTAAATACACTTTCAGAATGTGAAGTAATCTTTACTACACTAATCACTTCTACAGTAAAACAGTAATACTCTCTCTGTGATGATGCTAAACAACTTATGACTACTTTTAAATTGTTTTAGAATTTTTAGTTAAACACATGATGAGAATGAAAATAGGGATATTAAATGTAAAGCTTCACTGTGATCGAAGTGAGGGTCAGAAAATAAGTGCTGTGTGATGATGCAGGTCTCTAATCTCTCTCTACTCTACATCAGTTTATTTTTATGGGTGTATAGAGTAAAGATTATTTTGGAAAAGTGGAAGACAAAATGCAAAACTACACATATAAACTTTATTGGAAGACATATTGGAAATGTTTAGAAATGGTCTTGTTTTTTAACACTTTTTTTTGTCTAAACATCAGTAAAAGTGGGTCGTGTTGCCACCTCACAGCAAACAAACAAACAAATAAATAACTGTACATTATTAAAATGATATGAAGACAGTACACTAAGTAGAAATCTCTGCATACTCAGTAGGAGGTCTAAGTAACATTCTGTATTTCCCAGTCTACCTTAATCACCTGCTTATTTACACATTTCATAAAAACATCATTTAATGCACATATAATCCATCAATGCCTCATTTAATCATAGTTGTGGGGTGTTTCATTCATCCATTCATGCATCCATCACATCTCTTCACTTTTCCTCTCTCCACTTATTGTATTTAAGACTGTCCCAATTAAACTGAACACTGTGCTGTTCCTAATGACCTCCCCATGTCTGACAATCTTCACAATGATTACATTATAAACATCTGGACATGATCTGAACTGATTTTATGCTTATTTTGTTATGGTTTATCATATGTTTATATGCATCATAAATAACAATTTTAGAATCTTATTTAAAAAGAAACAACTGTATAATATATGTGTCATTTTTCTACCTCAAGAACTTTTTAAGTTAACTTTTTGGGATGCTATGATGCTATGCTAACTGTATTGTATAATTACTTGGCTGTTTTGCTTGTTGAAACTTTGCATGCTGCCTTCTTTTTCAAGAGATTTTTAATCTTAATGAGACTTTACCTGGTTAAATAAAGGTTAAATGTAATAATAAATCAAACTTCCTGTTGAATTCTGACGCCCCCTTACATGATGTCACATGAATGGAGTCATGTAATTTCTATCAAACACTACCACTGCAAGGCCTCAGTAACATACGTTTTTACATTCACTTATCAAGCCAGAAAATAAATAATGCTAGGTTTAACCGTCCCAATATTTGTTTTTTGTTTACTACTCTATTAATCCCACACGGGGCAATTGCGTAAGGCATAGGCAGCACATCCCAAACTTCAGTTCAAATATACATAAAAACACACACACACAAAAAAGACATTTTTACACAAATTACAACAGTACAACATGCTTCATAGTAAATTCAACCACAAGTAAGATCTAAAAAATAGTGCAGGACAAATTAAGAACCATTAATACTCATCAATACTCATTACTACACATAAACCCATAATCAGAAAATGGAATTTCAATTACACCCTTTTGTCAGATAAGAAAATAGTAGAGGAAATTAAAAAACAAATCAGATTTTTTCTTGAAATGAATGATAGACCTGAAACCACAAAATCCACACTTTGGGAGACATTCAAAGCTTACATGAGAGGCCAAATTATTCTACTGAGTTGCCTTAAGAATAAACAGCGAAGGGAAAAAGAATCAAGATTAACCCAAGAAATTTTGGAGACTGATAGATTATATGCCATCTCTCCTACGCCAGATCTCTACAACAAAAAACTCTCTCTTCAAACTGAGCTAAATTTACTTTATACAACGGACACCACAAAATTATTGACACAACTAAAACATAAGTATTATGAATATGGGGAAAAAACGGGTAGATTGCTGGCGCAACAAATTAAAGAAGATGCTGCATCACGATTAATTACAGAAATACGAACGGAAACTGGACATATCACTACAGACCCAAGTGTAATTAACAATACTTTTAAACAATTTTATTGTAAACTCTACTCATCAGATTCCAAACGTGACACAAATCTTATAGACACTTTTTTTGAGAATATTATTATACCCACTATTAATCTGGAGAACAAAAAAGTGTTAGAGCAGCCTGTTTCAATTGAAGAAATAAAACAAGCGATTAATAGTATGCAAAGTTCAAAGTGCCCTGGCCCTGATGGGTACAGTGCAGAATTTTATAAGGCGTTTAATGAACAGCTCGCACCACTTCTATTAACAGTCTTTAATGAATCTTTAACAGTCGGATATCTCCCACCCTCTTTATACGATGCAAGTATCTCCTTAATACACAAAACAGGCAAAGACCCGAAAGAGCCAGGATCTTTAGACCTATAAGTCTTTTGAATATCGATAACAAAATATTAGCCAAGATTTTAGCCAGGCGTTTGGAAACAGTTCTACCAACAGTTGTGTCCCCAGATCAAACTGGATTTGTTAAGGATAGGCAACTATTTTTTAATATTAGACGGCTTTTTAATATAATCTATACCCGCAGACCCAATAGTCGGATGTCGGAGGTGGTGCTCTCATTAGACGCTGAGAAGGCCTTTGACAGGGTCGAGTGGGATTTTCTCTTCTCGGCCCTGTCAAAGTTTGGATTTGGCCCCAATTATATATCGATGATCAAATTGCTTTACGCTAGACCCAAAGCATCGGTGCAGACAAATAACATCAGCTCCAGTCCTTTCTCTCTTCATCGTTCAACAAGGCAGGGGTGCCCCTTGTCACCTCTCTTATTCGCTCTAGCTATAGAACCTCTCGCCATATCGTTACGCTCTGCAGTAGGTTATAGAGGAATTTTAAGAGGAGATGTAGAGCACGCAGATGATCTGCTTTTATACATCTCAGACCCTCTAATCTCAATACCAACAATCATAACCATATTGTCGGAATTTGGTAAGGTGTCTGGGTACAAAATTAATATATCTAAAAGTATACTATTTCCAATTGGTTTTAAAAACGGAGAAAATTCACAGACACTATCTACTTTTCCCTTCAGCATCTCAAATGGTTTCCGATACCTTGGGATAAATATTACACGGGAGATCTCCGGTCTTTTTAAACAGAATCTTTATCAAAAAACTGATCAACAATTAAAAAGATTATGCACTCTCCCCTTCTCACTGGCTGGTCGCATAAGTATAATCAGAATGAATGTTCTACTCAAATATCTATTTCTTTTTCAATGTATTCCAGTTATATTACCCAAAAATAAAAAAAAAATAGATTCTCTCATTTCATCATTCATCTGGAATAAAAAAACTCCAAGAATAAGAAAGGCATTTTTACAAAGACCTAAATCCACAGGGGGTACAAGGGGATACAAGCTTTTGGTTGTATTACTGGTCTTGTAACATTCGATGTATGTCTTTTTGGGATGGTATGCACCAACCTGACTGGGAACGGATGGAAAGTCGAGCCTTTTACCCAAACACTTTAAAATCACTTTTATTCTATACTTCCGATCTCTCCAAATTCAAATGCAAGAACCCCGTGGTCTCATACTCATTAAAAATTTGGTCTCAGATTAGGAGATACTTTAAATGGAACTGCTGTTCAATACAGACACCATTGATTAATAATCAAGCCCACAAGTTACTTTCAGAAAACACATTTAAATTATGGGACTCAAAGGGTGTTCATTCATTTGCAAATTTGTTTACCAACAAGATTTTTTCTACATTCGACCAATTGAAACTTAAATTTAATATAGATAATAAAGATTTTTTTAAATATTTACAAATCCGTGACCTTGCGAAGACGGTCTTTCCTTCTTTTCCCAGTCAACCACAAGAAAATGCTATGGATAAAATTTTTCTTCAAGAGCCACTTAAAAAGGGGTCTATCTCCAAAATTTACCACAGCCTTTCACAGATTGACTGTACTTCCACTTTGGACCATTTGAGGGAAGCGTGGAATGATGATTTATCGACAAATATTACAGTAAGTCGATGGGAAGATGCTCAAGGTTGGGTTCACTCCTCCTCAGTCTGTAGAAGACATGGCCTTATTCAGTTTAAAATTCTACATCGACTACATCTATCAAAAGAAAAGTTATTCAAGAGCGTATTTGTGAGCATTGTGGACATGCCCCTGCATCTTTAGGTCATACATTTTGGAAATGCCCCAACATCACCCTCTATTGGGATACAGCTTCCTATGGATCCTGTGTTGGCACTGTTTGGGGTACCTGATGATAGATTATGTCTAAACTTCAAACAAAGGAATGTTTTATGTTATGTTACATTATTGGCCAGGCGTTTAATTCTATTAAATTGGAAGAGTAAATATCCACCAACTCACATAATACAAGTTTTAAGGGACACAATGCAACATCTAAAACTAGAGAAAATCAAGTTCTCATTGAGACAAAAAGAAGGTCTTTTTAATATTATTTGGCAGCCTTTTATTGAATATTTCAACACTAGAGTAAAAGGCAACATTTTAATTTGATATTGTATGTGCAGGTTTTTGTTGTGTTTTTGTTGCTGTTGTTCTGTTTTTTTTTGTTTTTTTTTCTGTTTTGTTGTTTTGTTTTGTTTTTTCTGTATGTATTCGTGTCTCATTTATTAACACTTGTGAATTCTTGTATAACTAATGTTCGCATATTGAGACAGTGTTGTATATTGGAAAACTCTAATAAAAAGAAATGGAAAAAAAAAAATACTCATTACTACAATTCAGGTTACAAATACGAATAGCTTCTGGCACAAAAGTAGACTTGTATCAATTGGTCGTACACTTAATACTTCTAAGCCGCCTTCCAGAAGGCATTACCTCAAAATGCTTGTGCAATGGATGCGTGTCATCATTCATGATACGCCGAGCTTTCCTTATCACTTGTTGCTCATAAAATTCATTTAGGCTCTGCAGTGGCATACCAATAATTTTTGAACAAGTCTTAACTATGGTCTGGAGGTGATTCTTATTCTTTAGAGAAAGTGATGAAAACCAACATAAAAATGAAAAACTCAAAACGCTCTCAATAAAAGTATTATAAAATACACTCAGTAAAGGTTTTTGTACACAGAAAGAATTCAATTTCCTTAAAGCAAACATTCTTTGACGAACCTTGTTAATAATAACCTCTGTGTTCTGCTGAAACTTTAAAGTCGTATCAAAAACAGTTCCAAGATATTTGTACTCCTCTCTTCTATCAACCTCTTTACCCTGAATAAGAGCTGCACCCTTGGAGCATTTTTTCTAAAATCAATCAACATCTCCTTTGTTTTTGTTATATTTAATCTCAACTCATTGCACCATGTAGTAAACTTAAGAAGTGCGAGACTATCATCATCCTTTGAGCTTGATAACAAGGATAGGAAAACTGTATCATCTGCATATTTAACAACATAACAATTATCCTCATAACTTTTACACTCATTTGTATAGAGGATAAAAAGAATTGACGACAATACACACCCCTGTGGAGTCCCGATAGACATACTAAGTGTATCTGACAAAACTCCATTCATCCTAACCCTTTGCTGTCTACTAATTTAAAAATCCAAGATCCATAAAACCAGCCCATGATTAACATTAAACTCATTCACAAGTTTCTTAACTAAGATAACTGGATTCATTGTATTAAATGCTGAGGAAAAGTCAGCAAATAATAGTCTGGCAAATGAGCCCCCATTTTCCAAATGTTGATGTAAAGTGTTCAGAAGAAAGAAACCTCTTTTAGTGCGATAAGCAAACTGTAAGGGGTCTAATTTCTCATCGCAAACTTTCATAAGCTGTAACTTAACTTCCCTTTCCAGAGCTTTCATAACTAATGAGGTTAAGGCAATAGGCTGATAATCATTAAAAGAACATGACTTCTCTCGCTTCGGGATGGGTTCTACAATAGAGGCTTTCCATAACCGAGGAACTATGGCTTGATCCAGTGAGGCTTGAAACCATGTGTGAAACACCCCACTGAGCTGCTCTGCACAGTGGTTAAGGGTTCTGCCACATATACCATCAGGTCCGGGAGCTTCATTAAAAGGTGTAGGCTTCAGCTGTTTAATTATATTAGGGAGACACAGTTTCACAGGGGCAGAGGGACTCAATGTCTGTTTAAACTCTTCAAGTGCAGCACTTAAATCATGTTTTTCCAAAGGCGGGAAGAACAAGTTCAAGTCATTGGCTAAGGAGTTCATATCATTTTTATCCGTTATACCTGGCCCCTTCTTGGATGTATTTATGTCCGCCATATTTTTGATACCTTGCCAGACAGCCTTCATATCACCTTGAACAAACTTTTCTTCTATTTTATTTCTATAATTTAATTTAGCACGTCTAATCGCTCTTTTAAACTCCTTATTAATATTTTTTTTCTCCTCATTAGTCCCTAATAGAAATACCCTTTTTTTCATATTAAGAATATTTTTAAGCTCTTTGGTTACTCATGGCTTGTTGTTCAGAAATACTGTCAAGCTTTTTGTAGGAATAATAGAATCAACACAAAAATTAATATAACTGGAAACCACCAAGACCTGATCATTCAAATCAGGGCTATCATTTAAAAACGAGTCCCAATCAGTACTCTCAAAGCAACTGTGCAGTTCTTTTATGCTAGAGACAGTCCAGTTCTTTATTATCTTTTCCTCTCTTTCCTCACGCTTTACCACTGGCGTGTAGGTCGAAGCTAAAAGTATTATGGTCAGCCGTTCCAATCGGCGGCATTGATTTATAGGCATCTTTGATCGGGCCATAACACTTGTCCAAAGTCCTATTCGCCCGAGTTGCACATGTTTCAGTCATCACTATCATGTGTGCATTCCTGTACTCATGTAGAAAGGCCACATTCCCTTGTATTTCATCCATCTTATGATGAAGGGAACGGAAATTACTCAGTATAATATTAGGCAGTGGGGTAAATCTTTGATTCACTGTCAGCCTCCGTTTGACTCCTCCGCGCTTACCCCGTTTCCTTTTGGTCCTTGTTAACGGCCCGGTGTTGTAACTTTGCACCATATCCACATTTGTGTAGGAACCTGGCCGTAGTTCTACAGGGATATCCCACGAAGGGTCCACCGAACCAGCAGCCGAGCGTAGACTCAGGATAAATTCCCTGGAGAGCATTAATGTATTGACTCGGCTTAAGCCGGGCACACACTTAAAATGTCTGCTCGACTTTAGTCGCATAAAACTGCGCGCCGCTTCTCCCAGAAAGATGAGTAGCAACAGGAGTCGTCGAAGATTGAACATTTTCTGTGTTTACGCACTCCTGATCTTGGCGAATTTAAAATATGCTAAAAGACTTACGCTAAAAAAAAAGTAGCTAACACTAGACAAACGAACAAAAACACATTAAAAACGCCACAATATGCCTGAATTTATCCTATTATATTTACACGTCATATAATGTTGTCATTATTGGAATTATTGTTTCAGGCAGCAGAGATGGTGACAATTACAGAGGATGATTTTTATTAAAATAGCTGGTAATGATAAACAAATCCAAATCATGAGGCAAATCTCAAAAAAAGTTAAACAGGCTGAAGGTCAGGCGAGGTACAAACTGGAGATCACAGAACAAGACAAAGTTCAAGAGTCGACAGCAAACACGAGGGTCAAAACCAGAATTAGGAAGCAACAAACAAAGGCTTAGTGCATCAGGTGAGAACACAAACTGAACAAATACTTTGCAGTGTGCTGGTGCAGTGAGTGTGCTTATACAGTGTGTGTGCTAATAGAGTCCAGGTGTGTGTGATCAGGAATTGAGGGACTGTGAGCGTGACACTGAACATGGTGCATGGGTGTTGTAGTCCCTAGTGTCCATGTTTGTAGGTGATGGTGCATTGTGGGAAATAGAGTCCGGTGCAGATTCCGGCACTGACATGACACATTGTTTGGCTTTGTGATTTTCTTATAGAGTGTACATTTTTAGTTATTTTTAACAAGTAGATCTTTATTGCTGAATTCCTCCAGTCAGTGAACATAGGGCTCTTTGGTGCAGCTGATGCGTTACAGAGACTCTGTGTTGGACTGAGGTGTGTTCTAGTTCTTGTGTGTGCATGTTAAAGAAAAATGGGGTAAAGTGTGTTTTGCTGTTGTAAGCTTGGGTTGACACAACCTGCACCACCAACTGCACACATCACTATCTATTTAAAAATCTTCTTCACTTAACTAAACTTACAGATCTTTACTGTGAAGCCACAACAGTGAAACCTTGAACTCGGTTTTCAAACATGCAGAATCATCACAGTAGCTTCAGCTTGACTATTAGGTGAAGAACATGTTTCTTATACATATCAATGATTTTCTAACAATTTAAAATAAAATTAAAGGCAAAATGACGTTCCAGCAGTCAGACTGACTAATAAGTTGTAGTGATTCTTTACAAATCAATTGAATCGGTAACTTTAAACTAGGAAATTGAAAATCAAAAGTAAACAGACAAAAAGGAGATGTAAAACCATTATAATGAGACTTTGTGTCTCATATGATAAAATCTGGAACAAAATCTGAAACGAATCATAACTTTTACATTTATAAGTAATAACATACATTCACACACTCACCTGATACAGAGAGTGGAACAGGATCACTCGTCTTTGAGATCTGAGAGTCACTTCTCCTCCCTCTGCAGGTGTATTTACCACCGTGATCATTTTCAACAGAGCTGATGCTGAACTGCTGTGTTGTTCTGTATGGGTAGAGTGTGCGAGCATTCTTATTCCAGCTGTATGTCCACTCAGTGTCTCCTCCTCTCTGTATGTCACACCTGAAAGTCACTCTCTCTCCTCTGAACACCAGTGTATCAGGCTCTATAATCACCACAGGTTTAGGACTCTCTGTTAAAAAAAAAATCACTATTTTTTTTTTATGAATTAATTCCCAACGCCATTATTTAAATGAGTAGTAAGATGTTAAAATGGAAGACAGTATATCTGCTCACATGTAAATGATGAAGCTCTGTCAGAGGTGCACTGAGTCATTTTAACAATCACTACTAATGAAGTAAATATAGATCACAATTTGGAAAACTGACTCAGTCCTAAAATTAATCAAGTTACTGTTCTGAAAATTTAGATCTTTTTCACTATTGATGAATGTAACAGATACACAGTAATGCTAGAAATAACTGACTGAGTATAACTTGATTACATTTGTAATGGGTATACTTAATAAATGAAAGAAAAAATAGTGCTAGGAAACAATAGCTTCTCCTCATATATCTGTAATCTGTCTCATTCTTTCAGACACATACACACCACTATATACACACACACACACACACACACACACACACACACACACAGACAGATTCTACAGCCTCTTACACTCAGCATTTCAGTATAAAAGTTCGCTCCTCGTCCTCTTCACTCATTCACTCTCAGGCAGGTCTCGACTCGACCATGTTGATGTTTCTGAATCAGTAAGTTTATGAAGTCCCTTTTACAGCCTCTGAGCAGCTTGTAAAAAGAGTTTTGTGGGTTTTGGTGATATTTCCTTTAACTTTAATAAATGATTTAGCTGAAAGTGTTCTCTGTATGTAGCTGTGTAAATGTTGCTATATTGTGACACTGCTCACATGTTGTTTATATGTTCATTCTTGTGCAAAATCACTTAACAGAAAGTCTCTTACTCACCAATAACGTTTACCCAGAGTGCATCACTGTAGTGCGTGTAGTGGACTGGGTTTCCTTTTCCAGCTCTGCACCAGTACTGACCTCCATCAGAGACTGTAACTGAGCTGATGGTGTAGGAGTGTGTTTCAGTCTCAGTCTCAGTGCGCTGTGTGTCTTTGTTCCAGTAAAACTTCCATCCAGCAGACTGCAGCTTCAGTGTACAGTTCAGAGTCACTGAGTTTCCTGTCAGTGCAGCTCCTTTAAGGTCTGATGTGAGTTCAGGTTTAGGTTTTTCTGTTAGAAATTAAATACAATTTCAGAAAGTGAAGTATTCTTTACTACACTAATCAATTCTACAGTAAAACAGTAATCTCTGTGATGATGCTAAACAACTTATGACTACTTTTAAATTGTTTTAGAATTTTTAGTTAAACACATGATGAGAATGAAAATAGGGATATTAAATGTAAAGCTTCACTGTGATTGAAGCGAGGGTCAGAAAATAAGTGCTGTGTGATGATGCAGGTCTCTAATCTCTCTCTACTCTACATCAATTTATTTTTATGTGTATTTATAGTAAAGATTATTTTGGAACAGTGGAACACAAAATGCAAAACTACACATATAATCCTTTTTGGAAGACATATTGGAAATGTTTAGAAATGGTCTTGTTTTTTAACACTTTTTTTTGTCTAAACATCAGTAAAAGTGGGTCGTGTTGCCACCTCACAGCAAACAAACAAATAAATAAATAACTGTACATTATTAAAATGATATGAAGACAGTACACTAAGTAGAAATCTCTGCATACTCAGTAGGAGGTCTAAGTAACATTCTGTATTTCCCAGTCTACCTTAATCACCTGCTTATTTACACATTTCATAAAAACATCATTTAATGCACATATAATCCATCAATGCCTCATTTAACCATAGTTGTGGGGTGTTTCATTCATCCATTCATGCATCCATCACATCTCTTCACTTTTCCTCTCTCCACTTATTGTATTTAAGACTGTCTCAATTAAACTGAACACTGTGCTGTTCCTAATGACCTCCCCATGTCTGACAGTCTTCCCAATGATTAAATTATAAACATCTGGACATGATCTGAACTGATTTTATGCTTATTTTGTTATGGTTTATCATGTGTTTATATGCATCATAAATAACAATTTTAGAATCTTATTTAAAAATAAACAACTGTATAATATATGTGTCATTTTTCTACCTCAAGAACTTTTTAAGTTAACTTTTTGGGATGCTATGATGCTATGCTAACTGTATTGTATAATTACTTGACTGTTTTGCTTGTTGAAACTTTGCATGCTGCCTTCTTTTTCAAGAGATTTTTAATCTTAATGAGACTTTACCTGGTTAAATAAAGGTTAAATGTAATAATAAATCAAACTTCCTGTTGAATTCTGACCACGCCCCCTTACATGATGTCACATGAATGGAGTCATGTAATTTCTATCAAACACTTCCACTGCAAGGCCTCAGTAACATACGTTTTTACGTTCACTTATCAAGCCAGAAAATAAATAATGCTAGGTTTAACCGTCCCAATATTTGTTTTTTGTTTACTACTCTATTAATCCCACACGGGGCAATTGCGTAAGGCATAGGCAGCACATCCCAAACTTCAGTTCAAATATACATAAAAACACACACACACAAAAAAGACATTTTTACACAAATTACAACAGTACAACATGCTTCATAGTAAATTCAACCACAAGTAAGATCTAAAAAATAGTGCAGGACAAATTAAGAACCATTAATACTCATCAATACTCATTACTACACATAAACCCATAATCAGAAAATGGAATTTCAATTACACCCTTTTGTCAGATAAGAAAATAGTAGAGGAAATTAAAAAACAAATCAGATTTTTTCTTGAAATGAATGATAGACCTGAAACCACAAAATCCACACTTTGGGAGACATTCAAAGCTTACATGAGAGGCCAAATTATTCTACTGAGTTGCCTTAAGAATAAACAGCGAAGGGAAAAAGAATCAAGATTAACCCAAGAAATTTTGGAGACTGATAGATTATATGCCATCTCTCCTACGCCAGATCTCTACAATAAAAAACTCTCTCTTCAAACTGAGCTAAATTTACTTTATACAATGGACACCACAAAATTATTGACACAACTAAAACATAAGTATTATGAATATAGGGAAAAAACGGGTAGATTGCTGGCGCAACAAATTAAAGAAGATGCTGCATCACGATTAATTACAGAAATACGAACGGAAACTGGACATATCACTACAGACCCAAGTGTAATTAACAATACTTTTAAACAATTTTATTGTAAACTCTACTCATCAGATTCCAAACGTGACACAAATCTTATAGACACTTTTTTTGAGAATATTAATATACCCACTATTAATCTGGAGAACAAAAAAGTGTTAGAGCAGCCTGTTTCAATTGAAGAAATAAAACAAGCGATTAATAGTATGCAAAGTTCAAAGTGCCCTGGCCCTGATGGGTACAGTGCAGAATTTTATAAGGCGTTTAATGAACAGCTCGCACCACTTCTATTAACAGTCTTTAATGAATCTTTAACAGTCGGATATCTCCCACCCTCTTTATACGATGCAAGTATCTCCTTAATACACAAAACAGGCAAAGACCCGAAAGAGCCAGGATCTTTAGACCTATAAGTCTTTTGAATATCGATAACAAAATATTAGCCAAGATTTTAGCCAGGCGTTTGGAAACAGTTCTACCAACAGTTGTGTCCCCAGATCAAACTGGATTTGTTAAGGATAGGCAACTATTTTTTAATATTAGACGGCTTTTTAATATAATCTCTACCCGCAGACCCAATAGTCGGATGTCGGAGGTGGTGCTCTCATTAGACGCTGAGAAGGCCTTTGACAGGGTCGAGTGGGATTTTCTCTTCTCGGCCCTGTCAAAGTTTGGATTTGGCCCCAATTATATATCGATGATCAAATTGCTTTACGCTAGACCCAAAGCATCGGTGCAGACAAATAACATCAGCTCCAGTCCTTTCTCTCTTCATCGTTCAACAAGGCAGGGGTGCCCCTTGTCACCTCTCTTATTCGCTCTAGCTATAGAACCTCTCGCCATATCGTTACGCTCTGCAGTAGGTTATAGAGGAATTTTAAGAGGAGATGTAGAGCACAAAGTACGCAGATGATCTGCTTTTATACATCTCAGACCCTCTAATCTCAATACCAACAATCATAACCATATTGTCGGAATTTGGTAAGGTGTCTGGGTACAAAATTAATATATCTAAAAGTATACTATTTCCAGTTGGTTTTAAAAACGGAGAAAATTCACAGACACTATCTACTTTTCCCTTCAGCATCTCAAATGGTTTCCGATACCTTGGGATAAATATTACACGGGAGATCTCCGGTCTTTTTAAACAGAATTTTTTAAATCTTTATCAAAAAACTGATCAACAATTAAAAAGATTATGCACTCTCCCCTTCTCACTGGCTGGTCACATAAGTATAATCAGAATGAATGTTCTACTCAAATATCTATTTCTTTTTCAATGTATTCCAATTATATTACCCAAAAATAAAAAAAAAAATAGATTCTCTCATTTCATCATTCATCTGGAATAAAAAAACTCCAAGAATAAGAAAGGCATTTTTACAAAGACCTAAATCCACAGGGGGTACAAGGGGATACAAGCTTTCGGTTGTATTACTGGTCTTGTAACATTCGATGTATGTCTTTTTGGGATGGTATGCACCAACCTGACTGGGAACGCCTTTTACCCAAACACTTTAAAATCACTTTTATTCTATACTTCCGATCTCTCCAAATTCAAATGCAAGAACCCCGTGGTCTCATACTCATTAAAAATTTGGTCTCAGATTAGGAGATACTTTAAATGGAACTGCTGTTCAATACAGACACCATTGATTAATAATCAAGCCCACAAGTTACTTTCAGAAAACACATTTAAATTTTGGGACTCAAAGGGTGTTCATTCATTTGCAAATTTGTTTACCAACAAGATTTTTTCTACATTCGACCAATTGAAACTTAAATTTAATATAGATAATAAAGATTTTTTTAAATATTTACAAATCCGTGACCTTGCGAAGACGGTCTTTCCTTCTTTTCCCAGTCAACCACAAGAAAATGCTATGGATAAAATTTTTCTTCAAGAGCCACTTAAAAAGGGGTCTATCTCCAAAATTTACCACAGCCTTTCACAGATTGACTGTACTTCCACTTTGGACCATTTGAGGGAAGCGTAGAATGATGACTTATTGACAAATATTACAGTAAGTCGATGGGAAGATGCTCAAGGTTGGGTTCACTCCTCCTCAGTCTGTAGAAGACATGGCCTTATTCAGTTTAAAATTCTACATCGACTACATCTATCAAAAGAAAAGTTATTCAAGATATACCCTGGACTGGATCCCTCTTGTGAGCGTTGTGGACATGCCCCTGCATCTTTAGGTCATACATTTTGGAAATGCCCCAACATCACCCTCTATTGGACAGAGATATTTAAAACTCTGTCACTAGTGCTTGGGATACAGCTTCCTATGGATCCTGTGTTGGCACTGTTTGGGGTACCTGATGATAGATTATGTCTAAACTTCAAACAAAGGAATGTTTTATGTTATGTTACATTATTGGCCAGGCGTTTAATTCTATTAAATTGGAAGAGTAAATATCCACCTACTCACATAATACAAGTTTTAAGGGACACAATGCAACATCTAAAACTAGAGAAAATCAAGTTCTCATTGAGACAAAAAGAAGGTCTTTTTAATATTATTTGGCAGCCTTTTATTGAATATTTCAACACTAGAGTAAAAGGCAACATTTTAATTTGATATTGTATGTGCAGGTTTTTGTTGTGTTTTTGTTGCTGTTGTTCTGTTTTTTTTTTTTTTTTTTTTCTGTTTTGTTGTTTTGTTTTGTTTTTTATGTATGTATTCGTGTCTCATTTATTAACACTTGTGAATTCTTGTATAACTAATGTTCGCATATTGAGACAGTGTTGTATATTGGAAAACTCTAATAAAAAGAAATGGAAAAAAAAAAATACTCATTACTACAATTCAGGTTACAAATACGAATAGCTTCTGGCACAAAAGTAGACTTATATCAATTGGTCGTACACTTAATACTTCTAAGCCGCCTTCCAGAAGGCATTACCTCAAAATGCTTGTGCAATGGATGCGTGTCATCATTCATGATACGCCGAGCTTTCCTTATCACTTGTTGCTCATAAAATTCATTTAGGCTCCGCAGTGGCATACCAATAATTTTTGAACAAGTCTTGAACAAGTCTTAATAGTTGTGGGGTGTTTCATTCATCCATTCATGCATCCATCACATCTCTTCACTTTTCCTCTCTCCACTTATTGTATTTAAGACTGTCCCAATTAAACTGAACACTGTGCTGTTCCTAATGACCTCCCCATGTCTGAAAATCTTCACAATGATTAAATTATAAACATCTGGACATGATTTGAACTGATTTTATGCTTATTTTGTTACAGTTTATCATATGTTTATAAGCATCTTAAATAACAATTTTAGAACATTACTATTAAAAAAACAAAACAAAACTATATAGTGTGTGTGTGTCATTTTTCTACTTTGAGAAATTTTTAGGTCAACTTTTTGGGATGCTATGATGCTATGCTAACTCTGTTGTATAATTGCGTGACTGTTTTGCTTGTTGAAACTTTCATGCTGCCTTCTTGCCAAGGTCTCTCTAGAAAAAGAGATTTTTAACCTCAGTGAGACTTTACCTGGTTAAATAAAGGTTAAATGAAATAATAAATAAAACTACCTCTTTCTTTCTGATCACGCCCCCTTATATGATGTCACATAAATGACATTCACTTATCAAGCCAAAAAATAAACAATGCTAATTTTAACTGTCCCAATATACCTGAATTTATCCTATTATATTTACACATTTTATAATGTTGTTAATATTGAAAATTATTGTTTGGCTTTGTGATTTTCTTATTAGAGTGCACATGTGTAGTCATTTTTAACAAGCAGATCTTTATTGCTGAAATCTCCAGTCAGTGAAGGTAGGGCTCTGTGCTGTGGCTGATCTGTTACAGAAACTTTGTTTTCACTGTAAAAAACTTTACTGTAGATTTTACAGTAAATTACTGGCAACCTGGTTTGCTAATAGAGTACTGTGAAATTTACAGCAAATTTTACTATAAAACATATTTACAGTAAAGCACTATAATATTATACATAGTATAAAATAACATGTAACCCCATATATTTGGTTAATGCAGGAAACAACTGAGCTGAAGAGTCTTGCTCAAGGACCCAATCAATGCAGTTTGGTGGTGCTGGGATTTGAACACACAACCTTCTTATCCTTGACTCAAAACCTTAACCACTGAGGTACCGCAACTAGCACCACTAGCTTGCATTGATTCAATGTAATCTGTTAGTGGAGTTAATTCAGTGGTAGAAGTAGTTGAATGAGTGCTAGTTAATTATGGTGCAGTTGTGGTGACTCAGTGGTTAAAGCTTTGCGTCATGAATCAGAAGGTTGTGTGTTCAAATCCTAGCACTGCCAAGTTGTCATGGTTTGGCAAGATCCTTCAGCTCAGTTTTATCCTGCATCACTCAAATGAGCAAGTGTTCTGGGTTATGTTATTTTATACAACATTATGATATTACAGTAATTCACTGTAAATATGTTTTACAGTTGTTTACTCTAAATTTTACAGTACCTTACTGCCAACACAAGTTCTGGCAAAGTGTGTTTTGCTGTTGTAAGCTTGGGTTGACACAACCTGCACCACCAACTGCACACATCAGTATCTATTTAAAAATCTTCTTCACTCAACTAAACTTACAGATCTTTACTGTGAAGCCACAACAGTGAAACCCTGTAATCTGTTTTCAAACATGCAGAATCATGACAGTAGCATCAGCTTGACTATCAGGTGAAGAACATGTTTCTTATACATATCAATGATTTTCTAATAATTTAAAATAAAATCAAAGGCAAAATGACGTTCCAGCAGTCAGACTGAATAATAAGTTGTGATGATTCCTGTCTTGACCAGTAATCAAGTGAATTCGAGGCTTTAAGACAGAAAAGTGAAAATTAAAAGTAAACAGACAGAAAGAAGCTGTAAAGTCGTTATAATCAGACTCAGTTACAGTGCAGTTCATTGAAAAAACTCTGGAACAAATCTGAAAACTTAAAGTAGCAATACATTTTACATATAATAAAAACAAAAATAATAACATATGTAATAAAAAAGTAATAACAAACTCACACACTCACCTGATACAGAGAGTGTAACAGGATCACTGATCTCTGAGCTCTGAGAGTCACTTCTCCTCCCTCTGCAGGTGTATTTACCACCGTCAGAGTCTCTAACTGAGCTGATGCTGAACTCCTGTGTTGTTCTGTCTGAGTAGAGTGTGTGATCATTCTTATTCCAGCTGTATGTCCACTCAGTGTCTCCTCCTCTCTGTATGTCACACCTGAAAGTCAATCTCTCTCCTCTGAACACCTGTGTATCAGGCTCTATAATCACCACAGGTTTAGGACTCTCTGTAAAAAAAAAAAAAAAAAAAAAAAAAAAAAAAAAAAAAAAAAAAAAGATGAAGCTCTGTCAGAGGTGCACTGAGTCATTTTAACAATCACTACTAATGAAGTAAATGTAGATCACAATTTGGAAAACTGACTCAGTCCTAAAGTGTGTTTGTTATCCTGTTTTCCTGATTATTCATCTTTAGGAACACTGAGTGTCAGCAAGCGAACAAGAAACTAAAAGTAAAAGATACACAATAATGCTAGAAATAACTGAGTGAGTATAATTTGTTTACAGTTTTAATAGGAGTACGTAATAAAAAAAGGTGCTAGAAAACAATAATTCTGACGCACACATCCTTACTCATCACTGCAAGTCTGATCAGTAACCAGGCCTTTAACTATTGAGCCACCATTGCCCTATCCTCCCATTTTCCAAGAAAATATATGTTTTGTTGCACTTTTTTCCTTTTTTTTTTAATTCATTGCATATGTTAGCCTAAAAATTTAGTTTACTGTGCAGAATTATGCCTACATATCTATAACTATCTACGTTTTCAATATCGATGTCAATGTGTTTGAATAATAAAGGATTTTCTAAAAGCAATTACCATTTCCTTTGTTTTCATTACATTTAATCGCTAAAAGGACTGGTCACACCAAGACAAAATCATCCACTACAGTGCCATGCCATCTCCTCATCTTGTAAAAGACTCATAATAACAGAGTCCTCTCCAAACTTGATCAGATGTCAATCTTTATCATTGCTACAGCAGTCATCGGTGTACATAATATACAGGAGAGCGGACTATACACAGGCCTGCACTGGATGAAGATAACTGTACAGAAAACGTGCCACTGACCCTGACATGCCACAGCCTGTAAGAAAATTCACTATTCATTACAATATTAGGATCTAACTTAAAATCGGAGAGTAAATTCTCAGCAAGCAAGTGTGGCTGAATAGTATTGAATGCAGACGAGAAGTCATTAAAGAGCAGTCGAGCATGAGTCTTTTGTCTCTCAAGATGTTTTAACACTAAATTTATTAGGCTTAGATTGGCATCCTCCACACCTCACCCTGTTCTGCTGGAATGTAGATCTAACTGATTCTTAGATATGGATTTGGATCTAACTGATTCTTCAATTTCCTGAGCATATAGTTCTTAAAACGTTTCTCGAAGGATTTCATTCACAGGGGCCCGTAAGCCACTGGCCTATAATTATTCAGCTCTTAAGGATTGGACTTTTTAGAAACAGGAACCACATGAGCTTTGTTCCAGAGTTTAAAGAATGTTCTACTGACCAGGTGATTCACTGAAGATGACCTTAGGCCTCATTTATAAAACTTTGCATGGATTCCAGAGTGAAAGTGTGCATGTGCACATAAAAACAGGAAATGGCTTACACACACACACACACACACACAAAAAAAAAAATAATAATAATATTTATAAAACCTTGCATATGCACATGTGCATTCCATTTCCATTCATTTTCCATTATAATTCACAATGCAGTGGTGAATCAGCCTCTTCTCCTGCCAGGTTACTGCCCACACATATCCATAAATGGTCAATGCAAATTACTTGATACATATTTAAAATATGGGGTGTCCCATTCATTTTTGAATGAGGTTGTGTTGTAAATGGCAGAGAGAAAAGCAAAAAAGAGGAGAATTTGGGGAACAAGAAGTGGAAGTTGTGTCAGAGATCAACAAAAGCACACAGTTACCACCACTGAAAACTTGATAAATTAATTAAAAATAACAAAAATACCAATGTTATTAAAAGAGTTTGTTAAAAAAGATATATTTGCACTGGTCTCAAGCTGTTCATAATCAACACATGACATCTTATAGCGTGAAGTTTGTTGGGTAGTGATGTGAATTGGCTCCTGGGGTGAAGGGGAAGCCCAATCGGCTGTGCCATGTTGCGCAGCACAGCACCTGCCCTAACAATCCGGTACACTTTTTCTGGCAGTCTCCCACCTGAAGCCGTCTCCTACCTGAAGCCATCTTTCACATTCACTTACAGGTCACTGTAGCGTCTCTCCTCTGTGCTGTGTGGGTTAGGGAATTAAAATGACTTATAAAAGAAAATTCTGTCTAGGTGTCCTTATAGCAACATGAATCTAGTCAATTGCACCAATTACATTTGGGGAAACCGGATATTGCTGCAAATTGCACTTTAATGTTGGCCTCTTCACTCACTGTTTAAAGAAGTCTCGACTTGTCAATTTAATTATGTCTATGGCAAGAGAATTAGTTGTAAGAGAATGGCTCTTAGAAATCTAAAACAGCTCATTAGCCTGTCAATATGAGCAAGGAAATCTTCTTGGTCTCTAAAAACAAGTTCTCATTATTTTATTTATTTTTTTTCTGGATCTCGTTGGATGGTGTGGTCTTCTAATAATGGCAACAAAACCATTGTGCTATAAACAACACATCATTCAGTGTAGCCTATTTATAGATCTGTGAATGTGTGAAATTACGTCACAGCCCTTTGCAGCCTGTAATTACCCATGATTAATACTGATCCAAAATGAGTTGCCATTTTGTTTGGGGAGGGGATTAAACAAACTGTAAGCTGCAAATATTTATTTGGAGCAATAAATATCAATACATAGAAACAGGCTAATTAATCAGTCTACACAAGCTAATTAACTAGTCTAAACAAACAAACAAATATTGTTAGTCTTTAATGCTTGTCATGACCAAGTAGCCTGCATGCAGCTATGATGGAGCTGCATAATTTAATATGTAGTGTTACACGTGAGAGCTGTGAGTTGCACATTTAGCTGTGCAATATCCCTACATATACACAGGATCTCATCTATTCTCACAGTCACTAAAATGTTGCATATGGCTCTACACATGGGTGAAAGCTTCCATAAATATACACCCAATTTCTAGCCAAGTATTTCTTTATAAATGCAGGTTTTTGCATGGGAGGTTGCATACGCACATTCCAGACCCATTATTGAGTGTAAGCACTCTTTATAAATGAGGCCCCTGACCTTTTCAAAACTTCTGTCTGGCAGAATACTGTATACTGGACACTAAAGTTTACTTCTGGGGCTGCAATTGTTCTTCTACAAATCTCTGAAATCTCCTGAAAAAAAAATCATAATAATCAAATCTAAGATAAAAATCTATTTACTTTCTCATCCAGCTGTTTATCTGAGCTAAAACCATTCAACCTTATCATACTACTATTCCTATTTTCAAATAATCCAGTCATGGTCCTTATCCCCTGCCAAGCAGATCTTAGGTTATTGCTACTAAATTCTGTCTCAATACTGAAAATCACTGGGCCTCATCTACCAATCTGGATATGAACCGATTTATTTGTAAATAGTTTGTATGGGCATTTACAGGAGAAATTTAGCAATTGTCAAGATTCAGGATAATATAAATAGGCAAACTAATCGAAGAGAAACACAGAATACACGAGCACATTAGGGGAACAAACCAATGACATGACAGGGATGGTGTCAGGAGTGGAACCAAAAGAATGCACATGGCAAAACAAACAAAAACACATGAAAAACTAAACCAGAGAAAGCAGCACTCTCATTGTGAAGTGGAATTCATGACAACTCAACTATAACACACATTAGTTACACAAAAGTTAGATGAAAAAAAATGCATTATTAATTAATACAATCTGTGCACTCTGATTTAATGACTCTTAATGCCTATTCAGTAAGATCTTTAACCACTTCACTGCATGCACAACCAGGGGCAGCCCTAGGGTGGTGGCAGCCCCAGGGTTTGAGCCACTGTTGGGGCCCTATGCATACACCATAACATGAAACTACAGTAGCTCCAACCAGAAAAAAAATCAATGCTGCTATAACACAAAAGAGTAACTACTATAATATCTTGATAACATGGCATCAGCAGACAATTTATGATATAATAGCAACTATTCAGCCAATTCATTAACTGTATCTGATCCTAACCGTATCCATTATTAATTATTTAAAAATCCATCACATGTTCATGCATTAATTTAATTACTCATAAAATGTGATCGGATCTTTATACAAGATCAAATCATAATAATACTCTTATTCTGTCTAAACTAATAACACAAAGAGCTCTTAATTGAAGTCTTCAGTTAGATTTCACAACCCTGGCTGAGTAAATGATCTGAACCCCCTTTTTTATTAGTAGAACTAGTAGAACTTTTTTTTAGCAGTAACAACCTCCACCAACTGTTTTCTGTAGCTGCTGAAAGGAGGATTGAGGAGGAATTTTAGACCATTCCTATAGCTCTATGGTTCCTACAGCACTACGGTGAGGGTCAGTTGCATGAACACTCCTTTTTCAGATCAGCATGTAAAATAGTTTAAGACTGAACTCTGACTGATCATTATAATACATAAAATTTTCTTCTTTTTAAACCTTTTTAATCTCTTGTTTATTTATGTTTGAGTTTTGAGTCATTGTCTTGTTGCATCACCCAACATTCATTAAGGTGATGGAGCACTACCCTGAAATTCCCCTGTTAAATTTCTTGATGCAATTTTAAGTTCATCATTTCCTCAATACATTTTAAAACCAGAATGTACAAGTGTTTGTGTGTCATCAGCTTAGCTGGAATGGGTTTGTCTATTATTATGATTTGGATGAAGATCAGAGAACATGTTAAGAGTAATACGGTAATCTAGGTATATTTTAAAGGATCAGAAACTTTTTTCTGAACTGTACTTGGATGTGAGGTGGTTAAGGAGTTAAGGAGGGGAGGGTAGAGCATGGGGCATTAAGGCAACGTAACATCTGGGAAGGGGCAGACATATGCTGGTAAATGCACATGCCCCTTTCACAGCTTCTGAATATTTGTTAAAATATATGTACGTGTAAAGGGTTAATGAAGGGTACATTAAATTGTTAATGGAAAAGAGACACCCCCCCTAATTTTAAAATAGGAACATCACCAGTGCAGTTATCCATGCGCATGCGTATGTGTGTATCAGAACACCGCCACATCAGTCGATGGAGCTTGAGCGCTCCTGTGAAGCACAGTAGAGACTAGTTTTCTCCCGGGTGCGATCTCAGCAGTAAATGATGCGCCAAGGGAACGACACTCATTTTGTCTGTCTCTTTATTGTTTCACAGGTAAAGTAATATATATATATATACTTTAAACATTTTTCTGTTGATTAACGTGACTTTGTTGACGTAATTGAAAGTGATCACGAAGTGTGTTAAGTGACTGTGCGCGATTCTAATATGTTTCGGAGAATCTAATTTTGCCGAATGCTAAATTGAGGCCGAATTTAATTGAGGTCATAGGTGTAAATGATTAACGCTGTCTTAAGTGCATTTAAGAATGTACCATATAATGTTCGTGTATGGCAAAATGTCTGTAATTTTAAACACATTGGCAATGAGTTGTTTGCTATTTAGTGGTACAGCTAACCGTGCACCTGTTGTATTAGCTGTTCAATAGCCATATTGAATGCTATGCATGCACATGCTCAGTGTGTGACACGATGCAAATTACATTGTAAACGTTCTAAATGCAACAGTGGTTGATGTATTTCTCTTGATATGTGTGTCTGTGACACATTTGTGTTTGGTTCTTTTGAGTAACGTGAGACACTTGTTAAGTGAACTTGGAACGTTGGTTTACTCTTTAAGTTTTGTATATGGAATTTGTTGGCGTGCTTATTCTGCTCTCTATGTGTGATATGGAACTCAATGTTTTTCTATGTGAAATAAGTAAGGTAAATGGATGCATATGTATACGTGTATGTTGTGTCCATGTATTATCCATATCACGTTATCCCATGTACAGATGTCATGTAACATGAGAAGTGCTCATGGTTACTAATAGGTTCGATCTCAGAAGTAAATGACACGCCAAGGGAACGACACTCATTTTGTCTGTCTCTTTATTGTTTCGCAGTTTCACAGGTACACAGTGCTTAACAGGCTGTGTGTCCTTAGTTGCCGACCCAGATATCCCCTAGGTCTGAGGCCGGTAACATATGCACTCTCCTGCTGTAATGAAACAAGGTTGAAGGTTGAAGAAATTTTTTGCATGTACCTGCATGTGACGCTTTACTGTTAACATGTTGTTTATAGCGTGTATACAAACAGTGTTGTATGAAAGTCTTTTATTAGTATCAATGTTATGTGGTTTATTGTAAGTAAATAGTAAATCTATTTACACAAAAGAGTAACTTTTTTCTGTGCTGAACTGCATACGTATATCTTATGGTCTTGCTGTACAAAATGGTGCATTCTTTTGATACATACTGTATGATATCTTTCAAAATTACCAAAGGAAGTAGAATAATATATTTTTTTAATCCATCAAATTTAAGGCTATGTATTGCTGTTTTATGTATTGCTGTTGTATGAAGTTCTTTGCATGTACCTGTGACCTCTACAGTTTACATGTTGTTTATGTAACCCTCCTGTGAGTTATAATGGCGCTCAGCTAAACAGCAAGACCTGGAGTCCCAGCGGTGGAATGGTGAACTGGCTGGATTTTCTCTGATAAGTTATTTTACAAGCTACAATTTATATAGCACAGTGCCTTCAGTTAAGAAAACTATACTCAAATTTGCTTTGGTACTCTGTTGTTCCTAATAAAATGAAATTTTACCAATGAAATCTTTCCCTTTTTTCCGGTCTAGTAACCACCCTATACAATAGGCTTTGACTAACTGACAATCTCTCCCATTCTTTCTTTAGAAGTTTCACATCAGGGTGATCAGACTGAACACTGCTAGCAGGACATTTGTGCCTAACAACTATCCATACCAATCTAAGGCAAATATCCTTTTTCTGAAAGGCACTTATTTCACCAGGCCTCAAGTCAGGTAAGTACCCTGTGACCAGAAATGTAGATTGGCAAGAGCCCGTTTTCACATCAGGTAAGTCACCACTCTGCTGTTCATCTATGTCATCTATGCCTAGAACATTGACCTTCTTCTATTTCTCCTTTGCCCCAGGAGATTGACAAAGAGTACAAACCCCAGAAATTGGGAATTTCCTGCCAGTTTTCTTCCAGTTTCGACAGGGAATGAGGTCAGCTAGACAAAGCATCTGCATCAATGTTTTTCCTCTCCTGCCGATACTTCAAACTGAACTGGTAAGTAGACAAAGCTGCCAGCCATCTGTGACCAGTAGCGTCTAGCTTAGCTGACGTCAGGATGTAGGTCAGGGGATTTTTGTCCTATCTGACCTCAAAAGTCACTAAAGATAATCACGTAGCTTGTCAACTATGGCCCATTTTAATGCCAGCTTGTCCTCTGGGTAATTCTTTTCAGAGGGGGAGAGACTTCTGCTAATGAATGCCACTGGGCGCAATCCCTCAGGATGTGGTTGGTATAGCACACCAGCCAGGCCATTCGTACTTGTGTCAACATGTAACATGTAAAGTAAGTTAGGATCACCAAAAGCTAACACTGGAGCTTGTGTCAAATGGCGTTTTAGCTCCTGAAAAGCCAACTCACAACGTTCATCCCATCAAGACCCACATGGATGTGAGGGCTTGAAATACTTAGTGGTAATTGGAGTTTTGCAGTTCTCCTTTCCATGACATTTTTGTGATGGATAACCTTTAAGCAACTGATTTAGCGGTCTGCACACACTAGAGTACCCCTTTACAAACTGCCAATAATAGCCACAAAAACCCAAGCTGTGTGATGGTCTGAGGTCGTAGCCAAGCAATAACTGCTTCCACCTTACAGGGATCAGTTGCTATGCACTCTTGTGACACTATGTGCCCAACATAAGTCACAGAAGAAAAATTACACTTTTTTTGCAGAAGTCCTGCAAAAATGACACCAACTGCCTTCTCCATGACTGTCTGAAAGGTGGCAGGGGCTCTGCTAATCCCCTGAGGCATACGCTCAAACTGATAAAACCCCAGTGGGCAAATAAACACAGTTCTCTCCTCATCAGCCACACTCATGGGGATCTGATAATACCCACTCCTCAAGTCCAGCACACTGAACCATTTGCTCCCACTGTAATTGTGGCTGGACCCCTGAACTCTGAGTTGAAGTTTCCAATGTGTGCTATACAGTAGCACTCCGTCTCTCCTTCATTAGAGACTATCACACAGTAATTCTGTGAACTTTGTGCTTAATTTAACATTTACATTCAATATTTATTGCAAAACCTATACAGTTTGTTTGCAGCAATTTGTCTTTGTGATGAAATTCATGATTGAACTGAAATGTAATGGTCACAGCATTTGATGTTAGTTTGCTTTTCTACATAATGTTTTATATATATATTAATCCTGCACCATTAACTGCACGTACACTGCGTGGCCAAAAGTATGTGGCCAATACTTCTAATTTATGAGTTCAGGAATTCCAGCCACACCCATTGCTAACAGGTGCATAAAATCAAGCACATAGCCAAACTCAATAGACAAACATTGGTAGTAGAATGATTCATATTGAAGAGCTCAGTGACTTTAAACGTGGCACTGTCATAAGATGCCACATTTGCTGCACGTCAGTTGGAATTTCTCAGTTGAAATTTCCCGGTTGAAATGTCAACTGTAAGTGCTATTATTGTGAAACAGAAACATCTAGGAGCAACAACAGCTCAGCTATGAAGTGGTAGACCATGCAAAGAGTGGGGCCACCTACTGTGTAGAACATAGAGAGTAGAACATAAAAATTGCCTCTCCTCTGTTTCATCCATCACTACAGAGTTTCGTAGTGCCTCCAGAATCAACATAAGCACAAAAACTGTGCATCGGGAGCTTCATGAAATGGGTTTCCATGGTCGAGCAGCTGCACACAAGCCTAAGATCAGTATGCCCAGTGCCAAGCATCTGCTAGAGTGGTGTAAAGCACGCCGCCACTAGACTCTGAAACAGTGAAAAAGTGTCCTCTGGGGTGATGAATCACGCTTCACTATATGGAAGTGTGATGGATGAATTTGTGTTTGGTAGACCCCAGGAGAACGCTACCTACCAGAATGTATAGTGCCAACAGTAAAGTTTGGTGGAGGAAGGATAATGATCTGGGGCTGTTTTCAGGGTTTGGGCCCCTTAATTCTAGTGAAGGGTAAAGTTAATGCTACAGCATACAAAGACATTTAGACAATTGTATTCTTCCAAATTTGTGGCAAATTTGTCTGAGGAAGGCCGTTTCGTGTTCCAACATGACATCTGCCCTAGTGCACAAAGTGAGGTCCATAAGGACATGGTTTGATGAGCTTGGTGTGGAGGATCTCCAGTGTTCTGCACCGAGTCCTGACCTCAACCCCACTGATCACTTCAATCTCACTGATTAATTGTTGATTGGAAGCCTCGCCTCCTTGTCTTCCTTGAGATCTAGGGAATTTGGAGACCAAGTCAACACCTTGAACTATTTGTCATGTTCCTCAAACCATTCCTGAACAATTTTTGCAGTGTGGCCGGATGCATTATCCTGCTGAAAGAAGCCATTGCCATTAGGGAATACCATTGCCATGAAGGGGTGTACTTGGTCTGCAACAATGTTTGGGAAGGTGGTACATGTCAAACTAACATCCACATGAATTGCAAGACAAAAAGTTTCCCAGCAAAGCATTGCCCAGAGCATCACACTGTCTCAGCTTGCCTTCTTCACAATATTTCATCCTGGTGCCATCCCTTCCCCAGGTAAGTGACAAGCACGCACCCAAACGTCCACATGGTGTAAAAGAAAACGTGATTCATCAGACCAGGACACCTTCTTCCATTGCTCCATGGGTCAGTTCTGATGCTCACATGCCCATTGTAGGTGCGAAACTATATATTTACAAGACCTTTTCTGGGATTTCTAACCAAAGTTGAGTAGATGAGTGTGTTTCTATTAAATGAGCACAAAGATGTGTTCTGAGAGTGTGTGAAATAAGCCCTCAGTAGTAGACATCACGCCTTTCATCCACTTTTAATGCCAACCTCCGTTTTCATAAAATATGCTATTATTAGACAAAAAATGAACTCAGAAATGATGATTCAGTCATCATGATTTTCTTCCATTTTTGTTCACTTTATGTTACACTCCTGAGCTGCCGGTGATCCAGACCCCCCTACGCTCTGGACCAGATGAGCATCACTCCTGAGCTGCTGGTAATCCAGACCTCCCCCAGACCTCACTCTGGACCTGTCCACCGGCAATGCTTCATACTGCCACGAAAACGCTTCAGCTGTTTTCCATGGACTACACCAACACACATTGTACTCACACACACGCACACTACAGTGTAAACCCATATGAGGATGGGTTCTCTGTTGAGCCTGGTTCCTCTCAAGGTTTCTTCCTATCACCATCTCAGGGAGTTTTTCCTTGCCACCGTCGCCCTGCTTGCTCATCAGAGACGGCACACACACACACTTCACTTTACTTTTGTTTGTGTAAAGCTGCTTTGAGACAATGACCTTTGTAAAAAGCAGTATACAAATAAAAATGAATTGAATTGAATTGAATTTATTAACAATACTGATAATAGAAATGATCAGTATCAGTATCAATAAACAATAAAATTTGCTGTGTTAATGTCATGGCTTGTACAGATATCATCCAAGAAAAATGGACTTAAGTTCAAGGTCAGAATTGTGCGTAAATGAGACATGCTTATATTTTGACAAATTCTCCATGTGAACCAAACCAGACAGCTACAAGATGATTAATGTCCTTAATCTTTCTCCTGAGTTAAAAAGAAATTTAAAAAAAAGGTGGAACTACTGATCCCATAGATCATTACATATTATGATATGAATCCATTTTTTAATTCCTTGTCCATAAGCATAAAGCCTATTTATCTTTTAGTGTTTAGCATATATTGTGTGTATTGTAGTTTATGTATATGAAGTGTTTTATATTCTATCATTCTAGTTTTGATTTAGTTCCCCGTCCATTATTTTAACCTTAGGTAGCATTTGGCTACTAGATATGCAACACACGTGTTTACAGCCCTATTCGGGCGATAGCAAATGTCTGTATTAACACCCAGTCTCGTAGAAAAAAGTTCACATTTATCGTACGTGTAACACCAAAACAAATATTAACATCCTTTCACAAGCAAGATGTATATTCATGTATCAAACTTTCACTCCACTGCTCTGAAGGTGCTCTTGCACATTCGGTACCAAAATAATTGAACACACCCACATATCCACTATGCTTTTTGGACGTTGACGTGTAACAAATACGTTTACCTCATTTTTAATCATATTCAGCGGGGGCCACATTCACATTCTTCTCCTAGCCATTCAGAAATTCGGGTATATTCAGAAGCATGTTTGAAAACCGGAAAGCACAGAGGTGGAGCCATCAGAATATTGCACTGCCACGTTACTACATTACCCATGAATCTCATCACCTCCAAACAATAAAAAATGGGAAACTGGTAAAAAAAAATAGCTTAATAAATAAAAAGCTTTTTTCCTTGAATAAAAGGAATAAAAGCAATAAACTTTATATGCTTATAACTTATAATGTAACACAGTTCTACAGTCCTACCTATGAACCAAAACACACTATTATGGTGTCAACATATATGTAGTACACTTTCTCCAGTGACAAAAGGGTTTATAAATGTATGCTCATAGTATATCTGCATTTACCAGCATATGTCTGCCCCCTTCCCAAATGTTATCTTACCTTAATTATGTTACCCCATGCTTCACCATCCCCTCCTTATGTCCTTGCCCACCTCATATCCCAGCATCCAAAAAACCATGGGCATTAATTTGTGCCCACTGAATCAAAGGAGAATCGAGATCGATGATTTATGAGATCGAGGTATTGAACGTAAGGATGGATTACTGATCAGGCCTAATGGGCACAGGTCCAGGAGCTCAAGGACTCAGGCCCCAATGTCAGAACCTCCATGAAAAGTTGCTCTTATTACATACCCAGAGTCATAGATCCAGAAACTGAAGAAATAGCCTACACAATAACTTTGAAGATGTCACAAGAAAAGAAACCATCATTACACCTTCAACATGAGGTAGTGGCAGCTCAGTGGATGATTTGTCTAGAGCCCCCTAGTGATTCTCAACCTTTTTTCAGCTATGGACCCCTAGCATATTCTGACTGATCTTCATGGACCCCCTACATAATATGTATACATTAAAATACAATATAATTATAATGTATATAATGTATAAAAATATATAAGGAGTCTACATTACACATTTTCATAAAGCAACAAGAGTCAAATTTGATAATTTTTCAGTTCAATATTAGATTTGATATACTGCTTGATATTCACATTGCTGTAATATTAACAATGATATTTTTGTACATTACACATTGACATTATCACATTTAACATTTCATTTTACCCATCAATGTTAAACCTGAAATTGAAGTTTTTGCAGCCTGGAGTGAATAGAAAAACGTTCACACATTTTATTGCTAACATTACACGTAATTTGATGTACACTCTGAATTTTAACATTATAAACCTTGCGCTAATAATGACATGCTGAACATTGATCGAGGACACTCCAGAATGACCAAGCAAAGTAAGTGAGAGAGTTGTAAATGCCCATGACTAAGCATAGTCTGTGGCTTTTCTGAAATTTAATGGGCCTAAAAATGTATTGAAACTACACTTACTTTGAAATATTTAACAAAAATATCACATACATATTTTCAATATTTTTAGAAACAATCCCACAGACCCCCTGTAATTTATGCCATGGACCACAAGGGGTCAGCAGACCTCTGGTTGAGAAACACTGCCCTAACTCAGACAGCATGGTCCTCCAGACCAGTACACAACTGCATTGTCACTTGACCATAGAGTTGATATTGCGGGGTAGAGTGGGCCATTAGAGGTGCTGAGAGTGCTGCCTACTGAAGTCTTATGTACTGTGAAATATTATGCATACCTTTTCTCCTTTAAATATGTAGTGCTAGGCCTACACTGGAACAAATCATTTTCTTTTAATAGTTTATAGGGCCCCACCTTGTGCAAGTCAGGGTTTGTTCCCTGTAATTGCAGGTATAATATTGTTAAGCTAATTATCATCATCTTTTAAGAAAGGGAAGCTCGTGCTGAGCTATTTTGGCTCACTAGTTTGGTAGTGGGATTCAGGGATGGATTTAGCCTGTCTTGATTGAGGGTGCAGGCATCTTTTACAATTATGATTGCCATGAAATATATTTATATAATGAAGAACTTGAGGCTCCCTGCCATACAGTATGTTTTGTTTAAACTTTAATTTAGTTTTAATTACAGCACATGAGGACAGGGGGATAGTGTTCCTGTAGCTCAGTACTATCCTTTGACATATACAATTTGTTTGTTTGTTTGTTTGTTTATAGATTATTTTTAGTTTATTATTTTAGGCCATATACAGCTAAGCCGAGAATATTAGGGGTGGTTTGTTATCCAAAGCTATGATATATATTTATTTATTTATGACATATTTACCTTATTTATTATCCTGATTGAAGGTTTTTTTTTAATGAATGCATTCCTTTTTTAATGGCTGCTGCTATGGTGAGAAATTGGATTAACCAATTGGGACCATGCGTCTTCCCTGTTTCTGTCTGAAAGCTACTAGCCAGATAGCTACACTATAAGCATAGAGATATCGAAGTTAGAGCTGATGAAGTAGCCTGCAGTATGTTTAATCCAGTAGGAAAAGAAAGTTTCCAGGATTTATAAGAAAAGGCATAACGTTCCCCTATTATTGATGTTATCTTAATCATTTAATTGGAACTGTCATAAAGGTAATTTATGGCAATATTATTAATATGGCAAAGTCATTTGAAGGTAGATTGTGCCTTAAAATGATAATGCAAAAAAAGATTTTATTTTGTATAGGTCCTCATCACACTGAAAGCAATTCCTGTGTATGCCACTGTTCATATCTGACGTGTTTCTGAATTGTTTTAGATACAAGTGTGACTTACATCAAAAGCAGCAGACAGGCATCGATTTTAAGCAGAGTTTCAGCACATAGATGATCATGTGCTGTACAGTGATAGTTGCACACTATGGTGAGAATTCTAGTATGAAATGTTTACTAGTACATACTGAGGCCCTCTTCAACATTTTTTTTTCTTGAGTTTTTTTTTATTTTTTTATTTAAACAGTTTACTGGGGCAGGGGTTCAGACTATGTTGTATGTCCTTAAACCTCTGTATTTTAAAAACTTAGTGTCTTTTAACCTCACCGTTTGGATGCTGGGAGGCCTTTTGTACATTCGTGCCCAGGGGCCCACTTTCTCATAATCCGTCCCTGATTGGACTAGAGGGCCTGGCTCTCAATCACCATTCTAATTCATCCCAAAGGTGTTTTAAAACCACTTTAATTTAATTTTAAATTTGACTTTAATTGTAAAACCAAATAAAGACTCCAATCAATGTTTCATCTACCATCCCATATCATAAATAAATTTAAATATATAAAGGATAAGTAAAGCACTGTCAATTACACTAGAATCTGTAATCCCCACACTTATGAACATTGATCTCATCAAAGGGAGATACTCCACAGAAAACACACAACGATTCGTTAACTTAATGCAATGGTACAATAGTAATAACTTCCTAAATGTAACCGGGTGGTAATGGTCCCTTTATTTTGCTTCTTTCCTTGCATTGTTTGAAACTTATTTCCTGTTCAGATGAATGGCTCCAGCTAAGTATAAGGACAAGAAAAGCTGTTATTGCCTGCATTAACCTTGAGGTGTCAGTAAGTGGCGATGTGAGGTACGAGCAAAGAGACTATGCACGTGCGCGCACACACACTACTCGATGCTCAGTGAGAAGTGCAGGAGAGAAGCGCACTCTCTGAATTGTTTTAGTGTATTTCATGTCATCCAGTGGTAAATATAATATTTCATGACAATATTTTGGATAAGTATCACTTGTGGATGTATGTTTTTATGTTTTATGTCAAACAAGTATCATATTGAGAGAATGATATCGAATGTAATATCCACAATGGTATGATGCAAAAACCATGCAGTGCAATGTTATTTTTTATTTATTAAAATTTTTTTGCTAATGTAACGATGTGGTGCACTTCATGTTAAAATGTTTTATGAGTACCTTATGCAATATCTTCAACTCTCAACTCTCAACTCAAAGATTTTAACTCTGATGGAGTGAAAGTACCATGTTGTGCAGGAGCTCATAATTTTGGGAGTGTTATTTTATTTCTTTCAAACGATGTAAGTGGGTAATATGAAAAATATAATTATGTTTTATTTGTTTCATAAATATAGTCCCACTGCCATATTCTTAGACATACCAGGTTGTGAACTATATGGTTTTGCATTTTCGTATTGAGCAGACTATTCGGAGTCATACTGTGAGATAAATATGGAGTTGTTAAATAGGAAAAAGGAAATAAAAATGAATGATAATATTATCAGTTCTGTGACTATTGTTTCAGATCTGAAAGTTGTTCTTGCCAACGAAATCTAAATCCACAGTCACATAAATAAATCACCATTTATATTAGCATCGCTAGATGCTGAGAAGGTGTTTGAGTGCTCCTTTCACCCCTCTTATTTGGATTTGGACCATATTTAACTAAATGGACAGAAATACTATATAATACTAACTGTATCACCCCTTGCCTCTGTACTAACTAATGGTTACAAAGATGACCACTATCTCCATTACTGGTTGCACTTAATATTGAACCACTGATTGCCTCAATCCAAAAATCATAGTCAGTGTCAATTCCTTGGTTCAATATACAGTATATTAATGTATATTAAATGAGGGAAATCCATATTTAAAAATGTTAACACAGGAAAGAGTCAGAAATCTGAAAGCTGAAAGCAAGGGAACAACATGCTTAATGATGCATGATAATCGATTAGCCTTTGTGATGAGACAAAGAAACATAAGAGTATAAAATGCAAACTAATCAAAATGAAAAACAAAACACATTAGGGGAACCAACCAGTGTCCAGACAGGGCAGAGAAAGAACTGGGACCAAAAAGAATACATATGGCAGAACATAAACATAAGCACAATCAAGAAAAAGCAGAGCTTTCCCAAGTAGCTGATAGTTGGTAAAATGTAAAAAAAAAATTATTAAAAGATTGGTGAAGTGATTTTCCATGTTATTTTCCCACAAGATTATACACACACAAGTGTTTTTGTTACTAGGTGGGGACACAAGGCTAGGTAATGCCTGGTGGAGACCACGCTTTTTCAAGGGTCTATAAAGTAGAGAATAATACAGGCTCTATTAGCCCCTCCCCCACGTGGCCTATTATTTCAAAAAGTGAAAATTAGTGATGGAAGACAGACCTTACATTATACTTCCTGGTGGAGACGTGGGATCTGTCAGGTCAAATGACTTGGTGGGAACAATGGTGTCACACATTTGCATGTGCAAATATAACTTCACTCTGTGTGATTGGAAGGTTACCTGTGGGGACCTCTGAGGCAGCAGGGGCACGGTCGAGTGTCGGCTGTCTCTCATTTCTAGCCTTTCCCCCGATGTCTCCCCTTGTCCCCTCTCTGTCCACATAGGCAGAACCATCTGTGCCCGCCAGGACAGTGGCAAAGCATGGGCAGTGGAAGTCCTAGCATTTCCAGGATCAGTGTTCCTTTATGGAGGTGGGAGCACTGACTCACTGCAAGCCTCCCCTGATTGAGCAGGAACATACTGAATACCGGTGAGTATACAAGGGAGTACACATCAGGCCTTGGTGGAGGTTGTAACCAGACCTCATTCTACCAAAGCCTAAGTCAAGGCGGGGCATTGCGTAATGCACAACTGGTGAAGGTAATGTGTGTGCACGGGGATGTTCACAAGTATCTGCCGGTGTCCAGGGCCCTCTACATTGAGTAGAGGTGGCAGTTAGTCCTCGCCTCACCCATCCACTATTTCTTGGGACAAATTGGGCAGGGTTTCAGGAAATAGTATGAGAAATGTTTGCAGATAGGTCCTGCAGTACAAGGCACGGTGTGGAATATGCACAGCATCGGCTGGGAAGGCAGCGCTGGCGCCATCCACATCACCTCCATGTCAGGGAAACACAGAGGATGGGGAGGGCTCCACCCCTCCATCCTTCACGGGGATTACCCCCTGGGATTTCCCCTTGTAACAGAACCCAGATACAGCCAATCCACACAGTTAAACAAAACAGTTTTGGAGTAGGGATGGTCACAGTGGGGACTGGGTTTGCCAGGTTTATACACGCTTATACAGCATGCTAGTAACTTAGTTTTGTTAACAGTGTATCAGAGAGACCACCAGTGTGCTGCATGGCACATGAGCCAAGCAGTGAGAGCTGAAGTGTATGTGTGTGTTTGAGATGTCGAATTGAGAGCTAGAATAGCTAGAATAGTATGTCATGTCAGCACCAGACTCCATTTCCAGAACACACTGCAGTCTACAAACCTGGCTGCCACCGACTACACTTCCCAACTCACACGTCCATTTTCATGTTCACGGTCACCAGACTTCTAATCATGCACACTTGTCTCACACCCACTACTATATAAAGAACTCAAAAACACTCACTCACTGTGAAGTAATACTCAGCGTATCATTGTCTGACTTACCATGCCTTTATCTCTGTTCTAGCTATTCTGGTTTTGACTTTTTTTAATCTGGTTCCATGAGTTCTGTCTTTGCCTCCTTTATGTTGTTTGCTGATTGCCTGAATCTCCACCTGTTTTTGACCTTGATCTTGTGTCCTATATGTCCTAATTCCTATATTTTTTTTTCTTTAAGGCCAAATGGTATGGTCCATTCTAAAAAGGAATGAGGTGTTCCTATCATGATGCTAATTTATTGTACTCTAATCTACACCAGTCTTATGCAAATATGCAGATAATCCCCACCCCATAAAAACTACACACATCTTGTACACTTTTGACCACAGGGGGCGTACTTCCACAGAAACCTCTGTTACACACACTTTCAACCATGCACCCCCCCCCCCTCCCCCCAGCCCAATACTGACCCAGCCCAATACTGATCCAGACCATGCATTTATATTAAAAGCTCTTAGTCTAAGGTCTCACTGAATCTATATGTGTAAAGCTGATCTAAAAACTGAGTAAAGTTTAATGTTCTTAAGGCAGAAAGATGAATAAACTCAAATTTACAGTACATGTATTATTAGATATGATTTTACTAATTTGAGCCACTTGTCTTAATCATCTATTAAAATGAGCAGGCTGAGTTTTACATATACAAGAACAAGAATCACCTGTTGGTATGCAGTGGATGAGTCCCGTCAGCACTAAAAGTAGGGAGAGAAACAGAAGAAATGACAGATGAAGTAAAATAATCCAACAATGGGGTGGTCTGATGTGGCTCATTGTGAAGTGGATTTACTTTTACCATTCCAAAGTTGATTATTTTCCAATAACAGCATATCCTGTTGAAGTGTTTTATTCCTCTTATACCACAGCAATTTGCCAACAATTACAATGTTTTAAATTATTAATGAACATGTCATACTTTTTACCATTTATGTTCATGTTTAATGTTGTGTGACAATCACAAGACACAAACCACAAGTTAGCTCTTGTTGTCACTAGCGTTATAGCAACTAAAAACAGTCATTTCCTTTTCACCAGCATCCGTTTTCACACTTAAAGTTACAAAAAATATAGAGGCAAAAAATGTTGTCATGTTACTGAGAAACCTCAAAGGACACTTTGTCTTAATCTACATTCCTTTCCAAATCTAGTGGAATAAAGGCTTTCCCATGATGGAAAAATTACTGACCATTACAAAGCACTGACACTCGAGACTCCATAAATATTCCATAAATGTTAAATAAATGTTCCATAAATGTTAATAATCGTCTTCTTACAGAAAACATCACCATATCAACCATTATGAAATTGTCTGTTAAATAACATGATTTTGTCCCTGTACACTTTATAAAGCAATGATAAAGTGTGACAACAGTAATATAAACCTGTACTTTGTCTTGCAACAAACACTATTGTCAGAGCTGCTGTTAGAGAATATTAATCAACACCTTCTAACCAATCAGAACTGAGAATTCACCAGCGTGGTAGTATAAAATGAATTGTTAGTTATCACACTGTATATGCTATATAAATCTCAAATAGATTTATTCAAAGCAGCATCCATTCTGTTCTGTTATTGAACACAGTGCCATGTCTCTATGAATATAAACATCTTATATTTAGAAACTGAGTCAATTGATTTCCTGTCTGCTTGGCACAGTCTCCTGCCAGACGCTAGGTTTTATAGTATATCTACAAGAGCAACATTCTACACTTTACAAACATTAGAGTACAGAAAATATCACCAAAATATTGAATAAACTATAAAATGTAAAATCTTAAATAAATACTGACTTCCAATAGATAACTGCAGTTAAAATCATGAACTCAGCTTTAATGTTCTGGACATATGTGAGACACCAGCATGCAATTGCAGATTTAATACAGTGACTATTTAATATTTTACTCAGAAAATAAATTGGGTGGAATTTAAACATACCACAAAAAGCAGAATTCACTGTTCACTCTAAATTCAGCATCAAACCAGCACTACAGACAAACGAAATAATCACACAGACACAGGACTCTCAGCCTGTTAATTAGAAACTTAATTCAGCACCCCTCACTGCCATGAAGACATACAGAGAACATTTACTCACAGAGCATCACATGGAGTGGACGGAGCTCCATCCTGTCCTACTGATGACTGACTGAATGAGCAGTGTCTGTGTTAAAGCCTCGACACTTCCTGTGTTTCTAAAGACCAATCACACTTGTGTGTGTGTGAGAGAGAGAGAGAGAGAGAGAGAGAAAGAGAGAGAGGTAATGCAGGTTGAAATTCATACATTACTTATATTATAGTTACATACATTATTAGGATTCACTACAAGCAGCAAAAATGTTTTCACCACTCATAGTGTGCATTATGTGCATTATAGTAGTGATGTAAAAAGTTTCTCCCCACATGGCTGAATATACAATGGATATAAAAAGTCTACACACTCCTGTTAAAATTGAAGTAAAAAAAAAAAACAACATAAATCATGTCATATTTTTTTCAACCTTTAATATGATATAGCAACCAAGAGTGCACACTCATACAATGGGGCATGTGACTGTGCTCAGAATGAACCAATCACATTCAAACACATGTTGAAAAGTAATTATTATACACCTGTCATCAATGAAGTGATTCTGATTAACCCCAAATAAAGATCAGCTGTTTATGGTGAATTTTCTTAACAGGTTCTTGGTTTCATCTGATTGCTGAAGCCATGGTCCACAAAGAGCTTACAAACCATGTATGGGATCTCATGGTTAAAAGGTCTATGAGGAGAGGGGTACAAAAGAATTTCCAAAACATTAGATGTACCATGGAACACTGTGAAGGCCATCATCAACAGGTGGAGACAATGGGGCACCACAGTGACATTTGTAACAGGACGTCCTTCCAAAATTGTTGAAAGAACAAGATGAAAACTTATCAGGGAGGCTACAAAGAGACCTACAGCAACATTAAAGGATCTGCAGGAATATCTGGCAAGTACTGGTCACTCCATGTATGCGACAACAATTTCTTTTATTCTACACATATCTGGGCTATAGAGTAGGATGGCTAGACAGAAGCCCTTTCTCATGAAAAAAAAAAAAATCCAAGCCTGCCTAAATCACCCCAAATCATGTGGCAAAATGTGTTATGGTCAGATGAGAAAGACCAAGGTAGAAATTTTTAGGCATAATTATAAAAAAAGGAAGCTTATCACCCAAAGAACACTATACCCACAGTGAAGCATGGTGGTAGCAGCATCATGCTATGGGGCTGCTTCTCTTCAGCTGGTACTGACGCTCTAGTCAAGATAGATGGAATCATGGATAGTTCTATTTTGGCACAAAACCTGCAGGACTCTGTTAGACAGCTGAGGATGAAAAAAAAATCACCTTCCAGTATGATATTGACTCAAAGCACAAATCCAAGTCAACAAAGTACAAGCTTCAGAAGAAGAAGCTCAGTGTTTTGGAATGGCCCACTCAGAGCCCAGATCTAAATCCTATCGAAAACCTGAGGAATAACTCGAAGAGGGCTGTGCACAGGAGATCCACTTGCAATTTGATAGATCTGGAGCATTTTTTGCACGGGAGAGTGGAATAAAATTGACAGATCAAGATGTGCTAAGTTGGTGGACTCTTACCCAAAAACACTGAGTGCTGTATTACAAGTAAAAGGTGCTTTAACCAAGTATTAGTAAAGGGATGTGCACATTTTTGCAACCAAAATATGTTTTTCTTTCCCCTCAGAACCCCCACCCCAATTAAAAAAACAAACAAACAAGAAACCTTTGTTTTTCACTTGAATTTTGTTGGTTTCTATATCACATTAAAGTTGGGAAAAGATCTAACATGATTTATCTTGGTTTCATTTTTTATATCACAAAAACCTGCAATTTTAACAAGAGTGTAAAAAGTCTTTATGTCCTCTGTAGTGGGAGTCTTAAAACCATATGTTTCAAAGAGGAAGTGCAGAGAGGCAGATAGAGAAAGAGAGAGCTGTTGTGGTTTCTGTATGTGGTGGTAAAAGGTCTCAATGTTGCTGACATCAATAATAGCAATGACCAGTATGTAAGCAGTCAGTGAACGTGGTGTGCTTTTTTTTTCCCTTTAGGTGTGAACAGTTCATCATTTTTACTGTTAGAGCTGTTGCACAGCTCATCCACCCTGTATTAACCATGCAATAACGCAACATTTTTTACGTTCCTTCACAATGTATTTTTTTTTCATATATATTCTTTTTCTTATGGACAAATTCTACTGACAGTCACTTTATTATCACCTGGACTACAGTTACTTTACTTTTGTTGCTACTTAGCATTTTATTTTTTATCATATTTTATTTTTATTTACTTACTGTAATGGGTACTACAATCTGTGCATTTTCTGTGTCCTTGTATTTTTGTTGTTTATTGTACTGCTGCAACGAAACAATTTTCCTCAGGGATAAAGACAAAAAAAATAATGTGAGAAGCTGTAATGTGCAAAGCTGATGAGACAGGACACAAGTGAGTAAACTCAGCATGCTCTTTATTAAGGGCAAACCAATCATCTTCATCATATTTCCAAGCAGAGGTCAAAGTTCAGGAAGGCAATATCAAAGTAGGCAAATGATATATAATCCAAATGAAAAGTGTGGATTTACACAGGAACATGGAAATATGGCTCCAGAAACAGAAACAAATGCACAGCAGCACTCACTGCAGGACACACGCTGCTGTGCACTGAGGGGGAATGTGTGACGGTTCCACAGATTCCTGTTGCTGCTGAAGGTCACAGGGGCACTGAACCTCCACTGATTCTCAGGATTTTTTTCTTTTTGTGTCCAAATTACTTTAAATTTTACTAGACAAGCAAATAAAATATAATGGCAAATAAAACAGCACTGTACTTAAAGTTTTTATGTTATTGGGCTTCAGTTTCTGTTTAAATCTACTGTTACGACGCAGTCTAGGGTTGGGTCATACAGCGTTAGTAGCACAGGGTTGTGTTAGCTGGAGGGCAGTATGAGGTGCTGTTGGGAACACACACACAGGACACACCAGATATATACAAAACGTGGAATATTATGCAAGATATATACAAGTGCTGTACAAGCAACAACCGGGTGGAGCTTCAGGGTGGAATAGTTAGTTAGTTAGTGTAGTTGAGATCAAAATGAAGGCCGAGTTCAAAGATGGGTGTAGTCCGAGTACTCGCCGAGTACTCATGGGTCGTAACATGTACGTAAACATGCCATACACGCTGATTGTGTGATGTGTGATTTTGACTTCTGATTCCAATTCTGATTTTGCACCGTGGCTGGTGTGATCCCATCGCAAGAGTTGAAATATTTGAAATTTACTTGGCACATGTTGACTATATTACTTTATAGTACACTGACCATATTGCATCAGTAACAGCTGTGTATATCTGAACTCTCTCTTATAATCTGAGTGCATCATATGCTACACTTCTTATGTGGACTTAAATAGTTTGATGTTTCATTTAAACATTTTTGTTCGTATCTGTGGATATGCCTCTTCATCTTCACTGTCTTCACTTTGCCCTTGTAACCCCTCTCGGTTCGTGCTTTCTATCCTCTCAATAAAGACCACAGGAAAACAGTTCTGTTGAGCACACTCACGTTAGCGTTTACTGTGAGCTGGGGAAAATCTGGAAAAGACATGGGAAGTACCAAACAGACAATAAATACTGCTAATCCGGTCACAAAACATCCTTCTCAACAGCTCGACTAAACTGACAACTTAATCAATAAACACTTTTTGTTACATATGAGTATGACTCAATCTCTTTTTTTTTTCTTTTGTACACATAGAGAACACAAAACTGCATGAAAAAGTAATACATCATACATGGAAAAGACATGGGAAGTACCAAACAGACAATAAATACTACTAATCCGGTCACAAAACTGTCGAAAAATAATACACATAAGGATAAATCAAACGAATATACAAAATGAAAAAAAAAAAAAAAAAACAGAGCAGATGCCATTAGCACATGGTGTTCACAACTACCTGTAAAACACATAAAACTCTGCTACACACCGCTTTACCCTCCTTAACACAATAATACAGAGTAAAGTTATCTTAAACACATTTCTAGACAAATACAACTGACTTTAGACAAAAATAAAACAATGTCTCCTGACATTTTTTTTTTTTTGACCGATTGACCAGAGACATTTTCACCTACCATCCTTCTCAACAGCTCGAGTGAACTGAGGAGATGGCTGACTTCACACGTTCCCTATCGACACTACACTCGTACTGCGTTGCTAGACGCTATGGGGAAAACTCCTTTTTCTCTGATGACTGAAGCCTTTACAATCACGCAGTGAAACTGCACGGCCATTGGTTCGTGCAGTGCAATAAAGCGAACCAATGGCTCAGCAGCGGGACTGCACACACCACTTCTTCCCAAAGCGCTCAAGCTCTGCGAGCGCCACCAGTCGCCCCAAGCCTGCTCCAGCGCAGCAGTTGGCTAGATCTGTGCCTGCGCCTGCTCAGCCTACCCAAAAGCCTGACCCTCCGCAGCGCTCCTGCTCAGCCAGACGCCACTCATTTTTGAGACGCCAAGGACCCCGGCCCAAGCTGACGGTAGATCCTGCGCCTCGGGCGTCATCCTGATATGCCAGACAGGAAGAGGAGGGGGCAAAGTCTCGCCATCGCCGGACCACCCCCCAAATGATCTCTGTTATGCCCCCAAGCACCCCGTTCTGTTCTGGGTGCCGGTGGCAGTGTGTTTGTAAATGCTGTTGTGGACACTGGGCCCGTTCTGAAAGTGCCCAAACAAGCAGCCACTGTTGTAACAACAAAAATAAAACACATTTTCAGACAGAGAGCAAAATTCCTCTTCCACTTATAACGAGTGTCAGGTTCCCTCACGGGGATCTGCCACTCGAACCAATCCAACCCCTCGCCACACGGGCAGAGGCCTTGCAGGCCATCCCCGGAGTGTCAGATTGGGTTTTGGGGATTATAAAGCGAGGTTACTCACTCCAGTTTGCTCGAAGACCCCCGCGATTCAGCGGTGTGGTTCCCACCTTAGTGCAGGGCAAGGACGCTCACGTCCTACGCTCCGAGGTGATGGCCCTACTGGCGAAGGGTGCCGTAGAAACGGTTCCACCAGCACAGAGCGAGTCAGGATTTTACAGCCGCTACTTCCTCGTCCCCAAAAAGGGTGGCGGCCTTCGGCCCATCCTCGATCTCAGACGCCTGAACCGCGCGCTCATGAAGCGGCCGATCAGGATGATTACTTTGAACCCGATTCTCTCGCAAATACGCCCAGGGGACTGGTTCTTTTCTCTGGATCTGAAGAACGCATGCTTTCACATCCAGGTAGCCCCCCAGCACAGACGATTCTTGAGATTCGCCTTCGAGGGAGTGTCTTATCAATACACGGTCCTGCCCTTGGGACTGTCCCTGGCTCCTCGCACATTTACGAAGTGCATAGATGCGGCTCTTTCTCCTCTGAGACAGAAGAGAATCCGCATTCTGAATTACCTCGACGACTGGCTCATCTTAGTCCCACAGATCCCTCCTCCTCAGCCACTTGGAGTGCCTAGGACTCAGGGTCAATTTCGCCAAGAGCTCACTGTCCCCCAGCCAACGACCTTCGTTCCAGTTTTCGGGCAGTTTTCGACTCAGTCCACACGAGGGCTGCAATCGCACCAGAACGCGCGCTAGTCATACAGCAGCTCGCGGTCTCCTTCAAAATTGGAGCCCTTCGCCCTCTAAAGATGTTTCAGTGGATGCTAAGCCGAGGCATGGTTACATTCCTAAGGTGCTCTACACCCAGTTTAGAGCACAGGTTATCTCTCTCTTGGCGCTTCATCCGTCGGAGGAAGACCCAGAGTTGAACCTTCTCTGCCCTGTCAGGGCGCTGAGAATTTACATCGAGCGTTCCGCTCCATTTAGGCAGTCGGAACAACTCTTTGTGTGCTTTGGCAGCCGCACCAGGGGTCTCTGGTCACAAAGCAGAGAATTTCTCTATGGCTAGTTGACGCTATTGCACTAGCATACTCCTCCCTGGGCCTCCAGAGCCCCATAGGAGTGAGAGCCGATTCCACTCAGGGCGTGGCCTCGTCTTGGGCATGGTCTAGCAGGGTGTCCACAGCAGGCATTTGTGCAGCGGCCGGCTGGGCCTCGTTGTCCACGTTCGCCAGGTTCTATAGCCTGGACGTTCCAGTCTTGCAGGCTCGGATTCTTTCTGCATGAAGGGTGCGCGCGTGTTATGACAGGCGTATTCCTTGTGCGTTCTTGGCCCTTCTAAAAAGTGCTGAGTCGACACAGGATTATTTTGGAACGGTTATCTTGTCTTTGGTGAGTTCAGCCCCCCTCTGGACTTTATTGCTCAAGGCCGGTTTGTGCCTATCGTTCCATTCTCATGGCACGGCGTGATTGTGTTGGTTCCCCATAGCGTCTAGCGACGCAGTACGAGTGTAGTATCGAAAGGGAACGTACTCGGTTACTAGCGTAACCTTGGTTCCCTGAGATACAGGAACGAGTACTGTGTTGCAGGCCGTGCCATAACATTACACAACTCAGAGTCGTCGTTTCAGATCTTTGACCTGAAATCCAATGGCGCTACGCCCGTTTATATAGCCAGATGGCTCCGCCCATCCTGGCGGGCTTCCTCGCCATAGGCGCGTGCAGTTCCGCTGCCTAGCCATTGGTTCGTTTATTGCACTGCACGAACCAATGGCCGTGCAGTTTCACTGCGTGATTGGAAAGGCTTCAGTCATCGGAGAAAAAGGAGTTTTCTCCATAGCGTCTAGCGACGCGGTACTCGTTTCCGTATCTCAGGGAACCGAGGTTACGTTAGTAACCCAGTACGTTTATCGATTGGCTGTTGTTAGGCTATTTATAAAAAAACACGTTTTCACACTAAAATAATTATTTATTTCTGAAACTTGATATGCATATTTGAGCGTGTGTTTGAGCGATTATTATAGTAATGTATGTGTGATTTTTTTTCTCCTTTCCCACAAAAAATATTTTCCTCATTTGATTGGGTGGACCAGCCGTCAATCTCAGTGGGCCAATGCCACCCTGGCCCTTATGTAACCTCGCCACTGGTACAGATCCCCTGAACATTCAGGTTCCAGTGCCATGTTTACAATAGCTGGTGTATCCTTATTATAATGTTTTATGTAATACTTTGTTTAGTGATTTTGTGTAATATGTAAACCAGGTTGGGTTGCAGAAAATGAAAACAGCTCCACACTACCCTGCCTAGCCATTTTAGTCCTCATTATTGTCTATACCTGACCAGTACAGACACACCGAGCACTTTGTATCTATAACATTTAGGCCTGAGCACACAGTCCTTGTTATGTCTATGCCTGATCAGTACAGACACACCGAGGACTGTGTGTCTATAACATTTAGTCCTGAAAACCCATTTTCTCAGCCACCTGTCACACCTGGGACGATTCTAGAACAGTTGACTGCATGTCTCTAGGCCTTTCCAGTGTAAAGGTACAGCCTCCCGATTACAAAGGTCAAAAAAGGTCACATTCCTATATGTGAAGGCCTCAGGCTTAGCGTGGACTGACAGATAGAGCCAATGTTTTGAAAATTGGGTTCTGGGTGATTTGTGGGATACCCAACCAGAATCTGTATCTAGATCTCACATTTAATGCTAGCAGCATAGTGCAATCAGCTATGGCATTCCACTTATGTGTTGACTGGTGGATGGGCCAATTTCCTTGAAAACCAGGTTCTAGAGATTTAGTGGGATGCCAAAGAATCTATCCCTGCATTTGATATGCGATGCTGGCAACATAGTGTAATCAGCCATGGCACCCATGAAACACTACCCTGCCTGGCAATTTCACAACGGCCGCCTCAGCACTGTCACAGAAGACACTAGGCCTCATTCACCAACCAAATTTCTTCTTAAAACCTACTTATGCAGTTTTCACCAATATTCTGACATTCACCAATATTTTCTTACTCGGTTTTTGTTTTTAGGTAAGAACAGAATCTACACACACTTGAGCACATTTGAGCACTGACATGTTTGCGCAAAATAATTTTATTGCATTTTCTTCAATTTTACAGTTGTATAATATTATAGAATTTAAATTACAATAATATTTTTGTCATTTATAATATTTTTAACATATTTAATACGTATTTTCAAGCCCCTTGATAGACTGGCGACTTGTCCACGGTGTACCTCACCTCTTGACTGAAGTCAGCTGGGATTGACTCCAGGTCCCCTGCGACTCTCAATGGATAAGCGGTATAGAAACAGGATTGATGGATGGATAATTATTTTCATTGTTTTACAAAGCATTATAGTCTTTTAAAATAAATAAACACTACACTAACACTTCAATTCAAATCAATATGTGTGCCCTTCTCTGGATACAGTAATCACTGAACAAGTAATAGCATCCCATGCATTTTTTTTGTGTCATTTTATATCCACTACTGACGTTACTAAATATGACAGCTCATTTGCTGTTCAATTCCTGCAGCTGTACCACCATTTCAGAACTACTCAAGTTTTTCTTACATTTTCTTACATTTCTAGCCTGGTGCTCCACCGTCTTTAGATTTTCGTTGGGGCATTCTTGATATCTCTCTCAACTTTTCTTGTGATTTCTGTGTGTGCACATGGCCCTGCAGTCCCATGCCCTTACATGGGGCTTGGCAGGGCATTTCCATATGCTAATTACGCACAACAGGCACACACTTTCTATTTACAAAGACAACTGGATTCATCATTATAAGAACACAGCTGCAAACAAATGTGCGGTTTTAGAACACGTCATGAATCTGACGTAGACTTTTCTTAGGACCTTTCTTAAGAACAAATTTAAGAAAAAACTTAGGAAGGTATTGGTGAATGAGCAAATGCACACAAATGGCCCTGTTACAGCAAACATGGCTCTTTGCAACTCAAACAAGACATTTGCAACTCAAACAAGGCATTTATCCTGCAGGACTTTATACTGTCTACTAACATGGACTTTTTGTTTTAACTGAGACCTGGCTAAAGCCAGGAGAGAACATCTTTTCATTTTTATGGCGATGATACCCAGGTGTATTCGTCCGTGAAACGCAATGATCTCAGTAGGCTACGTGATCTTACTAATTGCCTTACTGCAATTAAGGCCTGGATGTCTGCAAATCTCCTCATGTTAAATGAAGACAAGACCTAAATCCTGGTTTTTGGGCCTGATAAGCCCCCTGGTTTTTAACGTTACACCCTCATGTAGAAATCTTGGAGTAATCTTCGAATCTCCCTGTTTGAACTTTTCTGTTCGCATTAGTAAACTTGTTCAAGCATGCTTTTTCCGTCTAAGAAACATTGCCAAGTTTAGATGCATTTTGTCTTTTAGAGGTGCTGAATTAATTCTTAACACTTTTGTGTCCTCCCATCTTGATTATTGTAATGCACTTTATAGCTGTAGCACGCCTTCAGCTTGTTCAAAATGCAGCTTCTCGTCTCCTAACAAAAACAAGACGTAGGGAGCATATTACTCCAGTTCTCGCTGCTTTTCATTGGCTACCCGTGAAATGCAGAACTAACTTTAAAATATTATTACTAACAAATAAAGCTCTACATGGGAAAGCTCCAGGATACATCTTAGAGTTGCTGTTTCTCTATTGTGTGAGCAAGCAGATTAGGTCATCATATCAGCATCTATTAGCCATACCAAGGACTAAACTGAAGCTAAAAGGGGACTGTGCCTTTGCTGTACATGCCCCTGCACTATGGAGTGTTCTTCCTTTGGACATTAGACTGTCAGAATCTGTAGAAATGTTTAAGTCATCTTAAAACCCTCTTTTATTCAAGAGTGTTTTATGATAAATGATTTTTATCATAAATTTTATGATTGCTTGTTGTTGGTTTTATTGTTAATTTGTTGTTATTATTTTTATTTAACTCTTTTTATGTATTTTGTGATTTTCACTCAAACTTTTATGGTGATAATTTGTATGTTTTTGATATTACCTTCCTTGACTTTGGTCTTATTTTTATATTTTTCTATATATTTTTTTACTCTTATTTATGTATTATTTTGATCCAAAAAAAAAAATTTGGATGATTTGTTGATTTGTTTATGGGAGACATAAATATGGTTTGTGGTTTTTCTTTTAAGCTTTGTGGATAATGTTTTTTTTTAAAGCCATACAGAAAAAGTGCGTTTCATTAATGTTCTGTGAGTGAGTTCAAATCCACAAGTGTGGTATTAAGTGAACATGTTCATGTAAAAATGAATTAATCATGTGTGGGAAATAAAACCAGATGCCTCACATGTGTGAAGTTTATTTGTGAAAATAAATAATATGGGAGGGAAAAATTACAGGTAAAAATAAAGGTATCATGTTAAAAATGTTACATGTGAAAATAAATGAATTATATGACAAAATTATAAGGAAAAAAATCACATGAAAATAAAAACATGCACTACATGTGAAACAGAACATGTGAAATCTCTAAAAACCACATGTGTAAACTTCATGAGTCATGATTATTCATATGTGAAGTTCATGTGATGCTTCTGGTGTAAAGGAACCGATATAATAAAAGTGGAATTACTTTGCTTTAAAAGAAAATGTGTGTGTGCGTGCGTGTGCGTGCACACACAGCTTCTTGACTCCACAATGGGCCTTATTTATCAAGCTAGATATGAATGGATTTATGTGTAAATTGTTCATGCGAGCATTTAGACAAGAAATTTGGTATTCGTGAAAATTCAGAAAAACTTTTGTATCCTACTCATGCTAGTGAGCGTGTGGAAAAATTTATGTGTAAGAAGATTAACTAATGTAAACATCTTTTACTTTTAAAGCATTTAGCAGACTCCCATATCCAGAGCAACTTATAGAAGTGCTTTGGAGTCTCTATGAAAAGCACACCCTCATGCTAGTACACTAGGTCAGGGACTAAGAGTACCATCAGGAAAAATGAGTGAAAACCAATAGTTGTATATTATTAGCATTAATTAAGAATATTAAAAAAAAAAAACTATAATCAGTTATAATTTATCCCTTAGTTCCAGGGAATTTATAATGCTACAGCATACAAAGACTATACAATTATGTGCTGCCGATGTTGTGGCAGCAGTTTGAGGAAGGGCCACATGTGGGTGTGATGGTCAGGTGTCCAGATACTTTTAGCCATATAGTGTACATTGATATGTAATTTTACACTTATGAGTTTCATTGCATGCTTTATTAATAAAATATCAATAATAAATTAAAATGCACATAACTTGACTGATTGCCAAGAGAAAAACAACAGACTAATTATTAAGTTTATTATTATTAAACTTGACTAATTGGCGAGAGAAAAACAACTGAAAAGTCTGCTGACCTTTGAGATTTGTAACAGTGGGCACTTTGTAGGTTTAAATGAAAAATGTAAGGTGTACAATTATGTTTTTTCTCCTGGAAATGTAGTTGAGTAAAAGTAGAAGTACTTACTTTCAGTAATGATCATCCGAAGTACAAATATTTTAAAATAATACTTAAGCGTAGTAAGTATAGTTTTTGTTTTTAAGATAGTTTATGTGGATAGCTGATCATTCTAGTGTGTGTTATGTGTAGCCTCTCGCTGTTCATTTTAGTGTGTTATATGTAGAATCTACAATCTACCATCTTCTGGATTTGTGTGTTATTTTGGGTCATGTTTTGTCTGAGGCTAAGAAATGCTAAGATGCTATACGTTCAGGGATCATTTCTATAGTTTCTAGCTAGGAAATGTGATTTGAAAGTGTTATGTCTCTCTAATCACAATGATGAGTTTTGATGCACTCTTCTGAGCATGAATCAGCTCTAGCCTAATGATTCTTTCATGGGCTTTAATCACTGATGAATGTTCTCTACTTCTTATGAGGTATGAGTGGAAGAGTACATGGTCAGAGTGACTGGTATTTTATTAGTTCCAAAGAAAAAGGAGTATGTAGTGCTTATAGAAGTTTTATATTGAAAATATTAGAAATGGTTATGTAGATTTTTAGTTTAATGCTTATAATTGTGGTCAAGTTAACTTAAGTTTGAGTGTAATTTTTAGGTAGTGTGTTATACTAGTTTGTTTGTCTTGTTATTGATGTTTGTCGATGTCATAATATACTAAGTACCACTGTGCCCATATAGTGAGAGTAAGAATTTAGTCCTACTCAGATAGTACTACTCAGTTTCTAAACTATGATGTGTTTTGCAAGTAAAAGGAGTGAGTTTCAGGGAGTTTCCCATTTTACAGGCACCATCAGCTGTCGCACTTCCTCACCATGTCTGGGGTCTCGTAAGCACCGAAACAGGACGCCGTGCTGCAACTTCAGTCGCTCCACTATCCAGTCCATTTCTCTTGTGGCCAGCTCATCTCATGCATCTTCTGTTTCTTGGGCCTTTCATGCACCTTAACGGCAGTCAACACCGGCCCGATGTCAAGATCTCGCATCTGAGGTTCCTGAAGCTCATTCCAGCTGTGTCCACAGATTTGGATTTTCAGCCTGGACTGAGCTGCCGAGTGTGCCACCGGCTTCTTGGACCTAACTGTGCAGACAGGCCACAAACAAACGTTTTCTTCCTTTATCACTAAGAAGTCTTACTGTATGTACTCAACTTCTGGCTCTGAAGCCACCAGGATATGGGACAGCATGTCTGCATTTTGGTTCAGTCTTCCAGGCTTATAATGCACCTCAAAGTTGAACTTGGTGAGCTAGGCCACCCAGCTTTGTTCTACCGCACCCAGATTTGCTGTCTCCAAGTACCACAAGGGGTTGTGGTCTGTGATGACAGTGAACGGAATTTTTCAGTGACTGCCCATTTGAGGCCAAGAAGGTCTAACTTAAAGCCGCTATAATTCTCGTCATTTCTCTCGCACCCCCGCAAGCCTCGGCTGGCGAAGGCTATCACACATTCAACCCTTTCTTGTCTTTGGCTCAGGACCACCCCAAGGCCCAGGTAACTCCCATCCATACTTACAATGAATGAGAGATTAAAGTCGGGATATGCATGTACAGGTGGTGCCATCAGACACTTCCTCAGCCTATCAAATGCTGCTTGGCACTCTTCAATCCACACAAAGTGTTGTGGTAGAGGCTTAATGCTGCCCTTTTTTACTTTACCTGTCAGGGCATGCAAGGGCCTCGATAGCTGTGTGAAATGGAAACAAACCGTCGGTAATAAGCAATGATGGAAAGAGTAATGAAAAATCATACTCAAGTAAAAGTACTATTACGTCCCAAAAAATGTAGTGCGAGTAGAGTAAAAGTACGTGTCCTAAATACTACTCAAAGTACGAGTAAAAAGTAGCCCTTTTAAAAGTACTCAAGAGTAATGAGTAGTGAGTATTATGCTGTGAATGTTATTCCACATTATACCCTGCAAATTAAAAGTGTAGCTTACAGTGTCATTCTCTCTTATTTTTAACTAATATATATCTCCAACAGTTTTATTTTTGACAGGGTTCACACACCCTGGTTACTTCAAATTCAAGGACCTTTCAAGGACTATCCAGGTCCAATACCCAATACACATTTCAAGTGAGAGCAAGGTTACATCGTGTTACCTTGTTAAGATACATTGTTACAGTTTTCATGTGTCAAACCCAGCTATGCAAAAACTATGCATTTTTTTTGCATTTATTTTTGGCCATATGACAGATCTGATATTCTATTTGTTGTATTTCTGTTTTGCATAAAACTGAAGAATATTCGGTATATCCTATATTGTATTCTAAAAATTCTGATATTAACTTTTGCATGGATTTTATTGAAAGGAGCTTAGGATCATGTAACCAGAAGTTTTAAGACATGTGAATATGCTTTTAAGTTTTTCTCGCCTCATGGGTTTACATTATCTTAACAAGCAAAACAACTCAACATTACATTAAATAAAATATTTGGGCAACAGATTATCACAAATGTTTTGTTTATTGAACACAAGATACAGTCATTGACTGAACATATTTGGGTTCGGTGTAAACACTGAAAACATCATAGTCCTCCCTATTAGAAGAGAGTTTTTTTGCACAAGTGTTTGAAATCCGGAGCCAAACCATGCGTGCAAATGTACATGGACTTTGTTGCTCCACAGGCAAAAGTCTTCGCAACTGCACCTCAGAAAATATTTGGCTCTCCAAGTACCACCATAATGACCAACATTAAAATACAGTAGCGTAGTAGGCCTAACTATTCAGCTACAGCTCTGCACAGTTAAAAAACGAGGCAGTTTTATTCCTAATAAGAATATTTATTGTTGTCAGCCACTTTAACATTGTAAATACACAGTTTGAACATTATAACTGCACTGTGCTTACACACAGGTGAATAAAAAACCTAATGATTAAATTAAAATGTGGTGTACCTAAAAGTTAAATAAAAACTGTACTGTACTTAAATGTAAAAAAAATAAAAAATACTCAAAGATGAAATTAAAATGTATTGTGTTTTAACATTAATTTATATTTAATTTAGTGATTCCTCTGCACACCACTAGAGGGAGCCTGAGTACCACTACTGGCACTCGTACCACACTTTGAGAACCACTTCTTTAAATCAATCTGTTGTATAAAGCGCTATATAAATGAACGTGGCGTGACTGGAGTGCCGATTGCAGAGCTGGTGCAAATTTATCCACATCGCCAACAACTCAACAGCCTTCGAAATCAACATTTCTATGTCAGATGCAGGCTATGGTAGGACTTACCTGCTTCCGATTTCCGCAGTGCCGTCTTGTGTGTAGATCCAGCTGCATGACTTGAAAGAGCCGCTTCTCCCATCCTATGCACTTTGAGAGATTTATAACAGGCTCTGCACCTGGCCAAGTGATGGTCCTTTGGATCTCTGGCAAGCCATTCTTTGTAATCTTCTTCTGTATCTATGTACGTTTATTTTCAAAAACTATTTTCCAGGGCCTTGACTTTTTTTTTCAGATTCACAAACTTTCAAGGACCTGTGGGAACCCTGTTCTGACTGCTAGCACTGAAAATCCAGGCATGTAATATTTGATAAAGCAACCAATAATCAGGTAACATTTATGACAAGCATTCTGTAGAGGTCTTCTTGCAGGTTAATAAAGGTTGCAAAGCATTGTACATTAACAATTTAACATAAAAAGATGAGCCTGTAGCACAAATTAGAAAATTACACTGAAGTGAATAGAACATGCATTAACTGACAAGTCTCTGAACATGAACGCAGGCTTGCAGCGATTTTAGCGCAGGGGTCAACAACGAGCCTATATTCTGAATTTGTTGTTCAGTTTTACAATGAGCTGATTCTCAAAATTTAAGTAAACAGCTGCCCAGCACAACTAAAAAGGCGCTCACATGCTGCAGAGGCAGGCAAGGGTGTGTTCAGTTTGAGGCTTAGCTTTTTCACCAAAGGAAACAAGTGAAGCAGTCCCATCTCTTCTGAGGCACAAGCCAAGTATCCATCCAATTCAGATGCAGTTGGGGATGGAACAGTCTTAATGGAAGAAAAGAAGTCATCCTCGTCAGAGGCATCGTGTTGTGATTCGTTTTGCTGGGTGCCCTTAATGGCATCAAGATAATGCAGGATGTAATCCATACCTACCATACACACAAACATTAATAATAATTGTGGATAATGCTGACAGACAAACTATAGCATGTTTACTAGTGTGTTATGGACCAACTATTGGGGTTTTCATCGATAGTTTAGAAATTAAATAAAACCGTTCACTTGCTACATAAGCCCTGCTGCATTTACTCCCCTATAACCCCTCAATACCCTTGTCTTTTCTAACACTGTTTCACAGTCTGACTGTGCTACAGTAGGCAAGTAAATAAATATAGAACCAATAGCTTAACTCCACACAAACCCATACACAGTAGTGGACCAGTTACAAGTGGGATAAGCAAAATGTACCCATGACTCCTGACAAAATATTAGGAACATCTTATCTGCTTTTATGATGTGGGCCTTGTCTGTCCATGACGTTTTGAATTTTGTAAGAAGAATTGCAGCACTGATGAGCTCCGGATCTTCCATAAACTCCCCAAAGCGCTTTTGTAGACCCTGCTGCAGAGCATGAATAAGGGGAAGACATACCTTGACTGAAGCCTCCATCTTTTTGAGCTTGGACTCAAGAAGGTAGATGGTGGGAAGCAGCCACCCCATCTGAGTGTTGGTTTCAGACTGAAGGATGTTCAAGGCCATGGATACAGGCTTCATCACAGTGCAGTATTTAGAGAGGTAAGAAACTTCAGCAGGATTTAGCCTGTTTAAAAAAAAAAAAAAAACAAAGTCAAAATCAAAAACACACAAACATCTTAAGTACTCCAATTAGAACAATGTGAGATTGAGCAAACAGACTGACATTTTCATTTTGAATGCTGCACATACATTCCGAAGGGATGCTTCTCCCTGCTCCTTTAGGATCCGCATTACCCTCTCTGCAGCACTGTACACCGAATTCCATCTTGTGTGGTTGGGCTGAATGAACTGCAGCTTACATTCTTCTTGGACGATCTCTGCATTGATGGCATTTTGCAAACGTTGAACGGGTAAGCTTCTTATATATCTCACTGCTGTCCTCTGCCTTGGAAGTATCCACAGTAGCCACCAACTTAAGATGACACGCGCAACGCTGATGCTCGGGTAGATGATACTCCAACCCACTGTTAGTGTTTAAAATAGAACAGGTGTCCTGAACCTCAACTCCTTCTGCATCTTCCTCACTCTCCAGTGTCACTGCCTCAGCAGAGTCAGCACCAGTCAACTTTGATCCACTAGCAGTTGTTGTTCTGACTATTTTTCCTGAGATGCCATATTCCGAGTGGATGTCATCCAGGGTCCCTGCAAGCAAATCAAATGTATGTGATCCTTTCAAGCGTCTAAAGGCAATCGAAGCAGACCTTCTTTCCAGTGTAGATTCATCGATCCAGTGTGCGGTTACACCGATGTAACTCCGTTGTCGAGCTGTCCAACAATCAGTAGTGGTACCTATATAGCTGACTTTTGCCATCTCAGCAATGATGTTTTTTTTTACCTTTGCGGCTGCTTCCTCGATTCTCAACTTCACAGTTGGTCTGGACATAACTGTACAGCTAGGTTGCATTGTATGGATTAGATTTTTGAATGTTGGAAGTTCAACTATGGTAAAGGGCTGAAGGCTTTCACAGACAAACTCAACTACAAGCCTGTCAATTGTGGACTGAGTAACCTGCCTGCATGACATGGAGTAGTCTTTAATCTTCATCTGTTTCACAGCTGAATCACACCTCTGTTCTTCTGAGTTTTTTCCTTTCAAGACACATTCATTGTACTGCTTTAATTTCGATGGATGTTTTCTCTGTAAAAAGAATACACTTCAAAATTGAGTAACTCACATTTGTAACCACTGATAACTTTTGCTTGCATCATTTAAAAACAAACATGATTTAAATAAAAAACTATAAAATATAAGTGTTACTTGCTATTCATGGACTACAATTTTAAATCCCCATGTGAGAACACATTACATTAATATATGCACCGATAATAAGCCGACAGAAAGCAGGTTAATGTGTTTATATGCTGAGCGAAACCTGTGTAAGAGGCAAAAATACAGCTGTGACGAGAGGTTAACGATAGGTGCACTTTGAACCCTGGCTAACAAGCTAAGAGTGTCCAGCAGTTTTTGTGCTATTTTTTGGTTGCCAAACGTTCAGTGCATCCCTAATTCACACTGGCTCATAAAACCTCTACATGAACACACTTTCCCAGAAAGATTGCGCATTTACGCCCCTGCACTATATTGGTTGTGACTTTTATTATACCATTTAACATATTTAAGATATGATACTTAGCAGATATTCAAAACTTACCTCGATGTGTTTTTTCAAATTAGAGGAAGAACTCTTGAATGCCGATATTTCAACTGGTCTAGGCAGGCAAAGCTGACATGACATAATGACACAATTGCCCTTCTTCGCCTTCACTGCAAAAAGCTGCTTCATTGTGGCCAAGGATGCTGAAGTGCTGTATTTGAGCTGTTGCATGTTGAAGCATCCACCACACTTCCTCCCTCCTCCATGATTAAACTAAATTGGCGCCAGGTGTCTTGAAGTCTGTCTGATGCAAGTTTTCTATGCGCGATTTGATTCGACGGGAATCACGGGACTGATTATTCTCCTTAGCCAATCACCGTTGACAGGAAAAAAATAAACATATAAAGTAGCGACGGCAGGTTGAGGGAAAGTAGCGCAGTAAAAGTACCGATACAGCGCTAAAAATGTACTCAAGTAAAAGTAAAAGTACACTGTTTTAAACTACTTAATAAAGTACAATTCCTGAGAATAACTACTCAATTACAGTAACGAGAGTATTTATAATTTGTTACTTTACACCACTGAAAGTCACTTATTTTCTGAAGAACAAATAAGAGTAAACTCAGTGTAATAATGTTAATTAATCAGAACATTCATTGCTAGATGTGAATGGTTATTTTTCAGAGCTGAAATGATCTGAAATAACTGACGTGAGCTAATTTGCAGTTGTGTATGCTTTTCAGATAAGACTACTCAGTGAAGCAGGAAGGTGAGTGGTGGATATAAACTGGTTTGGGGAAGTGCACATCTTCAGGGTATACAGGTGAGATTATCCACAGCAGCAGGAGGCGAGTCATAATGCAGAAAGCCGAAGCAGCAGGAGGAACAGAGCAATCGTAGAACATCAACAGCAGTCAGGCAGCTTCGAGGCTGAGAGGAGCCACAGCAGTAGATGTGAGTTAATCATATCGGGCAGACGGAGTGCATTTACAGCTCAACAGACAGAGAGAATAGATTATTAGGTAGGACAGGAGCATGAAGTGAAACTGAGAAGTTGGAATTTTGTTTCTTTACAGGTTTGTCTTAAACTGCCATCACTGCTGCTGAAAAAAAAAAAGCCTCAGTAATCATAGATTAGCGTCTGCACATCTGAGCTCGGCTGTGCTGTGTGTACCTACTGGTTCTACAAGGTACTGCAAGTAAAACACAACATAACTGCAATGAATGTGGCTTTACTGTGGTCCTGAGCTTCACATATGAGCAGAGAATTATCATTATGTTGTTTTTTTTTTAACATACTGTATACTCAAAGTCAGGGTAAATGTGTCTAATGTTCTAAACTTTTTATTTATTACAGTATATGGTGACAAACTTGACTGGTGTATATCTGTGAGGAGCTGCTTCATTCACAATAATATTATATTCTCTTTTTCTTATTTCATTATTCATTACAAGTCATCTGGACCTCCCATAGAAGTTTTAAGTAGTGCATCTTTTAGCCTTTAAGCCTGCGAGTGTGAAACGATGTCTCAGCAGTGCAAAAACATTTTAGCACCTGCTCCCTCTTTCTCACTGTTTAACTCACACTGCTGAGAAAAGCCAAAACACAACAGCCATTTTCAAGCCCAGTGATGAACAGAGTTGGAAATGTTCACTCAGTCTGTATCATAAACACTAACGTAATTAGGTTTTAGCAAATCCCTGGTACTTTTGTTGGGAAAAAATGTTCAATTCAATTTCAAGTGTTCAATTTAAATGTTCAAATTATGACAAAGTCTGTTTACTGTCGGCTTTCACATATACGTCATTACCTCATTGTTTCATGCTCTTATGTTTCAGATTAATATGCTGTTCTATATAAACGAAATAAATCCACAATGCTGGGTTTTCAGATGGATATATACACGACTTTACACAGAACATTTAACCTACAACATCATAAAAGCCCATTTACAGTTTTTATGTTAAATGATTAAAATGTATTTTTAAATATAAAATTGCTGTAATACTCCACATTAATGGTTTATCATCTTAAATATGTGATTGTGATTTTACCGGCATGGTAATGTCATAAGTCTTCACATTGATGAACGTCTGAATCAGTTTGTTTAGCATAGATCAGTAAAGATTTGCATTCCACAGCTTGTTGTTTTAGACCAGTGGTTCTCAACCTTTTTTTTCAGTGGGCCGCACTATGTCCAATTTCAAGTCTCTTAAGGTATCTAAATGCTTACAATTAGATGTATTATTATTATTAGAGAGTATAATTCTACTTACCATTAATGGGACACCTGATGTTGTTGGGAGCAGACCAATTTGGTGAAATTCGGCTCAAAAGGAGTAACAGCACAATGAGGTTGCGACTGTAAGATGCGCACAGAAAATGTGCAGAAAATGTGCGTTCGCAAATGTATGTTGATCCAAATATGGAAAGCACTTTTGAACTTAATAATCTGAGGTTTTGTCCACAGATGTTTCGCCACATTTCTGCAACTGAGGATGACTGCTGCGCGGTATGGCTGTGTCCTCTTGCCTGAACATCCATCAGTTCATCTTCGAGTGTGCGGTGGTGGGGCAAACCGAAAGTTGAAGTGAAGTGTAGCCAAGTATGGTGACCCATACTCGGAATTTGTGCTCTGCATTTAACCCATCCAAGTGCACACACACAGTAGTGAACACACACACCATAAACACACACCCGGAGCAGTGAGCAGCCTTTTTTTGCTGCGGTGCCCAGGGAGCAGTTGGGGGTTTGGTGCCTTGCTCAAGGGTCTCACCTCAGTCGTGGTATTGAGGGTGGGAGAGAGCACTGGTCATTCACCCCCCCCCACCTACAATCCCTGCCGGACCTGAGACTCGAACCCACGACCTTCAGGTTCACCTTCGGGTTACAAGTCCAAGACTCTAACCATTAGGCCACGACTGCTCCCCAAGCCCAAGTCCAAGTCCAAGTCCAAGTCCAAGTCGCAGCCAGGTCCTTGATTTTTTCCGCAGGGAAAGTGAATGGCTCTCTGATGAAATGTCCTGCAGATTTTATTTGCTCAAAATCAGAAAAACGAGAGATGAATTTTTCCTGCATTTGACTGACAGTTGTAACGAATCGTTCTCTCTGTTGTATGTCCAGTACACCCTCACACGCGTCATTCAGAAGTGGAAAGTGAGTTAAATCACCATCTTTCAGTTGTGCATTGTACAGTCCTAGCTTCATTTTAAAACTCTCAACACAGCCCAACAGGTCATCAACATGTTTTCCGTCACCTTGAAGTTGCAGGTTCAGCTTGTTTAGGTGAGCTGTGACGTCTGCAAGAAAAGCAACGTTTGTTTTCCACTCATTGTCTCTCAAGACTGGAAATCTTTCTCCCTCGCCGATGTCATTAAGAAAGTGAACTTTCTTGGGGAGTACAGCCAGAAAGCGATGCAAGACTTTTCCATGACTTAGCCATCTCACTTCACTGTGCAGAATGAAGTCTCTGTAGGCACTGTCCAGTTCGTCCAACAACGCAATAAAATGGCGGTGCTTTAGAGGCCGCGCTCGAATGAAGTTGACCACCTTGACCACGGTGTCCATAACCTCCACGAAGTATCCATCAACTAACTTGCTGCATAGTGCTTGCTGGTGCACAATACAGTGAAATGCCAAAAGTCAGGGGAGATTTTTTGCATTTCAGCAACGAGACCCTTGTGTTTTCCCGTCATTGAGGGCGCACCGTCAGTAGTGATGGAGACAACTGAGGATGCTGGTATGTTCATGGCTTTGCATGTTTCACTAAGTGCTCTATGAATGTCCTCACCCCTTGTTCGTTCATGCAGCGATTTCAACGCCAATAAATCTTCTGTAACCTCAAAAGTCTCTGAATTCACACATCTCACCCAAATGCAAAGCTGAGCAACGTCTCCGATGTCTGTCGATTCATCCGCTGCCAAACTGAGTGCTGAAGCAGTGGCTAGCTTAGTTTTTAGTTGTTCTGTCAAATTCTCAGACATTTCAGAAATTCGACGAGTAACTGTGTCATTGCTGAGCTGTAAACTTTTTATCCTGCGAATTATCTCGCTCTTGTTGCTCAGATCATCAAACAGACATTGTGATTCCTGAAAACAGTTCTTAACTAGCTCCCCATCACTGAATGCTTTGCCGTGTTTGGCAAGGAGCCAGGAAATTTTGAACGTTGCTAATGTTGCGGCCTGAGATACTTTTAAGCTTTCATTGTATTCTGTTCAGCAATGGCATTTTTTTTCAAGACTAGTTATCTTGAGAGCTCTTTCCTGAGATCCAGGTGGATATTTCTTGTCAAAAGTTGCATAGGTGGTTTCGAAATGTCTTTGACATTGTAAGTTTTGCATACACCCAGTATTTTACTACAGAGCGAGCAGAAAGGCTGTCCATCTCGCTCATGGACAGCAAACTGATTCTTCCATTCTTCAAGCACTCTCCTATACCTTCACTGCTGATGCTGCGACTCTTCTTGTTTGCATGTGTTCCTTCATTAGGATTTTCCTCACATCTTTTTTCTCTTCTAATAACAAATTTGCCCATTTTGATCCTTAATTGATGACTGTTTTAAATCTGCCAGAGCGCGTGCTTGTAATTGCGTCAGTTCATAGCATGTCTGAAAACAATACATGATCACCAAAATTATTTTATATGGCATAAAAATTATTGTTCAAACTTTTATTTGTTTAATACATTTTTAAAAATATATGAATTGTAAAACTATAAGTTATTAATTAATTAATTATTTAAAAAAAAATTTTTTACCTTGTCTGCATCGCAGGCTGCATTTGCATTTGCGATGGGCCGCATGCGGGCCGCGGGTTGAGAACCACTGTGTTACGAGGATGGCTTACTGTGTGGCTTGCAGTGAGTTCACTAAATTTGTTACAATTTTGGAGGTATGCTTAGGAGTGTCCTGCTGGGAGACTCATTTGCAGCCATGTTTTAACTTTCTGGATGATGTCTTGGAGTGTTGCTTCAGTATTTCTAGATAATCCTCCTTCTTCATGATACCATTTATTTTCTTAAGTGCACCAGTACCTTTTCCAGCAAAATACTCCCACAACATGATGCTGCCACCCCCATGCTTTACAATTGGGATGATGTGCTTTGAATTAAAAGCCTTACAGTACATACATAGCGCTGATCATTATGGTCAAACAGTTCAATTTTTGTTTAATCAGAGAACACTTCTCCAAAAGCTACAAAATACAGTCTGGCTTTTTCTGCTGGTCTTAGAGTATGGGCTTCTCCCTTGGGCGACAGCCTTTCAGACCATGATCATGTAGGACTCTTAATGATGGCTGTAGTTTACAAAATTTGATACCTAATGTATGGAACTCTTATCAGTTCCTTTGTTGTCATGGGGTTCAGTTGAACCTTTTAGACCAAAGGTTGTTCATCCCTGGGAGTTAATTTGTGCCTCTTTCCTGAACAAAGCAGTGTCTGTTTGGCTCCAAGACTTTTACTGTATTGTACTGTTGTTTTGAAATTAATCTTAAGGAGGAACCAGACTTGCCCACATTTTTTTTTCTTAGGTTTTGGCTGAGTTGCATTTTTCCATGGTTTGTGTAAAAAGTGTAAAAAGTGTAAAAAAAGGCATTGCCTAAGAGAAGACAGGGATTCTGCGTATTGTAATATTTGTAATGGCAACGTTAGAAGCTGAAGGTTAAAATAAAACATTGAAACTTTGAAAATATTCAATTCATATTGTGTAAAATGTCCACAAAACAAAGAATAATTGACTTCCAGATCTTCATTTAAAGTGAGCATACATTTTACATACAGTCAATCAGCACTGATTTAACCTCAATCATGTCTGATAATGAAGAGAAGAACAGAACATAAGAGCTGCTGTTGTTTTTAAAATTGTTTATTCATGCTAATTTCAGGCATCATGCTTAAAAAAATACAAACTTTAAATTCATTTTTATGTACTGCTTAAATTAATTATATAATTTGGAATATAATACTTATAAAAATACATGAGAATATAATGAAAGGAACAATATAATGAAAGGTACAAAATTCAAGCATAAAAATACCATAGTAAGATTTTGCTGAGGATAATTATTATTCAAAGCTCTTCACACAGCATGTATACAGCCTTATATTTCTTTTGCTCCTGTAACATCCTGGTGGATATGGAAGGCAATAAACCAGAGGAAAACCAAAGAAAGTACATTATCTAACTCAAAATGATGAAATTTATTACTTTATTGATACTTGTATTTGTATACTGAAAAAATATATAATTATAAAAAATAGAAATGTACATATTATATAGGCACTAAACTCGAAAAAGATTTTAAAAGATTAAAAAAAAAAAAGGCACAATATCAGTCTATGTGCGAAAAGTCCCTCAAGAACAGTACAGCATTACTGACTGTTTAAAGCAGTGAAGACAAAATATCTGATTATTCCTAAACTCTAAAATCCAATGCTGGATTTTTTTTTCCCCCTTTTACAATCCATTAATAGGTAAATAGCATAAATGAGTAAATAAACACAAAATACATGAATAAAATAATGTACAACACAAAATACTTGAATAAAATAATGTACAACAAATTAAATGCGGAATGTTAAATGTGAAACAATAATATACTTGTTTTTTTTTTTTGTAATTGAGATCAGTATTAAAATATACCAGTGAACACTTAGTAACCAACACTGCCAGCTTAGTTATACTGATGCAGTGAATGAAAACTGGCAACTAAATTTAACCTGGATAAAGCCAATTCCAGCCCATTGTGAAAGATAGAAGGTATAATTTTAAATACATTCAGCTTCCTGTTCCTTTAACATCCCTATCAGGAGTTTGTACAATGCTTAGATTTGAATTAAGCAAAAAACAAGCTTTCCAGAAACTACAGTGTTCTCCCTAAAATATATATTTACCATGTTCTTTGGCCGTTTCAGCAATTCTTGATTGGAGACTTTAGACTTTCTTCATGGACCTATGCAAAAAGGACAGTTTATATCATTTAGTTAATAATGATCTAACTACTGTTGGGTGCCATTTATCAAACATTTAGTAAAGTTGTGTGTAAATATTTCTACAGGCCAAACTGAACTAAAAATTCCTGCCAATTTTACAATGTTTCATTAACACTGTTTTTCTTTGTACTCATGTACAGCTGTTGATACATGAGCCATTAATTACCAAGCACATTCAAGTGCAACGTTATAATCCAGCCCACCAAATACATTTTGAATCTGTGTTTAAAATTGAAATAGTCTTTTGGACTATAATTAAATTGAAAGATTTAATAATAATAATAATAATAATAATAATAATAATGGAACTAGGCTAAAAAAAAAACTTAACTGTAAGTTTGGCATGTTTTCCCTTCTCGTACATGGGAAAGGGGCGGAGTTAAAATTGTACTGCAACCAGCCACTAGAGGGCTTCAGAGACATTGTGGCTTCACTGTGAAACTCCTGTTATGATGTCCAGCCGTATACACAGTCGATTTGATCAATTCAACAATGGTGAATAATATCTTATATCCACTGGATTTATGGTACTTATGTCCCAGTTCTGACCTCCAGGCTATTAATCGTTGCCTATTCTCTGGGTGATTTGTATTGCTGTGCCTTCACCGGTTTGCACATTTCTAAGTCTCTATAAGAGCCTTTTCCATGTTACTGAATGTAGTGTAAATGCAGTAAACGTATAAATATCTCTGTTTGTCTAAGTAATACTGTTGTCTGGAGAGATTGTGTAAACTCTTTGAGCTCATCTTACCTTTATCTGTGTTCTGCTTCAGTTCTGAGTAAACAGTGTCAGCTGCCTCACTGCTCTTTCCTAGTGGGCAACAGTCACTTATTTAGCATTCGCTTAAATCAAATACACCATTCTATTAACCCCTTAAACTTCATTTACTACATTTACCTCTTTTGTTATTTTATTGAATGATTCATAGCAGTTACTGAATACCATGCGTTAAGATGAATAACTGGCAAATAATCAAAGGTTTTAAAAGATTAAATGAAATCTAAAATGGTGGCCATTTGCACTGCATAAATTGAAAGAATTTAGTCCCACCTTGTTTTCTCTTTGGTTTCTTTTGGTTTTTCAGTTCAATGTCAGCATAAGTCACATCACTTGGTCCAGTGGCAGCATCTATAAAAGATTACACAGCTTTGTTATCCCATTGTTTCCCATTCTAAAAATATATTATGTTGTATAACATGATGCTGTTGTCCACAGCCAATCTTTCAAATAAAAGAAAATAAAAATCCAACTCCATTAGCTGCCATACAGGCCCTCTCCATGGCACTACCTCTGTGATTCACTAAGGCAAGCACTCTGTCTTAGTCTTTAAGCTATCTCTCTATAAGATTTTTCCCAGAACTTTTCAGACTTGTTAATAAACTTCTGAGCAAAGCATAACCTCTGGTTTCTACTGCAGTGGATTGTATCTTTGTAATAATCTCAGTGAGGTTATGCTGGTGGTACTGGATTATTTAATAATGCTAAACTGGTTACTGTATTTTCCTTTCAAAATTATGAACTAAATGGATGATTTCAAAAAAATCTGTTTCCAGTTGATTTAGTGTGATTGTGAAACAACACACAAATTGTTTATTCTACGTTTCATTTTCAAATGTATGGAAGTATTTTCTGGACAAATTTTTCGAAAGTAAATTACATTTGCAATTGCATTTCCTATTTGTGGACGCATAAATTGTGACAATTCAAATGATTCCAAATTCCAAATACAAACACGCCCCGTAGTATACTCCCACTCCCAACCCTGATTGACAGGTTTCTGTGCAAGGCATCGGAAATTCAAATGCAAAGGGAATTGTGATTCCATTTGAATTTTGGCAGGCTCCATGCGGGACACCGAGAAAGTGAAATAGCGGTAACGCGGTAATATGCAATTTGCATTTTCATTTGAATTGTCAAAATTTATGCATCCACAAATAGGAAATGCAATTGCAAATGTAATTTGTAATTACTTTTGAAATTTGTCCAGAAAATACTTCCATACCTGCTACTAACGCTTTGAAAACACTTTAATTTAAGGTTCATTAATAAACAATTTATTCTCAAGTAATATGTAGTTTACTGATTAGAAATGCAACATCTTAAGATCTAGTGTTAGCTCCCTTCTAGATTTTGCTGGAGAGTCTATTTTTTTCATTAACTGTTGCCAAGAACTATCTACCTTTAGTGAAGACCATTTAACCAACAGATTAACCAGCGGATGTTTTCACGGACATCTTGAACACCTCCCTGAGCAACGCCGACATGCTTCAAGGCCACCACCATCGTCCCCGTGCCTAAGAAGTAGCCAGTGTCCTGCTTCAACGACTACCGTCCCATTGCACTTACACCCATCATCATGAACTGCTTCGAGAGGCTCGTCATGAGACACATCAAGACCCTGCTGCCCCCCTCACTGGACCCACTGCAATTCGCTTACCGTCTCAACCGTTCAACAGATGACACCATCACCACCACCCTCCATCTGGCCCTCACACACCTGGACAATAAAGACACATATGTTCGAATGCCATTCATAGACTTCAGTTCAGCATTCAACACAATCATTCCTCAGCACCTGATTGGTAAGCTGAACCTGCTGGACCTGAAGACCTCCCTCTGCAATCTTGGACTTCCTGACTGGGAGACGTCAGTCAGTCCGGATCAGGAACAGCATCTCCAACACCACCACACTGAGCACTGGGGCCCCCCAGGGCTGTGTGCTCAGTCCACTGCTGTTCACTCTGCTGACTCACGACTGTGTAGCAATGCACAGCTCGATTCACATCATCATGTTCGCCGATGACACGACCGTAGTGGGTCTCGTCAGCAAGAACGACGAGTCAGCGTACAGAGACGGAGGTGCAGCGGCTAACGGACTGGTGCAGAGCCAACAACCTGTCTCTAAACGTGGACAAAACTAAAGAGATGGTTGTTGACTTCAGAAGAGCTCAGGATGACCACTTTCTGCTGAACATCGGTGGCTCCTCCGTGGAGATCGTCAACAGCACCAAACTTCTTGGTGTTCACCTGGCGGAGAACCTCACCTGGTCCCTCAACACCAGCTCCATAACAATGAAAGCCCAGCAGGGGCTGTACTTTCTGCAAAGGCTGAGGAAAGCACATCTCCCACCCCCCATCCTCACCATGTTCTACAGAGGGACTATTGAGAGCTTCCTGTGCAGCTGCATCACTGCCTGGTTTGGGAATTGCACTGTCTTGGATCGCAAGACCCTCCAGCGGATAGTGAGGACAGCTGAGAAGATCATCGGTCTCTCTTCCTTCTATCGCAGACATTTACACCTCACGCTGCATCCGCAAAGCCACCAGCATTGTGGATGACCCCACACACCCCTCTCACACACTCTTCACCCTCCTGCTGTCTCGCAAATGGTACCGAAGCATTCGGGCCCTCACAACCAGACTGTGCAACAGTTTCTTCCCACATGCCATCAGACTCCTCAATACTCAGAAACTGGACTGAAAGAACACACACATACACATACACACACACAACTGTACATCCTCCATCTTCTTTGCAATTTTTTGCACATCCCCACATTACATACAAATATTTATTATACTGTACACATCTTATACTCTCTACTAGGCTGCTACTTCTTATGTTTACACCTATTTCAGCAACTTCTACTTTTTTTGCACTATTGTCACTGAATTGACTTTGTAATAGAACTGTGTACTGGTCGGCGCTGCACTGGGACTTACTGTGCCCACTGTCTATCTCAGTAGTCATTGTACTGTCTGCATATGTTTGCGCTTGTGCACTTTATGTATAAATGTATGTAGTCCCTTGTAGTTCTGTGTTGTTCTGTGTTTGTCCTATGTAGCACCTTGGTCCTGGAGGAACATTGTTTCGTTTCACTATGTACTTACTGGCTGTATATGGTTGAAATGACAATTAACTCCACTTGACTTGGTGTAATAAACATTTAAAGCTCACAGTCCCTGCGCCGAAAAATTAGCTTTGCCATTATCTTGGCTCAGGAGAGGCTATGGGACAGTTTGCTAACACACTAGCATAGTAGATTCTACATTCAGCAGCAAGCAGGAGCTGAAAGATTCCCTTAAAACATTAAGGGCTGGTGTAATGCAACAAGTATTTATATACATGCAGAGTCATATGATAAAAAACAATTATCATCTTAAAAAAGGTTTTATTTCAATTTGGGAATAGATCACATCACCTGGCTTTCTGGCAGCATCATTTAATACAGAAATTATTTTAGATGAACAACAAAGGCAATTAAAAACAAAAGATTTGACGTTAGTTTCATGCAGTATTCTTACCCTTTTGTTTCTTCTTCCTAGTGACAACCTCTGAGTAGAGCATATTGCTGGCTTCAGCTGCAGAATCATCTAGAAGAGAATAAAATAGAGTCAATACAGAAGCTCTTGAAATGTTATGTTACTAAATCTATCTCACATTTAGCTGCAAAAATCTAGACTATACCTATGGTTCTCATATTAGTATTTTCGTAGATGTTATCACCATCTTTTAAAATAGAAAAAAAAATAAAGACTTTAGGGGAGAAGGTTAACTAATGTCAAAAACAAATGCTGATGTGATTAATGTTATTGCAGACTGACCTGCAGGCTGAAACTTCTGAGACAGAGAAAAGTAATCTCTTACTCAACAAATTATAATGTAGAAGTAGCTTTGTGTAATTTTACCCCTTTTTTATATTTTTTAAGAAAGCTTGGGTATCTGAACATTTCACAGGATGCAACAAAAAAAAGTGAGAGTGGGATATTTTTACTTTCATACTTACATACTTCATAACTGAAAAGGGTGAGAGAGCTTGTGTGACAAAGACAACATTCATTTACGAATACGAATCCTTTTTTATGGCTTGTTCAGTAGCCTTAAAGACTGGCTTACTCCCAAATAAAACCATATTACTACCATATTTATCTATAAAATGGACCACATTTCACAAAAGAAATATGCTTTTATTTTCTATAGAGCCATTGATCCAAATCTCCATTTAATACATTTTTTCAGTGCTAATAAAAGAATGAACGCCAAAGTTCCAAAATCTCCAAATCTCCAAGTCTGCTAAAATGTTATTATATGGCTTTTGTTGTCAGCTATAAACAACATTTCACTGATTTAGGTTTTTAAAGATAGTTAGCCTTACTGGTTCACGTTAAATAGAAAGATTTCCAGAAAGTTTTCAGTGTTTCTCGGGGCAGAGTGATAGAGTTTATATACTGTATATAAAACAGTAGGCTATACATCATAAAATACCGCTTATATTATGTGTGGTGTAATAAACATTTAAAGCTCACAGTCCCTCCTCCAAAAAATTAGCTTCGCCATTATCTTGGCTCAGGAGAGGCTATGGGGCTTTAAGAAAAAACACATTTCTCCTAAGCACGCTGTTTTCAATAGACAAGATGCTAACATACTAGCATAGTAGATTCTACGTTCAGCAGCAAGCAGGAGCTGAAAAATTCCCCTAAAACATTAAGGTCTGGTGTAATGCAGCACTTCGGCTCCATTACACTCTCTGCAACAAACTCTCTGCTGTATTCAGGCTGCTTTTATTGCTGAAGAAATTACTGTGGCAGTTGAGAAGTTCATATTGGGTAGTGGAGAATGTGGAGTTCAAAAACACACCTATAGGGTTACGTGACACTGCTAGCACAACGACCTTACAGCAGAATATGAAAATCTCCAGGCATCTGACATGCCCTCTTGTGAGTCACACCAGTAACAGCTCAGCCAATTACATGCACAAGTTTTTTTTTTCCATTACAAGCTGCTAAGAGTCTGAACACTGCGTCATTATTAAGTTTCAATTATTGTACGTTTATAATATTGAATGTTTTAATCAGTTGAAATGTAAACTTAAGACATATATTTAGGTAGTGTTTATTTTTGTTCTACAGAAAATGTATCGTATCGAGGCACCGCCTTTTCTAAATCGTATTGAATTTGAATTTTGTGTATCATTACACCTTTTATATACATGGAGAGTCATAGGATGAAAAACAATTATCATCTTAAAAAGTTTTTATTTCAATTTGATAATAGATCACATCACCTGGCTTTCTGGCAGCATCATTTAATACAGAAATTATTTTAGATGAACAACAAAGGCAATTAAAAACAAAAGATTTGACGTTAGTTTCATGCAGTATTCTTACCCTTTTGTTTCTTCTTCCTAGTGACAACCTCTGAGTAGAGCATATTGCTGGCTTCAGCTGCAGAATCATCTAGAAGAGAATAAAATAGAGTCAACACAGAAGCTCTTGAAATGTTATGTTACTAAATCTATCTCACATTTAGCTGCAAAAATTTAGACTATACCTATGGTTCTCATATTAGTATTTTCGTAGATGTTATCACCATCTTTTAAAATAGAAAAAAATAAAGACTGTAGGGGAGAAGGTTAACTAATGTCAAAAACAAATGCTGATGTGATTAATGTTATTGCAGACTGACCTGCAGGCTGAAACTTCTGAGACAGAGAAAAGTAATCTCTTACTCAACAAATTATAATGTATTTTTTAAAATATTTTTTAAGAAAGCTTAGGTATCTGAACATTCTACAGGATGCAACAAAAAAAAAGTGAGAGTGGGATATTTTTACTTTCATACTTACATACTTCATAACTGCAAAGGGCGAGAGAGCTTGTGTGACAAAGACAACATTCATTTACGAATACGAGGCGAATGATCCTTTTTTTATGATTTGTTCAGTAGCCTTAAATACTGGCATACTCCCAAATAAAACCATATTACTACCATATTTATCTATAAAATGGACCACATTTCACAAAAGAAATATGCTTTTATTTTCTATACAGCCATTGATCCAAATCTCCATTTAATACATTTTTTCATTGCTTATAAAAGAATGAACTTCAAAGCTCCAAAATCTCAGAATCTCCAAATCTAATAAAATGTTATTATGTGGCTTTTGTTGTCAACTATGAACAACATTTCCCTGATTTGGGAAAGACGTTGTTTTTAAAGATAGTTAGCCTTACTCGGTCACATTAAATAGAAAGATTTCCAGTAGGTTTTCAGTGTTTCTCGGGGCAGAGTGATAGAGTTTATATACTGTATATAAAACAATAGGCTATATGTCATAAAATACCGCTTATATTATGTGTGACCAGTGACCAGCTATATCAGTGACCAGCTATATCAGCAAGTGCATTGATGATGTCACTGTCTCCAAGATCATCACCACACGCTCCAACCAGAAGCCCTGGATGACTACAGAGGTGCGTGCGCTACTGAGGACCCGAGACTCCACCTTCAGAGCAGGCGACAAGGTAGCCCTAAGAACAGCGAGGGCCAAACTGTCCTGGGCCATCAGAGAGGCAAGGCGCGCACACGCACAGAGAATCCTCAACTACTTCAAGGACAGCGGAGACACTCGGCGCATGTGGCAGGGCATCCAGGCCATCACCGACTACAAGACAACATCACCTGCCTGTGACAGTGATGCCTCCCTCCCAGATGCGCTGAACAACTTCTGTGCTCGGTTTGAGGCGCAGAATTATGTGACGGTGAGGAAGACCACCCCTCCTCCCAATGACCAGGTGTTGTTCCTAACCACGGCCGAGGTGAGGAAGACTCTACACAGAGTCAACCCACGGAAGGCTGCTGGACCAGACAACATTCCTGGCAGAGTGCTCAGAGGATGTGCACACCAGCTGGCAGATGGTTTCACAGACATCTTCAACACGTGCCTCAAGGCCACCACCATCATCCCCGTGCCTAAAAAGTATCCAGTGTCCTGCTTCAACGACTACTGTCCCGTTGCAATTACACCCATCATCATGAAGTACTTCGAGAGGCTCGTCATGAGACACATCAAGACCCTGCTGCCCCCCTTACTGGACCCACTGCAATTCGCTTACCGTCCCAACCGTTCAACAGATGACACCATCACCACCACCCTCCATCTGGCCTTCACCCACCTGGACAATAAAGACACATATGTTCGAATGCTGTTCATAGACTTCAGTTCAGCATTCAACACAATCATTCCTCAGCACTTGATTGGTAAGCTGAACCTGCTGGGCCTGAAGACCTCCCTCTGCAACTGGATCCTGGACTTCTTTGCTGGGAGACCTCAGTCAGTCCGGATCAGGAACAGCATCTCCAACACCACCACACTGAGCACTGGGGCCCCCCAGGGCTGTGTGCTCAGTTCACTGCTGTTCACTCTGCTGACTCACGACTGTGTAGCAATGCACAGCTCGAATCACATCATCATGATCGCAGATGACACGACCGTAGTGGGTAGCTGAACATCGGTGGCTCCTCCGTGGAGATCGTCAACAGCACCATATTTCTTGGTGTTCACCTGGCGGAGAACCTTGCCTGATCCCTCAACACCAGCTCCATAACAAAGATAGCCCAGCAGCACCTGTACTTTCTGAGAAGACTGAGGAAAGCACATCTCCCACCCCCCATCCTCACTATGTTCTGCAGAGGGACTACTGAGAGCTTCCTGTGCAGCTGCATCACTGCCTGGTTTGGGAATTGCACTGTCTTGGATCGCAAGACCCTTCAGCAGATAGTGAGGACAGCTGAGAAGATCATCGGGGTCTCTCTTCCTTCTATCGCAGACATTTACACCTCACGCTGCATCCGCAAAGCCACCAGCATTGTGGATGACCCCACACACCCCTCTCACACACTCTTTACCCTCCTGCTGTCTCGCAAATGGTACCGAAGCATTCGGGCCCTCACAACCAGACTGTGCAACAGTTTCTTCCCACAAGCCATCAGACTCCTCAGTACTCAGAAACTGGACTGAAGGAACACACACATACACACACATAACTGTACATCCTCCATCCTCTTTGCAATTTTTTGCACATCCCCGCATTACATACAAATATTTATTATACTGTACATATCTTATACTCTCTACTAGGCTGCTACTTCTTATGTTTACACCTATTTCAGCAACTTATATTGTACTTTGTTTGCACTATTGTCACTGAATTGACTTTGTAATAGAACTGTGTACTGGTCGGCGCTGCACTGGGACTTACTGTGCCCATTGTCTATCTCAGTAGTCATTGTACTGTCTGCACATGTTTGCGCTTGTGCACTTTATGTATAAATGTATGCAGTCCCTTGTAGTTCTGTGTTGTTCTGTGTTTGTCCTATGTAGCACCTTGGTCCTGGAGGAACATTATTTCATTTCACTATGTACTAACTGGCTGTATATGGTTGAAATGACAATAAACTCCACTTCACTTGACTTGGCATAATAAACATTTAAAGCTCACAGTCCCTCCACCTATGCTATGAGGCTTTTTAAAAAAAAAAAATACTTCTTCTAAGCACACTGTTTTCAAGGGACAATGTGCTAACATACTAGCATAGTAGATTCTACGTTCAGCAGCAAGCAGGAGCTGAAAGATTCCCCAAAAACATTAAGGTCTGGTGTAATGCAGCACTTCACCTTCCTGGTAAGTTATAATCCTGAAGGTCAGCGAGTTGTCGACCAAAAGGTTACAGTGTATAATACACCAGCACTAATACCACAAACATGCACACACCTGCGAACAACAAAGGCAATTAAAAACAAAAGTTTTGACATTAGTTGCATGCAGTATTCTTACCCTTTTGTTTCTTCTTCCTAGTGACAACCTCTGAGTAGAGCATATTGCTGGCTTCAGCTGCAGAATCATCTAGAAGAGATTAAAACAGAGTCAATATAGAAGCTCTTGAAATGTTATGTTACTAAATCTATCTCACATTTAGCTGCAAAAATTTAGACTATAAATTTTGTCGACAGCATCATTTAATACAGAAATTATTTTAGATGAACAACAAAGGCAATTAAAAACAAAAGATTTGACATTAGTTGCATGCAGTATTCTTACCCTTTTGTTTCTTCTTCCTAGTGACAACCTCTGAGTAGAGCATATTGCTGGCTTCAGCTGCAGAATCATCTAGAAGAGAATAAAATAGACTCAGTACAGAAGCTTTTGCAATGTTATGTTACTAAATCTATCTCACATTTAGCTGCAAAAATTTAGACTATACCTGTGGTTCTGATATTAGTATTTTCGTAGATGTTATCACCATCTTTTAAAATAGAAAAAAAAATAAAGACTTTAGGGAAAAAGGTTAACTAATGTCAAAAATAAATGCTGATGTGGTTAATGTTATTGCAGACTGACCTGCAGGCTGATTGGTGTCCTGATTTACAGCAGAAGGAGTCTGATATTCTACACCTTCTCAACAGAGTAAAGCAGTGATACACATTAAAACATTGCCTTTACACATGTATAAGAATTTCTGGTGAAACATGAACTAGGGGTGGAACGGTACATGTATTCGTCCTGAACCGTCACGGTACAGGCGTCACTGTCCGGTTCATGTACTCCGACGACGAATACAGTCAGTCACAGGCGCACAGAAGGCTACTGTCACAACAGGAAAAAGCAGAAGAGATCTGCTACACACCAATCCAAAACAAGAATGGCAAGTTCAGACAGCACACAAGAGCTCGAAGACCCGCCTGCTTGTTTTAAACCCGTAGTGTGGGAAAGTTTCAGGTTTCCTGTGAAGTACGGCAGTAAAGGAGAGCGAGTCGTAGTAGGACGATTACGGTGTGTTGGCGTTGTAAGGCAGCTGTACCGCGTGAGTGGAAATACGACCAATATGCTAACACATATCAGACGACATCATCCAGATGTGCCAGTCACCAGAGTTAGGCAGAAAAAGACTACAGTAGTGCAACAACTAATCCCTGCAGCTTTTAAGCAGCCTTTAGATGTGAGAGCAGACAGGACCAGAGCTATTACGGAGGCAACTGGCATATACATTGCATCTGCAATGCGCCCATATACAGTAGTAGAGGATCCCGGCTTCAAGTATTTATTAAATGTGCTCCAGCCACGTTACACTGTCCCATCTCAAGAGTCTGTATATCCAAATCTAGCCAAGCTGGCAAAGCGTTACCTGGCAATACCTGCAACCTCAGTCCCAAGCGAGAGGGTTTTCTCAATGGCAGGTGACATTGTTACCGCCACACGATCTTCACTCACTACTGAAAATGTGGACAAACTGATATTTTTGAAGAAAAACTTAGAATAGAATAAATCTGAAGCCTTTTATTTTGATGCCTTATTTATTTTGAAGCATTTTCATTAAAAGAGATTTCGGTTTTAAAGTTTATTGAATCTTAAATTTAATGCACATTTAATGTTTTTCTGTTGTTTTAGGAGAGGGTTGGGCTTAACCTTTGAAAGTTTAATATATAGTCTCCTAATTAAAAAGTTTTATTTTTCATTATTCTATATATTTTGTACTTTCATATCACAAGAAGCTTTTCAGTTCTGTAGCTGATTGTGACCAAACACTACTGCCTGTTCAAAATAAACAGAAAAAAAGCAAGCACTGGGGATTTGTTGCTTATTCCTGTTGTACCGAACCCGTATCGAACCGTGACCCCAAAACCGAGGTACGTACTGAACCGTGGCTTCTGTGTGCCGTTCCACCCCTAACATGAACATGTAAAAACTTTTTTTTTTTTCACTATTTTTCCACAAAAATTACAAATATTATCTGAAATAGCAAATACACCATAGCATCTGTCTTTGAGTGGCCTGTAGACAGGCTTTTTGTGCTATGGACATGAACAGCTTATCATCAAACCTCTTTTCTTCTTGTGGTGCAACAGCAGAATCAGTAAGATCAATAAGATGAGAAACACGAAGGCCGAACTCAGTCCTATAATTACACCAGTGGATCCAGAAGCTGAAACTAGGGAAAGAAGAGAACCCATATATCCAGTTAAGCACTACATATTGAAATCGTATTGTTACAAATCTAATTCATGCAAGACATGGTTTCCTCACCTCTGACTGAAACCCAGCTTTTCGGTGACTCTCCTCTCTCTGGGAGTTTACAGTGGTAGAAACCTTCAACTGACTTTGATACACTACTGATGGTCATCTCTCCTTTAGTCTGGGACTGGAGGATGGAATCATTTTTATAGAAATCAGCACCAGAGTCTGAGATCTTTGAGCGATTTAAACAGCGTAAAGTCAGAGGATTTCCCTCAGTTACAGGATGGACAGGACTCTCCAGGATCAAATCACCATCTGTAGGAAAGAGAAAGACGACACTGAAAACACAAAGTGTGTAAAATACAAGTATACAGTCAGGTCCATAAGTATTTGGACAGCGACACAGTTTTTGAAATTGTGGCCTGGCAAAGCATCTCAAGGGAGGAAAGTCAGCATTTAGTGATATCCATGGGATACAGACTTCAGGCAGTCATTGACTGCAAAGGATTTGCTTCCAAGTATTCAGAATCAGAATCAGAATTAGCTTCATTCGCCAAGTGTGTGCGCAGACACCCAAGGAATTTGTTGTGGTTTTTTAAGGTGCTCCTTGGTACATACAGTACATGCATACATACATACATACATATCTTACATGAAAACAGAAAACATTTAAATAGTAAGACTTAACAATAAAAAAGAATAATAATAATGTGTATGGATCCGGAACAGAAGATTTATGTACAGATTTGTGCATTATTTACTCTATATACAGCGGTATAAATAAAGAGATATGCATGTGTATTAACATAATACTAGAGAAAGAGGCAGTAATTAGAGATGGAGGATGAATTACAGGAATTAATTACAGAACACAGGTAATGATTCCTGTGTTAGCTGTTTAAGCTGGAGATGGCATGGGGGAAAAAACTGTTTTTATGCCTAGATGTTCTAGTGCACAGAGATCTGTAACGTCTGCCTGAAGGGAGAAGAGTAAACAGGTTGTGGCCGGGGTGAGAGGGGTCTGTGATGATGTTACCTGCCCGTTTCTTCACTCTAGAGTTGTACAAGTCCTGAAGGTCGGGCAGGTGCACACCAATGATCCTTTCTGCTGTCCTAACAGTCCGTTGCAGTCTTCTTATATCTGATTTGCTGGCTGACCCAAACCAGACAGTTATAGAAGAGCACAGAACCGACTCAATAACAGCTGAGTAAAACTGTGTCATCTGCGCCTGTGGCAGGTTGAAGTTTTCAGTTGACGAAGGAAGAACAACCTCTGCTGGGCCTTTTTCACAATGGAGTCAATGTGAATGTCCCACTTCAGGTCCTGCGAGATGGTGGTGCCCAGGAACTTGAGTGACTCCACTGCAGCCACAGTGCTGTCCATGATGGTGAGAAGGGGGAGAGCAGGGGGGTTTCTCCTGAAGTCCACTATCATCTCCACAGTTTTGAGCGTATTCAGCTCCAGGTTGTTGTGACTGCTCCAGACAGCCAGCTGCTCAACCTCTTGTCTGTAAGCAGACTCGTCGCTGTCCTGGATGAGACCGATGACTGTATTGTCATCTGCAAACTTCAGGAGTTTGACAGAGGAGTCTTTAGAGGTGCAGTCATTTGTGTAGAGGGAGAAAAGCAGTGGGGAGAGAACGCAGCCCTGAGGAGCTCCAGTGCTGATGGTGCGGGTGTTGGATGTGAATTTTCCCAGCCTCACTAGCTGCTGCCTGTCTGTCTGTCAGGAAGCTGGGGATCCATTGACGGATGGAGGTGGGTACAGAGAGCTGTGTCAGTTTATTTAGAAGGGTATCTGGGATAATGGTGTTGAAAGTGGAGCTGAAGTCCACAAACAGGATCCTTGCATAAGTCCCTGGTTTGTCCAGATGTTGGAGGATGTAGTGCAATCCTATATTGACTGCATCATCCACAGACCTGTAAGCAAACTGAAGGGGGTCCAGCAAGGGTCCAGTAATGTCCTTCAAGTAGGCCAACACCAGCCTCTCAAATGACTTCATGACCACAGACGTTAAAGCAACAGGTCTGTAGTCATTTAGTCCTGTGATTTTTGGTTTCTTGGGTACAGGGATGATGGTGGAGCGTTTGAAGCAGGAGGGGACTTCGCACAGCTCCAGTGATCTGTTGAAGATCAATGTGAAGAGGGATGATAGCTGGACAGCACAGGCTTTGAGGCAGGCTGGAGAGACACCATCTGGGCCTTTGGCTTTCCTTATCTTCTGTTTCCTGAAGAATTTGCGTACATCATCTTCACAGATCTTAAGTACAGGCTGAGAAACAATAGGGGGGAGGGAGGGGGAGGGTGCTGATGGCCGTGTTGTGAGACGGTCAGAGTGGGTGAGGGGTGTCAGACCAGGCTTTTCAAACCTACAGCAGAACGCGTTCAGGTCTTCAGCCAGTTGTTGATTGGCCTCAGTGCTGGGGTATGGGGTCTTGTAGCTGGTGATGGCTTTCAGGCCTTTCCACACTGATGTAGAGTCATTACTTGAAAGCTGTTTTTTCAGCTTTTCAGAGTAGTTTTGCTTTGCCACTCTTATCTCCCTATTTAGTTTGTATTTGGCCTGTTTGTACAAGGCTTTGTCCCCACCTCTGTAGGCGTCCTCTTTGGCCTAGCGAAGCTGTTTGAGTTTTGCACTGAACCAAGGTTTGTCATTGTTAAATGTTAAATAAGTCCTGGTGGGAACACACGTCCTCGCAGAAACTGATGTAGGACGTCACGGTGTCAGTGAGCTCATCCAAATCAGTAGCTGCAGCCTCAAAAACACTCCAATCAGTGCAGTCAAAGCAGGCTTGTAAATCCCGCTCTGCTTCAGTAGTCCATCTCTTTTTACTACAGGCTTAGCAGGTTTAAGTTTCTGCTTGTAGGCCGGTAGAAGATGAACCAAACAGTGATCAGAGAGTCCCAGAGCTGCTCGGGGGACAGAGTGGTATGCATCCTTTAAAACAGTGTAGCAATGGTCCAGTATATTGCTGTCCCTGGTGGGGCATGTGATGTGCTGTCTGTATTTAGGCAGTTCGCGGGTGAGATTAGCTTTATTAAAATCACTGAGTATGATGATGAAAGAGTCCGGGTAACGCTGCTCTGTGTGTGTGATCTGATCGGCCAACAGTTCTAGCTCCGCGCTCACGCGCGTCAGGAGGAATGTACGCACTCACCAGAATAAACGAAGAAAACTCCCGCGGCGAATAAAAAGGCTTACAGTTAATAAAGAGAGCATCCAAATTTGAGCAGCACATCTCCTTTAAAACTGTCATGTCTGTACACCAGCCTTCATTGACATAAAAACATAATCCACCGCCTCTCGTTTTCCCCGCGATCCGCTCTGAACAGCTGGAAGCCCGTTAGATGAAGCGTGCTGTCCGGGATGGCTCCGTTCAGCCAGGTTTCCGTGAAGCAAAGCACAGCAGAGTTTAAAAAGTCCTTGTTTGTGCGGGTGAGGAGTTGTAGTTCGGCTGATTTATTTGCTAAGGAGCGGAGATTCGCCAGATGAATGCTCAGCAGCAGAGTCCTAAAACCGCGCTGTCGGAATTTCACGAGCGCACCAGCGCGCTTCCCTCGTTTGCGTCGCCTGGAGCGCTTGTATAGGATCGCAGCTCCTCCGACTAAAATGTCCAGTAAAACGTCTGAATGCTCAAGCGTCGGCAAAAAGTTATTTGGTGTGCTATTTCTGATGTCCAAGAGTTCGTTTCTTGTAAAGCTGATCGGAGAAAAGTTGCTTAAGACAGGACAAACAAACAAAAATAGTACAAGTACCAAGGAACAACAAACCGAGGCTGCCATGTGCGGCGCCATCTTGAAAACATTATTAAACATATGTACTGTATAAACATATGTACATATTCCTAATATTTATGATTGTTAGTTTGTCCAATTACTTTTGAGCCTGTAAAAATGGAGGAACTATGTAAAAAATGGCTGTAATTCCAGTGTCACTGTCCAAATACTTACGGACAGACCTCTTGATCTCTTCCATATGACGTTACTGTATGACCACACTGCCATATTTATGACCAAAAGATTGTGGAAAATGTGACAATCTCAGTCAAAAATAATGATTTTGATTTGATTTGAATGATTTGATTTCACTCCATTCCAAAACACTCCATTCTCTGTAATGAGCACTTTACATCAGTAAGTTGGTGGCTATAGCTATATGTGCTAAGCTAAATAAATTATCTGAACATTTGTCTGAGACAGATGTGCAGAGGTTTTATGTTTAATGTTGCTGTCTGTAGCTTTACCAGTGGGTTTTCAAAATAATAAATATCTTCTTGTACATATCTGCTGGCCATATCTACAGTCAGGTCCATAAGTATTTAGACAGTGACACAATTTTCATCATATTGCCTCTGTACACCTCCACACTCCGTTTAGGAATTACAGCCATTTTTTTTTTACTTCCTCCATTTTCACAGGCTCAAAAGTAATTGGACAGTTCACTGATATGCAGTTTCATGACCAGGTGTGGCCTGTTTCCTCCTTATTTCATGACAAATTAAGGAGATAAAAGGTCTGAAGTTGATTCCAAGTGTTGAACCTGCATTTGGTAGCTGTACATATCTACCTAGGCTACACAGTTCACTGGCTAGTTTTAGCTCACAAATAATGTGACCACGAACTTTTGTTTCTATTTATGAAGCTAGAGACTGCTGTGATACTGCTGTTTATTTATCTATAGCCACATCTTTTCACACAATCTTTTGATCATAAATATGGCAGTGTGATCATACAGTAACCTCACATGGAACAGATCAATAAAGGTCTGTCCATAAGTTTAATTAGGGATTACATTAAGTTTTTTATCTTTCTGCCATCGTTTTGTACTTCGTACTGCTAAGTATCTGTACACTAAAGCCCTCAGACTCTTGCCCATGTACAGAGATGGACTGTAGATTAAATATATATGTAAATGTCTGTGAATTGTAGATTTGGCAATGTCTTTTCTGACTCCAGATCTCTATATATTTTCCCCTGGGACTTGGTATGGATCATAAATTATGGTCATAATTATGACAGCTATAAGAAAGAGGTAACGTGACTGAAATAGATGAATAGGAATCACCAGTTATATGGATGGCGACTCCATATAACTTTTTGTTTAATATGCAGTGTAGCATTTATATGACCCACAGGCTCTAACTTCCCTAAATATTTCTAGTATTCTATTTTGCTTGTGGCGGCAGTGCTTATTTTTTACATCTGACTTTTTTTTTTTTTTTTTACAATTACAAGTCACTCAAAGCTTATGGAATTTACAAATAAATGGGAGTTAAGTTACAGCCTGAATATTATGAATATTATCATTTAAATTATTTAAAAAAATAATTTTAAAAATATTAAATCCAGTTATGGAAGATATCAGAACTTTGGAGCTAATATTGCAGTTATTCAGACCTACATGCTGTCCTGCCTACAACACAATTAACATCATAAATCTTAAAGAACACAGCAGTAGCTTAATAACTATCTGTGAATGTAGTTTAATGTTAAAGCTTTCATCATTTTCTCAGGTTATGGAAATACATAGCTATGCAGTTATGTTAACCATGACAGAGTGACTCAGAGAGAAGGAAACAGAGAGCTACATGAGCTGAAGAGTCTAATGTAATTGTTCATTTAAAAGGAACTAAGACACTGTGTTAAGTAAAATTTCCAGAAGTTTGTCAGAAGCTTTCAGACATTAAAACAGGTTTTACTGCAATTCTGTTAATCACAAGATACTAAATAAATTTTCATGTTTTATTATTAAAGGTAATGTATCACTTGACTTCATTTTCAATTCCTAAGATTAGATTTTTTTAAATGTTAGATATGATTTTATGTATTAAAATACTACTGATGAGAATTGATAAAATGACTCACTGTGCACTGTGATGTTGACAGAATTACTGCGTCCTCCAGATTCAGACTGACACCAGTAAACTCCAGTGTGTGATGTAGAGAGGGAGCTGATGTTACATGTAGATCCTGAAACTGATGAACAATCGAACAGTGTCTCATTGTGTGTGTATCCTCTCACTGTCCATCCAGTAGAGTCACTCTGGTCCTCACAGCTCAGTGAGAGAGAGTCAGCAGTAAAGTGTTGAGTTCTGCTGGGACTGATGATCAGAGACACTGGAGGAGATCCACCTGTTAATAATTATATTCATATTATTCTATTTCAATTTATGTCAATATTATATTAACATTTATTTTTGCTTAAAAAGGTAAGAAAATTAAAGGATATAAAAAAAGATTTGCAGTGTGAAGTAAGGAAGATTATAGATTAAACTATACATAGAGCATAAAAGATGCTAGTGACAATAATTTACTGAGTAAAAAATAGCTTTCTGTTTGAAGTGCTGCATTGCACCAGAGCTAAGTCACAAAAACTCAGACATACATTTTTTACTCATTATTACATGCTTCACGCACACACACACACACTCCATTTTCTTTACCGCTTATCCTACACAGGGTTGCAGGGAGCCTGGAGCTTTTCCCAGTGGACTCGGGGCACAAGGCAGGGGACACATGGCATGGCAACACATCGCAGGGCACAATCACACACTCACACACCCATTCACACACTACAGACGATTTAGAGATGCCAATCAGCCTACAACGCATGTCTTTGGACTGGCGGAGGAAATTGGAGAACCGGAGGAAACCCCCAAAGCACAAAGAGAACAGGCAAACTCCACCCACTCGGGGCAGGGCCAGGAATCAAACCCCCAATCCCAGAGGTGCGAGGCAAGCATGCTAACCACTAAGCCAGTAAGCCACCATGCCCCCCCCCCCCCCCCCCCCAAACACACACACACACACACACACACACACACACACACACACACACACACACACACACACACACACACACACACACACACACAAATTCAAAACACCTCACAATAACTCTCTCATCCTTTCTGATTCTGCAGTTTTTTACACTCAGTGGTTCAGTATAAAATTCAAACTTCCTCCTCTTCACTCATTCACACTCGAGCATGATACTGGGGAAAATTTATTTGTTCTGTATATAAAGCAGTGTAAATATAGCTTACTGTGTGTTACTACCCAGCTCTACTGTTAACACGTTCTGTGCAGTGCAGTCACATACTCACCAGTAACGTTTACCCAGAGTGCATCACTGTAGTGTGTGTAGTAGACTGGGTTTCCTCTTCCAGCTCTGCACTTGTACTGACCTCCATCAGAGACTCTAACTGAGCTGATGAAGTAGGAGTGTGTTTCAGTCTCAGTCTCAGTGCTCTGTGTGTCTTTGGTCCAGTAAAACTTCCATCCAGCAGACTGCAGCTTCAGTGTACAGGACAGAGTCACTGAGTTTCCTGTCAGTGCAGCTCCTTTAAGGTCTGATGTGAGTTCAGGTTTAGGTTTTTCTGTTAGAAATTAAATACAATTTCAGAAAGTGAAGTATTATTTACTACACTAATCACATCTACAGTAAAACAGTAATACTCTCACTGTGATGATGCTAAACAACTTATGACTACTTTTAAATTGTTTTAGAATTTTTAGTTAAACACATGATGAGGATGAAAATAGGGATATTAAATGTAAAGCTTCACTGTGATCGAAGTGAGGGTCAGAAAATAACTGCTGTGTGATGATGCAGGTCTCTAATCTCTCTCTACTCTACATTAGTTTATTTTTATGGGTGTATAGAGCAAAGAATAATTCCCCATGTCTGAAAATCTTCACAATTATTAAATTATAAACATCCGGGCATGATTTGAACTGATTTTGTGCTTATTTTGTTACAGTTTATCATATGTTTATATGCATCTTAAATAACAATTTCAGAATCTTATTTAAAAAAGCAACAACTATACACAATATGTGTTTGTCATTTTTCTACCTCAAGAAATTTTTAGGTTAACTTTTTGGGATGCTATGATGCTATGCTAACTCTATTGTATAATTAATTGACTGTTTTGCTTGTTGAAATTTTGCATGCTGCCTTCTTTTTCAAGAGATTTTTAATCTCAGTTAGATTTATTTAACCACTTTACCTGGTTAAATAAAGGTTAAATGAGATAATAAATAAAACTTTCTGTTGATTTCTGGCCACGCCCCCTTATATGAAGTCATGTAATTTCTATCAAACACTTCCACTGCAAGGCCTCAGTAACATACATTTTTACGTTCACTTATCAAGCCAGAAAATAAATAATGCTAGGTTTAACTGTCCCAATATGCCTGAATTTATCCTATTATATTTATACATCTTATAATATTGTCAATATTGACATTATTGTTTCAGGCAGCAGAGATGGTGACAATTACAGACGAGGATTTTTATTAAAATGGCTGGTAATGATAAACAAATCCAAATCATGAGGCAAATCTCAAAAAAAGTTAAACAGGCTGAAGGTCAGGCGAGGTACAAACTGGAGATCACAGAACAAGACAAAGATCAAGAGTCGACGACAAACACGAGGGTCAAAACCAGAATTAGGAAGCAACAGACAAAGGCTTAGTGCATCAGGTGAGAACACAAACTGAACAAATACTTTGCAGTGTGCTGGTGCAGTGAGTGTGCTTATACAGTGTGTGTGCTAATAGAGTCCAGGTGTGTGTGATCAGGAATTGGGTGACTGTGAGTGTGACACTGAACATGGTGCATGGGTGTTGTAGTCCCTAGTGTCCATGCTTGTAGGTGATGGTGCATTGTGGGAAATAGAGTCCGGTGCAGATTCCGGCACTGACATGACACATTGTTTGGCTTTGTGATTTTCTTATAGAGTGTACATTTTTAGTTATTTTTAACAAGCAGATCTTTATTGCTGAATTCCTCCAGTCAGTGAACGTAGGGCTCTTTGGTGCAGTTGATGTGTTACAGAGACTCTGTGTTGGACTGAGGTGTGTTCTAGTTCTTGTGTGTGCATGTTAAAGAAAAATGGGGTAAAGTGTGTTTTGCTGTTGTAAGCTTGGGTTGACACAACCTGCACCACCAACTGCACACATCAGTGTCTATTTAAAAATCTTCTTCACTTAACTAAACTTATAGATCTTTACTGTGAAGCCACAACAGTGAAACCTTGAACTCGGTTTTCAAACATGCAGAATCATGACAGTAGCATCAGCTTGACTATTAGGTGAAGAACATGTTTCTTATAAATACCAATGATTTTCTAACAATTTAAAAACAAAACTAAAGGCAAAATGACGTTCCAGCAGTCAGACTGACTAATAAGTTGCAGTGATTCTTTACAAATCAATTGAATTAGTAACTTTAAACTAGGAAATTGAAAATCAAAAGTAAACAGACAAAAAGGAGCTGTAAAATCATTATAATGAGACTTTGTGTCTCATATGATAAAATCTGGAACAAAATTTGAAACTAATCATTACTTTTACATATATAAGTAATAACATACATTCACACACTCACCTGATACAGAGAGTGTAATGGGATCACTCGTCTCTGAGATCTGAGAGTCACTTCTCCTCCCTCTGCAGGTGTATTTACCACCGTCAGAGTCTGTAACTGAACTGATGATGAACTCCTGTGTTGTTCTGTATGGGTAGAGTGTGTAATCATTCTTATTCCAGCTGTATGTCCACTCAGTGTCTCCTCCTCTCTGTATGTCACACCTGAAAGTCACAGTCTCTCCTCTGAACACCTGTGTATCAGGCTTTATAATCACCACAGGTTTAGGATTCTCTGTTAAGAAAAAAAAAACAAAAAAAAACTATTTTTTAATTAATTCCCATCACCATTATTAAAACGATTAGTCAGATTTTAAAATGTAAGACAGTGTATCTGCTCACGTGTAAATGATGAAGCTCTGTCAGAGGTGCACTGAGTCATTTTAACAATCACTACTAATGAAGTAAATGTAGATCACAATTTGGAAAACTGACTCAGTCCTAAAATTAATCAAGTTACTGTTCTGAAAATTTAGATCTTTTTCACTATTGATGAATGTAAAAGACACACAGTAATGCTAGAAATAACTGACTGAGTATAATTTGATTACATTTGTAATGGGTATACTTAATAAATGAAAGAAAAAATAGTGCTAGGAAACAATAGCTTCTCCTCATATATCTCTAATCTGTCTCATTCTTTCAGACACATACACACCCATATACACGCACACATACACATGCACACACATGCACACACACAGATTCTACAGCCTCTTACACTCAGTGGTTCAGTATAAAAGTTTGACCCTCGTTCTCTTCACTCATTCACACTCAGGCAGGTCTCGACTCAAGCATGTTGATGTTTCTGAAGCAGTAACTTTATGAAGCCCCTTTTACAGCCTCTGAGCAGCTTGTAAAAATACTTTTACAGGTTTTGTTATACAGAGTTCTCTGTATGTAGCTGTGTAAATATTGCTATATTGTGACACTGCTCACATGTTGTTTATATGTTCAGTGTTGTGCAGAATCACTTAACAGAAAGGTTCTTACTCACCAATAACATTTACCCACAGTGCATCACTGTAGTGTGTGTAGTAGACTGGGTTTCCTTTTCCAGCTCTGCACCAGTACTGACCTCTATCAGAGACTGTAACTGATCTGATGGTGTAGGAGTGTGTTGCAGTCTCAGTCTGACGGCGCTGTGTGTCTTTGTTCCAGTAAAACTTCCATCCAGCAGACTGCAGCTTCAGTGTACAGGACAGAGTCACTGAGTTTCCTGTCAGTGCAGCTCCTTTAAGGTCTGATGTGAGTTCAGGTTTAGGTTTTTCTGTTAGAAATTAAATACACTTTCAGAATGTGAAGTAGTCTTTACTACACTAATCACATCTACAGTAAAACAGTAATACTCTCTCTGTGATGATGCTAAACAAATTGTGACTACTTTTAAATTGTTTTAGAATTTTTAGTTAAACACATGATGAGAATGAAAATAGGGATATTAAATGGAAAGCTTCACTGTGATTGAAGTGAGGGTCAGAAAATAACTGCTGTGTGATGATGCAGGTCTCTAATCTCTCTCTACTCTACATCAGTTTATTTTTATGGGTGTATAGAGTAAAGATTATTTTGGAAAAGTGGAACACAAAATGCAAAACTACACATATAATCTTTACTGAAAGACATATTGGAAATTGTTTTTTAACACTTTTTTTGTCTAAACATCAATAAAAGTGGGTCGTGTTGCCATCTCACAGCAAACAAACAAATAAATAAATAACTGTACATCATTAAAATGATATGAAGACAGTACACTAAGTAGAAATCTCTGCATACTCAGTAGGAGGTCTAAGTAACATTCTGTATTTCCCAGTCTACCTTAATCACCTGCTTATTTACACATTTCATAAAAACATCATTTAATGCACATATAATCCATCAATGCCTCATTTAACCATAGTTGTGGGGTGTTTCATTCATCCATTCATGCATCCATCACATCTCTTCACTTTTCCTCTCTCCACTTATTGTATTTAAGACTGTCCCAATTAAACTGAATACTGTGCTGTTCCTAATGACCTCCCCATGTCTGAAAATCTTCACAATGATTACATTATAAACATCTGGACATGATCTGATTTTATGCTTATTTTGTTACAGTTTATCATATGTTTATATGCAATATAAATAACAATTTTAGAATCTTATTTAAAAAGAAACAACTGTATAATATGTGTGTCATTTTTCTACCTCAAGAACTTTTTAAGTTAACTTTTTGGGATGCTATGATGCTATGCTAACTGTATTGTATAATTACTTGACTGTTTTGCTTGTTGAAATTTTGCATGCTGCCTTCTTTTTCAAGAGATTTTTAATCTTAATGAGACTTTACCTGGTTAAATAAAGGTTAAATGTAATAATAAATAAAACTTCCTGTTGAATTCTGACCACGCCCCCTCACATGATGTCACATGAATGAAGTCATGTAATTTCTATCAAACACTTCCACTGCAAGGCCTCAGTAACATACGTTTTTACATTCACTTATCAAGCCAGAAAATAAATAGATAAAATAAAATAAATGCTAGGTTTAACCGTCCCAATATTTGTTTTTTGTTTACTACTTTTTTAATCCCACACAGGGCAATTTCATAAGGCATAGGCAGCACATCCCAAACTTCAGTTCAAATATACATAAACACACACACACACACACACACAAAAAAGACATTTTTACACAAATTACAACAGTACAACATGCTTCATAGTAAATCCAACCACAAGTAAGATCTAAAAATAGTGCAGGACAAATTAAGAGCCATTAATACTCATCAATACTCATTACTACAATTCAGGTTACAAATACGAAAAGCTTCTGGCACAAAAGTAGACTTATATCAATTGGTCGTACACTTAATACTTCTAAGCCGCCTTCCAGAAGGCATTACCTCAAAATGCTTGTGCAATGGATGCGTGTCATCATTCATGATACGCCGAGCTTTCCTTATCACTTGTTGCTCATAAAATTCATTTAGGCTCCGCAGTGGCATACCAATAATTTTTGAACAAGTCTTAACTATGGTCTGGAGGTGATTCTTATTCTTTAGAGAAAGTGATGAAAACCAACATAAAAATGAAAAACTCAAAATGCTCTCAATAAAAGTATTATAAAATACACTCAGTAAAGGTTTTTGTACACAGAGAGAATTCAATTTCCTTAAAGCAAACATTCTTTGACGAACCTTCTTAATAATAACCTCTGTGTTCTGCTGAAACTTTAAAGTCATATCAAAAACAGTTCCAAGATATTTGTACTCCTCTCTTCTATCAACCTCTTTACCCTGAATAAGAGCTGCACCCTTGGAGCATTTTTTCTAAAATCAATCAACATCTCCTTTGTTTTTGTTATATTTAATCTTAACTTTACGTCATTGCACCATGTAGTAAACTTAAGAAGTGCGAGACTATCATCATCCTTTGAGCTTGATAACAAGGATAGGAAAACTGTATCATCTGCATATTTAACAACATAACAATTATCCTTATAACTTTTACACTCATTTGTATAGAGGATAAAAAGAATTGATGACAATACACACCCCTGTGGAGTCCCGATAGACATACTAAGTGTATCTGACAAAACTCCATTCATCCTAACCCTTTGCTGTCTACTAATTTAAAAATCCAAGATCCATAAAACCAGCCCATGATTAACATTAAACTCATTCACAAGTTTCTTAACTAAGATAATTGGATTCATTGTATTAAATGCTGAGGAAAAGTCAGCAAATAATAGTCTGGCAAATGAGCCCCCATTTTCCAAATGTTGATGTAAAGTTTTCAGAAGAAAGAAACCTCTTTTAGTGCGATAAGCAAACTGTAAGGGGTCTAATTTCTCATCGCAAACTTTCATAAGCTGTAACTTAACTTCCCTTTCCAGAGCTTTCATAACTAATGAGGTTAAGGCAATAGGCTGATAATCATTAAAAGAACGTGACTTCTCTCGCTTCGGGATGGGTTCTACAATAGAGGCTTTCCATAACCGAGGAACTATGGCTTGATCCAGTGAGGCTTGAAACCATGTGTGAAACACCCCACTGAGCTGCTCTGCACAGTGGTTAAGGGTTCTGCAACATATACCATCAGGTCCGGGAGCTTCATTAAAAGGTGTAGACTTCAGCTGTTTAATTATATTAGGGAGACACAGTTTCACAGGGGCAGAGGGACTCAATGTCTGTTTAAACTCTTCAAGTGCAGCACTTAAATCATGTTTTTCCAAAGGCGGGAAGAACAAGTTCAAGTCATTGGCTAAGGAGTTCATATCATTTTTATCCGTTATACCTGGCCCCTTCTTGGATGTATTTATGTCCGCCATATTTTTGATACCTTGCCAGACAGCCTTCATATCACCTTGAACAAACTTTTCTTCTATTTTATTTCTATAATTTAATTTAGCACGTCTAATCGCTCTTTTAAACTCCTTATTAATATTTTTTTTCTCCTCATTAGTCCCTAATAGAAATACCCTTTTTTTCATATTAAGAATATTTTTAAGCTCTTTGGTTACTCATGGCTTGTTGTTCAGAAATACTGTCAAGCTTTTTGTAGGAATAATAGAATCAACACAAAAATTAATATAACTGGAAACCACCAAGACCTGATCATTCAAATCAGGGCTATCATTTAAAAACGAGTCCCAATCAGTACTCTCAAAGCAACTGTGCAGTTCTTTTATGCTAGAGACAGTCCAGTTCTTTATTATCTTTTCCTCTCTTTCCTCACGCTTTACCACTGGCGTGTAGGTCGAAGCTAAAAGTATTATGGTCAGTCATTCCAATCGGCGGCATTGATTTATAGGCATCTTTGATCGGGCCATAACACTTGTCCAAAGTCCTATTCGCCCGAGTTGCACATGTTTCAGTCATCACTATCATGTGTGCATTCCTGTACTCATGTAGAAAGGCCACATTCCCTTGTATTTCATCCATCTTATAATGAAGGGAACGGAAATTACTCAGTATAATATTAGGCAGTGGGGTAAATCTTTGATTCACTGTCAGCCTCCGTTTGACTCCTCCGCGCTTACCCCGTTTCCTTTTGGTCCTTGTTAACGGCCCGGTGTTGTAACTTTGCACCATATCCACATTTGTGTAGGAACCTGGCCGTAGTTCTACAGGGATATCCCACGAAGGGTCCACCGAACCAGCAGCCGAGCGTAGACTCAGGATAAATTCCCTGGAGAGCATTAATGTATTGACTCGGCTTAAGCCGGGCACACACTTAAAATGTGTGCTCGACTTTAGTGGCATAAAACTGCGCACCGCTTCTCCCAGAAAGATGAGTAGCAACAGGAGTCGTCGAAGATTGAACATTTTCTGTGTTTACGCACTCCTGATCTTGGCGAATTTAAAATATGCTAAAAGACTTACGCTAAAAAAAAAGTAGCTAACACTAGACAAACGAACAAAAACACATTAAAAACGCCACAATATGCCTGAATTTATCCTATTATATTTACACGTCATATAATGTTGTCATTATTGGAATTATTGTTTCAGGCAGCAGAGATGGTGACAATTACAGAGGATGATTTTTATTAAAATGGCTGGTAATGATAAACAAATCCAAATCATGAGGCAAATCTCAAAAAAAGTTAAACAGGCTGAAGGTCAGGCGAGGTACAAACTGGAGATCACAGAACAAGACAAAGATCAAGAGTTGAAGGCAAACACGAGGGTCAAAACCAGAATTAGGAAGCAACAAACAAAGGCTTAGTGCATCAGGTGAGAACACAAACTGAACAAATACTTTGCAGTGTGCTGGTGCAGTGAGTGTGCTTATACAGTGTGTGTGCTAATAGAGTCCAGGTGTGTGTGATCAGGAATTGAGGGACTGTGAGCGTGACACTGAACATGGTGCATGGGTGTTGTAGTCCCTAGTGTCCATGTTTGTAGGTGATGGTGCATTGTGGGAAATAGAGTCCGGTGCAGATTCCGGCACTGACATGACACATTGTTTGGCTTTGTGATTTTCTTATAGAGTGTACATTTTTAGTTATTTTTAACAAGTAGATCTTTATTGCTGAATTCCTCCAGTCAGTGAACATAGGGCTCTTTGGTGCAGCTGATGCGTTACAGAGACTCTGTGTTGGACTGAGATGTGTTCTAGTTCTTGTGTGTGCATGTTAAAGAAAAATGGGGTAAAGTGTGTTTTGCAGTTGTAAGCTTGGGTTGACACAACCTGCACCACCAACTGCACACATCACTATCTATTTAAAAATCTTCTTCACTTAACTAAACTTACAGATCTTTACTGTGAAGCCACAACAGTGAAACCTTGAACTCGGTTTTCAAACATGCAGAATCATGACAGTAGCATCAGCTTGACTATTAGGTGAAGAACATGTTTCTTATACATATCAATGATTTTCTAACAATTTAAAATAAAATTAAAGGCAAAATGACGTTCCAGCAGTCAGACTGACTAATAAGTTGTAGTGATTCTTTACAAATCAATTGAATCGGTAACTTTAAACTAGGAAATTGAAAATCAAAAGTAAACAGACAAAAAGGAGCTGTAAAATCATTATAATGAGACTTTGTGTCTCATATGATAAAATCTGGAACAAAATCTGAAACGAATCATAACTTTTACATTTATAAGTAATAACATACATTCACACACTCACCTGATACAGAGAGTGGAACAGGATCACTCGTCTTTGAGATCTGAGAGTCACTTCTCCTCCCTCTGCAGGTGTATTTACCACCGTCAGAGTCTGTAACTGAGCTGATGATGAACTCCTGTGTTGTTCTGTATGGGTAGAGTGTGCGAGCATTCTTATTCCAGCTGTATGTCCACTCAGTGTCTCCTCCTCTCTGTATGTCACACCTGAAAGTCACTCTCTCTCCTCTGAACACCTGTGTATCAGGCTCTATAATCACCACAGGTTTAGGACTCTCTGTTAAAAAAAAAATCACTATTTTTTTTTTATGAATTAATTCCCAACGCCATTATTTAAATGAGTAGTAAGATGTTAAAATGGAAGACAGTATATCTGCTCACATGTAAATGATGAAGCTCTGTCAGAGGTGCACTGAGTCATTTTAACAATCACTACTAATGAAGTAAATGTAGATCACAATTTGGAAAACTGACTCAGTCCTAAAATTAATCAAGTTACTGTTCTGAAAATTTAGATCTTTTTCACTATTGATGAATGTAACAGATACACAGTAATGCTAGAAATAACTGACTGAGTATAACTTGATTACATTTGTAATGGGTATACTTAATAAATGAAAGAAAAAATAGTGCTAGGAAACAATAGCTTCTCCTCATATATCTGTAATCTGTCTCATTCTTTCAGACACATACACACCACTATATACACACACACACACACACACACACACACACACACACACACACACACACACACACACACACACACACAGACAGATTCTACAGCCTCTTACACTCAGCATTTCAGTATAAAAGTTCGCTCCTCGTCCTCTTCACTCATTCACACTCAGGCAGGTCTCGACTCGACCATGTTGATGTTTCTGAATCAGTAAGTTTATGAAGCCCCTTTTACAGCCTCTGAGCAGCTTGTAAAAAGAGTTTTGTGGGTTTTGGTGATATTTCCTTTAACTTTAATAAATGATTTAGCTGAAAGTGTTCTCTGTATGTAGCTGTGTAAATGTTGCTATATTGTGACACTGCTCACATGTTGTTTATATGTTCATTCTTGTGCAAAATCACTTAACAGAAAGTCTCTTACTCACCAATAACGTTTACCCAGAGTGCATCACTGTAGTGCGTGTAGTGGACTGGGTTTCCTTTTCCAGCTATGCACTTGTACTGACCTCCATCAGAGACTCTAACTGATCTGATGGTGTAGGAGTGTGTTGCAGTCTCAGTCTCAGTGCGCTGTGTGTCTTTGTTCCAGTAAAACTTCCATCCAGCAGACTGCAGCTTCAGTGTACAGGACAGAGTCACTGAGTTTCCTGTCAGTGCAGCTCCTTTAAGGTCTGATGTGAGTTCAGGTTTAGGTTTTTCTGTTAGAAATTAAATACAATTTCAGAAAGTGAAGTATTCTTTACTACACTAATCACTTCTACAGTAAAACAGTAATCTCTGTGATGATGCTAAACAACTTATGACTACTTTTAAATTGTTTTAGAATTTTTAGTTAAACACATGATGAGAATGAAAATAGGGATATTAAATGTAAAGCTTCACTGTGATTGAAGCGAGGGTCAGAAAATAACTGCTGTGTGATGATGCAGGTCTCTAATCTCTCTCTACTCTACATCAATTTATTTTTATGTGTATTTATAGTAAAGATTATTTTGGAAAAGTGGAACACAAAATGCAAAACTACACATATAATCCTTTTTGGAAGACATATTGGAAATGTTTAGAAATGGTCTTGTTTTTTAACACTTTTTTTTGTCTAAACATCAGTAAAAGTGGGTCGTGTTGCCACCTCACAGCAAACAAACAAATAAATAAATAACTGTACATTATTAAAATGATATGAAGACAGTACACTAAGTAGAAATCTCTGCATACTCAGTAGGAGGTCTAAGTAACATTCTGTATTTCCCAGTCTACCTTAATCACCTGCTTATTTACACATTTCATAAAAACATCATTTACTGCACATATAATCCATCAATGCCTCATTTAACCATAGTTGTGGGGTGTTTCATTCCTCCATTCATGCATCCATCACATCTCTTCACTTTCCCTCTCTCCACTTATTGTATTTAAGACTGTCCCAATTAAACTGAACACTGTGCTGTTCCTAATGACCTCCCCATGTCTGAAAATCTTCACAATGATTACATTATAAACATCTGGACATGATTTGAACTGATTTTATGCTTATTTTGTTATGGTTTATCATGTGTTTATATGCATCATAAATAACAATTTTAGAATCTTATTTAAAAATAAACAACTGTATAATATATGTGTCATTTTTCTACCTCAAGAACTTTTTAAGTTAACTTTTTGGGATGCTATGATGCTATGCTAACTGTATTGTATAATTACTTGGCGGTTTTGCTTGTTGAAACTTTGCATGCTGCCTTCTTTTTCAAGAGATTTTTAATCTTAATGAGACTTTACCTGGTTAAATAAAGGTTAAATGTAATAATAAATCAAACTTCCTGTTGAATTCTGACCACGCCCCCTTACATGATGTCACATGAATGGAGTCATGTAATTTCTATCAAACACTTCCACTGCAAGGCCTCAGTAACATACGTTTTTACATTCACTTATCAAGCCAGAAAATAAATAATGCTAGGTTTAACCGTCCCAATATTTGTTTTTTGTTTACTACTCTATTAATCCCACACGGGGCAATTGCGTAAGGCATAGGCAGCACATCCCAAACTTCAGTTCAAATATACATAAAAACACACACACAAAAAAGACATTTTTACAAATTACAACACAAATTACAACAGTACAACATGCTTCATAGTAAATTCAACCACAAGTAAGATCTAAAAAATAGTGCAGGACAAATTAAGAACCATTAATACTCATCAATACTCATTACTACACATAAACCCATAATCAGAAAATGGAATTTCAATAACACCCTTTTGTCAGATAAGAAAATAGTAGAGGAAATTAAAAAACAAATCAGATTTTTTCTTGAAATGAATGATAGACCTGAAACCACAAAATCCACACTTTGGGAGACATTCAAAGCTTACATGAGAGGCCAAATTATTCTACTGAGTTGCCTTAAGAATAAACACCGAAGGGAAAAAGAATCAAGATTAACCCAAGAAATTTTGGAGACTGATAGATTATATGCCATCTCTCCTACGCCAGATCTCTACAACAAAAAACTCTCTCTTCAAACTGAGCTAAATTTACTTTATACAATGGACACCACAAAATTATTGACACAACTAAAACATAAGTATTATGAATATGGGGAAAAAACGGGTAGATTGCTGGCGCAACAAATTAAAGAAGATGCTGCATCACGATTAATTACAGAAATACGAACGGAAACTGGACATATCACTACAGACCCAAGTGTAATTAACAATACTTTTAAACAATTTTATTGTAAACTCTACTCATCAGATTCCAAACGTGACACAAATCTTATAGACACTTTTTTTGAGAATATTATTATACCCACTATTAATCTGGAGAACAAAAAAGTGTTAGAGCAGCCTGTTTCAATTGAAGAAATAAAACAAGCGATTAATAGTATGCAAAGTTCAAAGTGCAGAATTTTATAAGGCGTTTAATGAACAGCTCGCACCACTTCTATTAACAGTCTTTAATGAATCTTTAACAGTCGGATATCTCCCACCCTCTTTATACGATGCAAGTATCTCCTTAATACACAAAACAGGCAAAGACCCGAAAGAGCCAGGATCTTTAGACCTATAAGTCTTTTGAATATCGATAACAAAATATTAGCAAAGATTTTAGCCAGGCGTTTGGAAACAGTTCTACCAACAGTTGTGTCCCCAGATCAAACTGGATTTGTTAAGGATAGGCAACTATTTTTTAATATTAGACGGCTTTTTAATATAATCTATACCCGCAGACCCAATAGTCGGATGTCGGAGGTGGTGCTCTCATTAGACGCTGAGAAGGCCTTTGACAGGGTCGAGTGGGATTTTCTCTTCTCGGCCCTGTCAAAGTTTGGATTTGGCCCCAATTATATATCGATGATCAAATTGCTTTACGCTAGACCCAAAGCATCGGTGCAGACAAATAACATCAGCTCCAGTCCTTTCTCTCTTCATCGTTCAACAAGGCAGGGGTGCCCCTTGTCACCTCTCTTATTCGCTCTAGCTATAGAACCTCTCGCCATATCGTTACGCTCTGCAGTAGGTTATAGAGGAATTTTAAGAGGAGATGTAGAGCACGCAGATGATCTGCTTTTATACATCTCAGACCCTCTAATCTCAATACCAACAATCATAACCATATTGTCGGAATTTGGTAAGGTGTCTGGGTACAAAATTAATATATCTAAAAGTATACTATTTCCAGTTGGCTTTAAAAACGGAGAAAATTCACAGACACTATCTACTTTTCCCTTCAGCATCTCAAATGGTTTCCGATACCTTGGGATAAATATTACACGGGAGATCTCCGGTCTTTTTAAACAGAATTTTTTAAATCTTTATCAAAAAACTGATCAACAATTAAAAAGATTATGCACTCTCCCCTTCTCACTGGCTGGTCGCATAAGTATAATCAGAATGAATGTTCTACTCAAATATCTATTTCTTTTTCAATGTATTCCAATTATATTACCCAAAAATAAAAAATAAAAAGATTCTCTCATTTCATCATTCATCTGGAATAAAAAAGGGTTAGGGTTCTTATGCTACAATGATTGTATGATTCTTGGTTCTTATGCTCCAAGAATAAGAAAGGCATTTTTACAAAGACCTAAATCCACAGGGGGTATGGTATTGCCAAGCTTTCGGTTGTATTACTGGTCTTGTAACATTCAATGTGTCTTTTTGGGATGGTATGCACCAACCTGACTGGGAACGGATGGAAAGTCAAGTCTTTTACCCAAACACTTTAAAATCACTTTTATTCTATACTTTTATTAAATATTTATATTAAGAATATTTTTAAGCTCTTTGGTTACCCATGGCTTGTTGTTTGGAAATACTGTCAAGCTTTTTGTAGGAATAATAGAATCAACACAAAAATTAATATAACTGGAAACCACCAAAACCTGATCATTCAAATCAGGGCTATCATTTAAAAACGAGTCCCAATCAGTACTCTCAAAGCAACTGTGCAGTTCTTTTATGCTAGAGACAGTCCAGTTCTTTATTATCTTTTCCTCTCTTTCCTCACGCTTTACCACTGGCGTGTAGGTCGAAGCTAAAAGTATTGTATTATGGTCAGCCGTTCCAATCGGCGGCATCGATTTATAGGCATCTTTGATCGGGCCATAACACTTGTCCAAAGTCCTATTCGCCCGAGTTGCACATGTAACATATTGAAAATATCCTTTTAAAACATTGTCCATGTAACACTGATTAAAATCACCTAAGATGAATTTAGGAGAATCAGGAGCAGTGGCGTCCAATTTATGCAGAGTTTTCATCACCACATCTATGGCTGAGCCCAGTTTAGCATGAGGATGAATGTACACAACAAGAAAGTATAATTGAGGAAACTCACGTGGTAAATAAATTAGTCGGGTAGAGAGAACAAGCATTTTGATGTCCATAGAGCATATTTTGTCCTGCACAATCACGTTATTGCACCAACTCTCCCTAGTGTACACACACACTCCACCTCCATGCCTTTTCCCAGTAGCATCTTTATCTCTATCCAAACAAACCGGTCTGGAAAAGCCACTTATCCTCAGGCAATCATCATCCACAGAATCATCCAACCATGTTTCAGTCATCACTATCATGTGTGCATTCCTGTACTCATGTAGAAAGGCCACATTCCCTTGTATTTCATCCATCTTATGACGAAGAGAACTGACATTATAATATTAGGCAGTGGGGTAAATCTTTGATTCACTGTCAGCCTCCGTTTGACTCCTCCGCGCTTACCCCGTTTCCTTTTGGTCCTTGTCAACGGCCCGGCGTTGTAATTTTGCACTGTATCCACATTTGTGTAGGAACCTGGCCGTAGTTCTACAGGGATATCCCACGAAGGGTCCACCGAACCAGCAGCCGAGCGTAGACTCAGGATAAATTCCCTGGAGAGCATTAATGTATTGACTCGGCTTAAGCCGGGCACACACTTAAAATGTGTGCTCGACTTTAGTGGCATAAAACTGCGCACCGCTTCTCCCAGAAAGATGAGTAGCAACAGGAGTCGTCGAAGATTGAACATTTTCTGTGTTTACGCACTCCTGATCTTGGCGAATTTAAAATATGCTAAACGACTTATGCTACAAAAAAGTAGCTAACACTAGACAAACGAACAAAAACACATTAAAAACTTAGCACATGGGACGCCACACATATACCTGAATTTATCCTATTATATTTACACGTCATATAATGTTGTCATTATTGAAATTATTGTTTCAGGCAGGAGAGATGGTAACAATTACAGACGATGATTTTTATTAAAATGGCTGGTAATGATAAACAAATCCAAATCATGAGGCAAATCTCAAAAAAAGTTAAACAGGCTGAAGGTCAGGCGAGGTACAAACTGGAGATCACAGAACAAGACAAAGTTCAAGAGTTGACAGCAAACACGAGAGTCAAAACCAGAATTAGGAAGCAACAGACAAAGGCTTAGTGCATCAGGTGAGAACACAAACTGAACAAATACTTTGCAGTGTGCTGGTGCAGTGAGTGTGCTTATACAGTGTGTGTGCTAATAGAGTCCAGGTGTGTGTGATCAGAAATTGGGTGACTGTGAGTGTGACACTGAACATGGTGCATGGGTGTTGTAGTCCCTAGTGTCCATGTTTGTAGGTGATGGTGCATTGTGGGAAATAGAGTCCAGTGCAGATTCCGGCATTGCCATGACACATTGTATGGCTTTGTGATTTTCTTATAGAGTGTACATTTTTAGTTATTTTTAACAAGTAGATCTTTATTGCTGAATTCCTCCAGTCAGTGAACGTAGGGCTCTTTGGTGCAGCTGATGTGTTACAGAGACTCTGTGTTGGACTGAGGTGTGTTCTAGTTCTTGTGTGTGCATGTTAAAGAAAAATGGGGTAAAGTGTGCTTTGCTGTTGTAAGCTTGGGTTGACACAACCTGCACCACCAACTGCACACATCACTATCTATTTAAAAATCTTCTTCACTTAACTAAACTTATAGATCTTTACTGTGAAGCTACAAAAGTGAAACCTTGAACTCTGTTTTAAAACATGCAGAATCATGACAGTAGCATCAGCTTCACTATTAGGTGAAGAACATGTTTCTTATACATATCAATGATTTTCTAACAATTTAAAATAAAATCAAAGGAAAAATGACGTTCCAGCAGTCAGACTGACTAATAAGTTGTAGTGATTCTTTACAAATCAATTGAATTAGTAACTTTAAACTAGGAAATTGAAAATCAAAAGTAAACAGACAAAAAGGAGCTGTAAAATCATTATAATGAGACTTTGTGTCTCATCTAATAAAATCTGGAACAAAATCTGAAACGAATCATAACTTTTACATTTATAAGTAATAACATACGTTCACTCACCTGATACAGAGAGTGGAACAGGATCACTGATCTCTGAGCTCTGAGAGTCACTTCTCCTCCCTCTGCAGGTGTATTTACCACCGTGATAATTTTCAACAGAGCTGATGATGAACTCCTGTGTTGTTCTGTCTGAGTAGAGTGTGTAATCATTCTTATTCCAGCTGTATGTCCACTCAGTGTCTCCTCCTCTCTGTATGTCACACCTGAAAGTCACAGTCTCTCCTCTGAACACCTGTGTATCAGGCTTTATAATCACCACAGGTTTAGGATTCGCTGTTAAAAAAAAAATCACTATTTTTTTTGTATGAATTAATTCCCAACACCATTATTTAAATGAGTAGTAAGATGTTAAAATGGAAGACAGTGTATCTGCTCACATGTAAATGATGAAGCTCTGTCAGAGGTGCACTGAGTCATTTTAACAATCACTACTAATGAAGTAAATGTAGATCACAATTTGGAAAACTGACTCAGTCCTAAAATTAATCAAGTTACTGTTCTGAAAATTTAGATCTTTTTCACTATTGATGAATGTAACAGATACACAGTAATGCTAGAAATAACTGACTGAGTATAATTTGATTACATTTGTAATGGGTATACTTAATAAATGAAAGAAAAAATGGTGCTAGGAAACAATAGCTTCTCCTCATATATCTCTAATCTGTCTCATTCTTTCAGACACATACACACCCATACACACACACACACACACACACACACACAGATTCTACAGCCTCTTACACTCAGCATTTCAGTATAAAAGTTCGCTCCTCATCCTCTTCACTCATTCACACTCGGGCAGGTCTCGACTCGAGCATGTTGATGTTTCTGAATCAGAAACTTTATGAAGCCCCTTTTACAGCCTCTGAGCAGCTTGTTAAAAGAGTTTTACAGATTTTGGTGATATTTCCTTTGTTATACAGAGTTCTCTGTATGTAGCTGTGTAAATCTTGCTATATTGTGACACTGCTGACATGTTGTTTATATGTTCATTGTTGTGCAAAATCACTTAACAGGAAGTCTCTTACTCACCAATAACGTTTACCGAGAGTGCATCACTGTAGTGTGTGTAGTAGACTGGGTTTCCTCTTCCAGCTCTGCACTTGTACTGACCTCCATCAGAGACTCTAACTGAGCTGATGGTGTAGGAGTGTGTTGCAGTTTCAGTCTGACGGCGCTGTGTGTCTTTGATCCAGTAAAACTTCCATCCAGCAGACTGCAGCTTCAGTGTACAGGACAGAATCACTGAGTTTCCTGTCAGTGCAGCTCCTTTAAGGTCTGATGTGAGTTTAGGTTTAGGTTTTTCTGTCAGAAATTAAATACAATTTCAGAATGTTAAATAATCTTTACTACACTAATCACTTCTACAGTAAAACAGTAATACTCTCTCTGTGATGATGCTAAACAACTTATGACTACTTTTAAATTGTTTTAGAATTTTTAGTTAAACACATGATGAGAATGAAAATAGGGATATTAAATGGAAAGCTTCACTGTGATTGAAGTGAGGGTCAGAAAATAACTGCTGTGTGATGATGCAGGTCTCTAATCTCTCTCTACTCCACATCAATTTATTTTTATGGGTGTATAGAGTAAAGATTATTTTGGAAAAGTGGAACACAAAATGCAAAACTACACATATAATCTTTATTGGAAGACATATTGGAAATGTTTAGAAATGGTCTTGTTTTTTAACACTTTTTTTTGTCTAAACATCAGTAAAAGTGGGTCGTGTTGCCATCTCACAGCAAACAAACAAATAAATAAATAACTGTACATTATTAAAATGATATGAAGACAGTACACTAAGTAGAAATCTCTGCATACTCAGTAGGAGGTCTAAGTAACATTCTGTATTTCCCAGTCTACCTTAATCACCTGCTTATTTACACATTTCATAAAAACATCATTTAATGCACATATAATCCATCAATGCCTCATTTAACCATAGTTGTGGGGTGTTTCATTCCTCCATTCATGCATCCATCACATCCCTTCACTTTTCCTCTCTCCACTTATTGTATTTAAGACTGTCCCAATTAAACTGAACACTGTGCTGTTCCTAATGACCTCCCCATGTCTGACAGTCTTCACAATGATTAAATTATAAACATCTGGACATGATTTGAACTGATTTTATGCTTATTTTGTTATGGTTTATCATGTGTTTATATGCATCATAAATAACAATTTTAGAATCTTATTTAAAAATAAACAACTGTATAATATATGTGTCATTTTTCTACCTCAAGAACTTTTTAAGTTAACTTTTTGGGATGCTATGATGCTATGCTAACTGTATTGTATAATTACTTGGCCGTTTTGCTTGTTGAAACTTTGCATGCTGCCTTCTTTTTCAAGAGATTTTTAATCTTAATGAGACTTTACCTGGTTAAATAAAGGTTAAATGTAATAATAAATCAAACTTCCTGTTGAATTCTGACCACGCCCCCTTACATGATGTCACATGAATGGAGTCATGTAATTTCTATCAAACACTTCCACTGCAAGGCCTCAGTAACATACGTTTTTACATTCACTTATCAAGCCAGAAAATAAATAATGCTAGGTTTAACCGTCCCAATATTTGTTTTTTGTTTACTACTCTATTAATCCCACACGGGGCAATTGCGTAAGGCATAGGCAGCACATTCCAAACTTCAGTTCAAATATACATAAAAACACACACACAAAAAAGACATTTTTACAAATTACAACACAAATTACAACAGTACAACATGCTTCATAGTAAATTCAACCACAAGTAAGATCTAAAAAATAGTGCAGGACAAATTAAGAACCATTAATACTCATCAATACTCATTACTACACATAAACCCATAATCAGAAAATGGAATTTCAATAACACCCTTTTGTCAGATAAGAAAATAGTAGAGGAAATTAAAAAACAAATCAGATTTTTTCTTGAAATGAATGATAGACCTGAAACCACAAAATCCACACTTTGGGAGACATTCAAAGCTTACATGAGAGGCCAAATTATTCTACTGAGTTGCCTTAAGAATAAACACCGAAGGGAAAAAGAATCAAGATTAACCCAAGAAATTTTGGAGACTGATAGATTATATGCCATCTCTCCTACGCCAGATCTCTACAACAAAAAACTCTCTCTTCAAACTGAGCTAAATTTACTTTATACAATGGACACCACAAAATTATTGACACAACTAAAACATAAGTATTATGAATATGGGGAAAAAACGGGTAGATTGCTGGCGCAACAAATTAAAGAAGATGCTGCATCACGATTAATTACAGAAATACGAACGGAAACTGGACATATCACTACAGACCCAAGTGTAATTAACAATACTTTTAAACAATTTTATTGTAAACTCTACTCATCAGATTCCAAACGTGACACAAATCTTATAGACACTTTTTTTGAGAATATTATTATACCCACTATTAATCTGGAGAACAAAAAAGTGTTAGAGCAGCCTGTTTCAATTGAAGAAATAAAACAAGCGATTAATAGTATGCAAAGTTCAAAGTGCAGAATTTTATAAGGCGTTTAATGAACAGCTCGCACCACTTCTATTAACAGTCTTTAATGAATCTTTAACAGTCGGATATCTCCCACCCTCTTTATACGATGCAAGTATCTCCTTAATACACAAAACAGGCAAAGACCCGAAAGAGCCAGGATCTTTAGACCTATAAGTCTTTTGAATATCGATAACAAAATATTAGCAAAGATTTTAGCCAGGCGTTTGGAAACAGTTCTACCAACAGTTGTGTCCCCAGATCAAACTGGATTTGTTAAGGATAGGCAACTATTTTTTAATATTAGACGGCTTTTTAATATAATCTATACCCGCAGACCCAATAGTCGGATGTCGGAGGTGGTGCTCTCATTAGACGCTGAGAAGGCCTTTGACAGGGTCGAGTGGGATTTTCTCTTCTCGGCCCTGTCAAAGTTTGGATTTGGCCCCAATTATATATCGATGATCAAATTGCTTTACGCTAGACCCAAAGCATCGGTGCAGACAAATAACATCAGCTCCAGTCCTTTCTCTCTTCATCGTTCAACAAGGCAGGGGTGCCCCTTGTCACCTCTCTTATTCGCTCTAGCTGTAGAACCTCTCGCCATATCGTTACGCTCTGCAGTAGGTTATAGAGGAATTTTAAGAGGAGATGTAGAGCACAAAGTACGCAGATGATCTGCTTTTATACATCTCAGACCCTCTAATCTCAATACCAACAATCATAACCATATTGTCGGAATTTGGTAAGGTGTCTGGGTACAAAATTAATATATCTAAAAGTATACTATTTCCAGTTGGTTTTAAAAACGGAGAAAATTCACAGACACTATCTACTTTTCCCTTCAGCATCTCAAATGGTTTCCGATACCTTGGGATAAATATTACACGGGAGATCTCCGGTCTTTTTAAACAGAATCTTTATCAAAAAACTGATCAACAATTAAAAAGATTATGCACTCTCCCCTTCTCACTGGCTGGTCGCATAAGTATAATCAGAATGAATGTTCTACTCAAATATCTATTTCTTTTTCAATGTATTCCAGTTATATTACCCAAAAATAAAAAAAAAATAGATTCTCTCATTTCATCATTCATCTGGAATAAAAAAACTCCAAGAATAAGAAAGGCATTTTTACAAAGACCTAAATCCACAGGGGGTACAAGGGGATACAAGCTTTTGGTTGTATTACTGGTCTTGTAACATTCGATGTATGTCTTTTTGGGATGGTATGCACCAACCTGACTGGGAACGGATGGAAAGTCGAGCCTTTTACCCAAACACTTAAAAATCACTTTTATTCTATACTTCCGATCTCTCCAAATTCAAATGCAAGAACCCCGTGGTCTCATACTCATTAAAAATTTGGTCTCAGATTAGGAGATACTTTAAATGGAACTGCTGTTCAATACAGACACCATTGATTAATAATCAAGCCCACAAGTTACTTTCAGAAAACACATTTAAATTATGGGACTCAAAGGGTGTTCATTCATTTGCAAATTTGTTTACCAACAAGATTTTTTCTACATTCGACCAATTGAAACTTAAATTTAATATAGATAATAAAGATTTTTTTAAATATTTACAAATCCGTGACCTTGCGAAGACGGTCTTTCCTTCTTTTCCCAGTCAACCACAAGAAAATGCTATGGATAAAATTTTTCTTCAAGAGCCACTTAAAAAGGGGTCTATCTCCAAAATTTACCACAGCCTTTCACAGATTGACTGTACTTCCACTTTGGACCATTTGAGGGAAGCGTGGAATGATGACTTATCGACAAATATTACAGTAAGTCGATGGGAAGATGCTCAAGGTTGGGTTCACTCCTCCTCAGTCTGTAGAAGACATGGCCTTATTCAGTTTAAAATTCTACATCGACTACATCTATCAAAAGAAAAGTTATTCAAGAGCGTATTTGTGAGCGTTGTGGACATGCCCCTGCATCTTTAGGTCATACATTTTGGAAATGCCCCAACATCACCCTCTATTGGACAGAGATATTTAAAACTCTGTCACTAGTGCTTGGGATACAGCTTCCTATGGATCCTGTGTTGGCACTGTTTGGGGTACCTGATGATAGATTATGTCTAAACTTCAAACAAAGGAATGTTTTATGTTATGTTACATTATTGGCCAGGCGTTTAATTCTATTAAATTGGAAGAGTAAATATCCACCAACTCACATAATACAAGTTTTAAGGGACACAATGCAACATCTAAAACTAGAGAAAATCAAGTTCTCATTGAGACAAAAAGAAGGTCTTTTTAATATTATTTGGCAGCCTTTTATTGAATATTTCAACACTAGAGTAAAAGGCAACATTTTAATTTGATATTGTATGTGCAGGTTTTTGTTGTGTTTTTGTTGCTGTTGTTCTGTTTTTTTTTTTTTTTTTTTTTCTGTTTTGTTGTTTTGTTTTGTTTTTTCTGTATGTATTCGTGTCTCATTTATTAACACTTGTGAATTCTTGTATAACTAATGTTCGCATATTGAGACAGTGTTGTATATTGGAAAACTCTAATAAAAAGAAATGGAAAAAAAAAAATACTCATTACTACAATTCAGGTTACAAATACGAAAAGCTTCTGGCACAAAAGTAGACTTGTATCAATTGGTCGTACACTTAATACTTCTAAGCCGCCTTCCAGAAGGCATTACCTCAAAATGCTTGTGCAATGGATGCGTGTCATCATTCATGATACGCCGAGCTTTCCTTATCACTTGTTGCTCATAAAATTCATTTAGGCTCTGCAGTGGCATACCAATCATTTTTGAACAAGTCTTAACTATGGTCTGGAGGTGATTCTTATTCTTTAGAGAAAGTGATGAAAACCAACATAAAAATGAAAAACTCAAAACGCTCTCAATAAAAGTATTATAAAATACACTCAGTAAAGGTTTTTGTACACAGAAAGAATTCAATTTCCTTAAAGCAAACATTCTTTGACGAACCTTGTTAATAATAACCTCTGTGTTCTGCTGAAACTTTAAAGTCATATCAAAAACAGTTCCAAGATATTTGTACTCCTCTCTTCTATCAACCTCTTTACCCTGAATAAGAGCTGCACCCTTGGAGCATTTTTTCTAAAATCAATCAACATCTCCTTTGTTTCTGTTATATTTAATCTCAACTCATTGCACCATGTAGTAAACTTAAGAAGTGCGAGACTATCATCATCCTTTGAGCTTGATAACAAGGATAGGAAAACTGTATCATCTGCATATTTAACAACATAACAATTATCCTCATAACTTTTACACTCATTTGTATAGAGGATAAAAAGAATTGACGACAATACACACCCCTGTGGAGTCCCGATAGACATACTAAGTGTATCTGACAAAACTCCATTCATCCTAACCCTTTGCTGTCTACTAATTTAAAAATCCAAGATCCATAAAACCAGCCCATGATTAACATTAAACTCATTCACAAGTTTCTTAACTAAGATAATTGGATTCATTGTATTAAATGCTGAGGAAAAGTCAGCAAATAATAGTCTGGCAAATGAGCCCCCATTTTCCAAATGTTGATGTAAAGTGTTCAGAAGAAAGAAACCTCTTTTAGTGCGATAAGCAAACTGTAAGGGGTCTAATTTCTCATCGCAAACTTTCATAAGCTGTAACTTAACTTCCCTTTCCAGAGCTTTCATAACTAATGAGGTTAAGGCAATAGGCTGATAATCATTAAAAGAACGTGACTTCTCTCGCTTCGGGATGGGTTCTACAATAGAGGCTTTCCATAACCGAGGAACTATGGCTTGATCCAGTGAGGCTTGAAACCATGTGTGAAACACCCCACTGAGCTGCTCTGCACAGTGGTTAAGGGTTCTGCCACATATACCATCAGGTCCGGGAGCTTCATTAAAAGGTGTAGACTTCAGCTGTTTAATTATATTAGGGAGACACAGTTTCACAGAGGCAGAGGGACTCAATGTCTGTTTAAACTCTTCAAGTGCAGCACTTAAATCATGTTTTTCAAAACGTGGAAAGAACAAGTTCAAGTCATTGGCTAGGGAGTTCATATCATTTTTATCCGTTATACCTGGCCCCTTCTTGGATGTATTTATGTCCGCCATATTTTTGATACCTTGCCAGACAGCCTTCATATCACCTTGAACAAACTTTTCTTCTATTTTATTTCTATAATTTAATTTAGCACGTCTAATCGCTCTTTTAAACTCCTTATTAATATTTTTTTTCTCCTCATTAGTCCCTAATAGAAATACCCTTTTTTTCATATTAAGAATATTTTTAAGCTCTTTGGTTACCCATGGCTTGTTGTTCAGAAATACTGTCAAGCTTTTTGTAGGAATAATAGAATCAACACAAAAATTAATATAACTGGAAACCACCAAAACCTGATCATTCAAATCAGGGCTATCATTTAAAAACGAGTCCCAATCAGTACTCTCAAAGCAACTGTTCAGTTCTTTTATGCTAGAGACAGTCCAGTTCTTTATTATCTTTTCCTCTCTTTCCTCACGCTTTACCACTGGCGTGTAGGTCGAAGCTAAAAGTATTGTGTTATGGTCAGCCGTTCCAATCGGCGGCATCGATTTATAGGCATCTTTGATCGGGCCATAACACTTGTCCAAAGTCCTATTCGCCCGAGTTGCACATGTTTCAGTCATCACTATCATGTGTGCATTCCTGTACTCATGTAGAAAGGCCACATTCCCTTGTATTTCATCCATCTTATGACGAAGAGAATGGACATTACTCTATATAATATTAGGCAGTGGGGTAAATCTTTGATTCACTGTCAGCCTCCGTTTGACTCCTCCGCGCTTACCCCGTTTCCTTTTGGTCCTTGTTAACGGCCCGGTGTTGTAATTTTGCACTGTATCCACATTTGTGTAGGAACCTGGCCGTAGTTCTACAGGGATATCCCACGAAGGGTCCACCGAACCAGGAGCCGAGCGTAGACTCAGGATAAATTCCCTAGAGAGCATTAATGTATTGACTCGGCTTAAGCCGGGCACACACTTAAAATGTCTGCTCGACTTTAGTCGCATAAAACTGCGCGCCGCTTCTCCCAGAAAGATGAGTAGCAACAGGAGTCGTCGAAGATTGAACATTTTCTGTGTTTACGCACTCCTGATCTTGGCGAATTTAAAATATGCTAAACGACTTATGCTAAAAAAAAAGTAGCTAACACTAGACAAACGAACAAAAACACATTAAAAACTTAGCATGTGGGATGCCACACATATACCTGAATTTATCCTATTATATTTACACGTCTTATAATATTGTCAATATTGAAATTATTGTTTCAGGCAGCAGAGATGTTGAAAATTACAGAGGATGATTTTTATTAAAATGGCTGGTAATGATAAACAAATCCAAATCATGAGGCAAATCTCAAAAAAAGTTAAACAGGCTGAAGGTCAGGCGAGGTACAAAATGGAGATCACAGAACAAGACAAAGTTTAAGAGTCGACAGCAAACACGAGGGTCAAAACCAGAATTAGGAAGCAACAAACAAAGGCTTAGTGCATCAGGTGAGAACACAAACTGAACAAATACTTTGCAGTGTGCTGGTGCAGTGAGTGTGCTTATACAGTGTGTGTGCTAATAGAGTCCAGGTGTGTGTGATCAGGAATTGGGTGACTGTGAGTGTGACACTGAACATGGTGCATGGGTGTTGTAGTCCCTAGTGTCCATGTTTGTAGGTGATGGTGCATTGTGGGAAATAGAGTCCGGTGCAGATTCCGGCATTGCCATGACACATTGTTTGGCTTTGTGATTTTCTTATAGAGTGTACATTTTTAGTTATTTTTAACAAGTAGATCTTTATTGCTGAATTCCTCCAGTCAGTGAACGTAGGGCTCTTTGGTGCAGCTGATGTGTTACAGAGACTCTGTGTTGGACTGAGATGTGTTCTAGTTCTTGTGTGTGCATGTTAAAGAAAAATGGGGGTAAAGTGTGTTTTGCAGTTGTAAGCTTGGGTTGACACAACCTGCACCACCAACTGCACACATCAGTATCTATTTAAAAATCTTCTTCACTCAATTAAACTTACAGATCTTTACTGTGAAGCCACAACAGTGAAACCTTGAACTTGGTTTTCAAACATGCAGAATCATGACAGTAGCATCAGCTTGACTGTTAGGTGAAGAACATTTTTCTTATACATATCAATGATTTTCTAACAATTTAAAATAAAATTAAAGGCAAAATGACGTTCCAGCAGTCAGACTGACTAATAAGTTGTAGTGATTCTTTACAAATCAATTGAATCGGTAACTTTAAACTAGGAAATTGCAAATCAAAAGTAAACAGACAAAAACGAACTGTAAAATCATTATAACGAGACTTTGTGTCTCATAGGATAAAATCTGGAACAAAATCTGAAACGAATCATAACTTTTACATTTATAAGTAATAACATACATTCACTCACCTGATACAGAGAGTGTAACAGGATCACTCGTCTTTGAGATCTGAGAGTCACTTCTCCTCCCTCTGCAGGTGTATTTACCACCGTGATCATTTTCAACAGAGCTGATGCTGAACTGCTGTGTTGTTCTGTCTGAGTAGAGTGTGCGAGCATTCTTATTCCAGCTGTATGTCCACTCAGTGCCTCCTCCTCTCTGTATGTCACACCTGAAAGTCACAGTCTCTCCTCTGAACACCTGTGTATCAGGCTTTATAATCACCACAGGTTTAGGATTCGCTGTTAAAAAAAAAAAAATCACTATTTTTTTTGTATGAATTAATTCCCAACACCATTACTTAAATGAGTAGTAAGATTTTAAAATGGAAGACAGTATATCTGCTCACGTGTAAATGATGAAGCTCTGTCAGAGGTGCACTGAGTCATTTTAACAATCACTACTAATGAAGTAAATGTAGATCACAATTTGGAAAACTGACTCAGTCCTAAAATTAATCAAGTTACTGTTCTGAAAATTTAGATCTTTTTCACTATTGATGAATGTAAAAGACACACAGTAATGCTAGAAATAACTGACTGAGTATAACTTGATTACATTTGTAATGGGTATACTTAATAAATGAAAGAAAAAATAGTGCTAGGAAACAATAGCTTCTCCTCATATATCTCTAATCTGTCTCATTCTTTCAGACACATACACACCACTATACACACACACACACACACACGCACACACAGATTCTACAGCCTCTTACACTCAGTATTTCAGTATAAACGTTCGCTCCTCGTCCTCTTCACTTATTCACACTCAGACAGGTCTCGACTCGACCATGTTGATGTTTCTGAATCAGTAACTTTATGAAGTCCCTTTTACAGCCTCTGAGCAGCTTGTTAAAAGAGTTTTACAGATTTTGGTGATATTTCCTTTGTTATACAGAGTTCTCTGTATGTCACTGTGTAAATATGGCTGTACTGTGACACTGCTAACATGTTGTTTATATGTTCATTGTTGTGCAAAATCACTTAACAGGAAGTCTCTTACTCACCAATAACGTTTACCCAGAGGTCATCACTGTAGTGGGTGTAGTGGACTGGGTTTCCTTTTCCAGCTCTGCACTTGTACTGACCTCCATCAGAGACTCTAACTGATCTGATGGTGTAGGAGTGTGTTGCAGTCTCAGTCTCAGTGCTCTGTGTGTCTTTGTTCCAGTAAAACTTCCATCCAGCAGACTGCAGCTTCAGTGTACAGGACAGAGTCACTGAGTTTCCTGTCAGTGCAGCTCCTTTAAGGTCTGATGTGAGTTTAGGTTTAGGTTTTTCTGTCAGAAATTAAATACAATTTCAGAATGTTAAATAATCTTTACTACACTAATCACATCTACAGTAAAACAGTAATACTCTCTCTGTGATGATGCTAAACAACTTATGACTACTTTTAAATTGTTTTAGAATTTTTAGTTAAACACATGATGAGGATGAAAATAGGGATATTAAATGTAAAGCTTCACTGTGATTGAAGTGAGGGTCAGAAAATAAGTGCTGTGTGATGATGCAGGTCTCTAATCTCTCTCTACTCCACATCAGTTTATTTTTATGGGTGTATAGAGTAAAGATTATTTTGGAAAAGTGGAACACAAAATGCAAAACTACACATATAATCTTTATTGGAAGACATATTGGAAATGTTTAGAAATGATCTTGTTTTTTAACACTTTTTTTTGTCTAATCATCAATAAAAGTGGGTCGTGTTGCCATCTCACAGCAAACAAACAAATAAATAAATAACTGTACATTATTAAAATGATATGAAGACAGTACACTAAGTAGAAATCTCTGCATACTCAGTAGGAGGTCTAAGTAACATTCTGTATTTCCCAGTCTACCTTAATCATCTGCTTATTTACACATTTCATAAAAACATCATTTAATGCACATATAATCCATCAATGCCTCATTTAACCATAGTTGTGGGGTGTTTCATTCATCCATTCATGCATCCATCACATCCCTTCACTTTTCCTCTCTCCACTTATTGTATTTAAGACTGTCCCAATTAAACTGAACACTGTGCTGTTCCTAATGACCTCCCCATGTCTGACAGTCTTCACAATGATTACATTATAAACATCTGGACATGATTTGAACTGATTTTATGCTTATTTTGTTATGGTTTATCATGTGTTTATATGCATCATAAATAACAATTTTAGAATCTTATTTAAAAATAAACAACTGTATAATATGTGTGTCATTTTTCTACCTCAAGAACTTTTTAAGTTAACTTTTTGGGATGCTATGATGCTATGCTAACTGTATTGTATAATTACTTGGCCGTTTTGCTTGTTGAAACTTTGCATGCTGCCTTCTTTTTCAAGAGATTTTTCATCTTAATGAGACTTTACCTGGTTAAATAAAGGTTAAATGTAATAATAAATAAAACTTCCTGTTGAATTCTGACCACGCCCCCTTACATGATGTCACATGAATGGAGTCATGTAATTTCTATCAAACACTTCCACTGCAAGGCCTCAGTAACATACGTTTTTACATTCACTTATCAAGCCAGAAAATAAATAATGCTAGGTTTAACTGTCCCAATATGTTTTTTGTTTACTACTCTATTAATCCCACACGGGGCAATTGCGTAAGGCATAGGCAGCACATCCCAAACTTCAGTTCAAATATACATAAACACACACACACACACACAAAAAAGACATTTTTAATCTAGAGAACAAAAAAGTGTTAGAGCAGCCTGTTTCAATTGAAGAAATAAAACAAGCGATTAATAGTATGCAAAGTTCAAAGTGCAGAATTTTATAAGGCGTTTAATGAACAGCTCGCACCACTTCTATTAACAGTCTTTAATGAATCTTTAACAGTCGGATATCTCCCACCCTTTTTATACGATGCAAGTATCTCCTTAATACACAAAACAGGCAAAGACCCGAAAGAGCCAGGATCTTTAGACCTATAAGTCTTTTGAATATCGATAACAAAATATTAGCCAAGATTTTAGCCAGGCGTTTGGAAACAGTTCTACCAACAGTTGTGTCCCCAGATCAAACTGGATTTGTTAAGGATAGGCAACTATTTTTTAATATTAGACGGCTTTTTAATATAATCTATACCCGCAGACCCAATAGTCGGATGTCGGAGGTGGTGCTCTCATTAGACGCTGAGAAGGCCTTTGACAGGGTCGAGTGGGATTTTCTCTTCTCGGCCCTGTCAAAGTTTGGATTTGGCCCCAATTATATATCGATGATCAAATTGCTTTACGCTAGACCCAAAGCATCGGTGCAGACAAATAACATCAGCTCCAGTCCTTTCTCTCTTCATCGTTCAACATGGCAGGGGTGCCCCTTGTCACCTCTCTTATTCGCTCTAGCTATAGAACCTCTCGCCATATCGTTACGCTCTGCAGTAGGTTATAGAGGAATTTTAAGAGGAGATGTAGAGCACGCAGATGATCTGCTTTTATACATCTCAGACCCTCTAATCTCAATACCAACAATCATAACCATATTGTCGGAATTTGGTAAGGTGTCTGGGTACAAAATTAATATATCTAAAAGTATACTATTTCCAATTGGTTTTAAAAACGGAGAAAATTCACAGACACTATCTACTTTTCCCTTCAGCATCTCAAATGGTTTCCGATACCTTGGGATAAATATTACACGGGAGATCTCCGGTCTTTTTAAACAGAATCTTTATCAAAAAACTGATCAACAATTAAAAAGATTATGCACTCTCCCCTTCTCACTGGCTGGTCGCATAAGTATAATCAGAATGAATGTTCTACTCAAATATCTATTTCTTTTTCAATGTATTCCAATTATATTACCCAAAAATAAAAAATAAAAAGATTCTCTCATTTCATCATTCATCTGGAATAAAAAAACTCCAAGAATAAGAAAGGCATTTTTACAAAGACCTAAATCCACAGGGGGTATGGGATTGCCAAGCTTTCGGTTGTATTACTGGTCTTGTAACATTCGATGTGTCTTTTTGGGATGGTATGCACCAACCTGACTGGGAACGGATGGAAAGTCGAGTCTTTTACCCAAACACTTTAAAATCGCTTTTATTCTATACTTTTATTAAATATTCATATTAAGAATATTTTTAAGCTCTTTGGTTACCCATGGCTTGTTGTTTGGAAATACTGTCAAGCTTTTTGTAGGAATAATAGAATCAACACAAAAATTAATATAACTGGAAACCACCAAAACCTGATCATTCAAATCAGGGCTATCATTTAAAAACGAGTCCCAATCAGTACTCTCAAAGCAACTGTTCAGTTCTTTTATGCTAGAGACAGTCCAGTTCTTTATTATCTTTTCCTCTCTTTCCTCACGCTTTACCACTGGCGTGTAGGTCGAAGCTAAAAGTATTGTGTTATGGTCAGCCGTTCCAATCGGCGGTATCGATTTATAGGCATCTTTGATCGGGCCATAACACTTGTCCAAAGTCCTATTCGCCCGAGTTGCACATGTAACATATTGAAAATATCCTTTTAAAACATTGTCCATGTAACACTGATTAAAATCACCTAAGATGAATTTAGGAGAATCAGGAGCAGTGGCGTCCAATTTATGCAGAGTTTTCATCACCACATCTATGGCTGAGCCCAGTTTAGCATGAGGATGAATGTACACAACAAGAAAGTATAATTGAGGAAACTCACGTGGTAAATAAATTAGTCGGGTAGAGAGAACAAGCATTTTGATGTCCATAGAGCATATTTTGTCCTGCACAATCACGTTATTGCACCAACTCTCCCTAGTGTACACACACACTCCACCTCCATGCCTTTTCCCAGTAGCATCTTTATCTCTATCCAAACAAACCGGTCCGGAAAAGCCACTTATCCTCAGGCTATCATCATCCACAGAATCATCCAACCATGTTTCAGTCATCACTATCATGTGTGCATTCCTGTACTCATGTAGAAAGGCCACATTCCCTTGTATTTCATCCATCTTATGACGAAGAGAACTGACATTATAATATTAGGCAGTGGGGTAAATCTTTGATTCACTGTCAGTCTCCGTTTGACTCCTCTGCGCTTACCCCGTTTCCTTTTGGTCCTTGTTAACAGCCCGGCGTTGTAATTTTGCACTGTATCCACATTTGTGTAGGAACCTGGCCGTAGTTCTACAGGGATATCCCACGAAGGGTCCACCGAACCAGGAGCCGAGCGTAGACTCAGGATAAATTCCCTGGAGAGCATTAATGTATTGACTCGGCTTAAGCCAGGCACACACTTAAAATGTGTGCTCGACTTTAGTGGCATAAAACTGCGCGCCGCTTCTCCCAGAAAGATGAGTAGCAACAGGAGTCGTCGAAGATTGAACATTTTCTGTGTTTACGCACTCCTGATCTTGGCGAATTTAAAATATGCTAAACGACTTATGCTAAAAAAAAAGTAGCTAACACTAGACAAACGAACAAAAACACATTAAAAACTTAGCACATGGGACGCCACACATATACCTGATTTTATCCTATTATATTTACACGTCTTATAATGTAGTCAATGTTGAAATTATTGTTTCAGGCAGCAGAGATGGTGACAATTACAGAGGATGATTTTTATTAAAATGGCTGGTAATGATAAACAAATCCAAATCATGAGGCGAATCTCAAAAAAAGTTAAACAGGCTGAAGGTCAGGCGAGGTACAAACTGGAGATCACAGAACAAGACAAAGTTCAAGAGTTGACAGCAAACACGAGGGTCAAAACCAGAATTAGGAAGTAACAAACAAAGGCTTAGTGCATCAGGTGAGAACACAAACTGAACAAATACTTTGCAGTGTGCTGGTGCAGTGAGTGTGCTTATACAGTGTGTGTGCTAATAGAGTCCAGGTGTGTGTGATCAGGAATTGGGTGACTGTGAGTGTGACACTGAACATGGTGCATGGGTGTTGTAGTCCCTAGTGTCCATGTTTGTAGGTGATGGTGCATTGTGGGAAATAGAGTCCGGTGCAGATTCCGGCATTGCCATGACACATTGTTTGGCTTTGTGATTTTCTTACTAGAGTGTACATTTTTAGTTATTTTTAACAAGTAGATCTTTATTGCTGAATTCCTCCAGTCAGTGAACGTAGGGCTCTTTGGTGCAGCTGATGTGTTACAGAGACTCTGTGTTGGACTGAGATGTGTTCTAGTTCTTGTGTGTGCATGTTAAAGAAAAATGGGGTAAAGTGTGTTTTGCAGTTGTAAGCTTGGGTTGACACAACCTGCACCACCAACTGCACACATCAGTATCTATTTAAAAATCTTCTTCACTCAATTAAACTTACAGATCTTTACTGTGAAGCCACAACAGTGAAACCTTGAAATCGGTTTTCAGACATGCAGAATCATGACAGTAGCATCGGCTTGACTATTAGGTGAAGAACATTTTTCTTATACATATCAATGATTTTCTAACAATTTTAAAATAAAATTAAAGGCAAAATGAAGTTCCAGCAGTAAGATTGACTAATAAGTTGTAGTGATTCTTTACAAATCAATTGAATCGGTAACTTTAAACTAGGAAATTGAAAGACAAAAGTAAACAGACAAAAAAGAAGCTGTAAAACCATTATAATGAGACTTTGTGTCTCATCTAATAAAATCTGGAACAAAATCTGAAACGAATCATAACTTTTACATTTACAAGTAATAACATACATTCACACACTCACCTGATACAGAGAGTGGAACAGGATCACTCGTCTTTGAGATCTGAGAGTCACTTCTCCTCCCTCTGCAGGTGTATTTACCACCGTGATAATTTTCAACAGAGATGATGATGAACTCCTGTGTTGTGTGGGATGGGTAGAATGTGTAATCGTTCCTATACCAGTCGTATGTCCACTCAGTGCCTCCTCCTCTCTGTATGTCACACCTGAAAGTCACTCTCTCTCCTCTGAACACCTGTGTATCAGGCTTTATAGTCACCACAGGTTTAGGACTCTCTGTAAGAAAAAAAAAATCACTACTGTTTCTATATATGAATTAATTTCCAACACTATCATATAAAGAAGTAGTAACATTTTAAAATTGAATACAGAATTTGGGTAAACATTCAGAGTGTAGATACAGTATATCTGCTCACATGTAAATGATTAAGCTCTGTCAGACAACAATCACTACTGATGAAGTAAATGTAGATCACAATTTTAAAATACAGACTCAGCACTTAAAATAATCAGGTTTCTGTAATGACAATTGACATCTTCTACACTATACACATACATTATATATATATATATATATATATATATATATATATATATATATATATATATATACACCCACACCCACACACACACTGCTCAAAAAAATTAAAGGAACCCTTTGAAAACACATCAGATCTCAATGGGGAAAAATATCATGCTGGATATCTATACTGATATGGACTGGGTAATGTGTTAGGAATGAAAGGATGCCACATTGTTTGATGGAAATGAAAATTATCAACCTACTGAGGGCTCAATTCAAAGTCACCCCGAAAATCAAAGTGAAAAAATGATGCAGCAGGCTAGTCCATTTTGCTGAAATTTCATTGTAGCAACTCAAAATGGTACACAGTAGTTTGTATGGCCCCCATGTGCTTGTATGCATGCCGGACAATGTCGGGGCATGCTCCTAATGAGACGACGGATGGTGTCCTGGGGTATTTCCTCCCAGATGTGGACCAGGGCATCACTGAGCTCCTGGACAGTCTGAGGTGCAACCTGGCGGCGTCAGATGGACCGAAACATAATGTCCCAGAGGTGTTCTATTGGATTTAGGTCAGGTGAGCGTCGGGGCCATTCAATGGTATCAATTCCTTCATCCACCACGAACTGCCTGCATACTCTCGCCACATGAGGCCGGGCATTGTCGTGCACCAGGAGGAACCCAGGACCCACTGCACCAGCGTAGGGTCTGACAATGGGTCCAAGGATTTCATCCCGATACCTAATGGCAGTCAGGGTGCCATTGTCTAGCCTGTAGAGGTCTGTGCGTCCCTCCATGGAAATGCCTCCCCAGACCATCACTGACCCACCACCAAACCGGTCAAGCTGAACGATATTACGGGCAGCATAACGTTCTCCACGGCTTCTCCAGACCCTTTCACATCTGTCACATGTGCACAGGGTGAACCTGCTCTCATCTGTGAAAAGCACAGGGTGCCAGTGGCGGACCTGCCAATTCTGGTGTTCAATGGCAAATGCCAATCGAGCTCCATGGTGCCAGGCAGTGAGCACAGGCCCACTAGAGGACGTCGGGCCCTCAGGCCACCCTCATGAAGTCTGTTTCTGATTGTTTGGTCAGAGATATTCACACCAGTGGCCTGCTAGAGGTCATTTTGTAGGGCTCTGGCAGTGCTCATCCTGTTCCTCCTTGCACAAAGGAGCAGATACCGGTCCTGCTGATGGGTTAAGGACCTTCTACGGCCCTGTCCAGCTCTTCTAGAGTAACTGCCTGTCTCCTGTAATCTCCTCCATGCTCCTGAGACTGTGCTGGGAGACACAGCAAACCTTCTGGCAATGGCACGTATTGATGTGCCATCCTGAAGGAGTTGGACCGCCTGTGCAACCTCTGTAGGGTCCAGGTATCGCCTCATGCTACCAGTAGTGACACTGACCCTAGCCAAATGCAAAACTAGTTAAAAACAGTCAGAAAAGATGAGTAGGGAAAAAAATGTTAGTGGCCTCCACCTGTAAAACTATTCCTGTTTTGGGGGTTGTCTCATTGTTGCTCATCTAGTGCACCTGTTGTTAATTTCATTAACACCAAAGCAGCTGAAACTGATTAACAACCCCCTCTGCTACTTAACTGGCCAGATCAATATCCCAGGAGTTTAATTGACTTGATGCTATACTCTGATTAAAAAGTGTTCCTTTAATTTTTTTGAGCAGTATATATTATATATATATAATTTTTATAACCCCTTTTTGGCCCCTCCCAGAAACCTCTGGTAAAGCACCAATGGGTGAAGTCTAACAAAGTGTTACATTTACATATATAGCTTCCTACAAAGAAATCTCTGGGTCCCCAGCTTGTGATGGTGAAATGTGCTGGATGTTAAAGAATATAAATACAGAGCCTATATAGGGCTAAAATGACACTTTCTACCCATAGAAAAGTAATAAAATACCCAATTTATTTAAATCTAGGAAAACGACCAAATAAACCATTAATCAGTAGATAAACAACGAAAAAGAAAGAAACAAATAAAGGAATCAGTTAGCTTAGCAACATAACCCTCTTACTTTATTAACATAGCCCAAATAAATTATAAATTCCCCACTTCAGTTATGTTTATTCTTCTATTCCCAATATGCTGAATACTTTAACCACTATAAAAATCCTCCTGAAAAATAAATACACAGCCACTTATTTATAACACCAAAACAACCTTCAAGTTTCAGTAGTAATTCTCAACCCCTATGGACAATGCAGGAATGGAGAGGAAAAGTTCAAACCCCAGTCAGGTATGAGTATGTCTGGAAATGTTCACAGTTTAACCTCAGTGGTTAACTTGGAAATATTGAGAAGACAATTTCAACCAAACTCTCATGTGAAATAGTTCTTAAACTGTACCAGCGCTGGTAACCTCGTTGGGGCCCATATCGTTGGTGCACATATGACAGGTAAATCCTTGGAAAATACGACAACAAAAATATAACCAAGTACTCACTCGGTCCTGTACTCCAGTATGTAGTCACTGGTGGAACTTTGAGAAGAAACCTGCTTTGGCTCTTCTCTCTCGAGGACACGATGTGAACCTTCCCCCCGCGCCGTTCAGTTGTCCACTCAGCATCCAACCGGTGGTGAATCAACAGGTGTCCGTAGACCTAACAGCCGACGAGCGTGAAAATGGCGTCTGGAGCGGCAATTGTCCACGGCTCCTCTCTTTACTCAGTGTTCGCCTTTTTTCCCTTCACGTCATTTTGCTGTGTTTAGAATACGGTACGCTCTGTAGCCGGGTTAACGGCTCTAAACTCTGTGGGCCAGTACTTACGCAGTTAATCTCCACCAAAGTTTATCAAAGCACGCTAAACTGTGTCCAACATGGCGTCCTCTCTCTCCTCTCTCTCTCTCTCTCTCTCTTCTTCCCGTATTCCTGCGCTCTCCTTTCTTCTCTTTCCAAAACTTCGATTTGTCATAAATTCCTTATTGAATACTCCCCCATGGGAAAACCCAATCAGTTCCATAATCTCTCCTTTCTTTTCCGTGCATTTCCAATAGCGTAGCAAAATAAACCCATTAATTACTGATTACAATATTTTAAACAATAACCATTTTACAAAAAGAACACAATAATATTCATTCTCATTTATATAAAACTACAACAACACATTTATTAGAAAAAACACTGAAAATAACAAACTTGTCATATTAACTTTAAACAGGACCCTATATATATACATACACACTGCTCAAAAAAATTAAAGGAACACTTTTTAATCAGAGTATAGCATCAAGTCAATTAAACTCCTGGGATATTGATCTGGCCAGTTAAGTAGCAGAGGGGGTTGTTAATCAGTTTCAGCTGCTTTGGTGTTAATGAAATTAACAACAGGTGCACTAGATGAGCAACAATGAGACAACCCCCCAAACAGGAATAGTTTTACAGGTGGAGGCCACTAACATTTTTTTCCCTACTCATCTTTTCTGACTGTTTTTCACTAGTTTTGCATTTGGCTAGGGTCAGTGTCACTACTGGTAGCATGAGGCGATACCTGGACCCTACAGAGGTTGCACAGGCGGTCCAACTCCTTCAGGATGGCACATCAATACGTGCCATTGCCAGAAGGTTTGCTGTGTCTCCCAGCACAGTCTCAGGAGCATGGAGGAGATTCCAGGAGACAGGCAGTTACTCTAGAAGAGCTGGACAGGGCCGTAGAAGGTCCTTAACCCATCAGCAGGACCGGTATCTGCTCCTTTGTGCAAGGAGGAACAGGATGAGCACTGCCAGAGCCCTACAAAATGACCTCCAGCAGGCCACTGGTGTGAATATCTCTGACCAAACAATCAGAAACAGACTTCATGAGGGTGGCCTGAGGGCCCGACGTCCTCTAGTGGGCCTGTGCTCACTGCCTGGCACCATGGAGCTCGATTGGCATTTGCCATTGAACACCAGAATTGGCAGGTCCGCCACTGGCACCCTGTGCTTTTCACAGATGAGAGCAGGTTCACCCTGCGCACATGTGACAGATGTGAAAGGGTCTGGAGAAGCCGTGGAGAACGTTATGCTGCCCGTAATATCGTTCAGCTTGACCGGTTTGGTGGTGGGTCAGTGATGGTCTGGGGAGGCATTTCCATGGAGGGACGCACAGACCTCTACAGGCTAGACAATGGCACCCTGACTGCCATTAGGTATCGGGATGAAATCCTTGGACCCATTGTCAGACCCTACGCTGGTGCAGTGGGTCCTGGGTTCCTCCTGGTGCACGACAATGCCCGGCCTCATGTGGCGAGAGTATGCAGGCAGTTCGTGGTGGATGAAGGAATTGATACCATTGAATGGCCCCCACACTCGCCTGACCTAAATCCAATAGAACACCTCTGGGACATTATGTTTCGGTCCATCTGACGCCGCCAGGTTGCACCTCAGACTGTCCAGGAGCTCAGTGATGCCCTGGTCCACATCTGGGAGGAAATAGCCCAGGACACCATCCGTCGTCTCATTAGGAGCATGCCCCGACATTGTCCGGCATGCATACAAGCACATGGGGGCCATACAAACTACTGTGTACCATTTTGAGTTGCTACAATGAAATTTCAGCAAAATGGACTAGCCTGCTGCATCATTTTTTCACTTTGATTTTCAGGGTGACTTTGAATTGAGCCCTCAGTAGGTTGATAATTTTCATTTCCATCAAACAATGTGGCATCCTTTCATTCCTAACACATTACCCAGTCCATATCAGTATAGATATCCAGCATGATATTTTTCTCCATTGAGATCTGATGTGTTTTCAAAGGGTTCCTTTAATTTTTTTGAGCAGTATATTTATATAACTCTGTGATGCACATTCTCAGTCATTACCACACACCTGTTATCAGTTTATAACTCCTCATACACACTCACTCTCTAATCGCTGTCATTCTTTCAGATTCTACAGCCTCTTACACTCAGTGTTTCAGTATAAAAGTTCGCTCCTCGTCCTCTTTACTCATTCACACTCAGGCAGGTCTCGACTCGAGCATGTTGATGTTTTTGAAGCACTAAATTTATCAAGCCCCTTTTAGAGCCTCTGAGCAGCTTGTTAAAAGAGTTTTACAGGTTTTGGTGATATTTTCTTCCAAAGCTAAACTAGTGTTGTGCCACTTGCTTTCCAGCTCACCTCACACCAGCCCTGCTCAGCCGTGCTCACACTGTCTCTCTTTAACTTTAATTAATGATGTAGCTGATAGAGTAGCTGTGTAAATGTTGCTATATTGTGACACTGCTCACATGTTCTTTATATGTTGATTGTTGTGCAAAATCGCTTAAAAGAAAGTCTCTTACTCACCAATAACATTTACCCAGAGTGCATCACTGTAGTCTGTGTAGTAGACTGGGTTTCCTCTTCCAGCTCTGCACTTGTACTGACCTCCATCAGAGACTCTAACTGAGCTGATGTTGTAGGAGTGTGTTTCAGTCTCAGTCTCAGTGCTCTGTGTGTCTTTGTTCCAGTAAAACTTCCATCCAGCAGACTGCAGCTTCAGTGTACAGGACAGAGTCACTGAGTTTCCTGTCAGCGCAGCTCCTTTAAGGACTGATGTGAGTTTAGGTTTAGGTTTTTCTGTTAGAGAAGAAACACACAGTTCAGGAGTAATGTGATCTTTACTGTACTAATCACCTCTACAGAGTGAAAACATTTTTGTTGTCTCTGTGATGATCCTGGTCTCAGCTAAACAATAATTAAGCCTACATATCTTTTTCTATTACTGAATTACTTTATTAGTGTAGCATAGTAAGCTAAAATAATCATGTTCACAGTTGTTTGCTAAAAAAGAAAACAGATCAAACATTAGCGAAATAGCAGGTGCCTACATGATGTGATTCTTCTGTGGTTTATAATTAGTAAATTACTTAAGAAATAAATGAGATTATTTACACAAGTGAATCTCTTTCTTCTTGATGAACTCATACTCAGATCCCTTCAGTCTTGATGTACAAAGTTGATACATTCTTGTGATACACATTACTCTTTTAGTTGATATTATTCAACATGTTTAAAGCAGTTCTATACAGAATACATCTCTACACTTTTCACTTTTCAGTTTTAATGCAATAGACAATATTAACATAATAAACATAAAACACACTCACCTGATACAGTCAGTGTAACAGCATCACTGGGCTGTGTGTATTCTGGGTCTGATGAGTTTGTTCCTTTACATGTGTAATCACCTTTATCAGATGCTTTAACATCAGAGATTGTGTATTGATTATTTCCTGCAGTATCTTTGACTTCTTTATTATCTCTATACCAGTGATACTGCCAGGATCCTCCAGTCTGTATCTCACATGAGAAAGTGACGGTTTCCCCAATGAACACAGGCTCAGCTGCCTGTACTTTCACTGCAGGCTTTGGTCTCGCTATACAAAGATAATAAAAACTTAAACAATAACAATATGTCAACATAAAAAAAGTTCTTCACAGACTTACTAACTTTAAATGTGTAGTGAAAAAGAGGAAAACATGACGTACCTCTCACTGTAATCGTGGCTGGATAACTGAACTCTGAGTCGTAGTTTCCCCTGCGTGCTTTACAGTAGTAATTTATTTGTTCTTCATTAGAGACTGTCACACTGAGTGTGTTGGTGTTGGGGGCCCGAGGGGACAATGGATTTGATTTCTGATCATTTTTGTACCAGAAAAACTTCCATCCAGTAGACTGCAGATTACAGCTCAGAGTAACGCTGTCTCCAGTGTAGACGGAGCTCTGAGGATTCACACTCACAGTCGGTTTGGGTTTTTCTGTTGATATGAAATGATGAAGGTATCAGAGCTGCTTTTATCTTTACATCATAAGTTTTATTATTTTTGTGTCTGATTTAGCATTTAGATACAGAGTTACACAATTTTTAGTATGATTTTTCAGCACAGTTTATATCCAAAACATTCTATAAAATGAAATTGAAGATTGAACTGAAGTGTAAAAGTCACTGTATTTGTTATTGTTAGTTTGATGTTGTGTAAATAGTGTGTCAAGTCATGTATCACAACCTGCACCTATCAGTATCTATTTAGAAATGTTAGTCAATTCTTAAACTTACAAAACATTACTGTGAATCCTCAGCAGTGAAACTTCAAAAAGCTTTTTTAAACATGACAGTAGAATCAGCTTGACTATTAGATAAATAGGAAAGTGTTTCTCATACACGAAATTATTTTCTTTTGATTCAAATAATAGCAGAGGGAAGATGATGTGGGACTGACTGCCTTTCTTACTTAATGCTTACTCTGTGCCACCAATCAGATTGGCTAATTAGTTGTGGTGATTCTTGACAAATCAAGTTAATTGATGGCTTTAAAATAGGAAAATAAAAATCAAAAAGAAGTTTAAAGTTGCTATAATGACACTATGTAGCTGAAAAAATCTGGGAAAAAAACATGAAACCTAAAACTACTGATAACTTTTACATATAAACAGTAACTGTTCTCTGAGAGTCACTTCTCGTCCCTCTGCAGGTGTATTTAACACTGGCATCATTTCTAATTGAGTCAAACTCCTGTGTTGTTCTGTCTGAGTAGAGTGTGTGATCATTCTTATTCCAGCTGTGTGTCCACTCAGTGTCTCCTCCTGTCTGTATGTCACACCTGAAAGTCACTCTCTCTCCTCTGAACACCTGTGTATCAGGCTCTATAATCACCACAGGTTTAGGACTTCAACACCATTATTTAAATGAGTAGTAAGATTTTAAAATGGAAGGCAGTATATCTGCTCACATGTAAATGATGAAGCTCTGTCAGAGGTGCACTGAGTCATTTTAACAATCACTACTAATGAAGTAAATGTAGATCACAATAATGTTAGAAATAACTGACAGTATAAAGTGATTACACTTTTAACAGGTATACTTAATGAAAAAGCAAAAAATAGTCCTAGAAAACAATAATTCTCATTCTTTCACATTCTACAGCCTCTTACACTCAGTGGTTCAGTATAAAAGTTCGCTCCTCGTCCTCTTCACTCATTCACACTCAGGCAGGTCTCGACTCGAGCATGTTGATGTTTCTGAAGCAGTAACTTTATGACCTTTATGAAGCCCCTTTTACAGCCTCTGAGCAGCTTGTTAAAAGAGTTTTACAGATTTTGGTGATATTTTCTTCCAAAGCTAAACTAGTGTTGTGCCACTTGCTTTCCAGCTCACCTCACACCAGCCCTGCTCAGCCGTGCTCACACTGTCTCTCTTTAACTTTAATTAATGATTTAGCTGAAAGAGTTCTTTGTATGTAGCTGTGTAAATGTTGCTATATTGACACTACTCATATGTGTGTGATAATTTATCAGGTCTCTAATCTCTCTCTACTCTACATCAATTTATTTTTATGGGTGTATAGAGTAAAGATTATTTTGGAAAAGTGGAACACAAAATGCAAAACTACACATATAATCTTTATTGGAAGACATATTGGAAATGTTTAGAAATGGTCTTGTTTTTTAACACTTTGTGTTTTGCCTAAACATCAATAAAAGTGGGTCGTGTTGCCACCTCACAACAAACAAACAAACAAACAAATAAATAACTGTACATCATTAAAATGATATGAAGACAGTACACTAAGTAGAAATCTCTGCATACTCAGCAGGAGGTCTAAGTAACATTCTGTATTTCCCAGTCTACCTTAATCACCTGCTTATTTACACATTTCATAAAAACATCATTTAATGCACATATAATCCATCAATGCCTCATTTAACCATAGTTGTGGGGTGTTTCATTCATCCATTCATGCATCCATCACATCCCTTCACTTTCCCTCTCTCCACTTATTGTATTTAAGACTGTCCCAATTAAACTGAACACTGTGCTGTTCCTAATGACCTCCCCATGTCTGACAATCTTCACAATGATTACATTATAAACATCTGGACATGATTTGAAATTTTATGCTTATTTTGTTACAGTTTATCATGTGTTTATATATGCACATTAATACAAATTTTAGAATCTTATTTAAAAAGAAACAACTATAATAACTATAATACAATACGTGTGGGTCATTTTTCTACCTCAAGAAATTTTTAGGTCAAATTTTTGGGATGCTATAATGCTATGCTAACTCTGTATAATTACTTGACTGTTTTGCTTGTTGAAACTTTGCATGCTGCCTTCTTTTTCAAGAGATTTTTAATCTCAATGAGACTTTACCTGGTTAAATAAAGGTTAAATGAGATAATAAATGAAACTTCCTGTTGAATTCTGACCACGCCCCTTTATATGATGTCACATGATTGAAGTCATTTAATTTCTATCAAACACTTCCACTGCAAGTCCTCAGTAACATACGTTTTTACATTCACTCATCAAGCCAGAAAATAAATAACACTAGGATTAACTGTCCCAATATACCTGAATTTATCATATTATATTTACACGTCTTATAATGTTGTCAATATTGGAATTATTGTTTCAGGCAGCAGAGATGGTGACAATTACAGAGGATGATTTTTATTAAAATCACTGGTAATGATAAACAAATCCAAATCATGAGGCAAATCTCAAAAAAAGTTAAACAGGCAGAAGATCAGGTGAGGTACAAACTGGAGATCACAGAACAAGACAAAGATCAAGAGTAGAAGGCAAATACGAGGGTCAAAACCAGAAGCATCAAACAAAGAACATGATTGCCTTTAAGGTCTGATGTGAGTTCAGGTTTAGGTTTTTCTGTCAGAAATGAAACAGCAGTTCAGGGTTTGAAATAGTCTTAAATCACTTCGCCAGTGAAAAACAGTATTACTGTCTCTGTGACACTTGCCCTAGCTCAACAACTTCACTGTACTACTTTTCCATTGTTTTGGAATTTTAGCTAGACAAATGATGAGGATAAAAATAGTGATATTAAATTTAAATCTTCACTGTGAGAGAGGGAAAAACAATAACTGCTGGGTGATTATGCAGATCTTCAATCTCTCTCTGTTCTCTAAACCATTTCATTTTTATGGGTGTATACACACACACACACAAAACACACAAAACACGGACATATCAGAAATCTCTGCACACTCAGCAGAAGGTCTAAATTTTATTCTGTATTTCTCATTCTACCTTATTCACATAAATTCCCTCAGTCCCTCATTATGCCTCATCTGTGAGTGTAAACAATGGGATTAAACAAATTGTAAGCCGCTAACACTTATTTGGGTCAATAAATATCAAAACACAGTAACAGGCTAAGTAACTGATCTACAAAAACAAACAAACAAATAAATAAATATACTCATCAAACAATGCTGTAGGCTTCTCATGACCAAGTAGCCTATATGCAGTTATGATGGAGCTGCATAATTTGATATGTACTGTTATGCATGAGACCGGTGATTTACACATTTAGCTGTAATTCCCTACATTACACAGGATGTTGTCAATTCTCACGATCTCTAAAATGATGCGTATGATAAGTATGAGTCAGAACTTCTGTAAATATACGCCTCTAGCCTCTATCAAAACACATCCTCATGCTAGTCCTCACTGGGTCAGGGACTAAGAATACCACTGAGAACAAAAAACCAGACATTATATATTTTAAGTAATAATTAAAGAATATAAAAAACAAAGAAAGTGAGACAATAAAACCTCTTAAATTAAGACAAATAAAACAAATCATTGAATTATGATAAAAGAAATGCCACCATATACAGTACTGTGCAAAAGTCTTAGGCACCCTATTTTTTTTAGTACAAACTTTGCTATCGATTTGTATTTTATGACTTCTACATTATTGATTCAGTACAAAAACTTCCAAACATTAGTTTTCCAGCACAAAATTATATGTTACAGAAAAATGTTTGTATGTTAGTAAAGAAAGCAGCATATTACATAAGAGACACTTTTCAGACAAAGAAACATAATGAAGGCTGCTGGGTTTTGCTGCAGAAATAAGAAGCAAGTCGACAGTCAAAGTTTCCAGAAGAACTGCAGCTGCTTCTGCAAGATGCTCAGTAACACTTACAGCTCATTTCCTTATAAAACTGCACACACTGTACCTGAGACTACTATTTTTTTTAAGCAAAGGATCATCACACCAAATATTGACTTTGTTTCATTGATTACTGTTTACTGCTCTTTATAGTATTTTTTTTTAAATGTACAAACATTTAATTTCATTTTTTGAAGGCATCTTTGTTCTACAGCATTTCTTTGCATGTGTCTAAGACTTTTGCACAGTACTGTAAACAGAGGACGGGCCGCTCTGTCTGCACATAGCCATAAGCCGTAAACAAATGCCTCAGCTGATGGAAGACTTAGTGCTTGCTTATGAGTGAAAGGATGTTTAAAACCTGCTATGATTTATTTTTCCTAGGATGAAAGTTGGTTTACAAATCGTTTCTGTTTGCCATGGCATCTTCTTTTTCTAACAGTGTGTGTAAGAGCCATAATAATATTGTTGTTCAGTCAGTAGAGGCCAGTGTGCACTGTGGGAGGTAGGTGTGTAGGTCACCTGTTCACATCATGTGATAATAACTTTCCCATAGGTAGAATTAGACAGGTACGGGTGGCAGGTAACAGTTCTTACTGTAGATCCACATGCTTCTTTTTTGTAAGTGATATTTTTTCATTAAATAGACCTCAGATCAAGAAACCCATATCGCTGTGTGGACATTGTTTATTTATTCATCCCAGCCTTGTAAAGAACATCTTACCACCCTGCCCTAGCTTATAGGAAAGCCACTACACTGTGTATTTTGGGTTGTTTGGGTTTCCAGCTCTATTTCTATTCCTTGCCTTCATATGCCTCCCCCCTCTTGGGAGGGTGAGCGCACACCTATATCAGCAGAAAGCTGCAAAAGTAATCATGAATTTGAATCAAATTTTTAAAAAAAGGGTAATCTCTCTTTTAACTATCATGTTTTCTAACTATCGTGTTGTAAACAATGTTGGTTCATTAATAATGAGCATAATATTATACATGAATCAAATTCAATCTATCATCATCATCATTATTGGCCAAGTATGCTTGTATATACAAGGAATTTGATGCTGGTTTACAGTAATATCCAGTGCAAACAAAAAAGTAGACATACATGGATGTTGGACATAAGTGGACATCAGACAAAAGTGCACAAACTTTTCAACTATACATAAACATTCTCAACACCAATTCATCAACACCCTACTAGAGAAGAAAGGTTGACGTCCAAAAATGGTGAAATCGAATAGTCTCCTCATCCTAGGAATGAGACTTCAAGAATGACTGCCAACAGGATGAGGATGAAACCTCGACCAACACAAATGGCTATTACACAAGTGCAGGACATAAAGTCTCCTATTGTGAGGACACAGTACACATGTACCAAGTGCAAGGTAAGTGAAAATCTGTCCCTCACATGGTGTTTAAAACACACCACAGGCTATTTGTTAGTACCTTGAATAGTGAAGGCTACAGCAAGGTGTAAAGCTTTCTCTTACAAAGCCCCACAGTTATGGAACAGCTTTCCAATTAGTGTTCGGGACTCAGACAGAGTCTCAGTGTTTAAATCTAGGCTGAAAACATATTTGTTTAGTCAAACCTTGTCAAACCTTGTCAATAGTTTTTTCTTAGTTAAAGGAGCAGAGTGTTCATAGGCATAGAGTGTTCATAGGCATAGAGTGTTTTGGTGAACTGTGATGTTTGGATGCTGTCAACCCCCCCCCCCCTCCCCCCACTCTCACGCGTTCACTCAGGTTACTTGACAGTGGAGTGGCTGGCTGCTATATGTCCCAGGGTGCCCTCATCCCTGTGTTACCTTCTGGTTCTCCCTTTTAGCATGCATGCTAAATGCACACAGTGTCCATTGTCCTTAACCATTACGTGACAATAAGAATACCTGTATCTGTGTTTCACTCTCTCTCTCTCTCTCTCTCTCTCTCTCTCTCCCTCTCTCTGTTGAGCTGCACATGCTACTACTGAGATACTAGTGATCCTGACCCCTTCTGCTCTCCCGCTCTGCCTGATCCATCCTGATGCCCTACTTCTGGTTGGAGTTCTCATCACTTGGAAACCACTTGCTGATGCTGAGGATGGCCCCATATGGACAGTATTTATATTAGCAAAAAAAATTGTATTGACCTCCCCAACAGAGTATTTGGACTGATGGTATTCTTAGTCCGTGACCTAGTGAACCACTATCAGAATGTATTTATTGATAGAGACTTCAAAGCACTTCTGAGTTGCTCTTGATAAGGGCATCTGCCAACTGCCATAAATATAAATGAAAATGTACTTTTTGACTATATAGCACACAGTTATAGAAGAGCATTACTTAACATTTTACTATCCGGTGTCACCCAGACGAGGATGTGTGGGTTTACAAGAAACGAATTAACAAAGGTTTATTGAGAAATATTATTTTAAATAAAGAAGGTAAATAGGCAAATATTAAACACATTGTGGCTGTACTGCTTGAAAATGATATGAAGTAAACATTTGTAAAGTATTTCTGCATAACTCAATATGATTGAATCTCTCTCTATCTATCTATGTATATATATATATATATATATATATATATATATATATATATATATATATATATATATATATACATATAATTGATTAAAATGCAAAGCAAATCTTCAAATAATGTTTTTACTCAGTTTTTCTTCAGATTTGTCATTGCCAAAACTCTCCCACAAGCTCATCTCTGAAATAATGGTTTTAAATTAAATATGTCTCCATAGATAGAGTGCACAATTAAAGACAGTTTTCAAATTGCACAAATATTATGTGCAACAACATGTAACTTGCTTTTAGAGGCAGAAGGCAAGTGCTTATACTCAGCAATCCCAAACTCATAGTCACTGCCCAAAGCTAATAGTAGTAACAGTAGAAGCCTCATTGCTAATGAAAAGCAACAATGTGAACCAATCTGAGAAAATTTTAAAAGTTCACTGATTGGCCCACCGAAGCTCCCTCACTACCAGCATGAGCATGTTAAGCTCCAACTCTGCATACAGTCACCTGGAAAGTAGGTAATCATGCTGATCCAAATAGTTACTCATGGATAATTAGCATAACGCACTTACAACTAACATGTTTTACGCAGTAAGTGTGCTATAATGAAGTTCAAAAAAAAGGTCAAAGGCATCACCATATTTACAATTCCATATTTAACAAATGTCAAATGAGCAAATGAACATGTCCTTCAGTTTGTGTCTTTAAGTATATTTGCCCCTCACCATATATTTGTGCCTCATAGTTCTTATTATGTCATTGACGAGACCTGGTGATATAACTGCACACTCATAATAGTTTCATTGTCGAGCTATTGACAAATATTAGATTTTAGCCTCCCATCTAATATCATAAACAGCTGTCACTGAACAACAGCATTATAACAACTGATGAGGCCAAGAAACAGGCAAACTATATAGGCAAACTAATCAAAGTGCAACAGAGAACAGGTGAACACATTAGGGGAGCCAACCAATGACAAGACGGGGGCAGAGACAGGACTGGAACCAAAACAAAAACACATGTAAGACTAAAGAAGAGAAAGAAGTGCTCTCACTGAGAGGGGGGATTCATGACAACTCAACTGGAGCTTCCTGCACAACAAACCCAACACCTGTAAAAGTGGGATTCTGTGTTCACTGCCTCGAAGCATGAAAAACACCCAGTTATATTACAACTATTCAAATAAACCATGTTAACATGCTAGAGATGAAGCAATACAAAAGTCTAAGGTCTCACTGAAACTGTATGAATATTAAACTGAGTAAAGTTTAATGTTCTGTAAAGACACAAAGATGAAGAAACTCACCTGACACAGACAGTGTAACAGCATTACTCTTTTCTGTCCTCTGTGGGTCACCGTCAGTCCGCGTTCCCATGCAGGCAAATGTATCTCCATCTTTCACCTCAAAGGTGTATTTACTTTCCTTTATAGTAGAATCTTCAGCTTCATTCTTGTACCAGATAAAAGTCCACTTGTCTTCTCCTCCCTCTATTTCACAATTAAGGGTGACAGACTCTCCTCTGAATGCTTCTGTCCAACCAGACTGCACTCTGAGTGTTGCCTTTAGCACTCCTGTAAGAACCCAAAAATGAAAGATATATCTGATTTTCATGGTGTTTGACACATTAGAAATATTACTTTACATTACATTACACTGGTTTCAAAGTAAAAATGTATGTACCATTTGTCATTTTATTAATCTGAGCCACTTGTCTTAATCATATGTTAAATGAACAGACTTAGTTTAACATGCATGTAGAAGGTAAATAAAAAAATTCCACTGAATGAAATGAACAAATCATGTTTGTGTAGAGTGGATGAGTCCAATCAGCACTAAAGGTAGGGCAAGTAACAGAAATGACAGGTTAATTGAGGCATAAAACACTTGGTGATGTGCTGTTATAGGAAAATACTGAACAGGGTGGTGTGATGGGGCCCAGTGTGAAGCAGGTTTACTGTTACCATCCTAAAGTAGATTATTTTCCAATTAATTTCTGTCCTAGAGTGTTTGAACAGTTGTTCACCAGTGTCTGCTTTTTTCACACTTGAAGTTACAAAAAATGTAGAGTATGAAAACATTAATATAAGCCTGTGCTTTGTCTTGCAGCCTGCACTAATGTGTCATGCAGAGCTGAAGTTGTATAAAAAGAATTCAAATCATTCTGTGCCTCTCCTTAATTAATTTCACACTCTATATGCTATAATGATCCACGGAGCTCCATCCTGTCCTACTGATGACTGACTGACTGTCTGAGAAGTGTCTGTGTTAAAGCCTCGACACTTCCTCTGTTCTTAAACACCAATCACACTCCAGCGAGAGAGAGAGAGAGAGAGAGAGAGAGAGAGAGAGGATTCAGGTGGAAATTCATGCTTTAAACCATTATTAGGATTCATTACACATTTTCAAGTCTCAAGTCTCAAGTCTACTTTATTTATAGAGCCCTTTCCACTACAAAGTAGACCAAAGGACAAAGGACTGTACAGCAGCACAAAAATACAAGGATACTAAAACAAAAATCAACAAAACAGAAAAATAAAAATAACCTTGAAGAAAAAATTAAAAGAATTTACATCTTCCAAAAATCAACAATTAAAAGCCATAGAAAACAAATAGGTTTTCAAGCAAGATTTTTTCACCCTCAACACAATATTTTTACCACTCATAATATGCATTATGTGCATTTTAGCAATGGCATAAGAAGTATCTCTCCACATAGTCAATTACAAAGTCTAAAAACAATAAGTGTTGAAAGAGGAAGTACAGAGGCAGAGAGAGATGTTCTGTACATGAGGCGAAAAAGTCTTGGTGTTGCTGACACTAATAACAGCAACTGATCAGCATGTAAGCATCTTGGTGTGCTGTTATGTTTTTTAGCCTTAGGTTTTAGCAGATCATCAGTTTTACTGTTAGAGCTGTTAGTAAAAGGCCTGAAATGAGACACATGAATTTTAAACTTTCTCTAAGGGAGCAAATATATTGTTTCATTAAAATTAAAAAAAAAAAAACAGATTTACACAGGAACAGGGATTGAGACTCACTACTGCACTAATAAACTCTACAAGATTTCAAGCAAGGTGAGAATCATCAGGGTATAAAAAGACAAACAAATCATGGGCTAAACTTAGAACAGGTGTACACATTAGGGAACAGACCAACAATGAGCAAACTGTGGAGACCAAACCAAAAACTGAAACAAAAGCAAATGGTGAACCATAAACAAATGCACAGCAGCACTCACTGCAGGACACACACTGTGCACTGAGGGGGAATGTGTGACGCTTCCACAGAGTCCTGTTGCTGCTGAAGGTCGCAGTGGCACCGAACCTCCACTGAGTCTCAGGACTCTTCCTCAGATTTGTGTCTTGATAACTGTTAACAATTTTCAGTAGACTAGCAAGTAAAATATCCAGTTTAGGTGAACACAGCACTGTACTTAAAGCTTTTATGTTATTGGGCTTCAGTTTCTGATTAATTCTACTCACTGCCTGTGGATGGTATGGACACATTTCAAGTTATTTCCATTCTGAGCTCTCTGTGTTTAGATGCATTTGTGTCATAAGTTATAAGTTAAGATAAGATGCTGTAGAGGCTGCAATGGCATCTAACATAATCTAACTTAACTGCTATTATTGTAACGTGAAAGTCACATTTTGCTGAAGAACAAATGAGTAAACTCATCAATTAATAATGTCAATTAATCACAACATTCATGACTAGATATGAAGGAATGGGGATTTTTTAATGTACTAAACCAGATCTGAAAGTACACATATAATCTTTACTGTAGTTTTCATTTTTTAACACTTTGTGGTTTGCCTAAACATCAATAAAAGTGGGTCGTGTTGCCATCTCACAGCAAACAAACAAACAAATAAATGTAAGTCATTAAAGTAATATGAAGACAGTACACTAAGTAGAAATCTCTGCATACTCAGTAGGAGGTCTAAGTAACATTCTGTATTTCCCAGTCTACCTTAATCACCTGCTTATTTACACATTTCGTAAAAACATCATTTAATGCACATATAATCCATCAATGCCTCATTTAACCATAGTTGTGGGGTGTTTCATTCATCCATTCATGCATCCATCACATCCCTTCACTTTTCCTCTCCTGAAAATCTTCACAATGATTAAATTATAAACATCTGGACATGAATTGAACTAGCTTTATGCTTATTTTGTTACAGTTTATCTTATGTTTATATGCACATTAATAACAATTTTAGAAACTTATTTAAAAAAGAAACAACTATACAATATGTATTTGTCATTTTTCTACCTCAAGAATGTACCTGAATTTATCCTATTATATTTACACATCTAATAATGGTGTCATTATTGAAACTGTCAAGACTTCAAGACAATATAAGTAGGCAAACTAATCGAAGTGAAACACAGAACAGATGAACACACTAGGGGAACCAACCAGTGACATGACAGGGATGGTGTCAGGAGTGGAACCGAAACAAATGCACATGGCAAAACAAACAAAAACACATGAAAAACTAAACAAGAGAAAGCAGCACTCTCACTGTGAAGTGGAATTCATGACAACTCAACTTGTTGGGGCCCTATGCATACACCATAACACGAATCTACAACAGCTCCAACCAGAAAAAAAATCAATGCCGCTATAACACAAAAGAGTAACTACTTATTTTTAATTTATGATATAATAGCAACTATTCAGCCAATCTCATACATTAACTGCATCTGATTACCATTTCCTAACAGTATCCATTATTAATTATTTAAAAAACCATCACATGTTCATTACAAATATGAGATTAAATATGCCCAAAATATGGGTGTTGTATGCTGCTCACTGCTGTACAGCTAGTTTTGGAGCTACTGTTCTAATCTTTACAAAGTCTTTCCTATTGAAATATTCAGCTAATCAGTTTGTCTGTGTATGCAGTAGCTGATTAAAGTGGCTTGCATTTCATAGCTCCCAGCAAGACCCTTCTGAAATCAAGCAATGTTGGTAATGTCACTTTTTTCAGCCTGGTCACAGCCCTAATCAGGACATATTTTACTAAAACAGCATTTGTATGAGATGAAGCACACAATTCTACAGGCAGCTTATTACATGCACATTAATACACCAGGTATTATGTGGTATTGCTAGGGGCACTGCATGGGTATTTTACAAACAGAGAAGTATGCTGCTTCAGATTTTATTTGATAGCTTTGGTTTTGAAAAGCGTATACAAAATAATACAAATAATGTAAAAAACAAGGGAAGTTAACCAGTTCATATGCATATTTATATTTAATAAATAGAATCAGTTTTCTTTATAAATTGTCTAGTGTTTTCTGTGTGGTATAATTCTTATGTTCATGTAACTTCTATTAACATCCAGCCTCACAGAAAAAAAGTTCACATTCACCTTATTTGTAGTAACTTCTATACAATGCATATCAATATCAATAACACAAGCACGCAACGAATATCCATGTACAGTATATCCAAACTTTTACTCTGTGGTTACCCAATCTGCATCCCCTACTTGATTTGCACCACACTCTGCGCATGTGCTGTGCAAATTGGGCAGGGGACACAGCATAGGTAGCAATGATGCTACCCAATCTGTACCACATGTGTGAAAGGATTATGCATGTGCAAAAACATCATGTTACATGCTTGTGTGCCAGGGTTATAACAATCTGAATACAAAACCAAACCCTCAAATATGAACCTATCATAGCATAAAAGGCATAATGTTAAAAAGTCTGTTATTATGAATAATGTTGAGTATGGTGGTCTTCCATTTTGTTTCCTTGAGGAATACATTTAAGATGCTTTCCGCTATATTTAGGAGCATGGCTGTGGGTGTTCCTTTCAATGTTATACTGTGTTTTCAATGACAGGAGTATTAGTGAGGTTGGTCAGTAAGAAGAAGAGTTTGTGACCACAGTAAAGCTGCTCACCATTTCATATTTGCCCAACATTCAGGAACTATGCTTGTTAAAAAATAACATGTAATGCACATATCATATATCAGTAAAACAGATGTATATAATTCCTTTACTCAATCTTTAATATTAGAAATATTAGCCATATTAGATTGATATCCATCCCACCACCCTTCAGACCTCACAATTATTTTTAAATATTCAACATGTAACATTAACTGTGGTTTGTGAAATGCATTGTGACCCAAACACAGATGCGTAGAATGCACACACAGATTCCGTTAACAAAAGTAATCAGAGACACTGCAAGGTTTTACACAGCTGCTATTCTATTATTTACCAGCTTATTAAAAGGACATTAACTCACCTCATTCAATCAGATAGAAATTTGACTGGCCTCAATTGGGTTTCTCTATTCCAGCTGAGGTGTACACATAGACACCATCTATCCTGATTGACATATCAGTCATATTATTCATGAAATTTTAAGCTGCACATAAACACTAATGTTGGATAATACAGTCTGACTAGCAAACTTCATCATAAAGATGGCTCTTTGTAGGCCAGGGCTTCTACACCAAACTCTGTAAATGGACCTTGGAGGCACTGTTATGTAGGTAAGGAAAAGGCCTTCCTCACACTATTGCAATAAAGTCAGAAATAGATAACTCCTTAATGTCATTGTATCATAAATTAAAAGAAATATCAACATATTGTTGCCTATATAGCATAGCTCACTGGGCACTCCAGCAGGAAAGCCTACACCTACCTATACCTTTATGAAATTAACCCTTTGGAATTACTTGGATTTCTGCATTAATTACTCATAAAATGTGATCGGATCTTTACACAAGATCAAATCATAATAATACTCTTATTCAGTCTAATCTAATAACACAAAGAGCTCTTAATTGAAGTCTTTGATTAGATTTCACAACCCTGGCTGGGTAAATGATCTGAACCCCCTTTTTTATTAGTAGAACTGGTAGAACTTCTTTCAGCAGTAACAACCTCCACCAACTGTTTTCTGTAGCTGCTGAAAGGAGGATTGAGGAGGAATTTTAGACCATTCCTATAGCACTATGGTTCCTACAGCACTACGGTGAGGGTCAGTTGCATGAACAGTCCTTTTTCAGATCAGCATGTAAAATAGGTTAAGACTGAACTCTGACTGGTCATTATAAAACATAAAATTTTCTTCTTTTTAAACCAATCTCTTATTTATTTACATTTGAGTTTTGAGTCATTGTCTTGTTGCATCACACAACATTCATTAAGGTGATGGAGCACTACCCTGAAATTCCCCTGTTAAATTTCTTGATGCAATTTTAAGTTCATCATTTCCTCAATAATTGCAATCTGTCCAGGCCCTGACGCAGCAAAGCAGCTCCAAACCTTGATGCTCCCTCCACCCTGTCATAAATTACATACATTTTAAAACCAGAATGTACAAGTGTTTGTGTGTCATCAGCTTAGCTGGAATGGGTTTGTCTATTATTATGATTTGGATGAAGATCAGAGAACATGTTAAGAGTAATACGGTAATCTAGGTATATTTTAAAGGACCAGAAACTTTTTTCTGAACTGTACTTGGATGTGAGGTGGTTAAGGAGTTAAGGAGGGGAGGGTAGAGCATGGGGCATTAAGGCAACGTAACATCTGGGAAGGGGGCAGACATATGCTGGTAAATGCACAAGCCCCTTTCACAGCTTCTGACTATTTGTTAAAATATAAATACGCACTCTCCTGCTGTAATGAAACAAGGTTGAAGGTTGCAGAAATTTTTTGCATGTACCTGCATGTGACCCTTTACTGTTAATGTGGTGCACCCCGAAATGTGTCACCACATTGGTGATTATTTGTAAGAAATTGGTCATGCTTCATCTTATTAACACTTCTCCAATGTGATGATACTCGGAATAATTATCAGGTAATTATTTTAATTAGCCCTGTATTAATAATAGGTATTTGGGCAGTGGTGTAATCGCGTCCGGGTTGCCTATAGCGGGCCAATTTCCTGTCCCCCTTTAGATGCAATTTGGAGAAAGACCCGCATGCTCCTGTCGTCACTTCTCTAACAATACACTTATATTTTACAGACACGCTCTTTTTGTTATTGAGGTCGCCACACCCGGGACCCGTAACATTAACATGTTGTTTATATGTTTAGCGTGTATAGAAACAGTGTTGTATGAAAGTCTTTTATTAGTATCAATGTTATGTGGTTTATTGTAAGTAAATAGTAAATCTATTTACACAAAACAGTAACTTTTTTCTGTGCTGAACTGCATACGTATATCTTATGGTCTTGCTGTAGAAAATGATGCATTCTTTTGATACATACTGTATGATATCTTTCAAAATTACAAAAGGAAGTAGAATAATATATTGTTGTTCTATAATCTCATAAAGTTGGAATAATGCCACAAAAGTAAACCTAGCCCTAAAATAATCTGGTACTGTGTTCCAAATTGAATAACTTGAACATCTAGATATTCTATGCTGTTTAGTAATGTTTAAAATGCAGTTTGTTGGTCATTGCTTTTCATTTTTTAAGACTACTCATTCTTAATAAAAAATGAATAATTCTCAAAAGTGAGACAAATAACCAAGAGTAACATAGCGTCAGCATGATAAGATAAAACTAAGCAAAAAATGGAGAACTGCTATTATAGTAATGACTGACTGAGTAAAATTTGCCCACTATATTTACAGATATTTAAAAAACAAAATGATAGAAAACACACAGACATAACTTCTGCTGCATTATCATGACAATAATGGTGGGATACACTTCCCTTTCATAATTCCACTCTGCACTTGCAAAAAGTTCAGAATTCATACACACTCCCTCTCTAATCTCTCTCAATCTTTCAAATTCTACAGTCTCTTACACTCATTGGTTTAATTAAAAAAAAGAGTTGTCTTCATTCATTCACATTCAGGCAGGTCTCTTCTCAAGTATTTCAATGTATCTGAAAGGGAAGCCCATTTTCACAGCTTTTGAGCATTTGTTAAAGGAGATGCACAGACTTTGATTTCACTAAATCAAGACTAGTATCAAGCCCCTTCGTCCTTTCCAGGTCAACTTCCTGCAACTCCAAACCTGGAAAGGACAAAGAGGCTTGATACTAGTCTTGATTTAGTGAAATCAAAGTCTGTGCATGTCCACTTGAACTTGAGCCCTGCTTAGTTGTGCTCACACTGTCTCTTTCCTACTTTAATTAAACATGTTAAAGGCTGCAGAAGTTCTTTGCATGTACCTGTGACCTCTACAGTTTACATGTTGTAATATATCTGGGCTCTGATAATACCCACTCCTCAAATCCAGCACACTGAACCATTTGCTCCCTGACAAAATATGGAGTGAGCCTTCGATACGAGGGACAGTGTATTGGTCAGGTATTATGGTATAGTTCAAAGTTCAATGTTCAATAATCAACGCTGATTAGTCAATCAATGATGCCATAGTTCTGCAATTCCATCAGGTGATTTCGCACATCCTGCAAATCTGCAGGGGGCAATCGACGAGATCGTTCATGAAAAGGCGTTGAATCAGTAAGACTTATTTCATGCCTAGTTGGAACACTCCACATCCCATTCGTGACTAGAGAATACATCATGTCACTCCATCAATTCTCCACACATCTGCCACCTGGCTTCCTCAGGCAAAGGTGAGTTCCCAAAGTCAAACACTGCAGGTGTCACTGCACTGGGCAACCGACCTTCTGCTGGGGCAAGCGGAGGTACCATATCAACAGGGAAAATATGGGCAATTGGTGTACCATGTCTCAAATGCATGTCTTTGGCAGACATGTTCCTCACAGTAATAGTTACAATTTGTTTTGATGTTACTGAGACAGGCTGCACTTCAGGTCTCACTAGTACTCCACCTAAAACCCTGGTGTCATTTGGCTGGTCTATCAATTCATGCTTGTCTGTGATCCACAGATAACTTGGGTTTACCCTGAATCTGAAGTGACTCCCCAGGTCCCAAAATAACCGGCTTATGTTGCATGAACCACACAGGGCCATGCTTCTCGGTGTCATCAAATGAGCCGTGTGACCTCTGAATATTCCCATAGGCTTCAAGAACTACTGGATATGTGGACAAAGTATGTAAGAAGTTTTCATCCAGATTCTGTTTACAAGTCTTGAACAAACATCTCACTCTATGGGTGTTAGTCCCCACCAAGATAGCTATTCTTTGCTCTGGCCAAAAGTCTGGATAAACTAACGCAAGATTGTCAACAGTTTGAGGCACTCCTACAACATTTTCAGTGAATTTAAGCTTAATGGATAGTGTGACGGCCTGCATACCTGCCTGCTGTGTTGGTTTTGTTTATTTTTGTGTTTCAGTGGGGCGGGTCCGAGTGCGGATGGAGGACACCTGGGCCTGGAGTCTTTCCTCATTATAAAAGCTTCCCACCTTTCCCCTGTTGGGGGTGTGTGTGTGGGGAGTTTCTCTCTCCCGCGCGTCACCCTTTTATGTTACTTTTTGCCGGCATTTGCGTTCCATTACTATTTCGTTTGTTAAATAAATTTGTTATATTTTGATTAAATCCCTGCTTCCCTCTTTTTTTGTCATAATCTTTGAGCCGGCTTATGACAATAGATAACCATCATATGGATATTTGTGTGAACTCAAACCCCACATCTCAAGGTTTTCCACCGGCAACCTATTATTTTTTTTTTTTTCCTCCCGCAGAGCCTCCCCCACTCCTGACTGGGTGATTACATTCTAGTTAACCCAAACTGAAACATGTTATTGGTTAATTTAAAACATGTCAAGAATACAATCACATACAAAATTCCAGTTTTAAAGTGTGCATGAAACACATTGCAATACATTAAAACATTTTATGAACAATCATATGAAAATAAAAACAACAATATTGAGTCGGTTACATTTATATGTTCAGCATGGAATCACATAGAGAGAGACACACACTGTTACTATCACTATCAAAATTTTCTGTAGTAATAAGTGAAGCCGAGCCAGGCAAAGCCCTACAATTAGAAGAGACAAATATTTGATTCGTTTTGTCGTCATGTTGTTGTCAGTCGGCAGAGACTGTGATAATTACAGAGAGTGTGTCAAATTAAAACAACTGGCAATAGCAAATCACAGGCAGGGGGTCAGACGACATGCAAACAGAGCATCTAAGTTCAAGGCAAAAATCCAGAAACAAGAAAGAAGGTCAAAACTAGCGCTTGCTAGGATCAAAACCAGAAATAACAAACATGAATGTAAGGCTTGAGACGTCAGGTGAAAAGTCAGCACTGAACAAATACTTTGCGGTGTCAGTGCGTGTGGAACATGCTTAAGTAGTTCAAGGTGTCCATGTTTGTAGGCAGAGATGCATTGTGGGAAGTGGAGTTCAGTGCAGATTCAGGCATAGACCTGTCAGTTGTGTGGTTTATTATAAGTAAATAGTAAATCTCTTTACACAAGAGAGTGACTTTTTCCATGCTAAGCTGCAAATATCCTTTGGTATTACTGTACCAAAACAAAAGGAAGTAGAATAATGCTTTTTAATCCATCAAAATTAAGACAATCTCATGCTGCCATTTGACATACATATCATTGGTAAAATGCTATACTACATTCTGAGAAATATTTTAAAACTCAAAAAGAGCTCTATTGCATCAAGTTACGCAGAGAAAACCTTTTATTATGATAAGTTATTTTGCCTTTAGGCCATGTAGCCAGTGTTTATGAGTTGAGCTCACTGACAGCATTAGAGCTTCTAACATACTGTGTGATTATCAGAGAAATTTACAAACCCACCTTAATAACCGTTTATTCACAGAATAAAAGCATACAATTTGGTACATTCGATCAACCCTCTGGGCTATATAGTCAGCTTGCAGCCTCACAAGATAATATAACAAAACCCAATGACATACAACAACAAGAAAGGTAAGTTAAGTAAAAGCCCTTGGTTGTGTATGCATGTTTGATATGCATTTTATATGTCAGGTTAGATGTGATTTTGAGATATGTGTATGGAATCCAGCTGATCGTTCATTCTGAGTGTGCCTATATTTGAAGGTGGACATTTTTGTGTATGTGGGGTAATTAAGTGATTCACCATTAAGCTGAGTCCTCTGTCACAAAGACAAAATACATGTCTACATGTCCACACTTTTAATTGGTAATGGAATAGACAACATGTGTTAAATACACACTAACCTGCTGTAGTCTGATTAACAGCATCATTGTCCTGTGAAGGTTTTGATGACTGTGAGCCATTCGCCTCAGGTTTTAGTAACACTGTACAAAGATAACAAAAACATAAACATATGCAGTTTATTTGAACATATATGCAGTATATCTTAACATCAAAATTTCTTCACAGTCCTCATAACTTTAATCATGTAGTGCAAAAGTAGAAAACATGACATGCCTCCCAATGTAATTGTGGCTGGACCCCTGAACTCTGAGTTGAAGTTTCCAATGTGTGCTATACAGTAGTACTCCGTCTCTCCTTCATTAGAGACTATCACCCAGTAATTCTGTGAACTTTGGGCTTAATTTAGCATTTACATTCAATATTTATTACATATGTATGTATATATATATATATATATATATATATATATATATATGTGTGTGTGTGTGTGTGTTTGTGTGTGTGTGTGTGTGTGTATGTGTATTATTTGTGGGGAAAAAAAAATAGCTTAATACATAAAAAGCTTTTTTCCTTGAATAAAAGGAATAAACTTTATATGCTTATAAGTTATAACGTCACACAGTTCTATAGTCCTACCTATGAACCAAAACACACTATTATGGTGTGTCAACATATATGTAGTACACTTTCTCCAGTGACAAAAGGGTTTGTAAATGTATGCTCATAGTATATGCGCATTTACCAGCATATGTCTGCCCCCTTCCCAAATGTAATCTTACCTTAATTATGTTACCCCATGCTTCACCATCCCCTCCTTATGTCCTTGCCCACCTCATATCCCAGCATCCAAAAAACCATGGGCATTAATTTGTGCCCACTGAATCAAAGGAGAATCGAGATCGTTGATTTATGAGATCGAGGTATTGAACGTAAGGACGGATTACTGATCGGGCCTAATGGGCACAGGACCAGGAGCTCAAGGACTCAGGCCCCAATGTCAGAACCTCCATGAAAAGTTGCTCTTATTACATACCCAGAGTCATAGATCCAGAAACTGAAGAAATAGCCTACACAATAACTTTGAAGATGTCACAAGAAAATAAACCATCATTACACCTTCAACATGAGGTAGTCGTAGCTCTGTGGATGATTTGTCTAGAGCCCCCTAACTCAGTGATTCTCAACCTTTTTTCAGCTATGGATCCCTAGCATATTCTGACTGATCCTCATGAACCCCCTACAATATGTATACATTAATATGCAATATAATTATAATGTATATAATGTATAATAATATATAAGGAGTCTACATTACACATTTTCATAAAGCAACAAGAGTCAAATTTGATAATTTTTCTGTTCAATATTAGATTTGATATACTGCCTGATATTCACACTGCTGTAATATTAACAATGATATTTTTGTACATTACACATTGACATTATCACATTTAACATTTCATTTTACCCATTAATGTTAAACCTGAAATTGAAGTTTTTGCAGCCTGGAGTGAATAGAAAAACGTTCACACATTTTATTGCTAACATTACACGTAATTTGATGTACACTCTGAATTTTAACATTATAAACCTTGCGCTAATAATGACATGCTGAACATTGATCGAGGACACTCCAGAATGACCAAGCAAAGTAAGTGAGAGAGTTGTAAATGCTCATGACTAAGCATAGTCTGTGGCTGTGGCTTTTCTGAAATTTAATGGGCCTAAAAATGTATTGAAACTACACTTACTTTGAAATATTTAACAAAAATACCACATACATATTTTCAATATTTTTAGAAACAATCCCACAGACCCCCTGTAATTTATGCCATGGACCACAAGGGGTCAGCAGACCTCTGGTTGAGAAACACTGCCCTAACTCAGACAGCATGGTCCTCCAGACCAGTATACAACTGCATTGTCACTTGACCATAGAGTTGATTTTTGCGGGGTAGAGTGGGCCATTAGAGGTGCTGAGAGTGCTGCCTATTGAAGTCTTATGTACTGTGAGATATTATGCATACCTTTTCTCCTTTAAATATGTAGTGCTAGGCCTACACTGGAACAAATAATTTTCTTTTAATAGTTTATAGGGCCCCACCTTGTGCAAGTCAGGGTTTGCTCCCTGTAATTGCAGGTATAATATTGTTAAGCTAATTATCATCATCTTTTAAGAAAGGGAAGCTCGTGCTGAGCTATTTTGGCTCACTAGTTTGGTAGTGGGATTCAGGGATGGATTTAGTCTGTCTTGATTGAGGGTGCAGGCATCTTTTACAATTATGATTGCCATGAAATATATTTATATAATGAAGAACTTGAGGCTCGCTGCCATACAGTATGTTTTGTTTAAACTTTAATTTAGTTTTAATTACAGCACAACCATCCATGAGGACAGGGGGACAGTGTTCCTGTAGCTCAGTACTATCCTGTTGACATATACAGTTTGTTTGTTTGTTTGTTTGTTTATAGATTATTTTTAGTTTATTTTCAGTTCATTATTTTAGGCCATATACAGCTAAGCCAAGAATGCTAGGGGTGGTTTGTAAACCAAAGCTATGATATTTATTTATTTATTTGTTTGTTTGTTTGTTTGTTTATGACATATTTAACTTATTTATTATCCTGATTAAAGGTTTTTTTTAATGAATGCATTCCTTTTTTAATGGCTGCTGCTATGGTGAGAAATAGGATTAACGAATTCAAACCATGCGTCTTCCCCGTTTCTGTCTGAAAGCTACTAGCCAGATAGCTACACTATAAGCATAGAGATATCGAAGTTAGAGCTGATGAAGTAGCCTGCAGTATGTTTAATCCAGTAGGAAAAGAAAGTTTCCAGGATTTATAAGAAAAGGCATAATGTTTTCCTATTATTGATGTTATTTTAATCATTTAATTGGAAAGGTCATAAAGGTAATTTATGGCAACATTATTAATATGGCAAAGTCATTTGAAGGTAGATTGTGCCTTAAAATGATAATGCAAAAAAAAAAAAAGATTTTATTTTGTATAGGTATTCATCACACTGAAAGCAATTCCTGTGTATGCCACTGCTCACATCCGACGTGTTTCTGAATTGTTTTAGATACAAGTGTGACTTACATCAAATGCAGCAGACAGGCATTGATTTTAAGCAGAGTTTCAGCACATAGATGATCATGTGCTGTACAGTGATAGTTGCACACTATGGAGAGAATTCTAGTATGAAATGTTGACTAGTACATACTGAGGCCCTCTTCAACATTTTTTTTTTCTTGAGTTGTTTTTTTTTTTTTTTTAAACTGTTTACTGGGGCAGGGGTTCAGACTATGTTGTATGTCCTTAAACCTCTGCATTTTAAAAACTTAGTGTCTTTTAACCTCACCGTTTGGATGCTGGGAGGCCTTTTGTACATCCGTGCCCAGGGGCCCACTTTCTCATAATCCGTCCCTGATTGGACGAGAGGGCCTGGCTCTCAATCACCATTCTAATTCATCCCAAAGGTGTTTTAAAACCACTTTAATTTAATTTTAAATTTGACTTTAAATTTAAAACCAAATAAAGACTCCAATCAATGTTTCATCTACCATCCCATATCATAAATAAATTTAAATATATAAAGGATAAGTAAAGCACTGTCAATTAAACTAGAATCTGTAATCCCCACACTTATGAACATTGATCTCATCAAAGGGAGACACTCCACAGAAAACACACAACGATTCGTTAACTTAATGCAATGGTACAATAGTAATAACTTCCTAAATGTAACAGGGTGGTAATGGTCCCTTTATTTTGCTTCTTTCCTTGCATTGTGTGAAACTTATTTCCTGTTCAGATGAATGGCTCCAGCTAAGTATAAGGACAAGAAAAGCTGTTATTGCCTGAATTAACCTTGAGGTGTCAGTAAGTGGCGATGTGAGGTACGAGCAAAGAGACTATGCACGTGCGCGCACACACACTACTCGATGCTCAGTGAGAAGTGCAGGAGAGAAGCACACTCTCTGAATTGTTTTGGTGTATTTCATGTCATCCAGTGGTAAATATAATATTTCATGACAATATTTTGGATAAGTATCACTTGTGGATGTATGTTTTGATGTTTTATGTCAAACAAGTATCATATTGAGAGAATGATATCGAATGTAATATCCACAATGGTATGATGCAACGCCATGCAGTGCAATGTTATTTTTTATTTATTTAAATTTTTTTGCTAATGTAATGATGTGTGCATTTCATGTTCAAATGTTTTATGAGTACCTTATGCAATATCTTCAACTCTCAACTCTCAACTCAAAGATTTCAACTCTCATGGAGTGAAAGTACCGTGTTGTGCAGGAGCTCATAATTTTGTGAGTGTTATTTTATGTCTTTCAAACGATGTAAGTGGGTAATATGAAAAAGGTACTTATGTTTTATTTGTTTCATAAATTTAGTCCCACTGCCACATTCTTACACATACCAGGTTGCGAACTATATGGTTTTGCATTTTCGTATTGAGCAGTCTAATCGGAGTCATACTGTGAGATAAACATAGAATTGTTAGATAGGAAAAAGGAAATAAAAATGAATGATAATATTATCAGTTCTGTGACTATTGTTTCAGATCTGAAAGTTGTTCTTGCCAACTAAATCTAAATCCACAGTCACATAAATAAATCACCATTTAAAGCAGTGCTCTCCCAAGTAGCTGATAGTTGGTAAAATGTAAAAAAAATATATTAAAAAGAATCTGGACTAATGACTGGTAAAGTGATTTTCCATGTTATTTTCCCACAAGATTATACACACAAGTGTTTTTGTTACTTGGTGGGGACACAAGGCTAGGTAATACCTGGTGGGGACCACGCTTTTTCAAGGGTCTATAAAGTAGAGAATAATACAGGCTCTATTAGCCCCTCGAATTGAGAGCTAGAATAGCTAGAATAGTATGTCATGTCAGCACCAGACTCCATTTCCAGAACACACTGCAGTCTACAAACCTGGCTGCCACCGACTACACTTTCCAACTCACACGTCCATTGTCATGTTCACAGTCACCAGACTTCTAATCATGCACACTTGTCTCACACCCACTACTATATAAAGAACTCAAAAACACTCACTCACTGCGAAGTAATACTCAGTGTATGATTGTCTGACTTACCATGCCTTTATCTCTGTTCTAGTTATTCTGGTTTTGACTTTTTTTTTTATCTGGTTCCATGAGTTCTGTCTTTGCCTACTTTATGTTGTTTGCTGATTGCCTGAATCTCCACCTGTTTTTGACCTTGATCTTGCTTCAAGTTTTGAATTGTTTGCCTGATCTTAATAAACCTAACTGCAAATGTCTCTGCTGCCTGACACTCAAAAGAAAAAAAAGTGCTCAAAAGAAAAAAGGAACAAATAAACAGCCGTTTTGAGTCGTAACAGGCCTGCTTACCATTTCCTCATTTCACTCCTAACCCACAAGAGTGTGACAAGTATGTTATCTGCTTTGTTAACAGTGTATCAGACATGATGTTTGGGGAGGGGTGGTCACAGTGAGGACCAAGTTGGAAAAGTTAATTCACAGCATGCTAAGAGCTTTCTTTCTTTCTTTCTTCATTATGTAGGTGGGTAGCAAGGATGGGGCATACCATCTTCTAAACAGGCTATTAATAAGTCTAATTAGACTTTCAAGATGGAACAGACAAGTTGCTTGACGTATTCATGATATTCTTATATTCAAGACTTTTTAACAAGTATAGATTTATAACTAAAACATGCTATATGTCCTAATTCCTATATATTTTTTTCTTTAAGGCCAAATGGTATGGTCCATTCTAAAAAGGAATGAGGTGTTCCTATCATGATGCTAATTTACTGTACTGTAATCTACACGAGTCTTATGCAAATATGCAGATAATCCCCACCCCATAAAAACTACACACATCTTGTACACTTTTGACCACAGGAGGCATACTTCCCCACAAACCTCTGTTACACACACTTTCAACCACACGCCCCCCCCGCCCCCCAGCCCAATACTGACCCAGACCATGCATTTATATTAAAAGCTCTTAGTCTAAGGTCTCACTGAATCTATATGTGTAAAGCTGATCTAAACATTGAGTAAAGGTTAATGTAGAAAGATGAATACACTCAAATTTACAGTACATGTATTATTAGATATGATTTTACTAATTTGAGCCACTTGTCTTAATCATCTATTAAAATGAGCAGGCTGAGTTTTACATAAACAAGAACAGCAATCACCTGTTGGTATGCAGTGGATGAGTCCCGTCAGCACTAAAAATAGGGAGAGAAACAGAAGAAATGACAGATGAAGTATACAATAAAGCTTGGGGGGCTTGCTGTTGTAAGAAAACAATCCAACAATGGGGTGGTCTGATGTGGCTCAATGTGAAGTGGATTTACTTTTACCATTCCAAAGTTGATTATTTTCCAATAACAGCATATCCGGAAGTGTTTTATTCCTCTTATACCACAGCAATTTGCCAACAATTAAAATGTTTTAAATTATTAATGAACATGTCATACTTTTTACCATTTATGTTCATGTTTAATGTTGTGTGACAATCACAAGACACAAACCACAAGTTAGCTCTTGTTGTCACTAGCGTTGTAGCAACTAAAAACAGTCATTTCCTTTTCACCAGCATCCGTTTTCACACTTAAAGTTACAAAAAATATAGAGACAAAAAATGTTGTCATGTTACTGAGAAACCTCAAAGGACACTTTGTCTTAATCTACATTCCTTTCCAAATCTAGTGGAATAAAGGCTTTCCCATGATGGAAAAATTACTCACCATTACAAAGCACTGACACTCGAGACTCCATAAATATTCCATAAATGTTAAATAAATGTTCCATAAATGTTAATAATCGTCTTCTTACAGAAAACATCACCATATCAACCATTATGAAATTGTCTGTTAAATAACATGATTTTGTCCCTGTACACTTTATAAAGCAATGATAAAGTGTGACAACAGTAATATAAACCTGTACTTTGTCTTGCAACAAACACTACTGTCAGAGCTGCTGTTAGAGAAAATTAATCAACACCTTCTAACCAATCAGAACTGAGAATTCAACAGTGTGGTAGTATAAAATGAATTGTTAGTTATCACACTGTATATGCTATATAAATCTCAAATAGATTTATTCAAAGCAGCATCCATTCTGTTCTGTTATTGAACACAGTGCCATGTCTCTATGAATATAAACATCTTATATTTAGAAACTGAGTCAATTGATTTCCTGTCTGCTTGGCACAGTCTCCTGCCAGACGCTAGGTTTTATAGTATATCTACAAGAGCAACATTCTACACTTTACAAACATTAGAGTACAGAAAATATCACCAAAATATTGAATAAACTATAAAATGTAAAATCTTAAATAAAAACTGACTTCCAATAGATAACTGCAGTTAAAATCATGAACTCAGCTTTAATGTTCTGGACATATGTGAGACACCAGCATGCAATTGCAGATTTAATACAGTGACTATTTAATATTTTACTCAGAAAATAAATTGGGTGGAATTTAAACATACCACAAAAAGCAGAATTCACTGTTTACTCTAAATTCAGCATCAAATCAGAACTACAGACAAATGAAATAATCACACAGACACAGGACTCTCAGGCTGTTAATTAGAAACTTAATTCAGCACCCCTCACTGCCATGAAGACATACAGAGAACATTTACTCACAGAGCATCACATGGAGTGGACGGAGCTCCATCCTGTCCTACTGATGACTGACTGACTGAATGAGCAGTGTCTGTGTTAAAGCCTGAAGACTTCCTGTGTTTCTAAAGACCAATCACACTTGTGTGTGTGTGTGAGAGAGAGAGAGAGAGAGAGAGAGAGAGGTAATGCAGATGGAAGTTCATACATTACTTATATTATAGTTACATACATTATTAAGATTCACTACAAGCAGCAAAAATGTTTTCACCACTCATAGTGTGCATTATGTGCATTATAGTAGTGATGTAAAAAGTTTCTCCCCACATGGCTGAATATACAATGGATATAAAAAGTCTACACACCCCTGTTAAAATTGAATAAAAAAAAAAAAACATAAATCATGACATTTTTTTTCAACCTTTAATATGATATAGCAACCAAGAGTGCACACTCATACAATTGGGCATATGACTGTGCTCAGAATGAACCAATCACATTCAAACTCATGTTGAAAAGTAATTATTATACACCTGTCATCAATGAAGTGATTCTGATTAACCCCAAATAAAGATCAGCTGTTTATGGTGAATTTTCTTAACAGGTTCTTGGTTTCATCTGATTGCTGAAGCCATGGTCCACAAAGAGCTTACAAACCATGTATGGGATCTCATGGTTAAAAGGTCTATCAGGAGAGGGGTACAAAAGAATTTCCACAACATTAGATGTACCATGGAACACTGTGAAGGCCATCATCAACAGGTGGAGACAATGGGGCACCACAGTGACATTTGTAACAGGACATCCTTCCAAAATTGTTGAAAGAACAAGATGAAAACTTATCAGGGAGGCTACAAAGAGACCTACAGCAACATTAAAGGAGCTGCAGGAATATCTGGCAAGTACTGGTCACTCCATGTATGCGACAACAATTTCTTTTATTCTACACATATCTGGGCTATAGAGTAGGATAGCTAGACAGAAGCCCTTTCTCATGAAGAAAAAAAAAAAAAACATCCAAGCCTGCCTAAATCACCCCAAATCATGTGGCAAAATGTGTTATGGTCAGATGAGAAAGACCAAGGTAGAAATTTTTGGACATAATTATAAAAAAAGGAAGCTTATCACCCAAAGAACACTATACCCACAGTGAAGCATGGTGGTAGCAGCATCATGCTATGGGGCTGCTTCTCTTCAGCTGATACTGACGCTCTAGTCAAGATAGATGGAATCATGGATAGTTCTATTTTGGCACAAAACCTGCAGGACTCTGTTAGACAGCTGAGGATGAAAAAAAAATCACCTTCCATTATGATATTGACTCAAAGCACAAATCCAAGTCAACAAAGTACAAGCTTCAGAAGAAGAAGCTCAGTGTTTTGGAATGGCCCACTCAGAGCCCAGATCTAAATCCTATCGAAAACCTGAGGAATAACTTGAAGAGGGCTGTGCACAGGAGATCCGCTTGCAATTTGATAGATCTGGAGCATTTTTTGCACGGGAGAGTGGAATAAAATTGACAGATCAAGATGTGCTAAGTTGGTAGACTCTTACCCAAAAACACTGAGTGCTGTATTACAAGTAAAAGGTGCTTTAACCAAGTATTAGTAAAGGGATGTGCACATTTTAGCAACCAGAATATGTTTTTCTTTCCCGTTAGAACCCCCACCCCCAATTAAAAAAAAAAACAAAAACCTTGTTTTTCACTTGAATTTTGTTGGTTTCTATATCACATTAAAGTTGGGAAAAGATCTAACATGATTTATCTTGGTTTCATTTTTAGTATCACAAAACCCTGCAGTTTTAACAGGACTGTAAATTCTTTTGATGTCCTCTGTAGTGGGAGTCTTAAAACCATATGTTTCAAAGAGGACGTGCAGAGAGTCAGATAGAGAAAGAGAGAGCTGTTGTGGTTTCTGTATGTGGTGGTAAAAAGTCACCAATAATAGCAATGACCAGCATGTAAGCAGTCAGTGAACGTGGTGTGCTTTTTTTTTCCCTTTAGGTGTGAACAGTTCATCATTTTTACTGTTAGAGCTGTTGCACAGCTCATCCACCCTGTATTAACCATGCAATAACGCAACATTTTTTACATTCCTTCACAATGTATTTTTTTTTTTCATATATATTCTTTTTCTTATGGACAAATTCTACTGACAGTCACTTTATTAATCACCTGGACTACAGTTACTTTACTTTTGTTGCTACTTAGAATTTTATTTTTATCATTTATTTTTATCATATTTTATTTTTATTTACTTACTGTAATGGGTACTACCATCTGTGCATTTTCTGTGTCCTTGCATTTTTGTTGTTTATTGTACTGCTGCAACGAAACAATTTTCCTCAGGGATAAAGACAAAAAAATAATGTGAGAAGCTGTAATGTGCAAAGCTGATGAGAGAGGACACAAGTGAGTAAACTCAGCATGCTCTTTACTAAGGGCAAACCAATCATCTTCATCATATTTCCAAGCAGAGGTGAAAGTTCAGGAAGGCAATATGAAAGTAGGCAGATCCATAATCCAAATGAAAAGTGTGGATTTACACAGGAACATGGAAATATGGCTCCAGAAACAGAAACAAATGCACAGCAGCACTCACTGCAGGACACACACTGCTGTGCACTGAGGGGGAATGTGTGACGGTTCCACAGATTCCTGTTGCTGCTGAAGGTCGCAGTGGCACTGAACCTCCAATGAGTCTCAGGATTTTTTTGTTTTTGTGTTCTAATTACTTTAAATTTTAATAGACTAGCAAATATAATATAATGGCAAATAAAATAGCACTGTACTTAAAGTTTTTATGTTATTGGGCTTCAGTTTCTGTTTAAATCTACTGTTACGACGCAGTCTAGGGTTGGGTCATACAGTGTTAGTAGCACAGGGTTGTGTTAGCTGGAGGGCAGTATGAGGTGTTGTTGGGAACACACACAAAGGACACACCAGATATATACAAAACGTGGAATATTATGCAAGATATATACAAGTGCTGTACAAGCAACAACCGGGTGGAGCTTCAGGGTGGAATAGTTAGTTAGTGTAGTTGAGATCAAAATGAAGGCCGAGTTCAAAGATGGGTGTAGTCCGAGTACTCGTCGAGTACTCATGGGTCGTAACATGTACGTAAACATGCCATACACACTGATTGTGTGATGTGTGATTTTGACTTCTGATTCCAATTCTGATTTTGCACCGTGGCTGGTGTGATCCCATCGCAAGATGGTCTCGAGTTGAAATATTTGAAATTTACTTGGCACATGTTGACTATATTACTTTATAGTACACGGACCATATTGCATCAGTAACAGCTGTGTATATCACAGATAGAGAACACAGAACTGCATGAAAAAGTAATACATCATACATGGAAAAGACATGGGAAGTACCAAACAGACAATAAATACTACTAATCCGGTCACAAAACTGTCGAAAAATAATACACATAAGGATAAATCAAACGAATATACAAAATGAAAAAAAAAAAAAAAACAGAGCAGACGCCATTAGCACATGGTGTGCACAACTACCTGTAAAACACATAAAACTCTGCTACACACCGCTTTACCCTCCTTAACACAATAATACAGAGTAAAGTTATCTTAAACACATTTCTAGACAAATACAACTGACTTTAGACAAAAATAAAACAATGTCTCCCGACATTTTTTTTTTTGACCGATTGACCAGAGACATTTTCACCTACCATCCTTCTCAACAGCTCGAGTGAACTGAGGAGATGGCTGACTTCACACGTTCCCTATCGACACTACACTCGTACTGCGTTGCTAGACGCTATGGGGAAAACTCCTTTTTCTCTGATGACTGAAGCCTTTACAATCACGCAGTGAAACTGCACGGCCATTGGTTCGTGCAGTGCAATAAAGCGAACCAATGGCTCAGCAGCGGAACTGCACACGCCTATGGCGAGGAAGCCCGCCAGGATGAGTGGAACCATCTGGCTATATAAACGGGCATAGCGCCATTGGATCTCAGATCAATTCTCCTTCAGCGATGAAGATTTTCTCTCCTCTGAGCTACGAGACTAATGCGGCCTTTAAGGAACTGCGCAGTGCGACGGACCTGGCCCTTCGAGCTACGAATGCGACGGCCCAGGCCATAGGGAGGTCTATGGCCAATCTAGTGGTCTTGGAGCGCCACTTATGTCTGAACCTGACTGAGATTAAAGAGGCGGACAAGGTTCCCTTTCTGGATTCTCTGGTTTCTCCCACGGGGCTGTTTGGACCCGCTGTCGAAGGGTTTGCAGAGCGCTTTACTGCCACACAGAAGTCGTCCCAGGCATTGTGACACTTCTTGCCGAAGCAGTCAAGCTCTGCGAGCGCCACCAGTCGCCCCAAGCCTGTTCCAACGCAGCAGTTGGCTAGATCTGTGCCTGCGCCTGCTCAGCCTACCCAAAAGCCTGACCCTCCGCATCGCTCATGCTCGGCCAGACGCCACTCATTTTTGAGACGCCAAGGACCCCGGCCCAAGCTGACGGTGGATCCTGCGCCTCGGGCGTCATCCTGATATGCCAGACAGGAAGAGGAGGGGACAAAGTCTCGCCATCGCCGGACCACCCCCCAAATGATCTCTGTTATGCCCCCAAGCACCCCGTTCTGTTCTGGGTGCCGGTGGCAGTGTGTTTGTAAATGCTGTTGTGGACACTGGGCCCGTTCTGAAAGTGCCCAAACAAGCAGCCACTGTTGTAACAACAAAAATAAAACACATTTTCAGACAGAGAGCAAAATTCCTCTTCCACTTATAACGAGTGTCAGGTTCCCTCACGGGGATCTGCCACTTGAACCAATCCAACCCCTCGCCACACGGGCAGAGGCCTTGCAGGCCATCCCCGGAGTGTCAGATTGGGTTTTGGGGATTATAAAGCGAGGTTACTCACTCCAGTTTGCTCGAATACCCCCGCGATTCAGCGGTGTGGTTCCCACCTTAGTGCAGGGCAAGGACGCTCACGTCCTACGCTCCGAGGTGATGGCCCTACTGGCGAAGGGTGCCGTAGAAACGGTTCCACCAGCACAGAGCGAGTCAGGATTTTACAGCCGCTACTTCCTCGTCCCCAAAAAGGGTGGCGGCCTTCGGCCCATCCTCGATCTCAGATGCCTGAACCGCGTGCTCATGAAGCGGCCGATCAGGATGATTACTTTGAACCCGATTCTCTCGCAAATATGCCCAGGGGACTGGTTCTTTTCTCTGGATCTGAAGAACGCATACTTTCACATCCAGGTAGCCCCCCAGCAAAGACGATTCTTGAGATTCGCCTTCGAGGGAGTGGCTTATCAATACACGGTCCTGCCCTTCGGACTGTCCCTGGCTCCTCGCACATTTACGAAGTGCATAGATGCGGCTCTTTCTCCTCTGAGACAGAAGAGAATCCGCATTCTGAATTACCTCGACGACTGGCTCATCTTAGTCCCACAGATCCCTCCTCCTCAGCCACTTGGAGTGCCTAGGACTCAGGGTCAATTTCGCCAAGAGCTCACTGTCCCCCAGCCAACGACCTTCGTTCCTGGGGGCAGTTTTCGACTCAGTCCACACGAGGGCTGCAATCGCACCAGAACGTGCACTAGTCATACAGCAGCTCGCGGTCTCCTTCAAAATTGGAGCCCTTCGCCCTCTAAAGATGTTTCAGAGGATGCTAAGCCGAGGCATGGTTACGTTCCTAAGGTGCTCTACACCCCGTTTAGAGCACAGGTTATCTCTCTCTTGGCGCTTCATTCATCGGAGGAAGACCCAGAGTTGAACCTTCTCTGCCCTGTCAGGGCGCTTAGAATTTACATCAAGAGTTCTGCTCCATTTAGGCAGTCGGAACAACTCTTTGTGTGCTTTGGCGGCCGCACCAGGGGTCTCTGGTCACAAAGCAGAGAATTTCTCGATGGCTAGTTGACGCTATTGCGCTAGGATACTCCTCCCTGGGCCTCCAGAGCCCCATAGGAGTGAGAGCCCATTCCACTCGGGGCGTGGCCTCGTCTTGGGCATGGTCTAGCGGGGTGTCCATGGCAGGCATTTGTGCGGCGGCCGGCTGGGCCTCGCTGTCCACGTTCGCCAGGTTCTATAGCCTGGACGTTCCAGTCTTGGTTCGGATTCTTTCTGCATGAAGGGCGCACGCGTGTTATGACAGGCGTATTCCTTGTGCGTTCTTGGCCCTTCTAAAAAGTGCTGAGTCGACACAGGATTATTTTGGAACGGTTATCTTGTCTTTGGTGAGTTCAGCCCCCCTGCCTCCTGCGGGGTTCACCCTTTTTTACTGGTCCCTCTGGACTTTATTGCTCAAGGCCGGTTTGTGCCTATCGTTCCATTCTCATGGCACGGCGTGATTGTATTGGTTCCCCATAGCATCTAGTGACGCAGTACGAGTGTAGTATCGAAAGGGAACGTACTCGGTTACTAGCGCAACCTCGGTTCCCTGAGATACAGAAACGAGTACTGTGTTGCAGGCCGTGCCATAACATTACACAACTCAGAGTCATCGCTTCAGATCTTTGACCTGAGATCCAATGGCGCTATGCCCGTTCATATAGCCAGATGGCTCCGCTCATCCTGGCGGGCTTCCTCGCCATAGGCGCGTGCAGTTCCGCTGCCGAGCCATTGGTTCGTTTATTGCACTGCATGAACCAATGGCCGTGCAGTTTCACTGCGTGATTGTAAAGGCTTCAGTCATCGGGGGAAAAAGGAGTTTTCTCCATAGCGTCTAGCGACGCGGTACTCGTTTCCGTTTCTCAGGGAACCGAGGTTACGTTAGTAACCCAGTATGTTTATCGATTGGCTGTTGTTAGGCTATTTATAAAAAAACACGTTTTCACACTAAAATAAATATTTATTTCTGAAACTTGATATGCATATTTGAGCGTGTGTTTGAGCGATTATTATAGTAATGTATGTGTGATTTTTTTTCTCCTTTCCCACAAAAAATATTTTCCTCATTTGATTGGGTGGACCAGCCGTCAATCTCAGTGGGCCAATGCCACCCTGGACCTTATGTAACCTCGCCACTGGTAGAGATCCTCTGAACATTCAGGTTCCAGTGCCATGTTTACAATAGCTGGTGTATCCTTATTATAATGTTTTATGTAATACTTTGTTTAGTGATTTTGTGTAATATGTAAACCAGGTTGGGTTGCAGAAAATGAAAACAGCTCCACACTACCCTGCCTAGCCATTTTAGTCCTCATTATTGTCTATACCTGATCAGTACAGACACACTGAGGACTGTGTATCTATAACATTTAGGCCTGAGCACACAGTCCTTGTTATGTCTATGCCTGATCAGTACAGACACACCGAGGACTGTGTGTCTATAACATTTAGTCCTGAAAACCCATTTTCTCAGCCACCTGTCAAACCTGGGACGATTTTAGAACAGTTGACTGCATGTCTCTAGGCCTTTCCAGTGTGAAGGTACAGCCTCCCGATTACAAAGGTCAAAAAAGGTCACAGTCCTATATGTGAAGGCCTCAGGCTTAGCGTGGACTGACAGATAGAGCCAATGTTTTGAAAATTGGGTTCTGGGTGATTTGTGGGATACCCAACCAGAATCTGTATCTAGATCTCACATTTAATGCTAGCAGCATAGTGCAATCAGGTATGGCATTCCACTGATGTGTTGACTGGTAGATGGGCCAATTTCCTTGAAAACCAGGTTCTAGAGATTTTGTGGGATGCCAAAGAATCTATCCCTGGATTTGATATGCGATGCTGGCAACATAGTGTAATCAGCCATGGCACCCATGAAACACTACCCTGCCTGGCAATTTCACAACGGCCGCCTCAGCACTGTCACAGAAGGCACTAGGCCTCATTCATCAACCAAATTTCTTCTTAAAACCTACTTATGCAGTTTTCACCAATATTCTGACATTCACCAATATTTTCTTACTCGGTTTTTGTTTTTAGGTAAGAACAGAATCTACACACACTCGAGCACATTTGAGCACTGACATGTTTGCGCAAAATAATTTTATTGCATTTTCTTCAATTTTACAGTTGTATAATATTATAGAATTTAAATTACAATAATATTTTTGTCATTTATAATATTTTTAACATATTTAATATGTATTTTCAAGCCCCTTGATAGACTGGCGACTTGTCCACGGTGTACCTCACCTCTTGGCTGAAGTCAGCTGGGATTGACTCCAGGTCCCCTGCGACTCTCAATGGATAAGCGGTATAGAAACTGGATTGATGGATGGATAATTATTTTCATTGTTTTACAAAGCATTATAGTCTTTTAAAATAAATAAACACTACACTAACACTTCAATTCAAATCAATACGTGTGCCCTTCTCTGGTAAATGATTTTTATCATAAATTTTATGAATGCTTGTTGTTGGTTTTATTGTTAATTTGTTGTTATTATTTTTATTTAACTCTTCTTATGTATTTTGTGATTTTCACTCAAACTTTTATGGTGATAATTTGTATGTTTTTGATATTACCTTCCTTGACTTTGGTCTTATTTTTATATTTTTATATATTTTTATTTACTCTTATTTATGTATTATTTTGATCCAAAAAAAGAGCTTGATTTCTGAAGCTCTTTTATTGTTCATTTGTTTATGGGAGACATAAATGTTTTTCTTTTAGGCTTGTGTTTTTCTTTTAGGCTTTGTGGATAATGTTTTTTTTTTTTAAGCCATACAGAAAAAGTGCATTTCATTAATGTTCTGTGAGTGAGTTCAAATCCACAAGTGTGGTATTAAGTGAACGTGTTCATGTAAAAATGAATTAATCATGTGTGGGAAATAAAACCAGATGCCTCACATGTGTGGAGTTTATTTGTGAAAATAAATAATATGGGAGGGAAAAATTACAGGTAAAAATAAAGGTATCATGTTAAAAATGTTACATGTGAAAATAAATGAATTATATGACAAAATTATAAGGAAAAAAATCACATGAAAATAAAAACATGCACTACATGTGAAACAGAACATGTGAAATCTCTAAAAACCGCATGTGTAAACTTCATGAGTCATGATTATTCATATGTGAAGTTCATGTGATGCTTCTGGTGTAAAGGAACCGATATAATAAAAGTGGAATTACTTTGCTTTAAAAGAAAATGTGTGTGTATGTGTGTGTGCCTGTGTGCGCACACACAGCTTCTTGACTCCACAATGGGCCTTATTTATCAAGCTAGATATGAATGGATTTATGTGTAAATTGTTCAGGCGAGCATTTACACAAGAAATTTGGTATTCATGAAAATTCAGAAAAACTTTTGTATCCTACTCATGCTAGTGAGCGTGTGGAAAAATTTATGTGTAAGAAGATTAACTAATGTAAACATCTTTTACTTTTAAAGCATTTAGCAGACTCCCATATCCAGAGCAACTTATAGAAGTGCTTTGGAGTCTCTATGAAAAGCACGCCCTCATGCTAGTACACTAGGTCAGGGACTAAGAGTACCATCAAGAAAAATGAGTGAAAACCAATAGTTGTATATTATTAGCATTAATTAAGAATATTAAAAAAAAACCCTAATCAGTTATAATTTATCCCTTAGTTCCAGGGAATTTATAACGCTACAGCATACAAAGACTATACAATTATGTGCTGCCGATGTTGTGGCAGCAGTTTGAGGAAGGGCCACATGTGGGTGTGATGGTCAGGTGTCCAGATACTTTTAGCCATATAGTGTACATTAATATGTAATTTTACACTTATGAGTTTCATTGCATGCTTTATTAATAAAATATCAATAATAAATTAAAATGCACATAACTTGACTGATTGCCAAGAGAAAAACAACAGACTAATTATTAGGTTTATTATTATTAAACTTGACTAATTGGCGAGAGAAAAACAACTGAAAAGTCTGCTGACCTTTGAGATTTGTAACAGTGGGCACTTTGTAGGTCTAAATGAAAAATGTAAGGTGTACAATTATGTTTTTTCTCCTGGAAATGTAGTTGAGTAAAAGTAGAAGTACTTACTTTCATCCTAATGATCATCCTAAGTACAAATATTTTAAAATAATACTTAAGCATAGTAAGTATAGTTTTTGTTTTTAAGATAGTTTATGTGGATAGCTGATCATTCTAGTGTGTGTTATGTGTAGCCTCTCGCTGTTCATTGTAGTGTGTTATATGTAGAATCTAAAATCTACCATCTTCTGGATTTGTGTGTTATTTTGGGTCATGTTTTGTGTGAGGCTAAGAAATGCTAAGATGCTATACGTTCAGGGATCATTTCTATAGTTTCTAGCTAGGAAATGTGATTTGAAAGTGTTATGTCTCTCTAATCACAATGATGAGTTTTGATGCACTCTTCTGAGCATGAATCAGCTCTAGCCTAATGATTCTTTCATGGGCTTTAATCACTGATGAATATACTCTACTTCTTATGAGGTATGAGTGGAAGAGTACATGGTCAGAGTGACTGGTATTTTAATAGTTCCAAAGAAAAAGGAGTATGTAGTGCTTATAGAAGTTTTATATTGAAAATATTAGAAATGGTTATGTAGATTTTTAGTTTAATGCTTATAATTGTGGTCAATAACTTACGTTTGAGTGTAATTTTTAAAGGTACCACTGTGCCCATATAGTGAGGGTAAGAATTTAGTCCTACTCAGATAGTACTACTCAGTTTCTAAAGTGTGATGTGTTTTGCAAGTAAAAGGAGTGAGTTTCAGGGAGTTTCCCATTTTACAGGCACCATCAGCTGTCGCACTTCCTCACCATGTCTGGGGTCTCGTAAGCACTGAAACAGGACGCCGTGCAGCAACTTCAGTCGCTCCACTATCCAGTCCATTTCTGTTGTGGCCAGCTCATCTCATGCATCTTCTGTTTCTTGGGCCTTTCATGCACCTTAACGGCAGTCAACACCGGCCCGATGTCAAGATCTTGCATCTGAGGTTCCTGAAGCTCATTCCAGCTGTGTCCACAGATTTGGATTTTCAGCCTGGACTGAGCTGCCGAGTGTGCCACCGGCTTCTTGGACCTAACTGTGCAGACAGGCCACAAACAAACGTTTTCTTCCTTTATCACTAAGAAGTCTTTCTGTATGTACTCAACTTCTGGCTCTGAAGCCACCAGGATATGGGACGGCATGTCTGCATTTTGGTTCAGTCTTCCAGGCTTATAATGCACCTCAAAGTTGAACTTGGTGAGCTAGGCCACCCAGCTTTGTTCTACCGCACCCAGATTTGCTGTCTCCAAGTACCACAAGGGGTTGTGGTCTGTGATGACAGTGAACGGAATTTTTCAGTGACTGCCCATTTGAGGCCAAGAAGGTCTAACTTAAAGCCGCTATAATTCTCGTCATTTCTCTCGCACCCCCGCAAGCCTCGGCTGGCGAAGGCTATCACACATTCAACCCTTTCTTGTCTTTGGCTCAGGACCACCCCAAGGCCCAGGTAACTCCCATCCATACTTACAATGAATGAGAGATTAAAGTCGGGATATGCATGTACAGGTGGTGCCATCAGACACTTCCTCAGCCTATCAAATGCTGCTTGGCACTCTTCAATCCACACAAAGTGTTGTGGTAGAGGCTTAACACTGCCCTTTTTTACTTTACCTGTCAGGGCATGCAAGGGCCTCGATAGCCGTGTGAAATGGAAACAAACCGTCGGTAATAAGCAATGGTGGAAAGAGTAATGAAAAATCATACTCAAGTAAAAGTACTATTACGTCCCAAAAAATGTAGTGCGAGTAGAGTAAAAGTACGTGTCCTAAATACTACTCAAAGTACGAGTAAAAAGTAGCCCTTTTAAAAGTACTCAAGAGTAATGAGTAGTGAGTATTATGCTGTGAATGTTATTCCACATTATACCCTGCAAATTAAAAGTGTAGCTTACAGTGTCATTCTCTCTTATTTTTAACTAATATATATCTCCAACAGTTTTATTTTTGACAGGGTTCACACACCTTGGTTACTTCAAACTCAAGGACCTTTCAAGGACTATCCAGGTCCAATACCCAATACACATTTCAAGTGAGAGCAAGGTTACATCGTGTTACCTTGTTAAGATACATTGTTACAGTTTTCATGTGTCAAACACAACTATGCAAAAAAGCATTTTTTTTGCATTTATTTTTGGCCATATGACAGATCTGATATTCTATTTGTTGTATTTCTGTTTTGCATAAAACTGAAGAATATTCGGTATATCCTATATTGTATTCTAAAAATTCTGATATTAACTTTTGCATGGATTTTATTGAAAGGAGCTTAGGATCATGTAACCAGAAGTTTTAAGACATATGAATATGCTTAAGTTTTTCTCGCCTCATGGGTTTACTTTGTCTTAACAAGCAAAGCAATTCAACATTATATTAAATAAAATATTTGGGCAACAGATTATCACAAATGTTTTGTTTATTGAACACAAGATACAGTCATTGACTGAACATATTTGGATTCGGTGTAAGCACTGAAAACATATCATAGTCCTCCCTATTAGAAGAGAGTTTTTTGCACAGCAAGTGTTTGAAATCCGGAGCCAAACCATGCGTGCAAATGTACATGGACTTTGTTGCTCCACAGGCAAAAGTCTTCGCAATTGCACCTCAGAAAATATTTGGATCTCCAAGTACCACCATAATGACCAACATTAAAATACAGTAGCGTAGTAGGCCTAACTATTCAGCTACAGCTCTGCACAGTTAAAAAACGAGGCAGTTTTATTCCTAATAAGAATATTTATTGTTGTCTGCCACTTTAACATTGTAAATACACAGTTTGAACATTATAACTGCACTGTGCTTACACACAGGTGAATAAAAAACTTAATGATTAAATTAAAATGTGTTGTACCTAAAAGTTAAATAAAAACTGTACTGTACTTAAATGTAAAAAAAATAAAAAATACTCAAAGATGAAATTAAAATGTATTGTGTTTTAACATTAATTTATATTTAATTTAGTGATTCCTCTGCACACCACTAGAGGGAGCCTGAGTACCACTACTGGCACTCGTACCAGAGAACCACTTCTTTAAATCAATCTGTTGTATAAAGCGCTATATAAATGAACGTGGCGTGACTGGAGTGCCGATTGCAGAGCTGGTGCAAATTTATCCACATCGCCAACAACTCAACAGCCTTCGAAATCAACATTTCTATGTCAGATGCAGGCTATGGTAGGACTTACCTGCTTCCGATTTCCGCAGTGCCGTCTTGTGTGTAGATCCAGCTGCATGACTTGAAAGAGCCGCTTCTCCCATCCTATGCACTTTGAGAGATTTACAACAGGCTCTGCACCTGGCCAAGTGATGGTCCTTTGGATCTCTGGCAAGCCATTCTTTGTAATCTTCTGTATCTATGTATGTTTATTTTCAAAAACTTTCCAGGGCCTTGAAATTTTTTTTTTTCAGATTCACAAACTTTCAAGGACCTGTGGGAACCCTGTTCTGACTGCTAGCACTGAAAATCCAGGCATGTAATATTTGATAAAGCAACCAATAATCAGGTAACATTTATGACGAGCATTCTGTAGAGGTCTTCTTGCAGGTTAATAAAGGTTGCAAAGCATTGTACATTAACAATTTAACATAAAAAGATGAGCCTGTAGCACAAATTAGAAAATTACACTGAAGTGAATAGAACATGCATTAACTGACAAGTCTCTGAACATGAACGCAGGCTTGCAGCGATTTTAGCGCAGGGGTCAACAACGAGCCTATATTCTGAATTTGTTATTCAGTTTTACAATGAGCGGATTCTCAAAATTTGTACTGTCCAGCCTTGCTCGTTTAGGTGTAAACAGCTGCCCAGCACAACTAAAAAGGAGCTCACATGCTGCAGAGGCAGGCAAGGGTGTGTTCAGTTTGAGGCTTAGCTTTTTCACCAAAGGAAACAAGTGAAGCAGTCCCATCTCTTCTGAGGCACAAGCCAAGTATCCATCCAATTCAGATGCAGTTGGGGATGGAACAGTCTTAATGGAAGAAAAGAAGTCATCCTCGTCAGAGGCATCATGTTGTGATTCGTTTTGCTGGGTGCCCTTAATGGCATCAAGATAATGCAGGATGTAATCCATACCTACCATACACACAAACATTAATAATAATTGTGGATAATGCTGACAGACAAACTTTGGCATGTTTACTAGTGTGTTATGGACCAACTATTGGGGTTTTCATGGATAGTTTAGAAATTAAATAAAACCGTTCACTTGCTACATAAGCCCTGCTGCATTTACTCCCCTATAACCCCTCAATACCCTTGTCTTTTCTAACACTGTTTCACAGTCTGACTGTGCTACAGTAGGCAAGTAAATAAATATTGAACCAATAGCTTAACTCCACACAAACCCATACACAGTAGTGGACCAGTTACAAGTGGGATAAGCAAAATGTACCCATGACTCCTGACAAAATATTAGGAACATCTTACCTGCTTTTATGATGTGGGCCTTGTCTGTCCATGACATTTTGAATTTTGGAAGAAGAATTGCAGCACTGATGAGCTCCGGATCTTCCATAAACTCCCCAAAGCGCTTTTGTAGACCCTGCTGCAGAGCATGAATAAGGGGAAGACATACCTTGACTGAAGCCTCCATCTTCTCCATCTTTCTGAGCTTGGACTCAAGAAGGTAGATGGTGGGAAGCAGCCACCCCATCTGAGTGTTGGTTTCAGACTGAAGGATGTTCAAGGCCATGGATACAGGCTTCATCACAGTGCAGTATTCAGAGAAGCAAGAAACAAACACCTTAAGTACTCCAATTAGAACAATGTGAGATTGAGCAAACAGACTGACATTTTCATTTTGAATGCTGCACATACATTCTGAAGGGATGCTTCTCCCTGCTCCTTTAGGATCCGCATTACCCTCTCTGCAGCACTGTACACCGAATTCCATCTTGTGTGGTTGGGCTGAATGAACTGCAGCTTACATTCTTCTTGGACAATCTCTGCATTGATGGCAGACCGGCTGGTTTTATTGTATAATGCCTGGCATTTTGCAAACATTGAATGGGGAAGCTTCTTATATACCTCACTGCTGTCCTCTGCCTTGGAAGTATCCACAGTAGCCACCAAATTAAGATGACACGCACAACGCTGATGCTCGGGTAGATGATACTCCAACCCACTGTTAGTGTTTAAAATAGAACAGGTGTCCTGAACCTCAACTCCTTCTGCATCTTCCTCACTCTCCAGTGTCACTGCCTCAGCAGAGTCAGCACCAGTCAACTCTTGCTGCCTCTGTTCACCATACACCTTAAATGCTTTAATAAAATTTGATCCACTAGCAGTTGTTGTTCTGACTATTTTTCCTGAGATGTCATATTCCGAGTGGATGTCATCCAGGGTCCCTGCAAGCAAATCAAATGTATGTGATCCTTTCAAGCGTCTAAAGGCAATCGAAGCAGACCTTCTTTCCAGTGTAGATTCATCGATCCAGTGTGCGGTTACACCGATGTAACTCCGTTGTCGAGCTGTCCAACAATCAGTAGTGGTACCTATATAGCTGACTTTTGCCATCTGAGGAATGATTTTTTTTTTTTTACCTTTGCGGCTGCTTCCTCGATTCTCAACTTCACAGTTGGTCTGGACATAACTGTACAGCTAGGTTGCATTGTATGGATTAGATTTTTGAATGTTGGAAGTTCAACTATGGTAAAGGGCTGAAGGCTTTCCCAGACAAACTCAACTACAAGCCTGTCAATTGTGGACTGAGTAACCTGCCTGCATGACATGGAGTAGTCTTTAATCTTCATCTGTTTCACAGCTGAATCACACCTCTGTTCTTCTGAGTTTTTTCTTTTCAAGACACATTCATTGTACTGCTTTAATTTCGATGGATGTTTTCTCTGTAAAAAGAATACACTTCAAAATTGAGTAACTCACATTTGTAACCACTGATAACTTGCTTGCATCATTTAAAAACAAACATGATTTAAATATAAAACTATAAAATATAAGTGTTACTTGCTATTCATGGACTACAATTTTAAATCACCATGTGAGAACACATTACATTAATATATGCCCCGATAATAAGCCGACAGAAAGCAGGTTAATGTGTTTATATGCTGAGCGAAACCTGAGGAGGCAAAAATACAGCTGTGACGAGAGGTTAACGATAGGTGCACTTTGAACCCTGGCTAACAAGCTAAGGGTGTCCAGCAGTTTTTGTGCTATTTTCTGGTTGCCAAACGTTCAGTGCATCCCTAATTCACACTGGCTCATAAAACCTCTACATGAACACACTTTCCCAGAAAGATTGCGCATTTACGCCCCCGCACTATATTGGTTGTGACTTTTATTATACCATTTAACATATTTAAGATATGATACTTAGCAGATATTCAAAACTTACCTCAATGTGTTTTTTCAAATTAGAGGAAGAACTCTTGAATGCCGATATTTCAACTGGTCTAGGCAGGCAAAGCTGACATGACATAATGACACAATTGCCCTTCTTCGCCTTCACTGCAAAAAGCTCCTTCATTGTGGCCAAGGATGCTGAAGTGCTGTATTTGAGCTGTTGCATGTTGAAGCATCCACCACACTTCCTCCCTCCTCCATGATTAAACTAAATTGGCGCCAGGTGTCTTGAAGTCTGTCTGATGCAAGTTTTCTATGTGTGATTTGATTCGACGGGAATCACGGGACTGATTATTCTCCTTAGCCAATCACCGTTGACGAAAAAATAAACATATAAAGTAGCGATGGCAGGTTGAGGGAAAGTAGCGCAGTAAAAGTACCGATACAGCGCTAAAAATGTACTCAAGTAAAAGTAAAGTTTTAAAACTACCTAATAAAGTACAATTCCTGAGAATAACTACTCAATTACAGTAACGAGAGTATTTATAATTCGTTACTTTACACCACTGAAAGTCACTTATTTTCTGAAGAACAAATAAGAGTAAACTCAGTGTAATAATGTTAATTAATCAGAACATTCATTGCTAGATGTGAATGGTTATTTTTTAGATCTGAAATGATCTGAAATAACTGACGTGAGCTAATTTGCAGTTGTGTATGGTTTTCAGATAAGACTACTCAGTGAAGCAGGAAGGTGAGTGGTGGAAACTGGTTTGGGGAAGTGCACATCTTCAGGGTATACAGGTGAGATTATCCACAGCAGCAGGAGGCGAGTCATAATGCAGAAAGCCGAAGCAGCAGGAGGAACAGAGCAATCGTAGAACATCAACAGCAGTCAGGCAGCTTCGAGGCTGAGAGGAGCCACAGCAGTAGATGTGAGTTAATCATATCGGGCAGCCGGAGTGCATTTACAGCTCAACAGACAGAGAGAACAGATTATTAGGTAGGACAAGAGGATAAAGTGAAACTGAGAAGTTGGAATTTTGTTACTTTACAGGTTTGTCTTAAACTGCCATCACTGCTGCCATTTATAAAAAAAAAAGCCTCAGTAATCATAGATTAGCGCCTGCACATCTGAGCTCGGCTGTGCTGTGTGTACCTACTGGTTCTACAAGGTACTGCAAGTAAAACACAACATAACTGCAATGAATGTGGCTTTACTGTGGTACTGAGCTTCACATATGAGCAGAGAATTATCATTGTTTTTTTTTTAACATACTGTATACTCAAAGTCAGGGTAAATGTGTCTAATGTTCTAAACTTTTTATTTATCACAGTATATGGTGACAAACTTGACTGGTGTATATCTGTGAGGAGCTGCTTCATTCACAATAATATTATATTCTCTTTTTCTTATTTCATTATTCATTACAAGTCATCCGGACCTCCCATAGAAGTTTTAAGTAGTGCATCTTTTAGCCTTTTAGCTTGAGAGTGTGAAACGATGTCTCAGCAGTGCAAAAACATTTTAGCACCTGCTCCCTCTTTCTCACTGTTTAACTCACACTGCTGAGAAAAGCCAAAACACAACAGCCATTTTCAAGCCCAGTGATGAACAGAGTTGGAAATGTTCACTCAGTCTGTATCATAAACACTAACATAATTAGGTTTTAGCAAATCCCTGGTACTTTTGTTGGGAAAAAAATGTTCAATTCAATTTCAAGTGTTCAATTTAAATGTTCAAATTATAACAAAGTCTGTTTACTGTAGGCTTTCACATATACGTCATTACCTCATTGTTTCATGCTCTTATGTTTCAGATTAATATGCTGTTCTATATAAACAGAATAAATCCACAATGCTGGGTTTTCAGATGGATATATACACGACTTTACACAGAACATTTAACCTACAACATCATAAAAGCCCATTTACAGTTTTTATGTTAAATGATTAAAATATATTTTTAAATATAAAATTGCTGTAATACTCCACATTAATGGTTTATCATCTTAAATATGTGACTGTGATTTTACCGGCATGGTAATGTCATAAGTCTTCACATTGAGGGACGTCTGAATCAGTTTGTTTAGCATATATCAGTAAAGATTTGCATTGCACAGCTTGTTGTTTTAGACTGTAGACTACTTTCTGTTGGGTAGGAGCAGATGGGGTGTGTTTTTGGTGGATATCTGTTCAGACTTTACATAAAGAGCATGCACTATGAAAGGAACTGTGACTTGTGGATTCTGGCCAAGAATGGTCAAAGTCACTGTCTTCGACTACTGATACAACTGAGGCTGTACATCATCAGGTCCCTGCTTCAGATGTGCAGATTGTGAGCTTTCCCTGCTTCACATAGACTGTCCTGATGGTTATGTCATCCTTTTCTGCACAGTGCATGTACAGTTTGTTTAGTTTTATAGTGGGGAGGAAAACTATTGTTGCCTAGATTCACTTCCTGGACTGTTGTTCTCATATATTTTTGTAACTGTGTGTTGCTTATATACAGTCTATTGCTTGTAATGACTTAATGTAGTCAGCAGTAGCAAACAATCAGTGACCTGCTATTTGTTTGCTTTGAACTATTAGCAGTTTTCCGCTAATGAGCCATGTACCTAATGTTATATTTTCATTGTTGTAGGAACCACACATATCTCCATCAAGTATACAACACTAAATAGTTCTTCTGACAGTGGAATAAGAAATAAAGCAAGTTTATTTCATCTGGGGTTCTGCTGCTGCTCTTTCTAACTGAGGAGTTAGGCCAGTTGATGCACCACCAGTACAGCGACACACAATCAATCATTCTTACAATACCTTATTAAGGAAAAAGGAGAAACAAGTGACATGAATATGGGTGGCTCATGAGCTATACCTGAAGAGAGAAAAAAAGAATAGAGAGACAAGAGCCTGGATCTTGTTACATTTACAAAGACTTCAAGAAAGAATGGAGGTTTCCCGTGTTGATTCTTCAGCAGTCAGTAAACAATCTGCAATTTGGGAAGGTTGTCCTGGACGTTTCCTAATTTGGTGAAACTGTACAAACCCATGCCAAATATGTTCATGAGATAAGACACAGTAACAGGTGTAAAGAGATGGGGTTTTTCACTGTGTGGCTTCGGGGGCAAAGAGAATAGCTCAAGTGCTAAATAGAAAGCAATGACTACACCACCCTGGGAAATTTACTCAGAATATTTACTAAATCTAAACAGGATCACAAAAAGAACAACACAGGTTCGTTTCACTAGTGAAAGGCAGGAGACGTAGATATACAAAAATACAAATATTAATTTACAACCCACAATAAAAATAATCCATGAAACAAACCATGAAGACAGGTCACTGATAGTCACACACTAAGTGTAAATATAATATACAGTATCCATCTGAAGATCAGAAACGATCATTGAACTTTTAATGGAGGAGCCGAGGCTTACTCACAGGGAGGAGGTTAAGGATGGACACAATCAGCCCACCAATCAAGGAGTCACCCCAATAGCACACACACAAACACACACACACACACGATACTGAGAGCACAGCATACAGCACAAGTGAATAAGATCCAACCCCGGCTTTAGGCGCTGAGCTCCTTCAACAGACAGAAAAGAGATTGCAGGATGTTCAGAGATGGTACACAATGCCAACAGAATCAGAGACAACAGGCGTAACCAAACCAGACTGCATCCAGATCATTTCCGCTCATATGACGGTTTCTAAACAAATAATCAAACAAAAATATCTAAACTAAAATACACATAAAACAATGCAATCAAACTAACATAACAAAACACAATCGACAAACCAACACAATAACATCAACAACCCAAACCTGCCAGAAATGCAATGGAGAGATGACTGGAACCCGCAGGACAACTCAAAACCAAAGTCAACGAAGCAAAGCAGCAGCATCACTGGACGCAGGAATTCCCCCGTAACCATGACGACGAGGAAGCCCCGCTACACAATATATGACTAACTCCACTAACATCTAAACGGGTTCATCCGATCCAAACCAGTACAGAGAGCAAACACATCTGCCGCAAACTTCATCCAGTCTAAACAAGTACAAAAGAAACAAAACGACTGAAAATATACAAAACAAAATATTCCACTAAAAAAGGATGAATGAAACAGCATAAAAAGGAATTACTCATACCTGCAGATGGACAATGACATTTAATTCGCCACTCATGAAGGAAGAATCCCAACTCCGCTCTCTCTCTCTGGCAAACCAGCGCCACTGAAATAAAGAGTTGCGACTCTCTTTGCTCTCGCCGCCACGCAGTCACGTGCTTCCTGTAGCTCTCAATAGCAAGTGTATCCGTCTGCAAGATTACAAACCACACCCCTTACAAGGCACACCCACTATTACAAGTTACACCCACAACAAATACGTAAAACATAGGCTTAGGGTTAGGGGGGAGAGGGCGTGGGAATGTTGTGTAGTGGGCGTGGGAATGTTGTGTAGTGTGATTTGCTAGTAGGCGTTCCTTGTAGTGGGCGTTCCTTGTAGTGGGCGTGGTTTGTAGTCTTGCAGGACGCAGACACTCCATTCTCCTCAACATTTTCAAACAAATCTGCTCTGTCAACCTGTTGAACGGGTTTAAGCAGGACAGACAGCAGAAGCGACTATATTTGCAGAAATTTTCGGTTGTAATATTGTTGGTAATGATTTTAAGTCATTCAGTTTTATGAAAGACAACTAGGCAATAAATGATCCCATGGGGTATTTAGTAAAAACTGAAAACTTTTTTTTTTTCTTACAGACTTCATTGTTTTTATTAAAATGTATCCAAACATAAGCACATTTTTTTAAACAACAAAACTTATCTTTCCATAAAATATTACAAAATAAGCTTTACTCTATTTAATTACAAATATTACACTGCATCAAACCATACTGCATATTCATCCCTGAGTAAATGCTGGCTACAGTATAAACATTAATATTGAATTTAAACAAAGTACAAGACATATAGCTAAAAAAACAACATTAATACAAAGCAAAGCTTAAATAGTGAAAATAAATGCATACAAGTAATACAAATACAAATATATCAGGAATAGAAATCACTCTATATAAAACCTAACGCATGATTAGAAGTTAAAGCTTTCATCCAAAATCACAGAAACAGCATCACAGCCACTCATCACTAAAACTGTACTTACTGACAGAGCACATACACGAATGTGTTCTCTGTAGCACTGAGAGATGTTGTTATTTAAAAGCTAGTTTATAAATGTAGAGCCCACTACGTCACTGGTGTGAGGAGGCAAACCTGAGCTCGTACTAACTGTAAAATTACTGAAATACCCAACAGTACTTTTAAGATTAAAGAGGTTATCTGGAAGTCTACGCACTGCGGTTAAGCCAGCCGCTCTTCCTGAAACTACGGTTAATCTAGCCGCTCGTGCAATTGGTATAAATTAATATAGAAAATATATATTAATATAATACTATAAAATATTATTATAAATCTAACCATAGATGAATTTTTTTTAAATATAGATGGATCATTTCACAGAGGAAGTCTCTGACACCAAAAATATTAATATTTCTTTTTTTATATTATTAAATATTAATGTTTTCTTACATACTGCTGAAATAAAATTAACATTTCAAATCTCAAACTCACTCAAATCAGTATACAGTGACCTACTCTGTGCTTACAATAGAAAGGAATTCATTTAGAAATATAAAGTAGAAAGTAGAATTTTACTGCAGAAATTTAAATTTATTGCTCTTCAAATCAGTGAATCTAGCAATGTAATTGAAACTGGAGGCTATTTTGATTCATTATAAAAAGGACATTTCAAATTGGTAGACAATCAAACCCAGTCAGATCTGTTCACAGTGAGCTCCTCTATAGTCATAATAAAGATCATTCAATTCTACTGTAGAATTTTAATGTAACTGCTCTTCAAACTCACAAAATCTGTCAATATAACTGAACCAGGAGGCTCATTTGATTCATTATAAAAGGAACATTTCAAATTGGTAGATGATGTTATTACCGCTAAGTGTCTAAAAGCCGCGTCCCAGAATTGCACGAGCGGGAGATTAACCGTGGTTTCAGGAAGCGCGGCTGGTTTAACCGCAGTGTCTACGCGCACGCGCGCAACTAATAAAATTCCCTTTAATAAGAGAAACAAAACACGAACACTCAGTAGTTATAAAAACCCAATCAACTATTTACTTGTTCACTCAAAGAAATAATAAATCCTACAGGTGATATATAAAATTAAAACACTGTAGTACTGCTAGCCTCAGTTCAGTCAGTAGAGTGAATTCAATTAAAAGAAAAATAGCCGGTGAATATAAGCAAACAAAAAGTACTACTATAAACGTTACAGGCCTGTAGTGAAGCTAGGGTTCATTGTAGCCTGAAAGTAAATGGCTGCTTCACTCCTAAAGCGGACAAAATAAAGATTCACTCACAGTCTCACTGGCAATGGCGCAGTTCACACTACACATGCACGGGATGTCAGTCCCAGGTCAGCCTCAGCGACCCAAGTCTCAGTCTTGCGATGAATCCCACGGAGCCAGAGGAAGTTTGAGTGTTCCGGAAACCCAAACCAGTATCTGGATCTTCCCGTCAATTTCCACTGTTTCCTCTTAACAATAAGCGACTGTTCCTACAGTTCACTTTGTGAGCGAGCCTTCACAGTCCCTCCTCCATAAGAGCTCAGGCCTTAGCAACAGCAATTAGCTACTTCTGGTGCGCGTCGTCGGCTAAACCCAAGCTAAACTCTTAGTCAAAGTAATGTTCAGTCTAACCCGGACAATACCCCATGTCTAGAAATGTCTGTCACCTAAATAACTTTAACTCCTAATAACTAAATAACTCCTCCATCTCCTGAGGTCATGCTGCCTAACTCTCCATGACTAAATAAATCAAACACAATGTATATATTAAATAAACATAATCTTTTACATTTTCATATTACACAAAGGAAAAAAAAATATAGACAATAAACAAAATAAACAACTGAACAAAATGTCTCAGCCTGTATCGTTCACAATATTTACTTTTTATCCTGGTTACATAAAAATAATGTAAAAACCTGACAGTCAGACAAACGCTGCAGCTTCTATCACTCTGTACGGTCTGTTGTCCTCATCAGGGTCAGCTGTAAAATACACAATCATGAGCACTTCAGATTAGCCTCTTATTAAATGTTAGGGTTTAATTTTATAGCTAATGAAGAACACTGTGAGTTCTTACTTCGAGCTCTGGAACATTTCACTGCCAGAATGATGGTCACCAGCACATACGGAGAGGCCGCTACGACACTGCTGAGGAGCTTCAGCACCGATGATGGAGCTTCTCCATGTGCTAGAACTGGAGGGGAAAATCCTATGGATAATAATATAATTAAAATAATAATAAATTACAATTAATCATATATAAAGCATTAATTTAGTGGTCATACATTTAAGTTTCATGTCAAAATATGAGTCTGTCTCTAATAAGTCTGAAAAGGTGTCTGTAACTTGATGTTACTTTCTTTAACAACATACTGGTGTTTCTCTGGAATAATTAGTTGAACATGAGAACAGTTATATTTGCTCTTTCCTACTGATAATGTAGAAGACATAAAATAAACATCTAAGACAAAATGTGTATAAAAATCAGGCTTCCTTTTGGACAGTGCTGTATTGTCTAGCCTGAGTTGATAGGCTGGTTGATGACAGTCACCTGGCAGGTTAGTCACAGCCTATAGATGGTTTGTTGACTGTAGAGTGTCTGAAGTGGGCTTTAATAAATAAAGTGTTAATGCTTGAAATGCAAGTATCTTGGCTAAACATCGACACAGAATCTAGCCTGCCAGCCTTTGATAATCACTCAGCATGTTTCTCTGGTCTACAGTACTCCAAATACAACATAACTTGTGCTTATTTTACTGAAGATGGTGTACAAGTCGTGTCATTTCAAGGAGGTTTAATGAGATTTCTACACCATAAATTACAATGAGTAGTAAATATCTTGTGACTAGCATTCAAGTAGCTTAAAAGTGTAAAGGAGAAATAAGTCATAATAAATATTTTTAAATGCTTTAAGAATGGAAAACTGACTCCAACACAGCAAAAGTTTTCTTTAAATGAATATAAGAATTATTTCTCACCTCTGACTGAGACCCAGCTTTTCGGTGACTCTCCTCTCTCTGGGTGTTTACAGTGGTAGAAACCTTCATCTGACTTTGAGACAGTGTGGATGGTCATCTCTCCTGTAGTCTGGTTCTGGAGAACTGAATCATCTTTATAGAAATCAGCACCAGAATCTAAGATCTTTGAGCGATTTAAACAGCGTAAAGTCAGAGGATTTCCCTCAGTTACAGGATGGACAGGACTCTCCAGGATCAAATCACCATCTGTAGGAAAGAGAAAGACGACACTGAAAACACAAAGTGTGTAAAATACAAGTATACAGTCAGGTCCATAAGTATTTGAACAGCGACACAATTTTTGAAATTGTGGCCTGGCAAAGCATCTCAAGGGAGGAAAGTCAGCATTTAGTGATATCCATGGGATCCAGACTTCAGGCAGTCATTGACTGCAAAGGATTTGCTTCCAAGTATTAAACATAATCCTAATATTTATGATTGTTAGTTTGTCCAATTACTTTTGAGCCTGTGAAAATGGAGGGACTATGTAAAAAATGGCTGTAATTCCAGTGTCACTGTCCAAATACTTATGGACAGACCTCTTGATCTCTTCCAAATGATGTTACTGTATGACCACTATGCCATATTTATGACCAGAAGATTGTGGAAAATGTGACTCTGAAAATCTCAGTCAAAAATAATGATTTTGATTTGATTTGAATGATTGGATTACACTCCATTCCAAAACACTCCATTCTCTGTAATGAGCACTTTACATCAGTAAGTTGGTGGCTATAGCTATATGTGCTAAGCTAAATAAATTATTTGAACATTTGTCTGAGACAGATGTGCAGAGGTTTTTTTTGTTTAATGTTGCTGTCTGTAGCTTTACCAGTGGGTTTTCAAAATAATAAATATCTTCTTGTACATATCTGCTGGCCATATCTACAGTCAGGTCCATAAGTATTTAGACAGTGACACAATTTTCATCATTTTGCCTCTGTACACCTCCACAATGGATTCAAGGGGTTTAACAAAAATATTGCATTAACCGTTTAGGAATTACAGCCATTATTATTTCCTCTATTTTCACAGGCTCAAAAGTAATTGGACAGTTGACTGATATGCAGTTTCATGAGCAGGTGTGGCCTGTTTCCTCCTTATTTCATGACAAATTAAGGAGATTTAAGGTCTGAAGTTGATTCCAAGTGTTGAATTTGAATTTGGTAGCTGTACATATCTACCTAGGCTACACAGTTCACTAGCTAGTTTTAGCTCACAAATAATGTGACCACAAATTTTTGTTTCTATTTATGAAGCTAGAGACTGCTGTGATACTGCTGTTTATTTATAGCCACATCTTCCACAATCTTTTGATAATAAATATGGCAGTGTGGTCATACAGTAACCTCACATGGAACAGATCAATAGAGGTCTGTCCACAAGTTTACATAAGTTTACACAGAGATTACATAAAGTTTTTTATCTTTGTGCCTTCATTTTGTACTTTGTACTGCTAAGTATCTGTACACTAAAGCCCTCAGACTCTTGCCCATGTACAGAGATGGACTGTAGATTAAATATATATGTAAATGTCTGTGAATAGTAGATTTGGCAATGTCTTTTCTGACTCCAGATCTGTATATATTTTCCCCTGGGACTTGGTATGGATCATAAATTATGGTCATAATTATGACAGCTAAAAGAAAGAGGTAACGTGACTGAAATAGATGAATAGGAATTACCAGTTATATGGATGGCGACTCCATATAACTTTTTGTTTAATATGCAGTGTAGCATTTATATGACCCACAGGCTCTAACTTCCCTACATTTTTCTAGTATTCTATTTTGCTTGTGGCATCAGTGCTTATTTTTTACATTTGACTTTTTTTTTTACAACTACAAGTCACTGACAGCTTGTGGAATTTACAAATAAATGGGAGTTAAGTTACAGACTGAATATTATGAATATTATCATTTAAATTATTTTAAAAAATAATTTTAAAAATATTAAATCCAGTTATGGAAGATATCAGAACTTTGGAGCTAATATTGCAGTCATTCAGACCTACATGCTGTGCTGCCTACAACACAATTAACATCATAAATCTTAAAGAACACAGCAGTAGCTTAATAACTATCTATGAATGTAGTTTAATGTTAAAGCTTTCATCATTTTCTCAGGTTATGGAAATACATAGCTATGCAGTTATGTTAACCATGACGGAATGACTCAGAGAGAAGGAAACAGAGAGCTACATGAGCTGAAGAGTCTAATGTAATTGTTCATTTAAAAGGAACTAAGGCACTGTGTTAAGTAAAATTTCCAGAAGTTTTTCAGAAGCTTTCAGACATTAAAACAGGTTTTACTGCAATTCTGTTAATCACAAGATAATAAATAAGTATTCATCTGTTATTACTGCAAGTAAGTTATCAACTAACTTCTTTACAAAACTTTAGAATAAATTTTTTAAAATGTTAGATATGGTTTTGTATATTAAAATATTACTGATGAGAATTGATAAAATGTCTCACTGTGCACTGTGATGTTGACAGAATTACTGCGTCCTCCAGATTCAGACTGACACCAGTAAACTCCAGTGTGTGATGTAGAGAGGGAGCTGATGTTACATGTAGATCCTGAAACTGATGAACAATCGAACAGTGTCTCACTGTGTGTGTATCCTCTCACTGTCCATCCAGTAGAGTCACTCTGGTCCTCACAGCTCAGTGAGAGAGAGTCAGCAGTAAAGTGTTGAGTTCTGCTGGGACTGATGATCAGAGACACTGGAGGAGATCCACCTGTTAATAATTATATTCTTATTATTCTATTTCAATTTATGTCAATATTATATTAACATTTATTTTGCTTAAAAAGGTAAGAAAATTAAAGGATATAAAAAAAGATTTGCAGTGTGAAGTAAGGAAGATTATAGATTAAACTATACATAGAGCATAAAAGATGCTAGTGACAATAATTTACTGAGTAAAAAGGAGCTTTCTGTTTGAAGTGCTGCATTGCACCAGAGCTAAGTCACAAAAACTCAGACATACATTTTTTACTCATTATTACATGCTGCACGCACACACACACACACACACACACACACACAATCCATTTTCTGTACCACTTATCCTACACATCGTCGCAGGGAGCCTGGAGCCTATCCCAGTGGACTCGGCACTAGGCAGGGGACACATGGCATGGTAACACATCGCAGGGCACAATCACACACACACACACACACACAAAATTCACAACGCCTCACAATAACTCTCTCATTCTTTCTGATTCTGCAGTTTTTTTTAAAACTCAGTGGTTCAGTATAAAAGTTCAAACCTCCTCCTCTTCACTCATTCACACTCGAGCATGAAACTGCCGAAAATTTATTTGTTCTGTATATGTAGCTGTGTAAATATAGCTTACTGTGTGTTCCTACCCAGCTCTACTGTTAACACGTTCTGTGCAGTGCAGTCACATACTCACCAGTAACATTTACCCAGAGTGCATCACTGTAGTGTGTGTAGACTTGGTTTCCTCTTCCAGCTCTGCACTTGTACTGACCTCCATCAGAGACTCTAACTGATCTGATGAAGTAGGAGTGTGTTTCAGTCTCAGTCTCAGTGCTCTGTCTGGGTTTGATCCAGTAAAACTTCCATCCAGCAGACTGCAGCTTCAGTGTACAGGACAGAGTCACTGAGTTTCCTGTCAGTGCAGCTCCTTTAAGGTCTGATGTGAGTTCAGGTTTAGGTTTTTCTGTTAGAGAAGAAACACACAGTTCAGGAATAATGTAATCTTTACTGTATTAATCACCTCTACAGAGTGAAAACATTTTTGCTGTCTCTGTGATGATCCTGGTCTCAGCTAAACAATAACTAGGCCTACATATTTTTCTATTATTGTATTACTCTATTAGTGTAGCATAGTAAGTTAAAATAATCATGTTCACATTTATTTGCTGAAAGAGAAACTGAGAAACTGAGAATTAGACCAATAGCAGGTCCCTACATGGTGTGATTCTTTTATTCATCAGCATTGTGTGATTTATTATAACTAAATGATATAATAACAAAATAGTGAATGTCTTTCTTCTTGATGAACACATACTCAGATCCCTTTGGTCTTGCTGTACAAAGATGATGCACATTTTTATACACATTACGCATTTAGTGGATATTATTCAAATTAACACTTAGAATAATGATTTCTTTTTTCAAATTCATAAAGATGAATATAGCAAAAGTAGCTGTTCAATTCTTTTATTATTTCAGGTCATAAGTGTCTCACTTAAATCTCTCACTGTTATATCACATGTTTTATATTTGCAGAACTCTGTTCTATAATCTTAGAAGATCACTTCAGTTTACCTGCAGATCACTTTTACTCATCACACATATAAACACTTCATTCCTGCATCTTGTACTTTCTGATTAAGCTCAATGTAAAGTTTCATTACAGTAAGATAATAACTGCCTTTAGCTCATGTGGCCAGTGTTTATGAGGTGAGCTTATTGCCAGGATTAGAGATTCTAACATTTGTTCATCAGACAAATTTACAATTCCACATTATGTGAGTATAAAAAACTGTTTAAAACAGTTCTGTACAAAATATACCTCTACACTTTTCACTGTTAATGAAATAGACAATTTGTGAGATAAAACACACTCACCTGATACAGTCAGTGTAACAGCATCACTGGTCTGTGTGTATTTTGGGTCTGATGACTTCGTTCCTTTACATGTATAATCACCTTTATCAGAGGCTTTAACATTAGAGATTGTGTATGTTTTCTTTCCTGCAGCATCACTGAGTTCTTTATTATTTCTATACCAGTGATACTGCCAGGATCCTCTAGTCTGTATCTCACATGAGAAAGTGACGGTTTCCCCAATGAACACACGCTCAGCTGCCTGTACTTTCACTACAGGCTTTGGTCTCGCTATACAAAGATAGCAAAAACATTTTAACTATATACAGAACAAATTTAACATATTAGATATTTACATAATTACATAATTATAATACTTCCTGAAACAGTTACTAAAATAATAAAATAATTAGGTTTTCACCGTCTTCCTAATTTTAAACATGTAGTGAAAATGTAGAAAACATGACGTACCTCTCACTGTAATCGTGGCTGGATAACTGATCTCTGAGTTGTAGTTTCCCCTGCATGCTTTACAGTAGTAATATTTTTGTCCTTCATTAGAGACTGTCACAATGAGTGTGTTGGTCACTGTAGCTACAGAGGTCAGAGCTTTTAATTGCCAATAACCTTGGTACCAGAGAAAAGTCCATCCAGTAGACTGCAGATTACAGCTCAGAGTAACTCTGTCTTCAGTGTAGACGGAGCGCTGAGGATTCACACTCACAGTCGGTTTGGGTTTTTCTGTTGATATAAAATGATGAAAAGCTGGAGTTACCTTTACAACATGAGCAGTAGTTTAATCTTTGTGCCTAATTAAGCATTTAGATACAGTGTTTATTGTAAAGGTTTCAGTGATGTGACTTTTTATTTTTACATGGTTTATATACAGTATATTGTCTACAAAAAGAACTGAAGTGTAAAGGTCACTGTATTGCTCCTGTGATTTTGCTTTTCCACATGATGATTTATAAATCATGTCTCAAATTCTGTATCACACTGCATGCATTAGTGTCTTTTTAAAAATCTTATTCAATCATTTAACTCTTTATTGTAAAAGCACAGCAGTGAAACTTTGAAATCTTTTTCAAAATGTAGACTCGTGACAGTAGAATCAGCGTGACTATTAGGTGAAGAAGAATGTGTTTCTCATAAATGTAAATTATTTCCTAACAGTTTAAATAACAGCTGAGGGAAAATGTGTCATATCGTTCAGAATAGCTAATAAGTTGTAGTGATTCTTTAAAAAACAAATAAAATGGTTACTTTAAATTAAGAAAGAAAATCAAAAGTACACAGAGAAAAAGAAGCTGTAAAATCATTATAATGAGACTTTGTGTCTCATATGATAAAATCTGGAACAAAATCTGAAACTAGTGATAACTTTAACATACATACGTAAGTAATAACATACATTCACACACTCACCTGATACAGAGAGTGGAACAGGATCACTTGTCTCTGAGATCTGAGAGTCACTTCTCCTCCCTCTGCAGGTGTATTTACCACCGTGATCATTTCTAACAGAGATGCTGAACTCCTGTGTTGTGTGGGATGGGTAGAATGTGTAATCGTCCCTATACCAGTCGTATGTCCACTTAGTGTCTCCTCCTCTCTGTATGTCACACCTGAAAGTCACTCTCTCTCCTCTGAACACCTGTGTATCAGGCTCTATAATCACCACAGGTTTAGGACTCTCTGTAAGAAAAAAAAAAATTACTACTGTTTCTATATATTAATTAATTTCCAACATTATCATTTAAAGAAGTAGTAACATTTTAAAATTGAATACAGAATTTGGGTAAACATTCAGAGTATAGATACAGTATATCTGCTCACATGTAAATGATTAAGCTCCCAACAATCACTACTGATGAAGTAAATGTAGATCACAATCTTAAATACAGACTCAGCCCTAAAAATAATCAGGTCACTCTTCTACACTAGTTCTAGACAGGTTATATATACATAAAACTCTGCGATACACATCCTTAGTCATCACCACACACCTGTTATCAGTTCATAACTCCTCATACACACTCACTCTCTAATCTCTCTCATTCTTTCAGATTCTACAGCCTCTTACACTCAGTGGTTCAGTATAAAAGTTTGCTCCTCGTCCTCTTCACTCATTCACACTCAGGCAGGTCTCGACTCGAGCATGTTGATGTTTCTGAAGCAGCAACTTTATGAAGCCCCTTTTACAGCCTCTGAGCAGCTTGTTAAAATACTTTTACAGATTTTGGTGACATTTTCTTTGTCATACAGAGTTCTCTGTATGTAGCTGTGTAAATGTTGCTATATTGTGACACTGCTCACATGTTGTTTATATGTTCAGTGTTGTGCAGAATCACTTAACAAAAAGTCTCTTACTCACCAATAACGTTTACCCAGAGTGCATCACTGTAGTCTGTGTAGTAAACTGGGGTTCCTCTTCCAGCTCTGCACTTGTAGTGACCTCCATCAGAGACTGTAACTGATCTGATGGTGTAGGAGTGTGTTTCAGTCTCAGTCTCAGTGCTCTGTGTGGGTTTGATCCAGTAAAACTTCCATCCAGCAGACTGCAGCTTCAGTGTACAGGACAGAGTCACTGAGTTTCCTGTCAGTGCAGCTCCTTTAAGGTCTGATGTGAGTTTAGGTTTAGGTTTTTCTGTTAGAAATTAAATACACTTTCAGAATGTGAAGTATTCTTTACTACACTAATCACTTCTACAGTAAAACAGTAATACTCTCTCTGTGATGATGCTAAACAACTTATGACTACTTTTAAATTGTTTTAGAATTTTTAGTTAAACACATGATGAGAATGAAAATAGGGATATTAAATGTAAAGCTTCACTGTGATTGAAGTGAGGGTCAGAAAATAACTGCTGTGTGATGATGCAGGTCTCTAATCTCTTTCTACTCCACATCAATTTATATTTTTGGGTGTATAGAGTAGAGATTATTTTGGAAAATGCAAAACTACACATATAATCTTTACTGGAAGACATATTGGAAATGTTTAGAAATGGTCTTGTTTTTTTTAACACTTTGTGTTTTGACTAAACATCAATAAAAGTGGGTCGTGTTGCCACCTCACAGCAAACAAACAAACAAATAAATAACTGTACATCATTAAAATGATATGAAGACAGTACACTAAGTAGAAATCTCTGCATACTCAGTAGGAGGTCTAAGTAACATTCTGTATTTCCCAGTCTACCTTAATCACCTGCTTATTTACACATTTCATAAAAACATCATTTAATGCACATATAATCCATCAATGCCTCATTTAACCATAGTTGTGGGGTGTTTCATTCATCCATTCATGCATCCATCACATCCCTTCACTTTTCCTCTCTCCACTTATTGTATTTAAGACTGTCCCAATTAAACTGAACACTGTGCTGTTCCTAATGACCTCCCCATGTCTGAAAATCTTCACAATGATTAAATTATAAACATCTGGACATGATCTGAACTGATTTTATGCTTATTTTGTTATGGTTTATCATGTGTTTATATGCATCTTAAATAACAATTTTATAATCTTATTTTAAAAAGAAACAACTGTACAATATATGTGTCATTTTTCTACCTCAAGAACTTTTTAAGTTAACTTTTTGGGATGCTATGATGCTATGCTAACTGTATTGTATAATTACTTGGCCGTTTTGCTTGTTGAAACTTTGCATGCTGCCTTCTTTTTCAAGAGATTTTTAATCTCAATGATACTTTACCTGGTTAAATAAAGGTTAAATGTAATAATAAATCAAACTTCCTGTTGAATTCTGACCACGCCCCCTTACATGATGTCACATGAATGGAGTCATGTAATTTCTATCAAACACTTCCACTGCAAGGCCTCAGTAACATACGTTTTTACATTCACTTATCAAGCCAGAAAATAAATAATGCTAGGTTTAACTGTCCCAATATTTGTTTTTTGTTTACTACTCTATTAATCCCACACGGGGCAATTGCGTAAGGCATAGGCATCACATCCCAAACTTCAGTTCAAATATACATAAACACACACACACACACAAAAAAGACATTTTTACACAAATTACAACAGTACAACATGCTTCATAGTAAATCCAACCACAAGTAAGATCTAAAAAATAGTGCAGGACAAATTAAGAACCATTAATACTCATCAATACTCATTACTACACATAAACCCATAATCAGAAAATGGAATTTCAATAACACCCTTTTGTCAGATAAGAAAATAGTAGAGGAAATTAAAAAACAAATCAGATTTTTTCTTGAAATGAATGATAGACCTGAAACCACAAAATCCACACTTTGGGAGACATTCAAAGCTTACATGAGAGGCCAAATTATTCTACTGAGTTGCCTTAAGAATAAACAGCGAAGGGAAAAAGAATCAAGATTAACCCAAGAAATTTTGGAGACTGATAGATTATATGCCATCTCTCCTACGCCAGATCTCTACAATAAAAAACTATCCCTTCAAACTGAGCTAAATTTACTTTATACAACGGACACCACAAAATTATTGACACAACTAAAACATAAGTATTATGAATATGGGGAAAAAACGGGTAGATTGCTGGCGCAACAAATTAAAGAAGATGCTGCATCACGATTAATTACAGAAATACGAACGGAAACTGGACATATCACTACAGACCCAAGTGTAATTAACAATACTTTTAAACAATTTTATTGTAAACTCTACTCATCAGATTCCAAATGTGACACAAATCTTATAGACACTTTTTTTGAGAATATTATTATACCCACGATTAATCTGGAGAACAAAAAAGTGTTAGAGCAGCCTGTTTCAATTGAAGAAATAAAACAAGCGATTAATAGTATGCAAAGTTCAAAGTGCCCTGGCCCTGATGGGTACAGTGCAGAATTTTATAAGGCGTTTAATGAACAGCTCGCACCACTTCTATTAACAGTCTTTAATGAATCTTTAACAGTCGGATATCTCCCACCCTCTTTATACGATGCAAGTATCTCCTTAATACACAAAACAGGCAAAGACCCGAAAGAGCCAGGATCTTTAGACCTATAAGTCTTTTGAATATCGATAACAAAATATTAGCCAAGATTTTAGCCAGGCGTTTGGAAACAGTTCTACCAACAGTTGTGTCCCCAGATCAAACTGGATTTGTTAAGGATAGGCAACTATTTTTTAATATTAGACGGCTTTTTAATATAATCTCTACCCGCAGACCCAATAGTCGGATGTCGGAGGTGGTGCTCTCATTAGACGCTGAGAAGGCCTTTGACAGGGTCGAGTGGGATTTTCTCTTCTCGGCCCTGTCAAAGTTTGGATTTGGCCCCAATTATATATCGATGATCAAATTGCTTTACGCTAGACCCAAAGCATCGGTGCAGACAAATAACATCAGCTCCAGTCCTTTCTCTCTTCATCGTTCAACAAGGCAGGGGTGCCCCTTGTCACCTCTCTTATTCGCTCTAGCTATAGAACCTCTCGCCATATCGTTACGCTCTGCAGTAGGTTATAGAGGAATTTTAAGAGGAGATGTAGAGCACGCAGATGATCTGCTTTTATACATCTCAGACCCTCTAATCTCAATACCAACAATCATAACCATATTGTCGGAATTTGGTAAGGTGTCTGGGTACAAAATTAATATATCTAAAAGTATACTATTTCCAGTTGGTTTTAAAAACGGAGAAAATTCACAGACACTATCTACTTTTCCCTTCAGCATCTCAAATGGTTTCCGATACCTTGGGATAAATATTACACGGGAGATCTCCGGTCTTTTTAAACAGAATTTTTTAAATCTTTATCAAAAAACTGATCAACAATTAAAAAGATTATGCACTCTCCCCTTCTCACTGGCTGGTCGCATAAGTATAATCAGAATGAATGTTCTACTCAAATATCTATTTCTTTTTCAATGTATTCCAATTATATTACCCAAAAATAAAAAATAAAAAGATTCTCTCATTTCATCATTCATCTGGAATAAAAAAACTCCAAGAATAAGAAAGGCATTTTTACAAAGACCTAAATCCACAGGGGGTACAAGGGGATACAAGCTTTTGGTTGTATTACTGGTCTTGTAACATTCGATGTATGTCTTTTTGGGATGGTATGCACCAACCTGACTGGGAACGCCTTTTACCCAAACACTTTAAAATCACTTTTATTCTATACTTCCGATCTCTCCAAATTCAAATGCAAGAACCCCGTGGTCTCATACTCATTAAAAATTTGGTCTCAGATTAGGAGATACTTTAAATGGAACTGCTGTTCAATACAGACACCATTGATTAATAATCAAGCCCACAAGTTACTTTCAGAAAACACATTTAAATTATGGGACTCAAAGGGTGTTCATTCATTTGCAAATTTGTTTACCAACAAGATTTTTTCTACATTCGACCAATTGAAACTTAAATTTAATATAGATAATAAAGATTTTTTTAAATATTTACAAATCCGTGACCTTGCGAAGACGGTCTTTCCTTCTTTTCCCAGTCAACCACAAGAAAATGCTATGGATAAAATTTTTCTTCAAGAGCCACTTAAAAAGGGGTCTATCTCCAAAATTTACCACAGCCTTTCACAGATTGACTGTACTTCCACTTTGGACCATTTGAGGGAAGCGTAGAATGATGACTTATTGACAAATATTACAGTAAGTCAATGGGAAGATGCTCAAGGTTGGGTTCACTCCTCCTCAGTCTGTAGAAGACATGGCCTTATTCAGTTTAAAATTCTACATCGACTACATCTATCAAAAGAAAAGTTATTCAAGATATACCCTGGACTGGATCCCTCTTGTGAGCGTTGTGGACATGCCCCTGCATCTTTAGGTCATACATTTTGGAAATGCCCCAACATCACCCTCTATTGGACAGAGATATTTAAAACTCTGTCACTAGTGCTTGGGATACAGCTTCCTATGGATCCTGTGTTGGCACTGTTTGGGGTACCTGATGATAGATTATGTCTAAACTTCAAACAAAGGAATGTTTTATGTTATGTTACATTATTGGCCAGGTGTTTAATTCTATTAAATTGGAAGAGTAAATATCCACCAACTCACATACAAGTTTTAAGGGACACAATGCAACATCTAAAACTAGAGAAAATCAAGTTCTCATTGAGACAAAAAGAAGGTCTTTTTAATATTATTTGGCAGCCTTTTATTGAATATTTCAACACTAGAGTAAAAGGCAACATTTTAATTTGATATTGTATGTGCAGGTTTTTGTTGTGTTTTTGTTGCTGTTGTTCTGTTTTTTTTTTTTTTTTTTTTTTTTTGTTGTTTTGTTTTGTTTTTTATGTATGTATTCGTGTCTCATTTATTAACACTTGTGAATTCTTGTATAACTAATGTTCGCATATTGAGACAGTGTTGTATATTGGAAAACTCTAATAAAAAGAAATGGAAAAAAAAAATACTCATTACTACAATTCAGGTTACAAATACGAATAGCTTCTGGCACAAAAGTAGACTTATATCAATTGGTCGTACACTTAATACTTCTAAGCCGCCTTCCAGAAGGCATTACCTCAAAATGCTTGTGCAATGGATGCGTGTCATCATTCATGATACGCCGAGCTTTCCTTATCACTTGTTGCTCATAAAATTCATTTAGGCTCCGCAGTGGCATACCAATAATTTTTGAACAAGTCTTGAACAAGTCTTAATAGTTGTGGGGTGTTTCATTCATCCATTCATGCATCCATCACATCTCTTCACTTTTCCTCTCTCCACTTATTGTATTTAAGACTGTCCCAATTAAACTGAACACTGTGCTGTTCCTAATGACCTCCCCATGTCTGACAATCTTCACAATGATTAAATTATAAACATCTGGACATGATCTGAACTGATTTTATGCTTATTTTGTTACAGTTTATCATATGTTTATAAGCATCTTAAATAACAATTTTAGAACATTACTATTAAAAAAACAAAACAAAACTATATAGTGTGTGTGTGTCATTTTTCTACATTGAGAATTTTTTTAGGTCAACTTTTTGGGATGCTATGATGCTATGCTAACTCTGTTGTATAATTGCGTGACTGTTTTGCTTGTTGAAACTTTCATGCTGCCTTCTTGCCAAGGTCTCTCTAGAAAAAGAGATTTTTAACCTCAGTGAGACTTTACCTGGTTAAATAAAGGTTAAATGAAATAATAAATAAAACTACCTCTTTCTTTCTGATCACGCCCCCTTATATGATGTCACATAAATGACATTCACTTATCAAGCCAAAAAATAAACAATGCTAAGTTTAACTGTCCCAATATACCTGAATTTATCCTATTATATCTACACATTTTATAATGTTGTTAATATTGAAAATTATTGTTTGGCTTTGTGATTTTCTTATTAGTGTGCACATTTGTAGTCATTTTTAACAAGCAGATCTTTATTGCTGAAATCTCCAGTCAGTGAAGGTAGGGCTCTGTGCTGTGGCTGATGTGTTACAGAAACTTTGTGTTCACTGTAAAAAACTTTACTGTAGATGTTACAGTAAATTACTGGCAACCTGGTTTGCCAATAGAGTACTGTGAAATTTACAGCAAATTTTACTATAAAACATATTTACAGTAAAGCACTATAATATTATACATAGTATAAAATAACACGTAACCCCATATATTTGGTTAATGCAGGAAACAACTGAGCTGAAGAGTCTTGCTCAAGGACCCAATCAATGCAGTTTGGTGGTGCTGGGATTTGAACACAACCTTGTTAGCCTTGACTCCAAACCTTAACCACTGATGTACCGCAACTAGCACCACTAGCTTGCATTGATTCAATGTAATCTGTTAGTGGAGTTAATTCAGTGGTAGAAGTAGTTGAATCAGTGCAAGTTAATTATGGTGTAGTTGTGATGACTCAGTGGTTAAAGCTTTGCGTCATGAATCAGAAGGTTGTGTGTTCAAATCCTGGCACTGCCAAGCTGTCATGGTTTGGCAAGATCCTTCAGCTCAGTTTTATCCTGCATCACTCAAATGAGCAAGTGTTCTGGGTTATGTTATTTTATACAACATTATGATATTACAGTAATTCACTGTAAATATGTTTTACAGTTGTTTACTCTAAATTTTACAGTACCTTACTGCCAACACAAGTTCTGGTAAAGTGTGTTTTGCTGTTGTAAGCTTGGGTTGACACAACCTGCACCACCAACTGCACACATCAGTATCTATTTAAAAATCTTCTTCACTCAACTAAACTTACAGATCTTTACTGTGAAGCCACAACAGTGAAGCATTGAAATCTATTTTCAAACATTCAGAATCATGACAGTAGCATCAGCTTGACTATTAGGTGAAGAACATGTTTCTTATACATATCAATGATTTTCTAACAATTTAAAATAAAATTAAAGGCAAAATGACATTCCAGCAGTCAGACTGAATAATAAGTTGTGATGATTCCTGTCTTGACCAGTAATCAAGTGAATTTGAGGCTTTAAGACAGAAAAGTGAGAATTAAAAGTAAACAGACAGAAGGAAGCTGTAAAGTCGTTATAATGAGACTCAGTTACAGTGCAGCTCACTGAAAAAACTCTGGAACAAATCTGAAAACTTAAATTAGCAATACATTTTACATATACTAAAAACAAAAATAATAACATATGTAATAAAAAAGTAATAACATAAACTCACACACTCACCTGATACAGAGAGTGTAACAGGATCACTGATCTCTGAGCTCTGAGAGTCACTTCTCCTCCCTCTGCAGGTGTATTTACCACCATCAGAGTCTGTAACTGAGCTGATGCTGAACTCCTGTGTTGTTCTGTCTGAGTAGAGTGTGTGATCATTCTTATTCCAGTCAAATGTCCACTCAGTGTCTCCTCCTCTCTGTATGTTACACCTGAAAGTCACTCTCTCTCCTCTGAACACCTGTGTATCAGGCTCTATAATCACCACAGGTTTAGGACTCTCTGTATTAAAAAAAAAAAAAAAAAAAAAAAAAAAAAAAAAGATGAAGCTCTGTCAGAGGTGCACTGAGTCATTTTAACAATCACTACTAATGAAGTAAATGTAGATCACAATTTGGAAACCTGACTCAGTCCTAAAATTAATCAAGTTACTGTTCTGAAAATTTAGACCTTTTCCACTATTGATTCCTGTCTGAATGACAGTGTGTTTGTTATCCTGTTTTCCTGACTATTCATCTTTAGGAACACTGAGTGTCAGCAAATGGACAAGAAACGAAAGGTAAAAGATACACAATAATGCTAGAAATAACTGAGTGAGTATAATTTGTTTACAGTTTTAATAGGAGTACGTAATAAAAAAAGGTGCTAGAAAACAATAATTCTGACACACACATCCTTACTCATCACTGCAAGTCTGATCAGTAACCAGGTCTTTAACTATTGAGCCACCATTGCCTTATCCTCCCATTTTCCAAGAAAATATATGTTTTGTTGCACTTTGCATATGTTAGCCTAAAAATTTAGTTTACTGTGCAGAATTATGCCCACATATCTATAACTATCTATGTTTTCAATATCAATGTCAATGTGTTTGAATAATAGAGAACCTTCTAAAAGCAATTACCATTTCCTTTGTTTTCATTACATTTAATCGCTAAAAGGACTGGTCACACCAAGACAGAATCATCCACTACAGTGCCATGCCATCTCCTCATCTTGTAAAAGACTCAGAATTACAGAGTCATCTCCAAACTTGATCAGATGTCAATCTTTATCATTGCTACGGCAGTCATAGGTGTACATAATGTACAGGAGAGCGGACTATACACAGGCCTGCACTGGATGAAGATAAATATACAGAAAACGTGCCACTGACCCTGACATGCCACAGCCTGTAAGAAAATTCATGATTCATTACAATATTAGGATCTAACTTAAAATTGGACAGTAAATTCTCAGCAAGCAAGTGTGGCTGAATAATATTGAATGCAGACGAGAAGTCAGTAAAGAGCCATCGAGCATGAGTCTTTTGTCTCTCAAGATGTTTTAACACTAAATTTATTAGGCTTAGATTGGCATCCTCCACACCTCACCCTGTTCTGCTGGGATGTAGATCTAACTGATTCTTAGATATGGATTTGGATCTAACTGATTCTTCACTTTCCTGAGCATATAGTTCTTAAAACGTTTCTCAAAGGATTTCATTCACAAAGGCCCTTAAGCCACTGGCCTATAATTATTCAGCTCTTTAGGATTGGTCTTTTAGAAACAGGAACCACATGAGCTTTCTTCCAGAGTTTAAGAATGTTCTATTGACCAGGTGATTCACTGGAGATGACCTTAGGCCTCATTTATAAAACTTTGCATGGATTCCAGAGTGAAAGTGTGCATGTGCACAAAAAAACAGGAAATGGCTTACACACACACACACACACACACAAAAATTATAAAACCTTGCATATGCACATGTGCATTCCATTTCCATTCATTTTCCATTATAATTCACAATGCACTGGTGAATCAGCCTCTTCTCCTGCCAGGTTACTGCCCACACATATCCATAAATGGTCAATGCAAAGTACTTGATACACATTTAAAATATGGGGTGTCCCATTCATTTTTGAATGAGGTTGTGTTGTAAATGGCAGAGAGAAAAGCAAAAAAGAGGAGAATTTGGGGAACAAGAAGTGGAAGTTGTGTCAGAGATCAACAAAAGCACACAGTTACCACTATTGAAAACTTGATAAATTAATTAAAAATAACAAAAATACCAATGATATTACAAGAGCTTGTTAAAAAAGATACATTTGCACTGGTCTCAGCTGTTCATAATCAACACATGACATCTTAAGTTTGTTGGGTAGTGATGTGAATTGGCTCCTGGGGTGGAGCGGAAGCCCAATCGGCTGTGCCATGTTGCGCAGCACAGCACCTGCCCTAACAATCCGGTACACTTTTTCTGGCAGTCTCCCACCTGAATCCGTCTCCCACCTGAAGACATCTTTCACATTCACTTACAGGTCACTGTAGCGTCTCTCCTCTGTGCTGTGTGGGTTAGGGAATTAAAATGACTTATAAAAGAAAATTCTGTCTAGGTGTCCTTATAGCAACATGAATCTAGTCAATTGCACCAATTACATTTAGGGAAACCGGATATTGCTGCAAATTGCACTTTGATGTTGCCCTCTTCACTCACTGTTTAAAGAAATCTCGACTTGTCAATTTAATTATGTCTATGGCAAGAGAATTAGTTGTAAGAGAATGGCTCTTAGAAATCTAAAATGGCTCATTAGCCTGTCAATATGAGCAAGGAAATCTTCTTGGTCTCTAAAAACAAGTTCTCATTATTATATTTTTTTTTTTCTGGATCTCGTTGGATGGTGTGGTCTTCTAATAATGGCAACAGAACCATTGTGCTATAAACAACACATCATTCAGTGTAGCCTATTTATAGATCTGTGAATGTGTGAAATTACGTGTAATTATCCATGATTAATACTGATCCAAAATGAGTTACCATTTTGTTTGGGGAGGGGATTAAACAAACTGTAAGCTGCAAATATTTATTTGGAGCAATAAATATCAATACATAGAAACAGGCTAATTCATCAGTCTACGCAAGGTAATTAACTAGTTTAAACAAACAAACAAATATTGTTAGTCTTTAATGCTTGTCATGACCAAGTAGCCTGTATGCAGTTATGATGGAGCTGCATAATTTAATATGTAGTGTTACACGTGAGAGCCGTGAGTTGCACATTTAGCTGTGCAATATCCCTACATATACACAGGATCTCATCTATTCTCACAGTCACTAAAATGTTGCATATGGCTCTACACATGGGTGAAAGCTTCCATAAATATACACCCAATTTCTGACCAAGTATTTCTTTATAAATGCAGGTTTTTGCATGGGAGGATGCATACGCACATTCCAGACCCATTATTGAGTGTAAGCACTCTTTATAAATGAGGCCCCTGACCTTTTCAAAACTGTTGTCTGGCAGAATACTGTATACTGGACACTAAAGTTTACTTCTGGGGCTGCAATTGTTCTTCTACAAATCTCTGAAATCTCCTGAAAAAAAAATCATAATAATCAAATCTAAGATAAAAATCTATTTACCTTCTCATCCAGCTGTTTATATGAGCTAAAACCATTCAACCTTATCATACTACTATTCCTATTTTCAAATAATCCAGTCATGGTCCTTATCCCCTGCCAAGCAGATCTTAGGTTATTGCTACTAAATTCTGTCTTGATACTGAAAATCACTGGGCCTCATCCACCAATCTGGATATGAACCGATTTATTTGTAAATAGTTTGTATGGGCATTTACAGAAGAAATTTAGCAATTGTCAAGATTCAGGATAATATAAATAGGCAAACTAATCGAAGAGAAACACAGAATACACGAGCACATTAGGGGAACAAACCAATGACATGACAGGGATGGTGTCAGGAGTGGAACCAAAAAAATGCACATGGCAAAACAAACAAAAACACATGAAAAACTAAACAAGAGAAAGCAGCACTCTCACTGTGAAGTGGAATTCATGACAACTCAACTGCAACACATATTACTTGCACAAAAGTTAGAAGAAAAAAAATGCATTATTAATTAATACAATCTGTGCACTCTGATTTAACAACTCTTAATGCCTATTCAGTAAGATCTTTAACCACTTCACTGCATGCACAACCAGGGGCAGCCCTAGGGTGGTGGCAGACCCAGGGTTTGAGCCACTGTTGGGGCCCTATGCATACACCATAACATGAAACTACAATAGCTCCAACCAGAAAAAAAAATCAATGCCGCTATAACGCAAAAGAGTAACTACTATAATATCTTGATAACACGGCATCAGCAGACAATTTATGATATAATAGCAACTATTCAGCCAATCTCATACATTAACTGTATCTGATCCTAACATTATTAATTATTTAAAAATCCATCACATGTTCATGCATTAATTTAATTACTCATAAAATGTGATCAGATCTTTATACAAGATCAAATCATAATAATACTCTTATTCTGTCTAAACTAATAACACAAAGAGCTCTTAATTGAAGTCTTCAGTTGGGTAAATGATCTGAACCCCCTTTTTTATTAGTAGAACTAGTAGAACTTCTTTCAGCAGTAACAACCTCCACCAACTGTTTTCTGTAGCTGCTGAAAGGAGGATTGAGGAGGAATTTTAGACCATTCCTATAGCACTATGGTTCCTACAGCACTACGGTGAGGGTCAGTTGCACGAACAGTCCTTTTTCAGATCAGCATGTAAAATAGGTTAAGACTGAACTCTGACTGCCCATTATAAAACATAAAATATTCTTCTTTTTAAACCAATCTCTCGTTTATTTATGTTTGAGTTTTGAGTCATTGTCTTGTTGCATCACCCAACATTCATTAAGGTGATGGAGCACTACCCTGAAATTCCCCTGTTAAATTTCTTGATGCAATTTTAAGTTCAACATTTCCTCAATAATTGCAATCTGTCCAGGCCCTGACGCAGCAAAGCGGCTCCAAACCTTGATGCTCCCTCCACCCTGTTATAAATTACATACATTTACATATATCAGCTTAGCTGAAATGGGTTTGTTTATTATTATGATTTGGATGAAGATCAGAGAACATGTTAAGAGTAATACGGTAATCTAGGTATATTTTAAAGGACCAGAAACTTTTTTCTGAACTGTACTTGGATGTGAGGTGGTTAAGGAGTTAAGGAGGGGAGGGTAGAGCATGGGGCATTAAGGCAACGTAACATCTGGGAAGGGGGCAGACATATGCTGGTAAATGCACAAGTCCCTTTCACAGCTTCTGAATATTTGTTAAAATATATGTACGCACTCTCCTGCTGTAATGAAACAAGGTTGAAGAAATTTTTTTGTGACCCTTTACTGTTAACATGTTGTTTATATGTTTAGCGTGTATAGAAACAGTGTTGTATGAAAGTCTTTTATTAGTATCAATGTTATGTGGTTTATTGTAAGTAAATAGTAAATCTATTTACACAAAACAGTAACTTTTTTCTGTGCTGAACTGCATATGTATATCTTATGTTCTTGCTGTACAGAATGGTGCATTCTTTTTGATACATACTGTATGACATCTTTCAAAATTACAAAAGGAAGGAGAATAATATATTTTTTTAATCCATCAAATTTAAGGCTATGTATTGCTGTTTTTTGACTCATATCTAATTGGTAAATTGTTGTTCCTAAAGTTATTAAAACTCAAAAAGAGCTCTATCACATCAGATTACCCAGAGAAAATGTTTTTGGAATAATGCCACAAAAGTAAGCCTAGCCCTAAAATAATCTGGTACTGTGTTCCAAATTGAATAACTTGAACATCTAGATATTCTATGCTGTTTAGTAATGTTTAAAATGCAGTTTGTTGGTCATTTTTTAAGACTACTCATTCTTAATTAAAATAAAAAAGTGAGACAAATAACCAAGAGTAACACAACATCAGCATGATAAGATAAAACTAAGCAAAAAATGGAGAACTGCTATTATAGTAATGACTGACTGAGTAAAATTTGCCCACTATATTTACAGATATTTAAAAAACAAAATGATGGAAAACACACAGACATAACTTCTGCTGCATTATCATGACAATAATGGTGGGATACACTTCCCTTTCATAATTCCACTCTGCACTTGCAAAAAGGTCAGAATTCATACACACTCCCTCTCTAATCTCTCTCAATCTTTCAAATTCTACAGCCTCTTACACTCATTGGTTTAATTAAAAAAAGAGTTCTCTTCATTCATTCACATTCAGGCAGGTCTCTTCTCAAGTATTTCAGTGTATCTGAAAGGGAAGCCCCTTTCACAGCTTTTGAGCATTCATTAAAGGAGATGCACAGACTTTGATTTCACTAAATCAAGACTAGTATCAAGCCCCTTTATCATTTCCAGGTCAATGTCCTGCAGCTCCAAACCTGGAAAGGACAAAGAGGCTTGATACTAGTCTTGATTTAGTGAAATCAAAGTCTGTGCATGTCCACTTGAACTTGAGCCCTGCTTAGTTGTGCTCACACTGTCTCTTTCCTACTTTAATTAAACATGTTAAAGGCTGCAGAAGTTGTTTGCATGTACATGTGACCTCTACAGTTTACATGTTGTTTATGTAACACTCCTGTGAGTTATAATGGCGCTCAGCTAAACAGCAAGACCTGGAGTCCCAGAGGTGGAATGGTGAACTGGCTGGATTTTCTCTGATAAGTTATTTTACAAACTACAATTTATATAGCACAGTGCCTTCAGTTGAGAAAACTATACTCAAATTTGCTTTGGTACTCTGTTGTTCCTAATAAAATGAAATTTTACCAATGAAATCTTTCCCTTTTGTCCGGTCTAGTAACCACCCTATACAATAGGCTTTGACTAACTGACAATCTCTCCCATTCTTTCTTTAGAAGTTTCACTTCAGGGTGATCAGACTGAACACTGCTAGCAGGACATTTCTGCCTAACAACTATCCATACCAATCTAAGGCAAGGATCCTTTTTCTGAGCGGCACTTATTTCACCAGGCCTCAAGTCAGGTAAGTATCCTGTGACCAGAAATGTAGATTGGCATGAGCCCGTTTTCACATCAGGTAAGTCACCACTCTGCTGTTCATCTATGTCATCTATGCCTAGAACACTGACTCTCTTCTATTTCCCTAGACAAAGCATCTGCATCAATGTTTTTCCTCTCCTGCCGATACTTCAAACTGAACTAGTAAGTAGACAAAGCTGACAGCCCTCTGTGACCAGTAGCATCTAGCTTAGCTGACGTCAGGATGTAGGTCAGGGGATTTTTGTCCTATCTGACCTCAAAAGTCAATAAAGATAATCACGTAGCTTGTCAACTATGGCCCATTTTAATGCCAGCTTGTCCGCTGGGTAATTCTTTTCAGAGGGGGAGAGACTTCTGCTAATGAATGCCACTCGGCGCAATCCCTCAGGATGCGGTTGGTATAGCACACCAGCCAGGCCATTCGTACTTGTGTCAACATGTAACATGTAAAGTAAGTTAGGATCACCAAAAGCTAACACTGGAGCTTGTGTCAAATGGCGTTTTAGCTCCTGAAAAGCCAACTCACAACGTTCATCCCATCAAGACCCACATGGATGTGAGGGCTTGAAATACTTAGTGGTAATTGGAGTTTTGCAGTTCTCCTTTCCATGACATTTTTGTGATGGATAACCTTTAAGCAACTGATTTAGCGGTCTGCACACACTAGAGTACCCCTTTACAAACTGCCAATAATAGCCACAAAAACCCAAGCTGTGTGATGGTCTGAGGTCGTGGCCAAGCAATAACTGCTTCCACCTTACAGGGATCAGTTGCTATGCACTCTTGTGACACTATGTGCCCAACATAAGTCACAGAAGAAAAATTACACTTTTTTTGCAGAAGTCCTGCAAAAATGACACCAACTGCCTTCTCCATGACTGTCTGAAAGGTGGCAGGGGCTCTGCTAATCCCCTGAGGCATACGCTCAAACTGATAAAACCCCAGTGGGCAAATAAACACAGTTCTCTCCTCATCAGCCACACTCATGGGGATCTGATAATACCCACTCCTCAAGTCCAGCACACTGAACCATTTGCTCCCACTGTAATTGTGGCTGGACCCCTGAACTCTGAGTTGAAGTTTCCAATGTGTGCTATACAGTAGCACTCCGTCTCTCCTTCATTAGAGACTATCACACAGTAATTCTGTGAACTTTGTGCTTAATTTAACATTTACATTCAATATTTATTGCAAAACCTATACAGTTTGTTTGCAGCAATTTGTCTTTGTGATGAAATTCATGATTGAACTGAAATGTAATGGTCACAGCATTTGATGTTAGTTTGCTTTTCTACATAATGTTTTATATATATATTAATCCTGCACCATTAACTGCACGTACACTGCATGGCCAAAAGTATGTGGCCAATACTTCTAATTTATGAGTTCAGGAATTCCAGCCACACCCATTGCTAACAGGTGCATAAAATCAAGCACATAGCCAAACTCAATAGACAAACATTGGTAGTAGAATGATTCATATTGAAGAGCTCAGTGACTTTAAACGTGGCACTGTCATAAGATGCCACATTTGCTGCACGTCAGTTGGAATTTCTCAGTTGAAATTTCCCGGTTGAAATGTCAACTGTAAGTGCTATTATTGTGAAACAGAAACATCTAGGAGCAACAACAGCTCAGCTATGAAGTGGTAGACCATGCAAAGAGTGGGGCCACCTACTGTGTAGAACATAGAGAGTAGAACATAAAAATTGCCTCTCCTCTGTTTCATCCATCACTACAGAGTTTCGTAGTGCCTCCAGAATCAACATAAGCACAAAAACTGTGCATCGGGAGCTTCATGAAATGGGTTTCCATGGTCGAGCAGCTGCACACAAGCCTAAGATCAGTATGCCCAGTGCCAAGCATCTGCTAGAGTGGTGTAAAGCACGCCGCCACTAGACTCTGAAACAGTGAAAAAGTGTCCTCTGGGGTGATGAATCACGCTTCACTATATGGAAGTGTGATGGATGAATTTGTGTTTGGTAGACCCCAGGAGAACGCTACCTACCAGAATGTATAGTGCCAACAGTAAAGTTTGGTGGAGGAAGGATAATGATCTGGGGCTGTTTTCAGGGTTTGGGCCCCTTAATTCTAGTGAAGGGTAAAGTTAATGCTACAGCATACAAAGACATTTAGACAATTGTATTCTTCCAAATTTGTGGCAAATTTGTCTGAGGAAGGCCGTTTCGTGTTCCAACATGACATCTGCCCTAGTGCACAAAGTGAGGTCCATAAGGACATGGTTTGATGAGCTTGGTGTGGAGGATCTCCAGTGTTCTGCACCGAGTCCTGACCTCAACCCCACTGATCACTTCAATCTCACTGATTAATTGTTGATTGGAAGCCTCGCCTCCTTGTCTTCCTTGAGATCTAGGGAATTTGGAGACCAAGTCAACACCTTGAACTATTTGTCATGTTCCTCAAACCATTCCTGAACAATTTTTGCAGTGTGGCAGGATGCATTATCCTGCTGAAAGAAGCCATTGCCATTAGGGAATACCATTGCCATGAAGGGGTGTACTTGGTCTGCAACAATGTTTGGGAAGGTGGTACATGTCAAACTAACATCCACATGAATTGCAAGACAAAAAGTTTCCCAGCAAAGCATTGCCCAGAGCATCACACTGTCTCAGCTTGCCTTCTTCACAATATTTCATCCTGGTGCCATCCCTTCCCCAGGTAAGTGACAAGCACGCACCCAAACGTCCACATGGTGTAAAAGAAAACGTGATTCATCAGACCAGGACACCTTCTTCCATTGCTCCATGGGTCAGTTCTGATGCTCACATGCCCATTGTAGGTGCGAAACTATATATTTACAAGACCTTTTCTGGGATTTCTAACCAAAGTTGAGTAGATGAGTGTGTTTCTATTAAATGAGCACAAAGATGTGTTCTGAGAGTGTGTGAAATAAGCCCTCAGTAGTAGACATCACGCCTTTCATCCACTTTTAATGCCAACCTCCGTTTTCATAAAATATGCTATTATTAGACAAAAAATGAACTCAGAAATGATGATTCAGTCATCATGATTTTCTTCCATTTTTGTTCACTTTATGTTACACTCCTGAGCTGCCGGTGATCCAGACCCCCCTACGCTCTGGACCAGATGAGCATCACTCCTGAGCTGCTGGTAATCCAGACCTCCCCCAGACCTCACTCTGGACCTGTCCACCGGCAATGCTTCATACTGCCACGAAAACGCTTCAGCTGTTTTCCATGGACTACACCAACACACATTGTACTCACACACACGCACACTACAGTGTAAACCCATATGAGGATGGGTTCTCTGTTGAGCCTGGTTCCTCTCAAGGTTTCTTCCTATCACCATCTCAGGGAGTTTTTCCTTGCCACCGTCGCCCTGCTTGCTCATCAGAGACGGCACACACACACACTTCACTTTACTTTTGTTTGTGTAAAGCTGCTTTGAGACAATGACCTTTGTAAAAAGCAGTATACAAATAAAAATGAATTGAATTGAATTGAATTTATTAACAATACTGATAATAGAAATGATCAGTATCAGTATCAATAAACAATAAAATTTGCTGTGTTAATGTCATGGCTTGTACAGATATCATCCAAGAAAAATGGACTTAAGTTCAAGGTCAGAATTGTGCGTAAATGAGACATGCTTATATTTTGACAAATTCTCCATGTGAACCAAACCAGACAGCTACAAGATGATTAATGTCCTTAATCTTTCTCCTGAGTTAAAAAGAAATTTAAAAAAAAGGTGGAACTACTGATCCCATAGATCATTACATATTATGATATGAATCCATTTTTTAATTCCTTGTCCATAAGCATAAAGCCTATTTATCTTTTAGTGTTTAGCATATATTGTGTGTATTGTAGTTTATGTATATGAAGTGTTTTATATTCTATCATTCTAGTTTTGATTTAGTTCCCCGTCCATTATTTTAACCTTAGGTAGCATTTGGCTACTAGATATGCAACACACGTGTTTACAGCCCTATTCGGGCGATAGCAAATGTCTGTATTAACACCCAGTCTCGTAGAAAAAAGTTCACATTTATCGTACGTGTAACACCAAAACAAATATTAACATCCTTTCACAAGCAAGATGTATATTCATGTATCAAACTTTCACTCCACTGCTCTGAAGGTGCTCTTGCACATTCGGTACCAAAATAATTGAACACACCCACATATCCACTATGCTTTTTGGACGTTGACGTGTAACAAATACGTTTACCTCATTTTTAATCATATTCAGCGGGGGCCACATTCACATTCTTCTCCTAGCCATTCAGAAATTCGGGTATATTCAGAAGCATGTTTGAAAACCGGAAAGCACAGAGGTGGAGCCATCAGAATATTGCACTGCCACGTTACTACATTACCCATGAATCTCATCACCTCCAAACAATAAAAAATGGGAAACTGGTAAAAAAAAATAGCTTAATAAATAAAAAGCTTTTTTCCTTGAATAAAAGGAATAAAAGCAATAAACTTTATATGCTTATAACTTATAATGTAACACAGTTCTACAGTCCTACCTATGAACCAAAACACACTATTATGGTGTCAACATATATGTAGTACACTTTCTCCAGTGACAAAAGGGTTTATAAATGTATGCTCATAGTATATCTGCATTTACCAGCATATGTCTGCCCCCTTCCCAAATGTTATCTTACCTTAATTATGTTACCCCATGCTTCACCATCCCCTCCTTATGTCCTTGCCCACCTCATATCCCAGCATCCAAAAAACCATGGGCATTAATTTGTGCCCACTGAATCAAAGGAGAATCGAGATCGATGATTTATGAGATCGAGGTATTGAACGTAAGGATGGATTACTGATCAGGCCTAATGGGCACAGGTCCAGGAGCTCAAGGACTCAGGCCCCAATGTCAGAACCTCCATGAAAAGTTGCTCTTATTACATACCCAGAGTCATAGATCCAGAAACTGAAGAAATAGCCTACACAATAACTTTGAAGATGTCACAAGAAAAGAAACCATCATTACACCTTCAACATGAGGTAGTGGCAGCTCAGTGGATGATTTGTCTAGAGCCCCCTAGTGATTCTCAACCTTTTTTCAGCTATGGACCCCTAGCATATTCTGACTGATCTTCATGGACCCCCTACATAATATGTATACATTAAAATACAATATAATTATAATGTATATAATGTATAAAAATATATAAGGAGTCTACATTACACATTTTCATAAAGCAACAAGAGTCAAATTTGATAATTTTTCAGTTCAATATTAGATTTGATATACTGCTTGATATTCACATTGCTGTAATATTAACAATGATATTTTTGTACATTACACATTGACATTATCACATTTAACATTTCATTTTACCCATCAATGTTAAACCTGAAATTGAAGTTTTTGCAGCCTGGAGTGAATAGAAAAACGTTCACACATTTTATTGCTAACATTACACGTAATTTGATGTACACTCTGAATTTTAACATTATAAACCTTGCGCTAATAATGACATGCTGAACATTGATCGAGGACACTCCAGAATGACCAAGCAAAGTAAGTGAGAGAGTTGTAAATGCCCATGACTAAGCATAGTCTGTGGCTTTTCTGAAATTTAATGGGCCTAAAAATGTATTGAAACTACACTTACTTTGAAATATTTAACAAAAATATCACATACATATTTTCAATATTTTTAGAAACAATCCCACAGACCCCCTGTAATTTATGCCATGGACCACAAGGGGTCAGCAGACCTCTGGTTGAGAAACACTGCCCTAACTCAGACAGCATGGTCCTCCAGACCAGTACACAACTGCATTGTCACTTGACCATAGAGTTGATATTGCGGGGTAGAGTGGGCCATTAGAGGTGCTGAGAGTGCTGCCTACTGAAGTCTTATGTACTGTGAAATATTATGCATACCTTTTCTCCTTTAAATATGTAGTGCTAGGCCTACACTGGAACAAATCATTTTCTTTTAATAGTTTATAGGGCCCCACCTTGTGCAAGTCAGGGTTTGTTCCCTGTAATTGCAGGTATAATATTGTTAAGCTAATTATCATCATCTTTTAAGAAAGGGAAGCTCGTGCTGAGCTATTTTGGCTCACTAGTTTGGTAGTGGGATTCAGGGATGGATTTAGCCTGTCTTGATTGAGGGTGCAGGCATCTTTTACAATTATGATTGCCATGAAATATATTTATATAATGAAGAACTTGAGGCTCCCTGCCATACAGTATGTTTTGTTTAAACTTTAATTTAGTTTTAATTACAGCACATGAGGACAGGGGGATAGTGTTCCTGTAGCTCAGTACTATCCTTTGACATATACAATTTGTTTGTTTGTTTGTTTGTTTATAGATTATTTTTAGTTTATTATTTTAGGCCATATACAGCTAAGCCGAGAATATTAGGGGTGGTTTGTTATCCAAAGCTATGATATATATTTATTTATTTATGACATATTTACCTTATTTATTATCCTGATTGAAGGTTTTTTTTTAATGAATGCATTCCTTTTTTAATGGCTGCTGCTATGGTGAGAAATTGGATTAACCAATTGGGACCATGCGTCTTCCCTGTTTCTGTCTGAAAGCTACTAGCCAGATAGCTACACTATAAGCATAGAGATATCGAAGTTAGAGCTGATGAAGTAGCCTGCAGTATGTTTAATCCAGTAGGAAAAGAAAGTTTCCAGGATTTATAAGAAAAGGCATAACGTTCCCCTATTATTGATGTTATCTTAATCATTTAATTGGAACTGTCATAAAGGTAATTTATGGCAATATTATTAATATGGCAAAGTCATTTGAAGGTAGATTGTGCCTTAAAATGATAATGCAAAAAAAGATTTTATTTTGTATAGGTCCTCATCACACTGAAAGCAATTCCTGTGTATGCCACTGTTCATATCTGACGTGTTTCTGAATTGTTTTAGATACAAGTGTGACTTACATCAAAAGCAGCAGACAGGCATCGATTTTAAGCAGAGTTTCAGCACATAGATGATCATGTGCTGTACAGTGATAGTTGCACACTATGGTGAGAATTCTAGTATGAAATGTTTACTAGTACATACTGAGGCCCTCTTCAACATTTTTTTTTCTTGAGTTTTTTTTTATTTTTTTATTTAAACTGTTTACTGGGGCAGGGGTTCAGACTATGTTGTATGTCCTTAAACCTCTGTATTTTAAAAACTTAGTGTCTTTTAACCTCACCGTTTGGATGCTGGGAGGCCTTTTGTACATTCGTGCCCAGGGGCCCACTTTCTCATAATCCGTCCCTGATTGGACTAGAGGGCCTGGCTCTCAATCAACATACTAATTCATCCCAAAGGTGTTTTAAAACCACTTTAATTTAATTTTAAATTTGTCTTTAATTGTAAAACCAAATAAAGACTCCAATCAATGTTTCATCTACCATCCCATATCATAAATAAATTTAAATATATAAAGGATAAGTAAAGCACTGTCAATTACACTAGAATCTGTAATCCCCACACTTATGAACATTGATCTCATCAAAGGGAGATACTCCACAGAAAACACACAACGATTCGTTAACTTAATGCAATGGTACAATAGTAATAACTTCCTAAATGTAACCGGGTGGTAATGGTCCCTTTATTTTGCTTCTTTCCTTGCATTGTTTGAAACTTATTTCCTGTTCAGATGAATGGCTCCAGCTAAGTATAAGGACAAGAAAAGCTGTTATTGCCTGCATTAACCTTGAGGTGTCAGTAAGTGGCGATGTGAGGTACGAGCAAAGAGACTATGCACGTGCGCGCACACACACTACTCGATGCTCAGTGAGAAGTGCAGGAGAGAAGCGCACTCTCTGAATTGTTTTAGTGTATTTCATGTCATCCAGTGGTAAATATAATATTTCATGACAATATTTTGGATAAGTATCACTTGTGGATGTATGTTTTTATGTTTTATGTCAAACAAGTATCATATTGAGAGAATGATATCGAATGTAATATCCACAATGGTATGATGCAAAAACCATGCAGTGCAATGTTATTTTTTATTTATTAAAATTTTTTTGCTAATGTAACGATGTGGTGCACTTCATGTTAAAATGTTTTATGAGTACCTTATGCAATATCTTCAACTCTCAACTCTCAACTCAAAGATTTTAACTCTGATGGAGTGAAAGTACCATGTTGTGCAGGAGCTCATAATTTTGGGAGTGTTATTTTATTTCTTTCAAACGATGTAAGTGGGTAATATGAAAAATATAATTATGTTTTATTTGTTTCATAAATATAGTCCCACTGCCATATTCTTAGACATACCAGGTTGTGAACTATATGGTTTTGCATTTTCGTATTGAGCAGACTATTCGGAGTCATACTGTGAGATAAATATGGAGTTGTTAAATAGGAAAAAGGAAATAAAAATGAATGATAATATTATCAGTTCTGTGACTATTGTTTCAGATCTGAAAGTTGTTCTTGCCAACGAAATCTAAATCCACAGTCACATAAATAAATCACCATTTATATTAGCATCGCTAGATGCTGAGAAGGTGTTTGAGTGCTCCTTTCACCCCTCTTATTTGGATTTGGACCATATTTAACTAAATGGACAGAAATACTATATAATACTAACTGTATCACCCCTTGCCTCTGTACTAACTAATGGTTACAAAGATGACCACTATCTCCATTACTGGTTGCACTTAATATTGAACCACTGATTGCCTCAATCCAAAAATCATAGTCAGTGTCAATTCCTTGGTTCAATATACAGTATATTAATGTATATTAAATGAGGGAAATCCATATTTAAAAATGTTAACACAGGAAAGAGTCAGAAATCTGAAAGCTGAAAGCAAGGGAACAACATGCTTAATGATGCATGATAATCGATTAGCCTTTGTGATGAGACAAAGAAACATAAGAGTATAAAATGCAAACTAATCAAAATGAAAAACAAAACACATTAGGGGAACCAACCAGTGTCCAGACAGGGCAGAGAAAGAACTGGGACCAAAAAGAATACATATGGCAAAACATAAACATAAGCACAATCAAGAAAAAGCAGAGCTTTCCCAAGTAGCTGATAGTTGGTAAAATGTAAAAAAAAAAATTATTAAAAGATTGGTGAAGTGATTTTCCATGTTATTTTCCCACAAGATTATACACACACAAGTGTTTTTGTTACTAGGTGGGGACACAAGGCTAGGTAATGCCTGGTGGAGACCACGCTTTTTCAAGGGTCTATAAAGTAGAGAATAATACAGGCTCTATTAGCCCCTCCCCCACGTGGCCTATTATTTCAAAAAGTGAAAATTAGTGATGGAAGACAGACCTTACATTATACTTCCTGGTGGAGACGTGGGATCTGTCAGGTCAAATGACTTGGTGGGAACAATGGTGTCACACATTTGCATGTGCAAATATAACTTCACTCTGTGTGATTGGAAGGTTACCTGTGGGGACCTCTGAGGCAGCAGGGGCACGGTCGAGTGTCGGCTGTCTCTCATTTCTAGCCTTTCCCCCGATGTCTCCCCTTGTCCCCTCTCTGTCCACATAGGCAGAACCATCTGTGCCCGCCAGGACAGTGGCAAAGCATGGGCAGTGGAAGTCCTAGCATTTCCAGGATCAGTGTTCCTTTATGGAGGTGGGAGCACTGACTCACTGCAAGCCTCCCCTGATTGAGCAGGAACATACTGAATACCGGTGAGTATACAAGGGAGTACACATCAGGCCTTGGTGGAGGTTGTAACCAGACCTCATTCTACCAAAGCCTAAGTCAAGGCGGGGCATTGCGTAATGCACAACTGGTGAAGGTAATGTGTGTGCACGGGGATGTTCACAAGTATCTGCCGGTGTCCAGGGCCCTCTACATTGAGTAGAGGTGGCAGTTAGTCCTCGCCTCACCCATCCACTATTTCTTGGGACAAATTGGGCAGGGTTTCAGGAAATAGTATGAGAAATGTTTGCAGATAGGTCCTGCAGTACAAGGCACGGTGTGGAATATGCACAGCATCGGCTGGGAAGGCAGCGCTGGCGCCATCCACATCACCTCCATGTCAGGGAAACACAGAGGATGGGGAGGGCTCCACCCCTCCATCCTTCACGGGGATTACCCCCTGGGATTTCCCCTTGTAACAGAACCCAGATACAGCCAATCCACACAGTTAAACAAAACAGTTTTGGGGTAGGGATGGTCACAGTGGGGACTGGCTTTGCCAGGTTTATACACGCTTATACAGCATGCTAGTAGCTTAGCTTTGTTAGTAGTGTATCAGAGTGTGCTGCGTGGCATGTGAGCCAAGCAGTGAGAGCTGAAGTGTATGTGTGTGTTTGAGATGTCGAATTGAGAGCTAGAATAGCTAGAATAGTATGTCATGTCAGCACCAGACTCCATTTCCAGAACACACTGCAGTCTACAAACCTGGCTGCCACTGACTACACTTCCCAACTCACACGTCCATTTTCATGTTCACGGTCACCAGACTTCTAATCATGCACACTTGTCTCACACCCACTACTATATAAAGAACTCAAAAACACTCACTCACTGCGAAGTAATACTCAGCGTATCATTGTCTGACTTACCATGCCTTTATTTCTGTTCTAGCTATTCTGGTTTTGACTTTTTTTAATCTGGTTCCATGAGTTCTGTCTTTGCCTCCTTTATGTTGTTTGCTGATTGCCTGAATCTCCACCTGTTTTTGACCTTGATCTTGTGTCCTATATGTCCTAATTCCTATATTTTTTTTTCTTTAAGGCCAAATGGTATGGTCCATTCTAAAAAGGAATGAGGTGTTCCTATCATGATGCTAATTTATTGTACTCTAATCTACACCAGTCTTATGCAAATATGCAGATAATCCCCACCCCATAAAAACTACACACATCTTGTACACTTTTGACCACAGGGGGCGTACTTCCACAGAAACCTCTGTTACACACACTTTCAACCACACGCCCCCCCCGCCCCCAAGCCCAATACTGACCCAGCCCAATACTGATCCAGACCATGCATTTATATTAAAAGCTCTTAGTCTAAGGTCTCACTGAATCTATATGTGTAAAGCTGATCTAAACACTGAGTAAAGTTTAATGTTCTTAAGTCAGAAAGATGAATAAACTCAAATTTACAGTACATGTATTATTAGATATGATTTTACTAATTTGAGCCACTTGTCTTAATCATCTGTTAAAATGAGCAGGCTGAGTTTTACATATACAAGAACAAGAATCACCTGTTGGTATGCAGTGGATGAGTCCCGTCAGCACTAAAAGTAGGGAGAGAAACAGAAGAAATGACAGATGAAGTATAATAATCCAACAATGGGGTGGTCTGATGTGGCTCATTGTGAAGTGGATTTACTTTTACCATTCCAAAGTTGATTATTTTCCAATAACAGCATATCCTGAAGTGTTTTATTCCTCTTATACCACAGCAATTTGCCAACAATTACAATGTTTTAAATTATTAATGAACATGTCATACTTTTTACCATTTATGTTCATGTTTAATGTTGTGTGACAATCACAAGACACAAACCACAAGTTAGCTCTTGTTGTCACTAGCGTTATAGCATCTAAAAACAGTCATTTCCTTTTCACCAGCATCCGTTTTCACACTTAAAGTTACAAAAAATATAGAGGCAAAAAATGTTGTCATGTTACTGAGAAACCTCAAAGGACACTTTGTCTTAATCTACATTCCTTTCCAAATCTAGTGGAATAAAGGCTTTCCCATGATGGAAAAATTACTGACCATTACAAAGCACTGACACTCGAGACTCCATAAATATTCCATAAATGTTAAATAAATGTTCCATAAATGTTAATAATCGTCTTCTTACAGAAAACATCACCATATCAACCATTATGAAATTGTCTGTTAAATAACATGATTTTGTCCACTACACAAGTCCCTGTACAAGTCACTTTATAAAGAAATGATAAAGTGTGACAACAGTAATATAAACCTGTACTTTGCCTTGCAACAAACACTACTGTCAGAGCTGCTGTTAGAGAATATTAATCAACACTTTCTAACCAATCAGAACTGAGAATTCACCAGCGTGGTAGTATAATATGAATTGTTAGTTATCACACTGTATATGCTATATAAATCTCAAATAGATTTATTCAAAGCAGCATCCATTCTGTTCTGTTATTGAACACAGTGCCATGTCTCTATGAATATAAACATCTTATATTTAGAAACTGAGTCAATTGATTTCCTGTCTGCTTGGCACAGTCTCCTGCCAGACGCTAGGTTTTATAGTATATCTACAAGAGCAACATTCTACACTTTACAAACATTAGAGTACAGAAAATATCACCAAAATATTGAATAAACTATAAAATGTAAAATCTTAAATAAATACTGACTTCCAATAGATAACTGCAGTTAAAATCATGAACTCAGCTTTAATGTTCTGGACATATGTGAGACACCAGCATGCAATTGCAGATTTAATACAGTGACTATTTAATATTTTACTCAGAAAATAAATTGGGTGGAATTTAAACATACCACAAAAAGCAGAATTCACTGTTCACTCTAAATTCAGCATCAAACCAGCACTACAGACAAACGAAATAATCACACAGACACAGGACTCTCAGGCTGTTAATTAGAAACTTAATTCAGCACCCCTCACTGCCATGAAGACATACAGAGAACATTTACTCACAGAGCATCACATGGAGTGGACGGAGCTCCATCCTGTCCTACTGATGACTGACTGAATGAGCAGTGTCTGTGTTAAAGCCTCGACACTTCCTGTGTTTCTAAAGACCAATCACACTTGTGTGTGTGAGAGAGAGAGAGAGAAAGAGAGAGAGAGAGAAAGAGAGAGAGGTAATGCAGGTTGAAATTCATACATTACTTATATTATAGTTACATACGTTATTAGGATTCACTACAAGCAGCAAAAATGTTTTCACCACTCATAGTGTGCATTATGTGCATTACAGTAGTGATGTAAAAAGTTTCTCCCCACATGGCTGAATATACAATGGATATAAAAAGTCTACACACTCCTGTTAAAATTGAAGTAAAAAAAAAAAAAACAACATAAATCATGTCATATTTTTTTCAACCTTTAATATGATATAGCAACCAAGAGTGCACACTCATACAATGGGGCATGTGACTGTGCTCAGAATGAACCAATCACATTCAAACACATGTTGAAAAGTAATTATTATACACCTGTCATCAATGAAGTGATTCTGATTAACCCCAAATAAAGATCATCTGTTTATGGTGAATTTTCTTAACAGGTTCTTGGTTTCATCTGATTGCTGAAGCCATGGTCCACAAAGAGCTTACAAACCATGTATGGGGTCTCATGGTTAAAAGGTCTATCAGGAGAGGGGTACAAAAGAATTTCCACAACATTAGATGTACCATGGAACACTGTGAAGGCCATCATCAACAGGTGGAGACAATGGGGCACCACAGTGACATTTGTAACAGGACATCCTTCCAAAATTGTTGAAAGAACAATATGAAATCTTATCAGGGAGGCTACAAAGAGACCTACAGCAACATTAAAGGAGCTGCAGGAATATCTGGCAAGTACTGGTCACTCCACGTATGCGACAACAATTTCTTTTATTCTACACATATCTGGGCTATAGAGTAGGATGGCTAGACAGAAGCCCTTTCTCATGAAAAAAAAAAAAATCCAAGCCTGCCTAAATCACCCCAAATCATGTGGCAAAATGTGTTATGGTCAGATGAGAAAGACCAAGGTAGAAATTTTTAGGCATAATTATAAAAAAAGGAAGCTTATCACCCAAAGAACACTATACCCACAGTGAAGCATGGTGGTAGCAGCATCATGCTATGGGGCTGCTTCTCTTCAGCTGGTACTGACGCTCTAGTCAAGATAGATGGAATCATGGATAGTTCTATTTTGGCACAAAACCTGCAGGACTCTGTTAGACAGCTGAGGATGAAAAAAAAATCACCTTCCAGTATGATATTGACTCAAAGCACAAATCCAAGTCAACAAAGTACAAGCTTCAGAAGAAGAAGCTCAGTGTTTTGGAATGGCCCACTCAGAGCCCAGATCTAAATCCTATCGAAAACCTGAAGAATAACTCGAAGAGGGCTGTGCACAGGAGATCCACTTGCAATTTGATAGATCTGCAGCATTTTTTGCACGGGAGAGTAGAATAAAATTGACAGATCAAGATGTGCTAAGTTGGTGGACTCTTACCCAAAAACACTGAGTGCTGTATTACAAGTAAAAGGTGCTTTAACCAAGTATTAGTAAAGGGATGTGCACATTTTTGCAACCAGAATATGTTTTTCTTTCCCCTTAGAACCCCCACCCCCAATTAAAAAAAACAAACAAACAAGAAACCTTTGTTTTTCACTTGAATTTTGTTGGTTTCTATATCACATTAAAGTTGGGAAAAGATCTAACATGATTTATCTTGGTTTCATTTTTTATATCACAAAAACCTGCAATTTTAACAAGACTGTAAAAAGTCTTTATGTCCTCTGTAGTGGGAGTCTTAAAACCATATGTTTCAGAGAGGTGCAGAGAGGCAGATAGAGAGAGAGCTGTTGTGGTTTCTGTATGTGGTGGTAAAAGGTCTCAATGTTGCTGACATCAATAATAGCAATGACCAGTATGTAAGCAGTCAGTGAACGTGGTGTGCTTTTTTTTCCCTTTAGGTGTGAACAGATCATCATTTTTACTGTTAGAGCTGTTGCACAGCTCATCCACCCTGTATTAACCATGCAATAACGCAACATTTTTTACGTTCCTTCACAATGTATTTTTTTTTCATATATATTCTTTTTCTTATGGACAAATTCTACTGACAGTCACTTTATTATCACCTGGACTACAGTTACTTTACTTTTGTTGCTACTTAGAATTTTATTTTTATCATATTTTATTTTTATTTACTTACTGTAATGGGTACTACAATCTGTGCATTTTCTGTGTCCTTGCATTTTTGTTGTTTATTGTACTGCTGCAACGAAACAATTTTCCTCAGGGATAAAGACAAAAATAATAATGTGAGAAGCTGTAATGTGCAAAGCTGATGAGACAGGACACAAGTGAGTAAACTCAGCATGCTCTTTATTAAGGGCAAACCAATCATCTTCATCATATTTCCAAGCAGAGGTCAAAGTTCAGGAAGGCAATATCAAAGTAGGCAAATGATATATAATCCAAATGAAAAGTGTGGATTTACACAGGAACATGGAAATATGGCTCCAGAAACAGAAACAAATGCACAGCAGCACTCACTGCAGGACACACGCTGCTGTGCACTGAGGGGGAATGTGTGACGGTTCCACAGATTCCTGTTGCTGCTGAAGGTCACAGGGGCACTGAACCTCCACTGATTCTCAGGATTGTTTTCTTTTTGTGTCCAAATTACTTTAAATTTTACTAGACAAGCAAATAAAATATAATGGCAAATAAAACAGCACTGTACTTACAGTTTTTATGTTATTGGGCTTCAGTTTCTGTTTAAATCTACTGTTACGACGCAGTCTAGGGTTGGGTCATACAGCGTTAGTAGCACAGGGTTGTGTTAGCTGGAGGGCAGTATGAGGTGCTGTTGGGAACACACACACAGGACACACCAGATATATACAAAACGTGGAATATTATGCAAGATATATACAAGTGCTGTACAAGCAACAACCGGGTAGAGCTTCAGGGTGGAATAGTTAGTTAGTTAGTGTAGTTGAGATCAAAATGAAGGCCGAGTTCAAAGATGGGTGTAGTCCGAGTACTCGCCGAGTACTCATGGGTCGTAACATGTACGTAAACATGCCATACACGCTGATTGTGTGATGTGTGATTTTGACTTCTGATTCCAATTCTGATTTTGCACCGTGGCTGGTGTGATCCCATAGCAAGATGGTCTCGAGTTGAAATATTTGAAATTTACTTGGCACATGTTGACTATATTACTTTATAGTACACGGACCATATTGCATCAGTAACAGCTGTGTATATCTGAGCTCTCTCTTATAATTTGAGTGCATCATATGCTACACTTCTTATGTGGACTTAAATAGTTTGATGTTTCATTTAAACATTTTTGTTCGTATCTGTGGATATGCCTCTTCATCTTCACTGTCTTCACTTTGCCCTTGTAACCCCTCTCGGTTCGTGCTTTCTATCCTCTCAATAAAGACCACAGGAAAACAGTTCTGTTGAGCACACTCACGTTAGCGTTTACTGTGAGCTGGGGAAAATCTGGAAAAGACATGGGAAGTACCAAACAGACAATAAATACTGCTAATCCGGTCACAAAACATCCTTCTCAACAGCTCGACTAAACTGACAACTTAATCAATAAACACTTTTTGTTACATATGAGTATGACTCAATCTCTTTTTTTTTCTTTTGTACACATAGAGAACACAAAACTGCATGAAAAAGTAATACATCATACCTGGAAAAGACATGGGAAGTACCAAACAGACAATAAATACTACTAATCCGGTCACAAAACTGTCGAAAAATAATACACATAAGGATAAATCAAACGAATATACAAAATGAAAAAAAAAAAAAAACAGAGCAGACGCCATTAGCACATGGTGTGCACAACTACCTGTAAAACACATAAAACTCTGCTACACACCGCTTTACCCTCCTTAACACAATAATACAGAGTAAAGTTATCTTAAACACATTTCTAGACAAATACAACTGACTTTAGACAAAAATAAAACAATGTCTCCCGACATTTTTTTTTTTGACCGATTGACCAGAGACATTTTCGCCTACCATCCTTCTCAACAGCTCGAGTGAACTGAGGAGATGGCTGACTTCACACGTTCCCTATCGACACTACACTCGTACTGCGTTGCTAGACACTATGGGGAAAACTCCTTTTTCTCTGATGACTGAAGCCTTTACAATCACGCAGTGAAACTGCACGGCCATTGGTTCGTGCAGTGCAATAAAGCGAACCAATGGCTCAGCAGTGGGACTGCACACGCCTATGGCGAGGAAGCCCGCCAGGATGAGTGGAGCCATCTGGCTATATAAATGGGCATAGCGCCATAGGATCTCAGATCAATTCTCCTTCAGCGATGAAGATTTTCTCTCCGCTGAGCTACGAGACTAATGCGGCCTTTAAGGAACTGCGCAGTGCGACGGACCTGGCCCTTCGAGCTACGAATGCGACGGCTCATAGGGAGGTCTATGGCCAATCTAGTGGTCTTGGAGCGCCACTTATGTCTGAACCTGACTGAGATTAAAGAGGCGGACAAGGTTCCCTTTCTGGATTCTCCGGTTTCTCCCACGGGGCTGTTTGGACCCGCTGTCGAAGGGTTTGCAGAGCGCTTTACTGCCGCACAGAAGTCGTCCCAGGCATTGCGACACTTCTTGCCGAAGCGCTCAAGCTCTGCGAGCGCCACCAGTCGCTCCAAGCCTGTTCCAACGCAGCACTTGGCTAGATCTGTGCCTGCGCCTGCTCAGCCTACCCAAAAGCCTGACCCTCCGCAGCGCTCCTGCTCGGCCAGACGCCACTCATTTTTGAGACGCCAAGGACCCCGGCCCAAGCTGACGGTGGATCCTGCGCCTCGGGCGTCATCCTGATATGCCAGACAGGAAGAGGAGGGGGCAAAGTCTCGCCATCGCCGGACCACCCCCCAAACGATCTCTGTTATGCCCCCAAGCACCCCGTTCTGTTCTGGGTGCCGGTGGCAGTGTGTTTGTAAATGCTGTTGTGGACACTGGGCCCGTTCTGAAAGTGCCCAAACAAGCAGCCACTGTTGTAACAACAAAAATAAAACACATTTTCAGACAGAGAGCAAAATTCCTCTTCCACTTATAACGAGTCAGGTTCCCTCACGGGGATCTGCCACTCGAACCAATCCAACCCCTCGCCACACGGGCAGAGGCCTGGCAGGCCATCCCCGGAGTGTCAGATTGGGTTTTGGGGATTATAAAGTGAGGTTACTCACTCCAGTTTGCTCGAAGACCCCCGCGATTCAGCGGTGTGGTTCCCACCTTAGTGCAGGGCAAGGACGCTCACGTCCTACGCTCCGAGGTGATGGCCCTACTGGCGAAGGGTGCCGTAGAAACGGTTCCACCAGCACAGAGCGAGTCAGGATTTTACAGCCGCTACTTCCTCGTCCCCAAAAAGGGTGGCGGCCTTCGGCCCATCCTCGATCTCAGATGCCTGAACCGCGCGCTCATGAAGCGGCCGATCAGGATGATTACTTTGAACCCGATTCTCTCGCAAATACGCCCAGGGGACTGGTTCTTTTCTCTGGATCTGAAGAACACATACTTTCACATCCAGGTAGCCCCCCAGCTTCTTGAGATTCGCCTTCGAGGGAGTGGCTTATCAATTCACGGTCCTGCCCTTCGGACTGTCCCTGGCTCCTCGCACATTTACGAAGTGCATAGATGCGGCTCTTTCTCCTCTGAGACAGAAGAGAATCCGCATTCTGAATTACCTCGACGACTGGCTCATTTTAGTCCCACAGGTCCCTCCTCCTCAGCCACTTGGAGTGCCTAGGACTCAGGGTCAATTTCGCCAAGAGCTCACTGTCCCCCAGCCAACGACCTTCGTTCCTGGGGGCAGTTTTTGACTCAGTCCACACGAGGGCTGCAATCGCACCAGAACGTGCACTAGTCATACAGCAGCTCGCGGCCTCCTTCAAAATTGGAGCCCTTCGCCCTCTAAAGATGTTTCAAAGGACGCTAAGCCGAGGCATGGTTACGTTCCTAAGGTGCTCTACACCCCGTTTAGAGCACAGGTTATCTCTCTCTTGGCGCTTCATCCATCGGAGGAAGACCCAGAGTTGAACCTTCTCTGCCCTGTCAGGGCGCTGAGAATTTACATTGAGCGTTCTGCTCAAGGGCGTAGATTTGCTCATGGCATTGGTGGGGACCTAAGATTCTAAACACACCCCCCCCCACCCACCCCCCCCCCCGCCCTATTATCCTGTTGTTTTGACCAGGCACTTGATAGCTGTGCATCTATTGGAGCTGCTTCTTGAGCACAAACTGTGACTGCATGATGATGGGATTGAGAATTCTGATGGCGTTCTTTCTAGAGCATTTTTCCAGTTAGTAAACCCTTTGGAGGAGAAAACAGGTTCTGCCTTTTTTGACATAGTACTTTTATGTATAGCATATGTCTTCACACAGTTAAAACAGAGAATCCCCTTCACTGCAGGGCTATAATGCAGCCATGGATAGTCTTTGTACCACCTCTCCTGAAAATGGAGGACCCTACAGGACAGTGTTTGAACCGGGATGTGTTTGGGGTTAGGCTGGTTTGGCTTATTTTCAATGAGCTCCTGAAAATCTCCACTTATACACTGTTCTTCCTCACTCTCATTGCTCCTCTCCCTGTTGCTCACAACAGATGTACCGGTTTCCTTAGAGATAGATCACATCATACAATTAGTCCCACCCCTCATTTTAAATAGATTACATACATTTCCCTATATTTAAACCATAACGATATACTTAATGAACCTCACCTTTGACCCATTGTTTTCAATGGAGCAAATAATGTTGTTAGTTAAAACTGTGCACTACTCCTTATTGTGCTGCTATGCACATGCTTGACAACAGCGCTAAAGTTTAGAATTCTGACGCATCCCAAATCATGTCGGCGCCAGTGGGCATTAGCTCGCCTTTAACATTTATCACGATGCTAGTAGTCCATTGTATCAAAATAGCATTCAGATTCACCTGTGCCCATGCTTCGCTTTCTGAGCTACAACAAGGCTGAGCTGCCTCTGTCACCTGTTAAATGAGACATTCCATATATACAGTCACACAGCTTCACATACAGCCTATCAGGTCACATTCATCATTCACCTGTGACCCTGTCTCTCCATCGCTGTCTGAGCTATTTGTTGGTTCGGTCACCTGACAAAATGGGATAGCCTATGCATGTCAATTAGAATCGTGCAGACGATTAGCCTGTTACACTATATGGTGTGCACCAAAACCCAACGATGTCATTAACGTTATTAAGTTGAACAAATTTCATTAGCGGACTTGACTATAAGTGACTTACAGGTTTCTTTACAAAATAGCTCCTTATATCGACCTTCTTTCTTTTGGCTGCCATCTCTTCGATATCTACGCTACTGTCTCAGTCTGTCGCGCTGCCAACCAAACGTATTGTCACGTGACAGCAAGGTAAGGCACAGCCAATCACATTGCATGTGTTCCTGATAACCCAATCAGAATCAAAATATCAAGGACTTTTGCAACGATAGGAAGATATCTATTGGTAGGACGCCAGAAAGGAACCGAATTTAACCCTTCCTTTTGCACCCAGTGAGAATCTGGTTTTTGGAGGGTATAAAATTATTGGTGGGGACAATTTAGTAATCGCTGAACATTGGTGGGGACGCGTCCCTTGCGTCCATGCTAAAACTACGCCCTTGGTTCTGCTCCATTTAGGCAGTCGGAACAACTCTTTGTGTGCTTTGGCGGCTGCACCAGGGGTCTCTGGTCACAAAGCAGAGAATTTCTCAATGGCTAGTTGACGCTATTGCTCTAGCATACTCCTCCCTGGGCCTCCAGAGCCCCTAGGAGTGAGAGCCCATTCCACTCGGGGCGTGGCCTCGTCTTGGGCATGGTCTAGCGGGGTGTCCATGGCAGGCATTTGTGCGGCGGCCGGCTGGGCCTCGCTGTCCACGTTCGCCAGGTTCTATAGCCTGGACGTTCCAGTCTTGCAGGCTCGGATTCTTTCTGCATGAAGGGCACGCGCGTGTTATGACAGGCGTATTCCGTGTGCGTTCTTGGCCCTTCTAAAAAGTGCTGAGTCGACACAGGATTATTTTGGAACGGTTATCTTGTCTTTTGTGAGTTCAGCCCCCCTGCCTCCTGCGGGGTTCACCCTTTTTTACTGGTCCCTCTGGACTTTATTGCTGAAGGCCGGTTTGTGCCTATCGTTCCATTCTCATGGCACGGCGTGATTGTATTGGTTCCCCATAGCGTCTAGTGATGCAGTACGAGTGTAGTATCGAAAGGGAACGTACTCGGTTACTAGCGCAACCTCGGTTCCCTGAGATACGGAAACGAGTACTGTGTTGCAGGCCGTGCCATAACATTACACAACTCAGAGTCGTCGCTTCAGATCTTTGACCTGAGATCCAATGGCGCTATGCCCGTTTATATAGCCAGATGGCTCCGCCCATCCTGGCGGGCTTCCTCGCCATAGGCGCGTGCAGTTCCGCTGCCGAGCCATTGGTTCGTTTATTGCACTGCATGAACCAATGGCCGTGCAGTTTCACTGCGTGATTGTAAAGGCTTCAGTCATCAGAGAAAAAGGAGTTTTCTCCATAGCGTCTAGCGACGCGGTACTCGTTTCCGTATCTCAGGGAACCGAGGTTACGTTAGTAACCCAGTATGTTTATCGATTGGCTGTTGTTAGGCTATTTATAAAAAAACACGTTTTCACAATAAAATAATTATTTATTTCTGAAACTTGATATGCATATTTGAGCGTGTGTTTGAGCGATTATTATAGTAATGTATGTGTGATTTTTTTTCTCCTTTCGCACAAAAAATATTTTCCTCATTTGACTGGGTGGACCAGCCGTCAATCTCAGTGGGCCAATGCCACCCTGGACCTTATGTAACCTCACCACTGGTACAGATCCTCTGAACATTCAGGTTCCAGTGCCATGTTTACAATAGCTGGTGTATCCTTATTATAATGTTTTATGTAATACTTTGTTTAGTGATTTTGTGTAATATGTAAACCAGGTTGGGTTGCAGAAAATGAAAACAGCTCCACACTACCCTGCCTAGCCAATTTAGTCCTCATTATTGTCTATACCTGACCAGTACAGACACACTGAGGACTGTGTATCTATAACATTTAGGCCTGAGCACACAGTCCTTGTTATGTCTATGCCTGATCAGTACAGACACACCGAGGACTGTGTGTCTATAACATTTACTCCTGAAAACCCATTTTCTCAGCCACCTGTCACACCTGGGATGATTCTAGAACAGTTGACTGCATGTCTCTAGGCCTTTCCAGTGTGAAGGTACAGCCTCCCGATTACAAAGGTCAAAAAAGGTCACAGTCCTATATGTGAAGGCCTCAGGCTTAGCGTGGACTGACAGATAGAGCCAATGTTTTGAAAATTGGGTTCTGGGTGATTTGTGGGATACCCAACCAGAATCTGTATCTAGATCTCACATTTAATGCTAGCAGCATAGTGCAATCAGGTATGGCATTCCACTTATGTGTTGACTGGTGGATGGGCCAATTTCCTTGAAAACCAGGTTCTAGAGATTTTGTGGGATGCCAAAGAATCTATCCCTGGATTTGATATGCGATGCTGGCAACATAGTGTAATCAGCCATGGCACCCATGAAACACTACCCTGCCTGGCAATTTCACAACGGCCGCCTCAGCACTGTCACAGAAGGCACTAGGCCTCATTCACCAACCAAATTTCTTCTTAAAACCTACTTATGCAGTTTTCACCAATATTCTGACATTCACCAATATTTTCTTACTCGGTTTTTGTTTTTAGGTAAGAACAGAATCTACACACACTCGAGCACATTTGAGCACTGACATGTTTGCGCAAAATAATTTTATTGCATTTTCTTCAATTTTACAGTTGTATAATATTATAGAATTTAAATTACAATAATATTTTTGTCATTTATAATATTTTTAACATATTTAATACGTATTTTCAAGCCCCTTGATAGACTGGCGACTTGTCCACGGTGTACCTCACCTCTTGGCTGAAGTCAGCTGGGATTCACTCCAGGTCCCCTGCGACTCTCAATGGATAAGCGGTATAGAAACAGGATTGATGGATGGATAATTATTTTCATTGTTTTACAAAGCATTATAGTCTTTTAAAATAAATAAACACTACACTAACACTTCAATTCAAATCAGTACGTGTGCCCTTCTCTGGATACAGTAATCACTGAACAAGTAATAGCATCCCATGCATTTTTTTTGTGTCATTTTATATCCACTACTGACGTTACTAAATATGACAGCTCATTTGCTGTTCAATTCCTGCAGCTGTACCACCATTTCAGAACTACTCAAGTTTTTCTTACACTTTCTTACATTTCTAGCCTGGTGCTCCACCGTCTTTAGATTTTTGTTGGGGCATTCTTGATATCTCTCTCAACTTTTCTTGTGATTTCTGTGTGTGCACATGGCCCTGCAGTCCCATGCCCTTACATGGGGCTTGGCAGGGCATTTCCATATGCTAATTACGCACAACAGGCACACACTTTCTATTTACAAAGACAACTGGATTCATCATTATAAGAACACAGCTGCAAACAAATGTGTGGTTTTAGAACACGTCATGAATC